>NW_027362761.1:605477812-606677812 GCF_046119375.1 Phyllobates terribilis | reverse complement strand
ATATACACAGACACACAGACGCAGACACACAGATGCATAGACACAGACACACATACATATACACAGACACAGACACATATACACAGACACAGATACACAGACACACATACATATACACAGACACATATACACAGACACAGATACACAGACACACATACACAGACACACATACACAGACACATATACACATATACACATACATATACACAGACACATATACACAGACACATATACACAGACACATATACACAGACACATATACACAGACACACGTACACAGACACACGTACACAGACACATGTACACAGACACACATACACACATACACACATACACAGACACAGACACACAGACACGTATACACAGACACGTATACACAGACACATATACACAGACACATATACACAGACACATATACACATATACACAGACACATATACACAGACACATATACACAGACACATATACACAGACACACATACACAGACGCAGACACATATACACAGACACACATACACAGACACATATACACAGACACATATACACAGACACATATACACATATACACAGACACACATACACAGACACATATACACAGACACATATACACAGACACATATACACATATACACAGACACACATACATATACACATATACACAGACACACATACACAGACACATATACACAGACACACAGACACATATACACAGACACATATACACAGACACATATACACATACACACAGACACACATACATATACACATATACACAGACACACATACACAGACACACAGACACATATACACAGACACATATACAAAGACACATATACACAGACACACATACACAGACACACATACACAGACACATATACACATATACACAGACACACATACACAGACACATATACACATATACACAGACACACATACATATACACAGACACATAAACACAGACACATATACACAGAAACACATACACAGACAGACACACAGACACAGACACACATACACAGACACATATACACAGACACATATACACAGACACATATACACAGACACACAGACACATATACACAGACACACATACACAGACACACATACACATACACAGACACAGACACACAGACACACATACACAGACACATATACACAGACACATATACACAGACACAGACACATATACACAGACACATATACACAGACACAGACACATATACACAGACACATATACACAGACACATATACACAGACACATATACACATATACACATACACATACACACAGACACACAGACACATATACACATATACACAGACACACGTACACAGACACATATACACAGACACATATACACAGACACATATACACAGACACACAGACACATATACACAGACACACATACACAGACACACATACACATACACAGACACAGACACACATACATATACACAGACACATATACACAGACACATATACACAGACACACAGACACATATACACAGACACATATACACAGACACAGACACATATACACAGACACATATACACAGACACATATACACAGACACATATACACAGACACATATACACATATACACATACACATACACACAGACACACAGACACATATACACATATACACAGACACACGTACACAGACACATATACACAGACACATATACACAGACACATATACACAGACACATATACACAGACACATATACACATATACACAGACACATATACACAGACACACAGACACATACACAGACACAGACACATATACACAGACACACAGACACATATACACAGACACATATACACAGACACATATACACAGACACACAGACACATATACACAGACACACAGACACATATACACAGACACATATACACAGACACATATACACAGACACATATACACAGACACATATACACATATACACAGACACATATACACAGACACATATACACATATACACAGACACAGACACACATACACACAGACGCAGACACACAGACGCAGACACACAGACACATATACACATATACACAGACACATATACACAGACACACAGACACATATACACAGACACACATACACAGACACATATACATAGACACACATACACAGACACATATACACAGACACACATACACAGACACATATACACAGACACACATACACAGACACATATACACAGACACACATACACAGACACATATACACAGACACATATACACAGACACATATACACAGACACATATACACAGACACACATACAGAGACACATAAACACATATACACAGACACACATACACAGACACATAAACACAGACACATATACACATATACACAGACACATATACATATACACAGACACAGACACATATACACAGACACATATACACAGAAACACATACACAGACACACATACACAGACACACATACACAGACACACATACACAGACACATATACACATATACACAGACACACATACACAGACACATATACACAGACACATATACACAGACACATATACACAGACACACATACACAGACACATATACACAGACACATATACACATATACACAGACACATATACACAGACACATATACACAGACACACATACACAGACACACATACACAGACACACATACACAGACACATATACACATATACACAGACACATATACACAGACACATATACACAGACACACATACACAGACTCATATACACATATACACATACACAGACACATAGACACATATACACAGACAAACATACACAGACACATATACACAGACACACATACACAGACACATATACACATATACACATACACAGACACATAGACACATAGACACATATACACAGACACACATACACAGACACATATACACATAGACACATATACACAGACACACATACACAGACACATATACACAGACACACATACACAGACACACATACACAGACACATATACACAGACACATATACACATATACACAGACACATATACACAGACACACATACACAGACACATATACACATATACACATACACAGACACATAGACACATATACACAGACAAACATACACAGACACATATACACAGACACACATACACAGACACATATACACATATACACATACACAGACACATAGACACATAGACACATATACACAGACACACATACACAGACACATATACACAGACACACATACACAGACACACATACACAGACACATATACACAGACACATATACACACATACACAGACACATATACACAGACACATATACACAGACACACAGACGCAGACACACAGACGCATATACACAGACACACAGACACATACACAGACACAGACACATATACACATATACACAGACACACATACACAGACACATATACACAGACACATATACACAGACACATATACACAGACACACATACACAGACACATATACACAGACACACAGACACATATACACATATACACAGACACATATACACATATACACAGGCACACAGACACAGACACATATACACAGACACATATACACAGACACACAGACACACATACACAGACACACATACACAGACACACATACACAGACACACATACACAGACACATATACACAGACACACATACACAGACACATATACACATATACACAGACACATATACACAGACACACATACACAGACACATATACACAGACACACATACACAGACACATATACACAGACACATATACACAGACACATATACACAGACACACATACACAGACACATATACACAGACACATATACACATATACACAGACACACATACACAGACACATATACACATATGCACAGACACACATACATATACACAGACACATATACACAGACACATATACACAGACACACAGACACATATACACAGACACACAGACACATATACACAGACACACAGACACATATACACAGACACATATACACATATACACAGACACACAGACACATATACACAGACACACAGACACATATACACAGACACACATACACAGACACATATACACATATGCACAGACACACATACATATACACAGACACATATACACAGACACATATACACAGACACATATACACAGACACACAGACACATATACACAGACACACATACACGGACACACATACACAGACACTTATACACAGACACATATACACAGACACACATACACAGACACACATACACAGACACTTATACACAGACACTTATACACAGACACATATACACAGACACACATACACAGACACACATACACAGACACACATACACAGACACATATACACAGACACATATACACAGACACACATACACAGACACACATACACAGACACATATACACATATACACAGACACAGATACACAGACACACATACACAGACACATAGACACAGACACTTATACACAGACACACATACACAGACACATAGACGCAGACACACAGATGCATAGACACAGACACACATACATATACACAGACACAGACACATATACACAGACACAGATACACAGACACACATACATATACACAGACACACATACACAGACACAGATACACAGACACACATACACAGACACACATACACAGACACATATACACATATACACATACATATACACAGACACATATACACAGACACATATACACAGACACATATACACAGAAACATATACACAGACACACGTACACAGACACACGTACACAGACACATGTACACAGACACACATACACACATACACACATACACAGACACAGACACACAGACACGTATACACAGACACATATACACAGACACATATACACAGACACACACACTTAAACAGACACATATACACAGACACATATACACAGACACATATACACAGACACACATACATATACACAGACACATATACACAGACACATATACACAGACACACATACACAGACGCAGACACATATACACAGACACACATACACAGACACATATACACAGACACATATACACAGACACATATACACAGACAAATATACACATATACACAGACACACATACACAGACACATATACACAGACACATATACACAGACACATATACACAGACACACATATACACAGACACACATACATATACACATATACACAGACACACATACACAGACACATATACACAGGCACACAGACACATATACACAGACACATATACACAGACACATATACACATATACACAGACACACATACATATACACATATACACAGACACACATACACAGACACACAGACACATATACACAGACACATATACACAGACACATATACACAGACACACATACATATACACAGACACACATACACAGACACATATACACAGATACACAGACACATATACACAGACACATATACACAGACACATATACACAGACACATATACACAGACACACATACACAGACACATATACACAGACACACATACACAGACACAGACACGCAGACACATATACACAGACACATATACACAGACACATATACACAGACACATATACACAGACACACAGACACATATACACAGACACACATACACAGACACATATACACATATACACAGACACACATACACAGACACATATACACAGACACACATACATATACACAGACACATATACACAGACACATATACACAGACACATATACACAGACACATATACACATATGCACAGACACACATAAACAGACACATATACACATATACACAGACACACATACACAGACACAGACACACAGACACAGACACATATACACAGACACATATACACAGATACACAGACACACATACATATACACAGACACATATACACAGACACACAGACACAGACACACAGACACAGACACACAGACACAGACACATATACACAGACACATATACACAGACACATATAAACAGACACATATACACAGACACAGACACACAGACACATATACACAGACACATATACACAGACACATATACACATATACACAGACACACATACATATACACATATACACAGACACACATACACAGACACACAGACACATATACACAGACACATATACACAGACACATATACACAGACACACATACACAGACACACATACACAGACACATATACACAGACACACATACACAGACACATATACACATATACACAGACACACATACATATACACAGACACATATACACAGACACATATACACAGACACACATACATATACACAGACACACATACACAGACACATATACACAGATACACAGACACATATACACAGACACATATACACAGACACATATACACAGACACATATACACAGACACACATACACAGACACATATACACAGACACACATACACAGACACAGACACACAGACACATATACACAGACACATATACACAGACACACATACACAGACACATATACACAGACACACATACATATACACAGACACATATACACAGACACATATACACAGACACACATACACAGACACATATACACAGACACACATACACAGACACACATACACAGACACATATACACAGACACATATACACAGACACATATACACAGACACATATACACAGACACATATACACAGACACATATACACATATACACAGACACACATACACAGACACATATACACAGATACACAGACACACATACACAGACACATATACACAGATACACAGACACACATACATATACACAGACACACAGACACAGACACACAGACACAGACACACAGACACAGACACACAGACACAGACACATATACACAGACACATATACACAGACACATATACACAGACACATATACACAGACACACATACAGAGACACATAAACACAGACACACATACACAGACACAGACACATATACACAGACACAGACACATATACACAGACACATATACACAGACACATATATACAGACACACAGACACACAGACACATATACACAGACTCACAGACACATATACACAGACAAACAGACACAGACACATATACACAGACACACAGACACATATACACAGACACATATACACAGACACACATACACATATACACAGACACATATACACATATACACATATACACAGACACATAGACACAGACACACAGACACATATACACAGACACATATACACAGACACATATACACAGACACATATACACAGACACACAGACACATATACACAGACACATATACACAGACACACAGACACATATACACAGACACACATACACAGACACACATACACAGACACACAGACACATATACACAGACACACATACACAGACACACATACACGGACACACATACATATACACAGACACACGTACACAGACACATATACATATACACAGACACACAGACACACAGACACATATACACAGACACATATACACAGACACATAGACACAGACACACAGACACATATACACAGACACATATACACATATACACAGACACACAGACACGCAGACACATATACACAGACACATATACACAGACACACAGACACACAGACACACAGACGCATATGCACAGACACATATACACAGACACATATACACAGACACACAGACACAGACACATATACACAGACACATATACACAGACACACAGACACATATACACAGACACACATACACAGACACACAGACACACATAAACATATACACAGACACATATACACAGACACAGACACATATACACAGACACACATACACAGACACATATACACAGACACATATACACAGACATATATACACATATACACAGACACATATACACAGACACGCAGACACACAGACACGCAGACACACAGACGCAGACACACAGACGCATATGCACAGACGCATATACACAGACACATATACACATATACACAGACACAGACACATAGACACAGACACACAGACACATATACACAGACACATATACACATATACACAGACACATATACACAGACACACAGACACACATACACGCAGACACACAGACGCAGACACACAGACACATATACACAGACAAACAGACACATATACACATATACACAGACACATATACACATATTCACAGACACAGACACGCAGACACACAGACGCAGACACACAGACACATATACACAGACACAGACACATATACACAGACACATATACACATATACACAGACACATATACACAGACACACATACACAGACACATATACACAGACACACAGACACATATACACACATACACAGACACATATACACAGATACACATACACAGACACACATACACAGACACACATACACAGACACACATACACAGACACATATACACAGACACATATACACAGACACATATACACAGACACACATACACAGACACATAGACACATATACACAGACACATATACACAGACACACATACACAGACACACAGACGCATATACACACATACACAAACACATATACACAGACACAGATACACACATACACAGACACATATACACAGACACACATACACAGACACACATACACAGACACACATACACAAACACATATACACAGACACATATACACAGACACACAGACACACAGACGCAGACACACAGACGCATATACACAGACACACAGACACATACACAGACACATATACACAGACACATATACACAGACACACATACACAGACACATATACACAGACACACAGACACATATACACATATACACACAGACACATATACACACAGACACATATACACAGATACACAGATACACAGACACACAGACACAGACACATATACACAGACACACAGACACAGACACATATACACAGACACATATACACAGACACACATACACAGACACACAGACGCATATACACAGACACACAGACGCATATACACAGACACACAGACACAGACACATACACAGACACATATACACATATACACAGACACACATACACAAACACATATACACAGACACATATACACAGACACACAGACACACAGACGCAGACACACAGACACATATACACAGACACAGACACATATACACAGACACATATACACAGACACACATACACAGACACATATACACAGACACATATACACAGACACACATACACAGACACATATACACAGACACATATACACATATACACAGACACACATACACAGACACATATACACAGACACATATACACAGACACATATACACATATACACAGACACACATACACAGACACATATACACAGACACATATACACAGACACATATACACAGACACACATACACAGACACATATACACAGACACACATACATATACACAGACACATATACACAGACACATATACACAGACACATATACACAGACACACATACACAGACATATATACACAGACACACATACACAGACACATATACACAGACACACATACACAGACACATATACACAGACACATATACACAGACACATATACACAGACACACATACACACAGACACATATACACAGACACATATACACAGACACACATACACAGACACATATACACAGACACACATACACAGACACATATACACAGACACACATACATATACACAGACACATATACACAGACACATATACACAGACACACATACACAGACACATATACACAGACACACATACATATACACAGACACATATACACAGACACATATACACAGACACATATACACAGACACATATACACATATACACAGACACACATACACAGACACATATACACAGATACACAGACACACATACACAGACACATATACACAGATACACAGACACACATACATATACACAGACACATATACACAGACACACAGACACAGACACACAGACACAGACACACAGACACAGACACATATACACAGACACATATACACAGACACATATACACAGACACATATACACAGACACACATACAGAGACACATAAACACATATACACAGACACACATACACAGACACATAAACACAGACACACATACACAGACACAGACACATATACACAGACACAGACACATATACACAGACACACGTACACAGACACACGTACACAGACACACGTACACAGACACATGTACACAGACACACATACACACATACACACATACACAGACACAGACACACAGACACGTATACACAGACACGTATACACAGACACATATACACAGACACATATACACAGACACATATACACATATACACAGACACATATACACAGACACATATACACAGACACACATACACAGACACATATACACAGACACACATACATATACACAGACACATATACACAGACACATATACACAGACACACATACACAGACGCAGACACATATACACAGACACACATACACAGACACATATACACAGACACATATACACAGACACATATACACAGACACATATACACAGACACACATACACAGACACATATACACAGACACATATACACAGACACATATACACAGACACACATATACACAGACACACATACATATACACATATACACAGACACACATACACAGACACATATACACAGGCACACAGACACATATACACAGACACATATACACAGACACATATACACATATACACAGACACACATACATATACACATATACACAGACACACATACACAGACACACAGACACATATACACAGACACATATACACAGACACATATACACAGACACACATACATATACACAGACACACATACACAGACACATATACACAGATACACAGACACATATACACAGACACATATACACAGACACATATACACAGACACATATACACAGACACACATACACAGACACATATACACAGACACACATACACAGACACAGACACACAGACACATATACACAGACACATATACACAGACACATATACACAGACACATATACACAGACACACAGACACATATACACAGACACACATACACAGACACATATACACATATACACAGACACACATACACAGACACATATACACAGACACACATACATATACACAGACACATATACACAGACACATATACACAGACACATATACACATATGCACAGACACACATAAACAGACACATATACACATATACACAGACACACATACACAGACACACAGACACAGACACACAGACACAGACACATATACACAGACACATATACACAGATACACAGACACACATACATATACACAGACACATATACACAGACACACAGACACAGACACACAGACACAGACACACAGACACAGACACATATACACAGACACATATACACAGACACATATAAACAGACACATATACACAGACACATATACACAGACACATATACACAGACACATATACACATATACACAGACACACATACATATACACATATACACAGACACACATACACAGACACACAGACACATATACACAGACACATATACACAGACACATATACACAGACACACATACACAGACACACATACACAGACACATATACACAGACACACATACACAGACACATATACACATATACACAGACACACATACATATACACAGACACATATACACAGACACATATACACAGACACATATACACAGACACACATACACAGACACATATACACAGATACACAGACACATATACACAGACACATATACACAGACACATATACACAGACACACATACACAGACACATATACACAGACACACATACACAGACACAGACACATATACACAGACACATATACACAGACACACATACACAGACACATATACACAGACACACATACATATACACAGACACATATACACAGACACATATACACAGACACACATACACAGACACATATACACAGACACACATACATATACACAGACACATATACACAGACACATATACACAGACACATATACACAGACACATATACACATATACACAGACACACATACACAGACACATATACACAGATACACAGACACACATACACAGACACATATACACAGATACACAGACACACATACATATACACAGACACATATACACAGACACACAGACACAGACACACAGACACAGACACACAGACACAGACACATATACACAGACACATATACACAGACACATATACACAGACACATATACACAGACACACATACAGAGACACATAAACACATATACACAGACACACATACACAGACACATAAACACAGACACACATACACAGACACAGACACATATACACAGACACAGACACATATACACAGACACATATACACAGACACATATATACAGACACACAGACACACAGACACATATACACAAACTCACAGACACATATACACAGACAAACAGACACAGACACATATACACAGACACACAGACACATATACACAGACACATATACACAGACACACATACACATATACACAGACACATATACACATATACACATATACACAGACACATAGACACAGACACACAGACACATATACACAGACACATATACACAGACACATATACACAGACACATATACACAGACACACAGACACATATACACAGACACATATACACAGACACACAGACACATATACACAGACACACATACACAGACACACATACACAGACACACAGACACATATACACAGACACACATACACAGACACACATACACGGACACACATACATATACACAGACACACGTACACAGACACATATACATATACACAGACACACAGACACACAGACACATATACACAGACACATATACACAGACACATAGACACAGACACACAGACACATATACACAGACACATATACACATATACACAGACACACAGACACGCAGACACATATACACAGACACATATACACATATACACAGACACACAGACACACAGACGCATATGCACAGACACATATACACAGACACATATACACAGACACACAGACACAGACACATATACACAGACACATATACACAGACACACAGACACATATACACAGACACACATACACAGACACACAGACACACATAAACATATACACAGACACATATACACAGACACAGACACATATACACAGACACACATACACAGACACATATACACAGACACATATACACAGACATATATACACATATACACAGACACATATACACAGACACGCAGACACACAGACACGCAGACACACAGACGCAGACACACAGACGCATATGCACAGACGCATATACACAGACACATATACACATATACACAGACACAGACACATAGACACAGACACACAGACACACAGACACAGACACACAGACACACATACACGCAGACACACAGACGCAGACACACAGACACATATACACAGACAAACAGACACATATACACATATACACAGACACATATACACATATTCACAGACACGCAGACACACAGACGCAGACACACAGACACATATACACAGACACAGACACATATACACAGACACATATACACATATACACAGACACATATACACAGACACACATACACAGACACATATACACAGACACACAGACACATATACACACATACACAGACACATATACACAGATACACATACAAAGACACACATACACAGACACACATACACAGACACACATACACAGACACATATACACAGACACATATACACAGACACATATACACAGACACACATACACAGACACATAGACACATATACACAGACACATATACACAGACACACATACACAGACACACAGACGCATATACACACATACACAAACACATATACACAGACACATATACACACATACACAGACACATATACACAGACACACATACACAGACACACATACACAAACACATATACACAGACACATATACACAGACACACAGACACACAGACGCAGACACACAGACGCATACACAGACACATATACACAGACACATATACACAGACACACATACACAGACACATATACACAGACACACATACACAGACACACATACACAAACACATATACACAGACACATATACACAGACACACAGACACACAGACACAGACACACAGACACATACACAGACACATATACACAGACACATATACACAGACACACATACACAGACACATATACACAGACACACAGACACATATACACATATACACACAGACACATATACACACAGACACATATACACAGATACACAGACACACAGACACAGACACATATACACAGACACACAGACACAGACACATATACACAGACACATATACACAGACACACATACACAGACACACAGACGCATATACACAGACACACCGACGCATATACACAGACACACAGACACAGACACATACACAGACACATATACACATATACACAGACACACATACACAAACACATATACACAGACACATATACACAGACACACAGACACACAGACAGACACATATACACAGACACAGACACATATACACAGACACATATACACAGACACACATACACAGACACATATACACAGACACATATACACAGACACACATACACAGACACATATACACAGACACATATACACATACACATATACACAGACACACATACACAGACACACATACACAGACACATATACACAGACACATATACACATATACACAGACACACATACACAGACACATATACAGACACATATACACAGACACATATACACAGACACACATACACAGACACATATACACAGACACACATACATATACACAGACACATATACACAGACACATATACACAGACACATATACACAGACACACATACACAGACACATATACACAGACACACATACACAGACACATATACACAGACACACATACACAGACACATATACACAGACACATATACACAGACACATATACACAGACACATATACACAGACACATATACACAGACACACATACACAGACACATATACACAGACACACATACACAGACACATATACACAGACACACATACACAGACACATATACACAGACACACATACATATACACAGACACATATACACAGACACATATACACAGACACACATACACAGACACATATACACAGACACACATACATATACACAGACACATATACACAGACACATATACACAGACACATATACACAGACACATATACACATATACACAGACACACATACACAGACACATATACACAGATACACAGACACACATACACAGACACATATACACAGATACACAGACACACATACATATACACAGACACATATACACAGACACACAGACACAGACACACAGACACAGACACACAGACACAGACACATATACACAGACACATATACACAGACACATATACACAGACACATATACACAGACACACATACAGAGACACATAAACACATATACACAGACACACATACACAGACACATAAACACAGACACACATACACAGACACAGACACATATACACAGACACAGACACATATACACAGACACATATATACAGACACACAGACACACAGACACATATACACAGACACACAGACACATATACACAGACACACAGACACAGACACATATACACAGACACACAGACACATATACACAGACACATATACACAGACACATATACACAGACACACATGCACAGACACATAGACACAGACACACAGACACAGACACACAGACACACAGACACATATACACAGACACATATACACAGACACACAGACACATATACACAGACACACATACACAGACACACATACACAGACACACAGACACATATACACAGACACACATACACAGACACACATACACGGACACACATACATATACACAGACACACGTACACAGACACATATACATATACACAGACACACAGACACATATACACAGACACATATACACAGACACATAGACACAGACACACAGACACATATACACAGACACATATACACATATACACAGACACACAGACACATATACACAGACACATATACACAGACACATATACACAGACACACAGACACAGACACATATACATATACACAGACACATATACACAGACACATATACACAGACACATATACACAGACACACATACACAGACACATATACACGGACACACATACACAGACACATATACACAGACACACATACACAGACACACATACACAGACACACATACACAGACACACATACACAGACACACATACACAGACACATATACACAGACACACATACACAGACACACATACACAGACACACATACACAGACACTTATACACAGACACATATACACAGACACACATACACAGACACACATACACAGACACACATACACAGACACATATACACAGACACATATACACAGACACATATACACAGACACACATACACAGACACACATACACAGACACATATACACATATACACAGACACACATACACAGAGACACATACATATACACAGACACAGATACACAGACACAGATACACAGACACAGATACACAGACACACATACACAGACACACATACACAGACACACATACACAGACACACATACATATACACAGACACATATACACAGACACATACACACAGACACATATACACAGACACATATACACAGACACACGTACACAGACACACGTACACAGACACACGTACACAGACACAGACACACAGACACGTATACACAGACACACAGACACAGACACATATACACAGACACATATACACAGACACACATACATAGACACACAGACACACAGACACAGACACACATACACAGACACATATACACAGACACACATACATAGACACACAGACACACAGATACACAGACACAGACACACATACACAGACACACATACACAGATACACAGACACACATACACAGACACATATACACAGACACACATACATATACACAGACACATATACACAGACACATATACACAGACACATATACACAGACACACATACACAGACACACATACACAGACACATATACACAGACACACATACATATACACAGACACATATACACAGACACATATACACAGACACATATACACATATACACAGACACACATACACAGACACATATACACAGATACACAGACACACATACACAGACACATATACACAGATACACAGACACACATACATATACACAGACACATATACACAGACACACAGACACAGACACACAGACACAGACACACAGACACAGACACATATACACAGACACATATACACAGACACATATACACAGACACATATACACAGACACACATACAGAGACACATAAACACATATACACAGACACACATACACAGACACATAAACACAGACACACATACACAGACACAGACACATATACACAGACACAGACACATGTACACAGACACATATACACAGACACATATATACAGACACACAGACACACAGACACATATACACAGACACACAGACACATATACACAGACACACAGACACAGACACATATACACAGACACACAGACACATATACACAGACACATATACACAGACACATATACACAGACACACATACACAGACACATAGACACAGACACACAGACACATATACACAGACACATATACACAGACACATATACACAGACACATATACACAGACACACAGACACATATACACAGACACACAGACACATATACACAGACACACATACACAGACACACAGACACATATACACAGACACACATACACAGACACACATACACGGACACACATACATATACACAGACACACGTACACAGACACATATACATATACACAGACACACAGACACATATACACAGACACATATACACAGACACATAGACACAGACACACAGACACATATACACAGACACATATACACATATACACAGACACACAGACACGCAGACACATATACACAGACACATATACACAGACACACAGACACACAGACGCATATGCACAGACACATATACACAGACACATATACACAGACACACAGACACAGACACATATACATATACACAGACACATATACACAGACACATATACACAGACACATATACACAGACACACATACACAGACACATATACACAGACACACAGACACAGACACATATACATATACACAGACACATATACACAGACACATATACACAGACACATATACACAGACACACATACACAGACACATATACACAGACACACATACACAGACACACATACACAGACACACATACACAGACACACATACACAGACACACATACACAGACACATATACACAGACACACATACACAGACACACATACACAGACACACATACACAGACACTTATACACAGACACATATACACAGACACACATACACAGACACACATACACAGACACACATACACAGACACATATACACAGACACATATACACAGACACATATACACAGACACACATACACAGACACACATACACAGACACATATACACATATACACAGACACACATACACAGACACACATACATATACACAGACACAGATACACAGACACAGATACACAGACACAGATACACAGACACACATACACAGACACACATACACAGACACACATACACAGACACACATACATATACACAGACACATATACACAGACACATACACACAGACACATATACACAGACACATATACACAGACACACGTACACAGACACACGTACACAGACACATATACACAGACACGTATACACAGACACACAGACACAGACACATATACACAGACACATATACACAGACACACATACATAGACACACAGACACACAGACACAGACACACATACACAGACACATATACACAGACACACATACATAGACACACAGACACACAGATACACAGACACAGACACACATACACAGACACACATACACAGATACACAGACACACATACACAGACACATATACACAGACACACATACATATACACAGACACATATACACAGACACATATACACAGACACATATACACAGACACACATACACAGACACACATACACAGACACATATACACAGACACACAGACACATACACAGACACATATACACAGACACATATACACAGACACATATACACAGACACACATACACAGACACACAGACACATATACACAGACACACATACACAGACACACATACACAGACACATATACACAGACACATATACACAGATACACAGACACATATACACAGACACACATACACAGACACACATACACAGACACATATACACAGACACATATACACAGATACACAGACACACAAACACAGACACATATACACAGACACACATACATATACACAGACACATATACAGTACAGACCAAAAGTTTGGACACACCTTCTCATTTTAAGATTTTTCTGTATTTTCATGACTAAGAAAATTGTACATTCACACTGAAGGCATCAAAACTATGAATTAACACATGTGGAATTATATACTTAACAAAAAAGTGTGAAACAACTGAAAATATGTCTTTTATTCTAGGTTCTTCAAAGTAGCCACCTTTTGCTTTGATGACTGCTTTGCACACTCTTGGCATTCTCTTGATGAGCTTCAAGAGGTAGTCACCGGAAATGGTCTTCACTTCACAGGTGTGCCCTGTCAGGTTTAATAAGTGGGATTTCTTGCCTTATAAATGGGGTTGGGACCATCAGTTGTGTTGTGCAGAAGTCTGGTGGATACACAGCTGATAGTCCTACTGAATAGACTTTTAGAATTTGTATTATGGCAAAAAAAGTAGCTAAGTAAAGAAAAACGAGTGGCCATCATTACTTTAAGAAATGAAGGTCAGTCAGTCCAAAAAATTGGGAAAACTTTGAAAGTGTCCCCAAGTGCAGTTGCAAAAACCATCAAGCGCTACAAAGAAACTGGCTCACATGAGGACCGCCCCAGGAAAGGAAGACCAAGAGTCACCTCTGCTTCTGAGGATAAGTTTGTCCGAGTCACCAGCTCAGAAATTGCAGGTTAACAGCAGCTCAGATTAGAGACAAGGTCAATGCCACACAGAGTTCTAGCAGCAGACACATCTCTTCAACAACTGTTAAGAGGAGACTTTGTGCAGCAGGCCTTCATGGTAAAATAGCTGCTAGGAAACCACTGCTAAGGACAGGCAACAAGCAGAAGAGACTTGTTTGGGCTAAAGAACACAAGGAATGGACATTAGACCAGTGGAAATCTGTGCTTTGGTCTGATGAGTCCAAATTTGAGATCTTTGGTTCCAACCACCGTGTCTTTGTGCGACGCAGAAAAGGTGAAAGGATGGACTCTACATGCCTTGTTCACACCGTGAAGCATGGAGGAGGAGGTGTGATGGTGTGGGGGTGCTTTGCTGGTGACACTGTTGGGGATTTATTCAAAATTGAAGGCATACTGAACCAGCATGGCTACAACAGCATCTTGCAGCGGCATGCTATTCCATCCGGTTTGCGTTTAGTTGGACCATCATTTATTTTTCAACAGGACAATGACCCCAAACACACCTCCAGGCTGTGTAAGGGCTATTTGACCAAGAGGGAGAGTGATGGGGTGCTACGCCAGATGACCTGGCCTCCACAGTCACCAGCCTGAACCCAATCGAGATGGTTTGGGGTGAGCTGGACCGCAGAGTGAAGGCAAAAGGGCCAACAAGTGCTAAGCATCTCTGGGAACTCCTTCAAGATTGTTGGAAGACCATTTCCGGTGACTACCTCTTGAAGCTCATCAAGAGAATGCCTAGAGTGTGCAAAGCAAAAGGTGGCTACTTTGAAGAACCTAGAATATAAGACATATTTTCAGTTGTTTCACACTTTTTTGTTAGCTATATAATTCCACATGTGTTAATTCATAGTTTTGATGCCTTCAGTGTGAATGTACAATTTTCATTGTCATAAAAATACAGAAAAACCTTTAAATGAGAAGGTGTGTCCAAACTTTTGGTCTGTACTGTACACAGACACATATACACAGACACACATACACAGACACATATACACAGACACACAGACACATATACACATACACAGACACATATACACAGACACATATACACATATACACAGACACATATACACATATACACAGACACACATACACAGACACATATACACAGACACACATACATATACACAGACACATATACACAGACACATATACACAGACACATATACACAGACACACATACACAGACACATATACACAGACACATATACACAGACACATATACACAGACACATATACACAGACACACATACACAGACACATATACACAGACACATATACACAGACACAGATACACAGACACATATACACAGACACACATACACAGACACATATACACAGACACATATGCACATATACACAGACACACATACATATTCACAGACACATATACACAGACACATATACACAGACACACAGACACACGTACACAGACACATGTACACATATACACATATACACAGACACATATACACAGACACACATACACAGACACATATACACAGACACACAGACACATATACACAGACACACAGACACAGACACATATACACAGACACAGACACACATACACAGACACACATACACAGACACATATACACAGACACATATACACAGACACACAGACACACGTACACAGACACATATACACAGACACACAGACACATATACACAGACACATATACACAGACACACAGACACATATACACATGTACACAGACACATATACACAGACACATATACACAGACACATATACACAGACACACAGACACATATACACATGTACACAGACACATATACACAGACACACAGACGCAGACACACAGACGCAGACACACAGACGCAGACACACAGACGCAGACACACAGACACAGACACACAGACACATATACACAGACACACATACACAGACACACATACACAGATACACAGACACAGACACATATACACATATACACAGACACATATACACAGACACACAGACACATATACACATGTACACAGACACATATACACAGACACACAGACGCAGACACACAGACGCAGACACACAGACGCAGACACACAGACGCAGACACACAGACACAGACACACAGACACATATACACAGACACACATACACAGACACACATACACAGATACACAGACACAGACACATATACACATATACACAGACACATATACACAGACACACTGACACATATACACAGACACACATACACATATACACAGACACATGTACACAGACACACAGACACAGACACACAGACACAGACACACAGACGCAGACACACATACACAGACACATATACACAGACACACAGACACACTTACACAGACACACAGACACATATACACAGAAACATATACACAGACACATATACACAGACACACAGACACATATACACAGACACATATACACAGACACATATACACAGACACACAGACACATATACACAGACACATAAACACATATACACAGACACATATACACAGACACATATACACAAATACACAGACACATATACACAGACACATATACACAGACACATATACACAGACACACAGACACATATACACAGACACATATACACAGACACATATACACAGACACACAGACACATATACACAGACACATATACACATATACACAGACACATATACACAGACACATATACACAGACACATATACACAGACACACAGACACATATACACATATACACAGACACATATACACAGACACATATACACAGACACATATACACAGACACATATACACATATACACAGACACATATACACATATACACATACACATATACACAGACACATATACACAGACACACATACACAGACACACATACACAGACACACATACACAGACACACAGACACACAGACACACAAACACACAGACACACATACACATACACAGACACACATACACAGACACACAGACACAGATACACATACACAGACACATATACACAGACACATATACACAGACACACAGACACACATACACAGACACACAAACACAGACACTCAGACACAGATACACATACAAAGATACACATACACAGACACACAGACACAGACACATATACACAGACACACATACACAGACACACATACACAGACACACATGCACAGACACATATGCACAGACACACAGACACAGACACACATACACAGACACACATACACATACACAGACACACATACACAGACACACATACACAGACACATATACACATATACACAGACACACATACACAGACACACATACACATATACAAAGACACACATACACAGACACATATACACAGACACATATACACAGACACACATACACAGACACACATACACAGACACATACACAGACACACATACACAGACACATATACAGAGACACATATACACAGACACACATGCACAGACACATATGCACAGACACACAGACACAGACACACATACACAGACACACATACACATACACAGACACACATACACAGACACACATACACAGACACTTATACACATATACACAGACACACAGACACAGACACATATACACAGACACACAGACACAGACACACAGACACACATACACAGACACACATACACACATACACAGACACACATACACATATACACAGACACATATACACAGACACACATACACAGACACATATACACAGACACACATACACAGACACATATACACAGACACACATACACAGACACATATACACAGACACACATACACAGACACACATACACAGACACATATACACAGACACATATACACAGACACACATACACAGACACACATACACAGACACACATACACATATACATACACAGACACATATACACAGACACATATACACAGACACATATACATACACAGACACATATACACAGACACACATACACAGACACATATACACAGACACATATACACAGACACATATACACAGACACACACACACATACACATATACACAGACACATATACACAGACACATATACACAGACACACAGACACATATACACAGACACATATACACATATACACAGACACATATACACAGACACATATACACATATACACAGACACATATACACATATACGCAGACACACATACGTATACACATATACACAGACACATATACACAGACACACATACGTATACACATATACACAGACACATATACACAGACACACATACACAGACACACATACACAGACACATATACACAGACACATATACACAGACACACAGACACATATACACAGACACACAGACGCATATACACAGACACATATACACAGACACAGACGCATATACACAGACGCATATACACAGACACATATACACAGACACATATACACAGACACACAGACGCAGACACACAGACGCAGACACACAGACGCATATGCACAGACACATATACACAGACACACATACACAGACACACATACACAGACACACATACACAGACACATATACACAGACACATATACACAGACACATATACACAGACACATATACACAGATACACAGACACATATACACAGACACATATACACAGACACACATACACAGACACACATACACAGACACATATACACAGACACATATACACAGATACACAGACACATATACACAGACACATATACACAGACACATATACACAGACACATATACACAGATACACAGACACATGTACACAGACACATATACACATATACACAGACACACAGACACAGACACATATACACAGACACACATACACAGACACATATACACAGATACACAGACACATATACACAGACACATATACACAGACACACAGACACAGACACACATACACAGACACATATACACAGACACATATACACAGACACATATACACATATACACAGACACATATACAAAGACACAGACACACAGACACAGACACACAGACACAGACACACAGACACAGATACACAGACACACATACACAGACACATATACACATATACACAGACACACATACACAGACACACATACACAGACACATATACACATATACACAGACACACATACACAGACACACATACACAGACACACATACACAGACACACATACACAGACACACATACACAGACACATATACACAGACACATATACACAGACACATATACACAGACACATAGACACAGATACACAGACACATATACACAGACACATATACACAGACACACATACACAGACACATATACACAGACACATATACACATATACACAGACACATATACACAGACACAGACACACAGACACAGACACACAGACACAGACACACAGACACAGACACACAGACACAGATACACAGACACACATACACAGACACATATACACATATACACAGACACACATACACAGACACACAGACGCAGACACACAGACGCAGACACACAGACACATATACACAGACACACAGACACACATACACAGACACACATACACAGACACACATACATAGACACACATACACAGATACACAGACACACATACACAGACACACATACACAGACACATATACACAGACACATATACACATATACACAGACACATATACACAGACACATATACACAG
The DNA here is from genome assembly GCF_046119375.1 of Phyllobates terribilis. Taxonomy (NCBI): domain Eukaryota; kingdom Metazoa; phylum Chordata; class Amphibia; order Anura; family Dendrobatidae; genus Phyllobates; species Phyllobates terribilis. The sequence continues at coordinate 606,651,970 of NW_027362761.1, read as the reverse complement.
ACAAAGACACACAGACACATATACACATATAAACAGACACATATACACATATACACATATACACAGACACATATACACATATAAACAGACACATATACACATATACACATATAAACAGACACATATACACATATACACATATACACAGACACATATACACATATAAAGAGACACACATACACAGACACATATACACATATACACAGACACATATACACAGACACATATACACAGACACAGACACATACACACAGACACATATACACAGACACATATACACAGACACACAGACACAGACACACATACACAGACACATATACAAAGACACATATACACAGACACATATACACAGACACACATACACAGACACATATACACAGACACATATACACAGACACATACACACAGACACATATACACAGATACACAGACACACATACACAGACACATATACACAGACACATATACACAGACACATATACACAGACACACAGACACAGACACATAGACACAGACACACAGACACATATACACAGACACAGACACACAGATGCATAGACACAGACACACAGACGCATATACACAGACACACATACACAGACACACAGACACAGACACATACACACAGACACATACACACAGACACATACACACAGACACATATACACAGACACATATACACAGACACACAGACACACATACACAGACACACATACATAGACACACATACTCAGATACACAGACACACATACACAGACACACATACACAGACACACATACACAGACACATATACACAGACACATATACACAGATACACAGACACACATACACAGACACACATACACAGACACATAGACACAGACACACATACATAGACACACAGACGCATATACACAGACACATATACACAGACACACAGACACACATACACAGAGACACAGACACAGACACACATACATAGACACACATACACAGATACACAGACACACATACACAGACACACATACACAGACACACATACAGAGACACACATACACACATACACAGACACACATACACAGACACACATACACAGACACATATACACAGACACAGACACATATACACAGACACATATACACAGATACACAGACACACATACACAGACACACAGACACAGACACACATACATAGACACACATACACAGATACACAGACACATATACACAGACACACAGACACAGACACACATACACAGACACACATACACAGACACACATACATAGACACACATACACAGACACATATACACATATGCACAGACACACAGACACATATACACAGACACACATACACAGACACATATACACAGACACACAGACACAGACACATATACACAGACACACAGACACAGACACATATACACATATGCACAGACACACAGACACATATACACAGACACACAGACACATATACACAGACACATATACACAGACACACATACACAGACACATATACACAGACACATGTACACAGACACACAGACACACATACAAAGACACACATACACAGACACACATACACAGACACATATACACAGACACACATACACAGACACATATACACATACACACAGACACATATACACATATACACAGACACATATACACATATACACAGACACATATACACACACATATACATATACACATATACATATACACAGACACATATACACAGACACATATACACAGACACACAGACGCATATACACAGACGCATATACACAGACGCATATACACAGACACATATACACAGACACATATACACAGACACATATACACAGACACACATACACAGACACATATACACAGACACACATACACAGACACACAGACGCATATACACAGACACATATATACAGACACACAGACGCATATACACAGACACATATACACAGACACATATACACAGACACACATACACAGACACGCAGACACATATACACAGACACATATACACAGACACACATACACAGACACACAGACACACAGATGCATAGACACAGACACACAGACACACAGACGCATATACACAGACACATATACACAGACACACATACACAGACACACAGACACATATACACAGACACATATACACAGACACACATACACAGACACACAGACACACAGATGCATAGACACAGACACACAGACACATATACACAGACACACATACACATATACACAGACACACATACACACATACACAGACACATATACACAGATACACAGACACACAGACACAGACACACAGACACAAACACATATACACAGACACATATACACATATACTCAGACACATATACACATATACACAGACACATATACACAGACACACATACACAGACACATATACACAGACACAGACACATATACACAGACAAAGACACATATACACAGACACATATACACAGACACATATACACAGACACATATACACAGACACATATACACAGACACAGACACATATACACAGACAAAGACACATATACACAGACAGATATACACAGACACACATACACAGACACATATACACAGACACATATACACATATACACAGACACATATACACATATACAAAGACACATATACACAGACACACATACACAGACACATATACACAGACACAGACACATATACACAGACAAAGACACATATACACAGACACATATACACAGACACACAGACGCAGACACACAGACACATATACACATATACACAGACACATATACACACACACAGACACGCAGACACACAGACGCAGACACACAGACGCATATGCACAGACACAGACACATATACACAGACACACAGACACATATACACAGACACAGACACATATACACAGACACAGACACATATACACAGACACACATACACAGACACATATACATAGACACATATACACAGACACACATACACAGACACATATACACAGACACATATACACATATACAAAGACACAGACAAACAGACACATATACACAGACACATACACACAGACACATATACACAGACACATATACACAGACACACAGACACATATACACAGACACATATACACAGACACATATACACAGACACACAGACACATATACACAGACACATATACACAGACACATATACACAGACACACATACACATATACACAGACACAGACAAACATACACATATACACAGACACATATACACAGACACACATACACAGACACATAAACACATTCACACAGACACATATACACAGACACATATACACATATACACAGACACATATACACACACATATACATATACACATATACATATACACAGACACATATACACAGACACATATACACAGACACATATACACAGACACACAGACGCATATACACAGACACATATACACAGACACATATACACAGACACATATACACAGACACATATACACAGACACACATACACAGACACACAGACGCATATACACAGACACATATACACAGACACACAGACGCATATACACAGACACACATACACAGACACACAGACACACAGATGCATAGACACAGACACACAGACGCATATACACAGACACATATACACAGACACATATACACAGACACACAGACACATATACACAGACACATATACACAGACACACATACACAGACACACAGATGCATAGACACAGACACACAGACGCATATACACAGACACACATACACATACACATATACACATATACACAGACACACATACACATATACACAGACACACATACACACATACACAGACACATATACACAGACACAGACACATATACACAGACACATATACACATATACACAGACACATATACACAGACACATATACACAGACACACATACACAGACACATATACACAGACACACATACACATATACACAGACACATATACACATATACAAAGACACACATACACAGACACATATACACAGACACACATACACAGACACACATACACAGACGCATATACACAAACACACATACACAGACACACAGACACACAGACGCAGACACACAGACGCAGACACACAGACGCATATGCACAGACACATATACACAGACACATATACACATATACACAGACACACATACACATATACACAGACACATATACACAGACACATATACACAGACACATATACACAGACACACATACACAGACACACATACACAGACACACATACACAGACACACAGACACAAACACATATACACAGACACATATACACAGACACACATACACAGACACATATACACAGACACACATACACAGACACATATACACATATACACAGACACATATACACAGACACGTATACACAGAAACACATACACAGACACACATACACAGACACACATACACAGACACATATACACATATACACAGACACACATACATATACACAGACACATATACACAGACACATATACACAGACACAGACACATATACACAGACACACAGACACACGTACACAGACACACAGACACATATACACAGACACATATACACAGACACATATACACAGACACACATACACAGACAAACATACACAGACACACATACAAAGACACATATACACAGACACATATACACAGACACATATACACAGACACATATACAAAGACACATATACACAGACACATATACACAGACACACATACACAGACACATATACACAGACACATGTACACATATACACAGACACACAGACACAGACACACATACACAGACACAGATACACAGACACACAGACACATATACACAGACACACATACACAGACACATATACACATATACACAGACACACATACATAAACACAGACACATATACACAGACACATATACACAGACACACATACACAGACACACATACACAGACACATATACACAGACACATATACACAGACACATATACACAGACATACAGACACAGACAAACAGACACATATACACAGACACATATACACAGACACATATACACAGACATACAGACACATATACACAGACACATATACACGGACACATATACACGGACACATATACACGGACACATATACACGGACACATATACACAGACACACATAAACAGACACATATACACAGACACACATACACCGACACACATACACAGACACATATACACAGACACATATACGCGGACACACATACACGGACACACATACACAGACACACATACACAGACACACATACACAGACACATATACACATATACACAGACACATATACACAGACACATATACACACACATATACATATACACAGACACATATACACAGACACATATACACAGACACACAGACACATATACACAGACACATATACACAGACACACAGACACATATACACAGACACACAGACGCATATACACAGACACATATACACAGACACATATACACAGACACACATACACAGACACACATACACAGACACACATAGAAAGACACATATACACAGACACATATACACAGACACACATACACAGACACATATACACAGACACACATACATATACACACATACATATACACAGACAAATATACACAGACACATATACACAGACACACATACACAGACACATATACACAGACACACATACATATACACACATACATATACACAGACACATATACACAGACACATATACACAGACACACATACACAGACACACATACACAGACACACATACAAAGACACATATACACAGACACACATACACAGACACATATACACAGACACACATACATATACACACATACATATACACAGACAAATATACACAGACACACATACACAGACACACATACACAGACACACATACACAGACACATATACACAGACACATATACACAGACACACATACACATATACACAGACACACATACACAGACACATATACACATATACACAGACACATATACACAGACACACATACACAGACACATATACACAGACACACAGACACATATACACAGACACATATACACACAGACACACATACACAGACACATATACACAGATACACAGATACACAGACACACATACACAGACACATATACACATACACAGACACATATACACATATACACAGACACACATACATATACACAGACACATATACACAGACACATATACACAGACACATATACACAGAAACACATATACACAGACACACAGACACATATACACAGACACATATACACAGACACATATACACAGACATACAGACACATATACACGGACACATATACACGGACACATATACACGGACACATATACACGGACACATATACACAGACACACATACACAGACACATATACACAGACACACATACACGGACACATATACACGGACACACATACACGGACACATATACACATATACACAGACACACAGACACATATACACATATACACAGACACATATACACAGACACATATACACACACATATACATATACACAGACACATATACACAGACACATATACACAGACACACAGACACATATACACAGACACACAGACACATATACACAGACACACAGACGCATATACACAGACACATATACACAGACACATATACACAGACACACATACACAGACACACATACACAGACACACATACAAAGACACATATACACAGACACATATACACAGACACACATACACAGACACATATACACAGACACACATACACAGACACATATACACAGACACACATACATATACACACATACATATACACAGACAAATATACACAGACACATATACACAGACACACATACACAGACACACATACACAGACACACATACACAGACACACATACACAGACACATATACACAGACACACATACACATATACACAGACACACATACACATATACACAGACACACATACACAGACACATATACACATATACACAGACACATATACACAGACACACATACACAGACACATATACACAGACACACAGACACATATACACAGACACATATACACACAGACACACAGACACACAGACACACAGACACATATACACAGACACATATACACAGACACATATACACAGACACACATACACAGACACACATACACAGACACACATACACAGACACACATACAAAGACACACATACAAAGACACATATACACAGACACATATACACAGACACACATACACAGACACATATACACAGACACACATACATATACACAGACACATATACACAGACACACATACACAGACACACATACACAGACACATATACACATACACATACACACAGACACACATACACAGACACATATACACATATACACAGACCCATATACACAGACACACATACACAGACACATATACACAGACACATATACACACAGACACACAGACACACATACACAGACACACATACACAGACACATATACACATACACAGACACATATACACATATACACAGACACACATACATATACACAGACACATATACACAGACACATATACACAGACACATATACACAGAAACACATATACACAGAAACACATATACACAGAAACACATATACACAGACACACATACATATACACAGACACATATACACAGACACATATACACATATACACAGACACATATACACAGACACATATACACATATACACAGACACATATACACAGACACATATACACAGACACACAGACACACGTACACAGACACACGTACACAGACACACAGACACATATACACAGACACAGACACACAGACACATATACACAGACACATATACACAGACACATATACACAGACACATATACACAGACACATATACACAGACACACATACACAGACACAGACACACAGACATGTAGCACCCTGAGGATTCGGCTGCTACAGGGGTATTGCACCTCAACCCAGAGGTGTGATATTCCACTCCCGGGTAAGGAAGGAGTGTGGAACTGAGCTCAGATAGACTGCATGCACTACATACATCCCATTCCAGAGGAGCAGGCCGACGGTACTCCCACTTGGAAATGTGCAGGTACAACCGAGCCTGTTCCTGGCTGGAGTGGGAGGGGGGTGGTACATCCCATGTAGTGTAGGGGCAGATAGGGGGAGCAGTCTGGGTAGTGATAGGAGCTCATTGGGTGCTGGTCACCTGAGCTCACACATAGAGGGATATATAAGGAGGGCACCAACTTAGATCAGGGTCAGACGCTGAGAACAAGTCAGTTGGAGAGAGAGAAGGAAACAGCAGCCCTGGAGAGAGAGAGAGGAGAAAGAAAGAGAAAGACCCAGAGGGGGAAGACTGAAGGGACCCAAGAACCCAAATTAGAGCACCGGGTGAGGAGTCAGCAAGAGGGTACCGGAACCCAAGCTGGTGGGGGCAAAAACAATTCCCCAGCCAGAGACCGGAGACCGTGGGCAGTGTCTGTCACGGTCACCCACCACATTCACCCCGAAGGCACACCACGTGAAGGGTCAGGGAACCCAGGGCCAAGGGTGTCCCAAAAGAAGGCCCGAGGGAGCTGGACCTAGGTGAATCACTGGTGGGGACGGCTGAAGAAAGAACAGAGGGAGAGCTCAGGGCCACGCTCCGGACTTGTTTGGGGGTTGGCTGGATCCAGGACCTGGTGGACGCAGCACGGCTCGGGTGGTCACTAGCAGCTGGAGTGACCGAAACATCAGCAGTAAGTAAACTCCCTTAACTGCACAACCCGAGTCTGTCTTCATTGCCGGCTGCATCGCACCACCACAACCCCCATCCTCTGCGCCTGTCCCCTCTGAGGCTATACCCCTCCCGTTGGGGGTTATCCCACCAAGCTGCACATCCACCATCAGCCTCAGCGGACCCTGCTGCAGCGGCGGCCACAGTGACCGCATCACAACGGGTGGCGTAGTCGACACAAAAGAACTTTAATAACATCTGTAGGACTGCCACATAACACTTAGCTTGACGCCCTGGGCACGGGACCGGGTCACAGCCGCTCGGAGACTACAACCCCCCCCATCTGATCCGGTGCCGGGTATTCCCCTCAAAAAGGAATATGTCCCAGGGGGCGCGTCAACTTTGGCGTAGTCGGCAGGATTACGTGCCCGCAACACCCGGGTACTGCGTGCCTGAAGAAAAGTGCAAGTTTACCTCAGAAAGAAGTCTCCCGCCGGTTCCGGAGGGTCCACGCCATCGGACTCCATCACCAGTCGTTTCCCCCCGATTGTCCGCCATTTCCAGCTTGTTCCCGCCATCTGCAGAGTTTCCCGCCACTGGGAAGCGATTCCCGCCAAAACCGCAGATTTCCCGCCTTGGAAGAGCAGCGGACGCCATTATGGGCGTGCCAAAGGAGGGCAGGAGGCCACCTCCCATCGTGGGCCAGGACAGAAAATGGCGCCAAAAGTGGAAACCGCCCCCACCAACAGAGACTGTGATGCTGGAGGTGTCTGTCAGCGTGAAAGAACTACCCCTGGAGCTGACAGTCACCGAGTTGCCCCGGGACCGCCCTCTAAGTGGGAGGAGACGAAAGAGAAGAGAAAAGATGGGTGTCGCTTGGAGCAGTCTGGAGCGAGCGCACCCGGAGGCAGGAAGCCTGGAAAGGAGCAGCAGAAAAGCTCACCCGGAGATGGAAAGAGAGCAGAACAGCACCGGCCCGCTGGCCAGGAGTCTGCTAGAGACCGAGGAAGGAGGGCAGAGCAGCACCGGCCCGCTGGCCAGGAGCCTGCCGAGAGCAGAGCAGAGCAGCACCGACCCGATGGTCAGGAGCCTGCTAGAGTCCACAACCCCGCTAGGTCTAGCGGAGATCCTAGCGCAGCTCCCCCGAGACCGGGAGTGTGCACAAACGGCCCTGGAGGGCCTCGCACGGAGGATGGCCCGGGTACAGCGGGAGATACTGGCGGAGTGGAGCCGGGAGATGGCTCAGCACGCAGAGACCAGTCAGCGGAGCACGCTACCCTGGAAGAGGAAGCAGACCGCCTCTGAGGATGGCGCAGGAGGACCCAAGGCCGGAGACGGCGCCGAGGAGGGAGCCGAACGCATGGAGGCAGGTAAAGGGGACGCCTATACCCCAAGCCGTGACACCGCTCACCTGCCCCAGCTCCCCGTCGCAGAGCCCGAAAGTCCCCCTGCTGTGCCCGTAGCCGCCAGGTCACCGCCATGGACTAGGCCCCGACCGGAAGCCGCCGCAGCGACCCCTGTGACGTCACGCGCCCCGACCCGGAGCGTGACAAAGCAGGAAGTACCACCAGCCTGGTCGCAAGGCCTAGTACCTCCGGGCGCCGCACCACCAACAGCGCCCCCTACCTCCGCGGAGCCTCCGGCCTGGCCGCAAGGCCAGGTAGCCCAGGGCGCCGCCGTCCTAACGGTGCCCTTCACCTTCCAGGTGCCCCAGGCCTGGCCGCAAGGCCTGGGCAACCCGGGCGCCACCACCACCGCGCCCGCAATACCTAGGGTGCCACACCTGGGGGAGGACCTCTTCGGCCAGCTCACATGGCCGGACGGGCGGCCCTTCATCTGGCCCGAAGGGTACCCTGAGCTGGAGCGGCAGCAAAGACTAGGGTCCTTGTGTGAGCCCCTAATCCCGACTCCGAAGCCCGTGGCTCGGGTCTCGCCTCCTCTAGCAGAAGCCCAATTCGTGTGGGACCCCACGGGAGAAGATTTGATGGGGTTCACCGGAGAAACTCGGGCAGCCGCAGCTGAACGTACAGAGTGTTGCCGTCAACAGCTGGCAGAGTTTAAGAGAGAACGGGAGGAGAGGCGGGTCAGAGAACAACAGGCCCAAATCCAGAGCGCGGAGCAGAAGAGCCGGACTAGGAGGAACCCCCGTGCAGCGCATTGTCCCCGCACCATCGGGACAGTGATAAAGTTCAACCCGCAGCATGGGTGGGGCTTTATTCGGGACCGTAACAACCGCGGTGACGTTTTTGTGACTCGCAGAGACGTCGAGTCCCACCTGCCGGAAGGTCACAAAGGCCGTGACCTCTACGTCGGAGACGAGGTCACTTTCACCCGGCACAAGTGTGCCAAAGGACCTTACGCCCTCCACGTACACCGCCTGACGGAGGAGGAGTTGCGGTGCGAGGAGGAGGAGCAAGAGGACCCGGACGGGTCTGAAGTAACAACCAGCTATAAGCAAAGAGCAGGAGGAAGACGCCGTTGAGTGCGGCAGAGCAGGTGTTGTAAATAGTTACCCAATCAGGGTATAAAGGAACTGGAACTGTTGTTGCTGCTAAAATAGTCCCCGTTGGGACCAGTGAACTGTTTTACCCGTTAACCCCTTCATCCTACAGGCTGAGGACTGTGAGCAGCCATTCCCTTCCCTCTACCTGGCCGAGGACTGAGAGCGGCCAACTTCCAACTCCCCTGTATATAGTTGCGCGTCCTAAAGCGCCCCCTACCGGTTTTATAAGAAAACCAGATTTTTCTAAGAGACTGTCGCACTTTTCCCGGACACACGTTGCACAGTGTCCGGAGGAGGAACCAGAGACAAGAGAAGTCTACGAGAATGTTTATATAAAAAGTTTTATATATATATAATGTTTATATGTTTTATATGTTCATATAAAAATTTTGTATGTTTTGGTGTTTTATGTCTTGCAGCCCGAGGACGTGCTGTGATTTACCAGGGGGGAATGTAGCACCCTGAGGATTCGGCTGCTACAGGGGTATTGCACCTCAACCCAGAGGTGTGATATTCCACTCCCGGGTAAGGAAGGAGTGTGGAACTGAGCTCAGATAGACTGCATGCACTACATACATCCCATTCCAGAGGAGCAGGCCGACGGTACTCCCACTTGGAAATGTGCAGGTACAACCGAGCCTGTTCCTGGCTGGAGTGGGAGGGGGGTGGTACATCCCATGTAGTGTAGGGGCAGATAGGGGGAGCAGTCTGGGTAGTGATAGGAGCTCATTGGGTGCTGGTCACCTGAGCTCACACATAGAGGGATATATAAGGAGGGCACCAACTTAGATCAGGGTCAGACGCTGAGAACAAGTCAGTTGGAGAGAGAGAAGGAAACAGCAGCCCTGGAGAGAGAGAGAGGAGAAAGAAAGAGAAAGACCCAGAGGGGGAAGACTGAAGGGACCCAAGAACCCAAATTAGAGCACCGGGTGAGGAGTCAGCAAGAGGGTACCGGAACCCAAGCTGGTGGGGGCAAAAACAATTCCCCAGCCAGAGACCGGAGACCGTGGGCAGTGTCTGTCACGGTCACCCACCACATTCACCCCGAAGGCACACCACGTGAAGGGTCAGGGAACCCAGGGCCAAGGGTGTCCCAAAAGAAGGCCCGAGGGAGCTGGACCTAGGTGAATCACTGGTGGGGACGGCTGAAGAAAGGACAGAGGGAGAGCTCAGGGCCACGCTCCGGACTTGTTTGGGGGTTGGCTGGATCCAGGACCTGGTGGACGCAGCACGGCTCGGGTGGTCACTAGCAGCTGGAGTGACCGAAACATCAGCAGTAAGTAAACTCCCTTAACTGCACAACCCGAGTCTGTCTTCATTGCCGGCTGCATCGCACCACCACAACCCCCATCCTCTGCGCCTGTCCCCTCTGAGGCTATACCCCTCCCGTTGGGGGTTATCCCACCAAGCTGCACATCCACCATCAGCCTCAGCGGACCCTGCTGCAGCGGCGGCCACAGTGACCGCATCACAACGGGTGGCGTAGTCGACACAAAAGAACTTTAATAACATCTGTAGGACTGCCACATAACACTTAGCTTGACGCCCTGGGCACGGGACCGGGTCACAGCCGCTCGGAGACTACAACCCCCCCCATCTGATCCGGTGCCGGGTATTCCCCTCAAAAAGGAATATGTCCCAGGGGGCGCGTCAGACACATATACACAGACACATAGACACAGACACACAGACACAGACACACAGACACATATACACAGACACATATACACAGACACATATACACAGACACATATACACAGACACATATACACAGACACACATACACAGACACACAGACACATATACACAGACACACATACACAGACACATATACACAGACACATATACACAGACACACATACACAGACACATATACACAGACACACATACACAGACACATATACACAGACACACAGACACATATACACGGACACACATACACAGACACATATACACAGACACACACACACAGACACATATACACGGACACATATACACAGACACACATACACAGACACACATACACAGACACATATACACAGACACATATACACAGACACAGACACATATACACAGACACACATACACAGACACATATACACAGACACATATACACAGACACACACACACAGACACATATACACAGACACATATACACAGACACAGACACATATACACAGACACACATACACAGACACATATACACAGACACATATACACAGACACATATACACAGACACAGACACATATACACAGACACACATACACAGACACATATACACAGACACACAGACACATATACACGGACACACATACACAGACACATATACACAGACACACACACACAGACACATATACACGGACACACATACACAGACACATATACACAGACACAGACACATATACACAGACACATATACACAGACACACATACACAGACACACATACACAGACACACATACAGAGACACACATACACACATACACAGACACACATACACAGACACACATACACAGACACATATACACAGACACAGACACATATACACAGACACATATACACAGATACACAGACACACATACACAGACACACAGACACACATACATAGACACACATACACAGATACACATACACAGACACACATACACAGACACACATACACAGACACATATACACATATACACAGACACATATACACATATACACAGACACATATACACAGACACATATACACACACATATACATATACACAGACACATATACACAGACACATATACACAGACACACAGACACATATACACAGACACATATACACAGACACACAGACACATATACACAGACACACAGACGCATATACACAGACACATATACACAGACACATATACACAGACACACATACACAGACACACATACACAGACACACATACAAAGACACATATACACAGACACATATACACAGACACACATACACAGACACATATACACAGACACACATACATATACACACATACATATACACAGACAAATATACACAGACACATATACACAGACACACATACACAGACACACATACACAGACACACATACACAGACACATATACACAGACACATATACACAGACACACATACACATATACACAGACACACATACACAGACACATATACACATATACACAGACACATATACACAGACACACATACACAGACACATATACACAGACACACAGACACATATACACAGACACATATACACACAGACACACAGACACACATACACAGACACATATACACAGATACACAGATACACAGACACACAGACACAGACACACATACACATACACAGACACATATACACATATACACAGACACACATACATATACACAGACACATATACACAGACACATATACACAGAAACACATATACACATACACAGACACATATACACATATACACAGACACACATACATATACACAGACACATATACACAGACACATATACACAGACACATATACACAGAAACACATATACACAGACACACAGACACATATACACAGACACATATACACAGACATACAGACACATATACACAGACACATATACACGGACACATATACACGGACACATATACACGGACACATATACACGGACACATATACACAGACACACATACACAGACACATATACACAGACACACATACACGGACACATATACACGGACACACATACACGGACACACATACACAGACACACATACACAGACACTCATACACAGACACATATACACAGACACACAGACACATATACACATATACACAGACACATATACACAGACACATATACACACACATATACATATACACAGACACATATACACAGACACATATACACAGACACACAGACACATATACACAGACACATATACACAGACACACAGACGCATATACACAGACACATATACACAGACACATATACACAGACACACATACACAGACACACATACACAGACACACATACAAAGACACATATACACAGACACATATACACAGACACACATACACAGACACATATACACAGACACACATACACAGACACATATACACAGACACACATACATATACACACATACATATACACAGACAAATATACACAGACACATATACACAGACACACATACACAGACA
This sequence comes from Phyllobates terribilis, assembly GCF_046119375.1. NCBI lineage: Eukaryota > Metazoa > Chordata > Amphibia > Anura > Dendrobatidae > Phyllobates > Phyllobates terribilis. The sequence goes on along the minus strand of NW_027362761.1, from coordinate 606,636,533 downwards.
CACATACACAGACACACATACACAGACACACATACACAGACACATATACACAGACACACATACACATATACACAGACACACATACACATATACACAGACACACATACACAGACACATATACACATATACACAGACACATATACACAGACACACATACACAGACACATATACACAGACACACAGACACATATACACAGACACATATACACACAGACACACAGACACACAGACACATATACACAGATACACAGACACAGATACACAGACACACATACACCGACACATATACACATACACAGACACATATACACATATACACAGACACATATACACAGACACATATACACAGACACATATACACAGAAACACATATACACAGACACACAGACACATATACACAGACACATATACACAGACACATATACACAGACACATATACACAGAAACACATATACACAGACACACAGACACATATACACAGACACATATACACAGACACATATACACAGACACACAGACAGACGTACACAGACACATATACACAGACACAGACACACAGACACATATACACAGACACATATACACAGACACATATACACAGACACATATACACAGACAAACATACACAGACACACATACACATATACACAGACACATATACACAGACACACATACACAGACACACATACACAGACATACATACACAGACACAGACACACAGACACATATACACAGACACATATACACAGACACATATACACAGACACATATACACAGACACATATACACAGACACACAGACACAGACACATATACACAGACACATATACACAGACACATATACACAGACACACAGACACAGACACATATACACAGACACATACACAGACACATATACACAGACACAGACACATATACACAGACACACATACACAGACACATATACACAGACACATATACACAGACACACAGACACATATACACAGACACATATACACAGACACATATACACAGAAACACATATACACAGACACACATACATATACACAGACACATATACACAGACACATATACACAGACACATATACACAGAAACACATATACACAGACACACAGACACATATACACAGACACATATACACAGACACATATACACAGACACACAGACAGACGTACACAGACACATATACACAGACACAGACACACAGACACATATACACAGACACATATACACAGACACATATACACAGACACATATACACAGACAAACATACACAGACACACATACACATATACACAGACACATATACACAGACACACATACACAGACACACATACACAGACATACAGACACAGACACACAGACACATATACACAGACACATATACACAGACACATATACACAGACACATATACACAGACACATATACACAGACACACAGACACAGACACATATACACAGACACATATACACAGACACATATACACAGACACACAGACACAGACACATATACACAGACACATACACATATACACAGACACACATACACAGACACATATACACAGACACACAGACACATATACACAGACACATATACACGGACACATATACACGGACACATATACACGGACACACATACACAGACACACATACACAGACACACATACACAGACACACATACACAGACATATATACACATATACACAGACACACAGACACATATACACATATACACAGACACATATACACAGACACATATACACACACATATACATATACACAGACACACAGACACAGACACACAGACACATATACACAGACACATATACACATATACACAGACACACATACACAGACACACATACACAGACACACATACAAAGACACACATACAAAGACACATATACACAGACACATATACACAGACACACATACACAGACACATATACACAGACACACATACATATACACACATACATATACACAGACACATATACACAGACACACATACACAGACACACATACACAGACACATATACACATACACATACACACAGACACACATACACAGACACATATACACATATACACAGACACATATACACAGACACACATACACAGACACATATACACAGACACATATACACACAGACACACAGACACACATACACAAACACACATACACATACACAGACACATATACACATATACACAGACACACATACATATACACAGACACATATACACAGACACACAGACACATATACACAGACACATATACACGGACACATATACACGGACACATATACACGGACACACATACACAGACACACATACACAGACACACATACACAGACACACATACACAGACATATATACACATATACACAGACACACAGACACATATACACATATACACAGACACATATACACAGACACATATACACACACATATACATATACACAGACACACAGACACATATACACAGACACATATACACATATACACATACACAGACACACATACACAGACACACATACACAGACACACATACAAAGACACACATACAAAGACACATATACACAGACACATATACACAGACACACATACACAGACACATATACACAGACACACATACATATACACACATACATATACACAGACACATATACACAGACACACATACACAGACACACATACACAGACACATATACACATACACATACACACAGACACACATACACAGACACATATACACATATACACAGACACATATACACAGACACACATACACAGACACATATACACAGACACATATACACACAGACACACATACAAAGACACACATACACAGACACATATACACATACACAGACACATATACACATATACACAGACACACATACATATACACAGACACATATACACAGACACATATACACAGAAACACATATACACAGAAACACATATACACAGAAACACATATACACAGACACACATACATATACACAGACACATATACACAGACACATATACACATATACACAGACACATATACACAGACACATATACACAGACACATATACACAGACACACAGACACACGTACACAGACACACGTACACAGACACACAGACACATATACACAGACACAGACACACAGACACATATACACAGACACATATACACAGACACATATACACAGACACATATACACAGACACATATACACAGACACACATACACAGACACACATACACAGACACATATACACAGACATATATACACAGACACATAGACACATATACACAGACACATAGACACAGACACACAGACACAGACACACAGACACAGACACACAGACACATATACACAGACACATATACACAGACACATATACACAGACACATATACACAGACACATATACACAGACACATATACACAGACACATATACACAGACACATATACACAGACACACATACACAGACACATATACACAGACATATATACACAGACACATAGACACATATACACAGACACATAGACACAGACACACAGACACAGACACACAGACACAGACACACAGACACATATACACAGACACATATACACAGACACATATACACAGACACACATACACAGACACATATACACAGACACATATACACAGACACACATACACAGACACATATACACAGACACAGACACATATACACAGACACACATACACAGACACATATACACAGACACACAGACACATATACACGGACACACATACACAGACACATATACACAGACACACACACACAGACACATATACACGGACACACATACACAGACACATATACACAGACACAGACACATATACACAGACACATATACACAGACACACATACACAGACACACATACACAGACACACATACACAGACACACATACAGAGACACACATACACACATACACAGACACACATACACAGACACACATACACAGACACATATACACAGACACAGACACATATACACAGACACATATACACAGATACACAGACACACATACACAGACACACAGACACAGACACACATACATAGACACACATACACAGATACACAGACACATATACACAGACACACAGACACAGACACACATACACAGACACACATACACAGACACACATACATAGACACACATACACAGATACACAGACACACATACACAGACACACATACACAGACACATATACACAGACACATATACACAGATACATATACACAGATACACAGACACAGACACATATACACAGACACATATACACAGACACACATACACAGACACACATACACAGACACATATACACAGACACACATACACAGACACCTATACACAGACACATATACACAGACACAGACACACAGACACACATACACAGACACACATACACAGACACACATACACAGACACATATACACAGACACATATACACAGACACATATACACAGACACATATACACAGACACATATACACAGATACACAGACACATATACACAGACACACAGACACACAGACACATATACACATACACATATACACAGACACATATACACAGACACACAGACACATATACACAGACACAGATACACAGACTCATATACACAGACAAATATACACAGACACACGTACAGAGACACATATACACAGACACATATACACAAACACATATACACATATATACAGACACACACACATATACACAGATACATATACACAGACACATATACACAGACACAGATACATAGACACAGACACATATACACAGACACACAGACACAGACACATATACACAGACACATATACACAGACACATATACACAGACACACAGACACATATACACAGACACAGACACATAGACACATATACACAGACACACAGACACATATACACAGACACACAGACACATATACACATACACATATACACAGACACATATACACAGACACATATACACAGACACATATACACAGACACACAGACACATATACACATACACATATACACAGACACATATACACAGACACATATACACAGACACATATACACAGACACACAGACACATATACACATACACATATACACATACACATTTACACAGACACATATACACAGAAACACAGACACACAGACACATATACACATACACATATACACATACACATATACACAGACACATATACACAGACACACAGACACATATACACAGACACATATACACATACACATATACACAGACACATATACACAGACACATACACACAGACACATATACACAGACACACAGACACATATACACAGACACATATACACAGACACATATACACAGACACACAGACACATATACACAGACACATATACACAGACACAGACACACAGACACATATACACAGACACATATACACAGATACACAGACACACATACACAGACACACAGACACATATACACAGACACACATACACAGACACATATACACATATACACAGACACACAGACACATATACACAGACACATATACACAGACACATATACACAGACACATATACACAGACACATATACACAGACACGTATACACAGACACACAGACACAGACACACAGACACAGACACATATACACATATACACAGACACACAGACACATATACACAGACACATATACACAGACACATATACACAGACACATATACACAGACACACATACACAGACACATATACACAGACACATGTACACAGACACACAGACACACATACAAAGACACACATACACAGACACACATACACAGACACATATACACAGACACACATACACAGACACATATACACATACACACAGACACATATACACATATACACAGACACATATACACATATACACAGACACATATACACACACATATACATATACACATATACATATACACAGACACATATACACAGACACATATACACAGACACACAGACGCATATACACAGACGCATATACACAGACGCATATACACAGACACATATACACAGACACATATACACAGACACATATACACAGACACACATACACAGACACATATACACAGACACACATACACAGACACACAGACTCATATACACAGACACATATACACAGACACACAGACGCATATACACAGACACATATACACAGACACATATACACAGACACACATACACAGACACGCAGACACATATACACAGACACATATACACAGACACACATACACAGACACACAGACACACAGATGCATAGACACAGACACACAGACACACAGACGCATATACACAGACACATATACACAGACACACATACACAGACACACAGACACATATACACAGACACATATACACAGACACACAGACACACAGATGCATAGACACAGACACACAGACACATATACACAGACACACAGACACATATACACATACACATATACACAGACACATATACACAGATACACAGACACACAGACACAGACACATATACACAGACACATACACATATACACATATACACAGACACACATACACATATACACAGACACACAGACACAGACACACAGACACAGACACATATACACAGACACATATACACAGATACACAGACACATACACATATACACATATACACAGACACACATACACATATACACAGACACATATACACAGATACACAGACACACAGACACAGACACACAGACACAGACACATATACACAGACACATATACACATATACTCAGACACATATGCACAGACAGATATACACAGACACACATACACAGACACATATACACAGACACATATACACATATACACAGACACATATACACATATACAAAGACACATATACACAGACACACATACACAGACACACATGCACAGACGCATATACACAGACACAGACACATATACACAGACAAAGACACATATACACAGACACATATACACAGACACACAGACGCAGACACACAGACACATATACACATATACACAGACACATATACACACACACAGACACGCAGACACACAGACGCAGACACACAGACGCATATGCACAGACACATATACACAGACACAGACACATATACACAGACACAGACACATATACACAGACACAGACACATATACACAGACACAGACACATATACACAGACACACATACACAGACACATATACATAGACACATATACACAGACACACATACACAGACACATATACACAGACACATATACACAGACACATATACACAGACACACATACACAGACACATATACACAGACACAGACAAACAGACACATATACACAGACACATACACACAGACACATATACACAGACACATATACACAGACACACAGACACATATACACAGACACATATACACAGACACATATACACAGACACATATACACAGACACAGATACACATATACACAGACACAGACAAACATACACATATACACAGACACACATACACAGACACACATACACAGACACATATACACATTCACACAGACACATATACACATATACACAGACACATATACACATATACACAGACACATATACACACACATATACATATACACATATACATATACACAGACACATATACACAGACACATATACACAGACACATATACACAGACACACAGACGCATATACACAGACACATATACACAGACACATATACGCAGACACATATACACAGACACACATACACAGACACACAGACGCATATACACAGACACATATACACAGACACACAGACGCATATACACAGACACACATACACAGACACACAGATGCATAGACACAGACACACAGACGCATATACACAGACACATATACACAGACACATATACACAGACACACAGACACATATACACAGACACATATACACAGACACATATACACAGACACATACACAGACACATATACACAGACACACATACACAGACACACAAACACAGACACATACACACAGACACATATACACAGACACATATACACAGAAACACATACACAGACACACATACACATACACAGACACACAGACACACATACACAGACACACAGATGCATAGACACAGACACACAGACGCATATACACAGACACACATACACATAAACATATACACATACACATATACACAGACACACATACACATATACACAGACACAGACACATATACACAGACACATATACACATATACACAGACACATATACACAGACACACATACACAGACACATATACACAGACACACATACACATATACACAGACACATATACACATATACAAAGACACACATACACAGACACATATACACAGACACACAGACACACATACACAGACACATATACACAGACACACATACACAGACACACATACATAGACGCATATACACAGACACACATACACAGACATACAGACACACAGACGCAGACACACAGACGCAGACACACAGACGCATATGCACAGACACATATACACATATACACAGACACATATACACAGACACACATACACATATACACAGACACATATACACAGACACATATACACAGACACATATACACAGACACACATACACAGACACACATACACAGACACCCATACACAGACACACAGACACAAACACATATACACAGACACATATACACAGACACACATACACAGACACATATACACAGACACACATACACAGACACATATACACATATACACAGACACATATACACAGACACGTATACACAGAAACACATACACAGACACACATACACACATACACAGACACACATACACAGACACACATACACAGACACACATACACAGACACATATACACATATACACAGACACACATACATATACACAGACACATATACACAGACACATATACAAAGACACAGACACATATACACAGAAACACAGACACATGTACACAGACACACAGACACATATACACAGACACATATACACAGACACACAGACACACGTACACAGACAAACATACACAGACACACATACACAGACACATATACACAGACACATATACACAGACACATATACACAGACACATATACACAGACACATATACACAGACACATATACACAGACACACATACACAGACACATATACACAGACACATGTACACATATACACAGACACACAGACACAGACACATATACACAGACACAGACACACAGACACACAGACACATATACACAGACACACATACACAGACACATATATACATATACACAGACACACAGACACAGACACACATACACAGACACATATACACATATACACATACACAGACAAACATACACAGACACACATACAAAGACACATATACACAGACACATATACACAGACACATATACACAGACACATATACACAGACACATATACACAGACACACTTACACAGACACATATACACAGACACATGTACACATAGACACAGACACACAGACACAGACACAGACACACATACACAGACACAGATACACAGACACACAGACACATATACACAGACACATATATACATATACACAGACACACATACACAGACACACATACACAGACACACATACACAGACACAGATACACAGACACACAGACACACATACACAGACACATATATACATATACACAGACACAGACACACATACACAGACACATATACACATATACACAGACACACATACATAAACACAGACACATATACACAGACACATATACACAGACACACATACACAGACACACATACACAGACACATATACACAGACACATATACACAGACACATATACACAGACATACAGACACAGACAAACAGACACATATACACAGACACATATACACAGACACATATACACAGACATACAGACACATATACACAGACACATATACACGGACACATATACACGGACACATATACACGGACACATATACACAGACACACATAAACAGACACATATACACAGACACACATACACCGACACACATACACAGACACATATACACAGACACATATACACGGACACACATACACGGACACACATACACAGACACACATACACAGACACATATACACATATACACAGACACATATACACATATACACAGACACATATACACAGACACATATACACACACATATACATATACACAGACACATATACACAGACACATATACACAGACACACAGACACATATACACAGACACATATACACAGACACACAGACACATATACACAGACACACAGACGCATATACACAGACACATATACACAGACACATATACACAGACACACATACACAGACACACATACACAGACACACATACAAAGACACATATACACAGACACATATACACAGACACACATACACAGACACATATTTACAGACACACATACATATACACACAGACACATATACACAGACACACATACACAGACACGCATACACAGACACACATACACAGACACATATACACAGACACATATACACAGACACACATACACATATACACAGACACACATACACAGACACATATACACATATACACAGACACATATACACAGACACACATACACAGACACATATACACAGACACATATACACACAGAAACACAGACACACATACACAGACACATATACACAGATACACAGATACACAGACACACATGCACAGACACATATACACATACACAGACACATATACACATATACACAGACACACATACATATACACAGACACATATACACAGACACATATACACAGACACATATACACAGAAACACATATACACAGACACACAGACACATATACACAGACACATATACACAGACACATATACACAGACATACAGACACATATACACAGACACATATACACGGACACATATACACGGACACATATACACGGACACATATACACGGACACATATACACAGACACACATACACAGACACATATACACAGACACACATACACGGACACATATACACGGACACACATACACGGACACACATACACGGACACACATACACAGACACACATAAACAGACACTCATACACAGACACATATACACATATACACAGACACACAGACACATATACACATATACACAGACACATATACACACACATATACATATACACAGACACATATACACAGACACATATACACAGACACACAGACACACATACACAGACACATATACACAGACACACAGACACATATACACAGACACACAGACACATATACACAGACACACAGACGCATATACACAGACACATATACACAGACACATATACACAGACACACATACACAGACACACATACACAGACACACATACAAAGACACATATACACAGACACATATACACAGACACACATACACAGACACATATACACAGACACACATACACAGACACATATACACAGACACACATACATATACACACATACATATACACAGACAAATATACACAGACACATATACACAGACACACATACACAGACACACATACACAGACACACATACACAGACACACATACACAGACACATATACACAGACACACATACACATATACACAGACACACATATACACAGACACACATACACAGACACATATACACATATACACAGACACATATACACAGACACACATACACAGACACATATACACAGACACACAGACACATATACACAGACACATATACACACAGACACACAGACACACAGACACATATACACAGATACACAGACACAGATACACAGACACACATACACCGACACATATACACATACACAGACACATATACACATATACACAGACACACATACATATACACAGACACATATACACAGACACATATACACAGAAACACATATACACAGACACACAGACACATATACACAGACACATATACACAGACACATATACACAGACACACAGACACACGTACACAGACACATATACACAGACACAGACACACAGACACATATACACAGACACATATACACAGACACATATACACAGACACATATACACAGACACACATACACAGACACACATACACATATACACAGACACATATACACAGACACACATACACAGACACACATACACAGACATACATACACAGACACAGACACACAGACACATATACACAGACACATATACACAGACACATATACACAGACACATATACACAGACACATATACACAGACACACAGACACAGACACATATACACAGACACATATACACAGACACATATACACAGACACACAGACACAGACACATATACACAGACACATATACACAGACACATATACACAGACACAGACACATATACATAGACACACATACACAGACACATATACACAGACACATATACACAGACACACAGACACATATACACAGACACATATACACGGACACATATACACGGACACATATACACGGACACATATACACGGACACATATACACGGACACACATACACGGACACACATACACAGACACACATACACAGACACACATACACAGACACATATACACATATACACAGACACACAGACACATATACACATATACACAGACACATATACACAGACACATATACACACACATATACATATACACAGACACACAGACACAGACACACAGACACATATACACAGACACATATACACAGACACATATACACAGACACACATACACAGACACACATACACAGACACACATACACAGACACACATACAAAGACACACATACAAAGACACATATACACAGACACATATACACAGACACACATACACAGACACATATACACAGACACACATACATATACACACATACACAGACACATATACACAGACACACATACACAGACACACATACACAGACACACAGATGCATAGACACAGACACACAGACGCATATACACAGACACACATACACATACACATATACACATACACATATACACAGACACACATACACATATACACAGACACAGACACATATACACAGACACATATACACATATACACAGACACATATACACAGACACACATACACAGACACATATACACAGACACACATACACATATACACAGACACATATACACATATACAAAGACACACATACACAGACACATATACACAGACACACATACACAGACACACATACACAGACGCATATACACAGACACACATACACAGACACACAGACACACAGACGCAGACACACAGACGCAGACACACAGACGCATATGCACAGACACATATACACATATACACAGACACATATACACATATACACAGACACACATACACATATACACAGACACATATACACAGACACATATACACAGACACATATACACAGACACACATACACAGACACACATACACAGACACCCATACACAGACACACAGACACAAACACATATACACAGACACATATACACAGACACACATACACAGACACATATACACAGACACACATACACAGACACATATACACATATACACAGACACACATACATATACACAGACACATATACACAGACACGTATACACAGAAACACATACACAGACACCCATACACACATACACAGACACACATACACAGACACACATACACAGACACACATACACAGACACATATACACATATACACAGACACACATACATATACACAGACACATATACACAGACACAGACACATATACACAGAAACACAGACACATGTACACAGACACACAGACACATATACACAGACACATATACACAGACACACAGACACACGTACACAGACAAACATACACAGACACACATACACAGACACATATACACAGACACATATACACAGACACATATACACAGACACATATACACAGACACATATACACAGACACATATACACAGACACACATACACAGACACATATACACAGACACATGTACACATATACACAGACACACAGACACAGACACACATACACAGACACAGATACACAGACACACAGACACATATACACAGACACACATACACAGACACATATATACATATACACAGACACACAGACACAGACACACTTACACAGACACATATACACATATACACATACACAGACAAACATACACAGACACACATACAAAGACACATATACACAGACACATATACACAGACACATATACACAGACACATATACACAGACACATATACACAGACACACTTACACAGACACATATACACAGACACATGTACACATAGACACAGACACACAGACACAGACACACATACACAGACACAGATACACAGACACACAGACACATATACACAGACACACATACACAGACACATATATACATATACACAGACACACAGACACAGACACACATACACAGACACATATACACAGACACACATACATAAACACAGACACATATACCCAGACACATATACACAGACACACATACACAGACACACATACACAGACACATATACACAGACACATATACACAGACACATATACACAGACATACAGACACAGACAAACAGACACATATACACAGACACATATACACAGACACATATACACAGACATACAGACACATATACACAGACACATATACACGGACACATATACACGGACACATATACACAGACACACATAAACAGACACATATACACAGACACACATACACCGACACACATACACAGACACATATACACAGACACATATACACGGACACACATACACGGACACACATACACAGACACACATACACAGACACACATACACAGACACATATACACATATACACAGACACATATACACATATACACAGACACATATACACAGACACATATACACACACATATACATATACACAGACACATATACACAGACACATATACACAGACACACAGACACATATACACAGACACATATACACAGACACACAGACACATATACACAGACACACAGACGCATATACACAGACACATATACACAGACACATATACACAGACACACATACACAGACACACATACACAGACACACATACAAAGACACATATACACAGACACATATACACAGACACACATACACAGACACATATTTACAGACACACATACATATACACACAGACACATATACACAGACACACATACACAGACACACATACACAGACACACATACACAGACACATATACACAGACACATATACACAGACACACATACACATATACAGAGACACACATACACAGACACATATACACAGACACACATACACCGACACACATACACAGACACATATACACAGACACATATACACGGACACACATACACGGACACACATACACAGACACACATACACAGACACACATAAACAGACACATATACACAGACACACATACACCGACACACATACACAGACACATATACACAGACACATATACACGGACACACATACACGGACACATATACACAGACACACATACACAGACACATATACACATATACACAGACACATATACACATATACACAGACACATATACACAGACACATATACACACACATATACATATACACAGACACATATACACAGACACATATACACAGACACACAGACACATATACACAGACACATATACACAGACACACAGACACATATACACAGACACACAGACGCATATACACAGACACATATACACAGACACATATACACAGACACACATACACAGACACACATACACAGACACACATACAAAGACACATATACACAGACACATATACACAGACACACAGACACATATTTACAGACACACATACATATACACACAGACACATATACACAGACACACATACACAGACACACATACACAGACACACATACACAGACACATATACACAGACACATATACACAGACACATATACACAGACACACATACACAGACACATATACACAGACACATATACACACAGAAACACAGACACACATACACAGACACATATACACAGATACACAGATACACAGACACACATACACAGACACATATACACATACACAGACACATATACACATATACACAGACACACATACATATACACAGACACATATACACAGACACATATACACAGACACATATACACAGAAACACATATACACAGACACACAGACACATATACACAGACACATATACACAGACACATATACACAGACATACAGACACATATACACAGACACATATACACGGACACATATACACGGACACATATACACGGACACATATACACGGACACATATACGCAGACACACATACACAGACACATATACACAGACACACATACACGGACACATATACACGGACACACATACACGGACACACATACACGGACACACATACACAGACACACATACACAGACACTCATACACAGACACATATACACAGACACACAGACACATATACACATATACACAGACACATATACACAGACACATATACACACACATATACATATACACAGACACATATACACAGACACATATACACAGACACACAGACACATATACACAGACACACAGACACATATACACAGACACACAGACGCATATACACAGACACATATACACAGACACATATACACAGACACACATACACAGACACACATACACAGACACACATACAAAGACACATATACACAGACACATATACACAGACACACATACACAGACACATATACACAGACACACATACACAGACACATATACACAGACACACATACATATACACACATACATATACACAGACAAATATACACAGACACATATACACAGACACACATACACAGACACACATACACAGACACACATACACAGACACACATACACAGACACATATACACAGACACACATACACATATACACAGACACACATACACATATACACAGACACACATACACAGACACATATACACATATACACAGACACATATACACAGACACACATACACAGACACATATACACAGACACACAGACACATATACACAGACACATATACACACAGACACACAGACACATATACACAGATACACAGACACAGATACACAGACACACATACACCGACACATATACACATACACAGACACATATACACATATACACAGACACACATACATATACACAGACACATATACACAGACACATATACACAGAAACACATATACACAGACACACAGACACATATACACAGACACATATACACAGACACATATACACAGACACACAGACACACGTACACAGACACATATACACAGACACAGACACACAGACACATATACACAGACACATATACACAGACACATATACACAGACACATATACACAGACACACATACACAGACACACATACACATATACACAGACACATATACACAGACACACATACACAGACACACATACACAGACATACATACACAGACACAGACACACAGACACATATACACAGACACATATACACAGACACATATACACAGACACATATACACAGACACATATACACAGACACACAGACACAGACACATATACACAGACACATATACACAGACACATATACACAGACACACAGACACAGACACATATACACAGACACATATACACAGACACATATACACAGACACATATACACAGACACATATACACAGACACATATACACAGACACACAGACACATATACACAGACACATATACACGGACACATATACACGGACACATATACACGGACACATATACACGGACACACATACACGGACACACATACACAGACACACATACACAGACACACATACACAGACCCACAGACACATATACACAGACACATATACACATACACAGACACATATACACATATACACAGACACACAGACACATATACACATATACACAGACACATATACACAGACACATATACACAGACACAGACACATATACACAGACACATATATACAGACACACAGACACATATACACAGACACATATACACAGACACATATACACAGACACACATACACAGACACACATACACAGACACACATACACAGACACACATACAAAGACACACATACAAAGACACATATACACAGACACATATACATAGACACACATACACAGACACATATACACAGACACACATACATATACACACATACATATACACAGACACATATACACAGACACACATACACAGACACACATACACAGACACATATACACATACACATACACACAGACACACATACACAGACACATATACACATATACACAGACACATATACACAGACACACATACACAGACACACATACACAGACACATATACACATACACATACACACAGACACACATACACAGACACATATACACATATACACAGACACATATACACAGACACACATACACAGACACACATACACAGACACATATACACATACACAGACACATATACACATATACACAGACACACATACATATACACAGACACATATACACAGACACATATACACAGAAACACATATACACAGAAACACATATACACAGACACACATACATATACACAGACACATATACACAGACACATATACACATATACACAGACACATATACACAGACACATATACACATATACACAGACACATATACACAGACACATATACACAGACACATATACACAGACACATATACACAGACACATATACACAGACACACAGACACACGTACACAGACACACGTACACAGACACACAGACACATATACACAGACACAGACACACAGACACATATACACAGACACATATACACAGACACATATACACAGACACATATACACAGACACACATACACAGACACACATACACAGACACATATACACAGACACATATACACAGACACATAGACACATATACACAGACACATAGACACAGACACACAGACACAGACACACAGACACAGACACACAGACACATATACACAGACACATATACACAGACACATATACACAGACACACATACACAGACACACAGACACAGACACATATACACAGACACACATACACAGACACATATACACAGACACATATACACAGACACACATACACAGACACATATACACAGACACAGACACATATACACAGACACACATACACAGACACATATACACAGACACAAATACACAGACACATATACACAGACACATATACACAGAAACACATATACACAGAAACACATATACACAGAAACACATATACACAGACACATATACACAGACACATATACACATATACACAGACACATATACACAGACACATATACACATATACACAGACACATATACACAGACACATATACACAGACACATATACACAGACACATATACACAGACACACAGACACACGTACACAGACACACGTACACAGACACACAGACACATATACACAGACACAGACACACAGACACATATACACAGACACATATACACAGACACATATACACAGACACATATACACAGACACATATACACAGACACACATACACAGACACACATACACAGACACATATACACAGACACATATACACAGACACATAGACACATATACACAGACACATAGACACAGACACACAGACACAGACACACAGACACATATACACAGACACATATACACAGACACATATACACAGACACATATACACAGACACACATACACAGACACACAGACACAGACACATATACACAGACACACATACACAGACACATATACACAGACACATATACACAGACACATATACACAGACACACAGACACATATACACAGACACATATACACAGACACATATACACAGACACACATACACAGACACATATACACAGACACAGACACATATACACAGACACACATACACAGACGCATATACACAGACACACAGACACATATACACGGACACACATACACAGACACATATACACAGACACACACACACAGACACATATACACGGACACACATACACAGACACATATACACAGACACATATACACATATACACAGACACATATACACAGACACATATACACAGACACACATACACAGACACACATACACAGACACATATACACAGACACATATACACAGACGCACATACATATACACAGACACATATACACAGACACATATACACAGAAACACATAGACACACGTACACAGACACATGTACACAGACACAAAGACACATATACACAGACACATATACACGGACACATATACACAGACACACAGACACACGTACACAGACACATGTACACAGACACTTATACACAGACACACAGACACACAGACACATATACACAGACACATATACACAGACACACATACACATATACACAGACACACATACACAGACACATATACACAGACACATATACGCGGACACTTATACACGGACACACATACACAGACACATATACACAGACACATATACACAGACACATATACACACACATATACATATACACAGACACACAGACACATATACACAGACACATATACACATATACATAGACACATATACACAGACACATATACACAGACACACATACACAGACACATATACACATATACACAGACACATATACACGGACACATATACACAGACACATATACACATATACACAGACACATATACACATATACACAGACACATATACACAGACAAATATACACAGACACATATACACATATACACAGACACAGACACATATACACATATACACAGACACATATACACGGACACATATACACGGACACACATACACAGACACATATACACAGACACATATACACAGACACATATACACAGACACATATGCACAGGCACATATACGCAGACACATATACACATATACACAGACACATATACACAGACACATATACACATATACACAGACACAGACACATATACACAGACACATATACACACACATATACATATACACAGACACACAGAAACATATACACATATACACAGACACATATACACATATACACAGACACATATACACACACATATACATATACACAGACACATATACACAGACACATATACACATATACACAGACACATATACACACACATATACATATACTCAGACACATATACACAGACACACAGACACATATACACAGACACACAGACGCATATACACAGACACATATACACAGACACACAGACGCATATACACAGACACATATACACAGACACACATACACAGACACACATACACAGACACACATACACAGACACACAGACGCATATACACAGACACATATACACAGACACACATACACAGACACATATACACATATACACAGACACACATAAACAGACACACATACACAGACACATATACACATATACACAGACACATATACACAGACACACATAAACAGACACACATACACAGACACATATACACATATACACAGACACACATACACAGACACACATACACAGACACATATACACATATACACAGACACATATACACAGACACACATAAACAGACGCAGACACACATACACAGACACACATACACAGACATATATACACAGACACACATACACAGACACACATACACAGACACACATACACAGACACATATACACAGACACACATACACAGACATGCAGACACACAGACGCAGACACACAGACGCAGACACGCAGACACACAGACGCAGACACACAGACGCAGACACATATAAACATATACACAGACACACATACACAGACACATATACACAGACACATATACACAGACACATATACACAGACACGCAGACACACAGACGCAGACACACAGACGCAGACACACAGACGCAGACACATATAAACAGACACATATACACAGACACATATACACAGAAACACATACACAGACACACAGACACATATACACGGACACATATACACGGACACACATACACGGACACACATACACAGACACATATACACAGACACATATACACAGACACATATACACATACACACATACACAGACACACATACACAGACACATATACACAGACACATATACACAGACACAGACACATATACACAGACACATATACACGGACACACATACACAGACACACATACACAGACACATATACACAGACACATATACACACACATATACATATACACAGACACATATACACATATACACAGAAACATATACACATATACACAGACACATATACACAGACACATATACACAGACACATATACACAGACACATATACACAGACACACAGACAC
This sequence comes from Phyllobates terribilis, assembly GCF_046119375.1. Taxonomy (NCBI): domain Eukaryota; kingdom Metazoa; phylum Chordata; class Amphibia; order Anura; family Dendrobatidae; genus Phyllobates; species Phyllobates terribilis. The sequence goes on along the minus strand of NW_027362761.1, from coordinate 606,614,068 downwards.
ATATACACAGACACACAGACGCATATACACAGACACATATACACAGACACACAGACGCATATACACAGACACATATACACAGACACACATACACAGACACACATACACAGACACATATACACAGACACATATACACAGACACACATACACAGACACATATACACAGACACACATACACAGACACACATACACAGACACACATACACAGACACACATACACAGACACATATACACAGACACACATACACAGACACACATACACAGACACACATACACAGACACATATACACAGACACATATACACATATACACAGACACATATACACAGACACACATACACAGACACATATACACAGACACATATACACAGACACATATACACAGACACATATACACAGACACACATACACAGACACATATACACAGACACATATACACAGACACAGACACACAGACACACATACACAGACACACATACACAGACACACAGACACACATACAGAGACACACATACACAGACACATATACACAGACACATATACACAGACACACATACACAGACACATATACACAGACACATATACACAGACACATATACACAGACACATATACACAGACACATATACACAGACACATATACACAGACACACAGACACATATACACATACACACATACACAGACACATATACACAGACACACATACACAGACGCAGACACACAGACGCAGACACACAGACGCAGACACGCAGACACACAGACGCAGACACACAGACGCAGACACATATACACAGACACATATACACAGACACATATACACAGACACATATACACAGACACGCAGACACATATAAACAGACACACATACACAGACACATATACACAGACACATATACACAGACACATATACACAGACACGCAGACACACAGACGCAGACACACAGACGCAGACACACAGACGCAGACACATATAAACAGACACATATAAACAGACACATATACACAGACACATATACACAGACACATATACACAGAAACATATACACAGATACACAGACACACAGACGCAGACACACAGACACACATACACAGACACACATACACATATACACAGACACATATACACTGACACACATACACACGTACACAGACACACATACACAGACACATATACACAGACACATATACACATATACACAGACACACATACACATATACACAGACACATATACACAGACACATATACACAGACACATACACACAGACACACAGACACACAGACACACAGACACATATACACAGACACATATACACAGACACATATACACAGACACATATACACAGACACACAGACACACATACACAGACACACAGACACACATACACAGACACATATACACAGACACATATACACAGACACATATACACAGACACACAGACACATATACACAGACACACATACACAGACACATATACACAGACACATATACACATATACACAGACACATATACACATATACACAGACACATATACACATATACACAGACACATATACACAGACACATATGCACAGACACACATACAGAGACACATATACACATATACACAGACTCACATACATATACACAGACACATATACACAGACACATATACACAGACACACATACACAGACACACATACACAGACACACATACACATATACACAGACACATATACACTGACACACATACACACGTACACAGACACACATACACAGACACATATACACAGACACATATACACATATACACAGACACACATACACATATACACAGACACATATACACAGACACACATACACACGTACACAGACACACATACACAGACACACATACACAGACACATATACACAGACACATATACACATATACACAGACACATATACACATATACACAGACACACATACACACGTACACAGACACACATACACAGACACATATACACAGACACATATACACAGACACAGACACACAGACGTATATACACAGACACATATACACAGACACACATACACAGACACATATACACAGACACATATACACAGACACATATACACATATACACAGACACACAGACGCATATACAAAGACGCATATACACAGACACATATACACAGACACATATACACAGACACAGACACATATACACAGACACACAGACGCATATACACAGACGCATATACACAGACACATATACACAGACACATATACACATACACAGACACATATACACAGACACATATACACAGACACATATACACATATATACAGACACACAGACGCATATACACAGACACATATACACAGACTCTCATACACAGACACATATACACAGACACATATACACAGACACACATACACAGACACATATACACAGACACATATACACAGACACATATACACAGACACACAGACGCATATACACAGACACGCAGACACACATACACAGACACATATACACAGACACACAGACACATATACACATACACAGACACATATACACAGACACATATACACAGACGCATATACACAGACACGCAGACACACATACACAGACACATATACACAGACACACAGACACATATACACATACACACATACACAGACACATATACACAGACACACAGACGGAGACACACAGACACATATACACAGACACATATACACAGACACACAGACGCATATACACAGACACATATACACAGACACACAGACACATATACACAGACACATATACACAGACACATATACACAGACACATATACACAGACACACATATACACAGACACACAGACACATATACACATATACACAGACACATATACACAGACACATATACACATATACACATATACACAGACACATATACACATATACACAGACACACATACACAGACACATATACACATATAAACAGACACACAGACACATATACACAGACACATATACACAGATACACAGACACACAGACGCAGACACACAGACGCAGACACACAGACGCATATACACAGACACACATACACAGACACATATACACAGACACATATACACAGACACATATACACAGACACAGACACATATACACAGACACATATACACAGACACATATACACAGACACAGACACATATACACAGACACATATACACAGACACAGACACATATTCACAGACACATATACACAGACACATATACACAGACACATATACACAGACACATATACACAGACACATAGACACAGACACATAGACACACATACACAGACACATATACACATATACACAGACACATATACACAGACACACAGACACATATACACAGACACAGACACATATACACAGACACATATACACAGACACATATACACAGACACAGACACATATACACAGACACATATACACAGACACATATACACAGACACACAGACACATATACACAGACACACATACACAGACACATATACACAGACACATATACACAGACACATATACACAGACACATATACACAGACACAGACACACAGACGCATATACACAGACACATATACACAGACATGTATACACAGACACATATACACAGACACATATACACATATACACAGACACACAGACGCATATACACAGACGCATATACACAGACACATATACACAGACACACAGACACAGACACATATACACAGACACATATACACAGACACAGACACATATACACAGACACATATACACAGACACAGACACATATACACAGACACATATACACAGACACATATACACAAACACACAGACGCATATACACAGACGCATATACACAGACACATATAAACAGACACATATACACAGACACATATACATATACACAGACACATATACACATATACACAGACACACAGACGCATATACACAGACACATATACACAGACGCTCATACACAGACACATATACACAGACACATATACACAGACACACAGACACACGTACACAGACACACAGACTCATACACAGACACGCAGACACACATACACAGACACATATACACAGACACACAGACTCATATACACATACACAGACACATATACACAGACACATATACACAGACACAGACACGCAGACACACATACACAGACACGCAGACACACATACACAGACACATATACACAGACACACAGACACATATACACATACACACATACACAGACACATATACACAGACACACAGACGGAGACACACAGACACATATACACAGACACATATACACATATACACATATACACATATACACATATACACATACACACATACACAGACACATATACACAGACACACAGACGGAGACACACAGACGCATATACACAGACACATATACACAGACACACAGACACACATACACAGACACATATACACAGACACACATATACACAGACACACAGACACATATACACATATACACAGACACATATACACATATACACAGACACATATACACATATACACATATACACAGACACATATACACAGACACACATACACAGACACATATACACATATACACAGACACATATACACAGACACATATACACAGATACACAGACACATATACACATACACACATACACAGACACATATACACAGACACATATACACAGACACATATACACAGACACAGACACATATACACAGACACATATACACAGACACAGACACATATACACAGACACAGACACATATTCACAGACACATATACACAGACACATATACACAGACACATATACACAGACACATAGACACAGACACATAGACACAGACACACATACACAGACACATATACACATATACACAGACACATATACACAGACACACAGACACATATACACAGACACAGACACAGACACATATACACAGACACATATACACAGACACATATACACAGACACAGACACATATACACAGACACATATACACAGACACATATACACAGACACACAGACACATATACACAGACACACATACACAGACACATATACACAGACACATATACACAGACACATATACACAGACACATATACACAGACACATATACACATATGCACAGACACATATACACATATACACAGACACACAGACACATATACACAGACACATATACACAGATACACAGACACACATACACAGACACACAGACACATATACACAGACACACATACACAGACACACATACACAGACACATATACACAGACAAATATACACATATACACAGATACATATACACAGACACAGACACACAGACACATATACACAGACACAGACACACAGACACAGACACACAGACACACAGACACACATACACAGACACACAGACACAGACACATATACACAGACACAGACACATATACACAGACACATATACACAGACACAGACACACAGACACAGACACACAGACACACAGACACACATACACAGACACACAGACACAGACACATATACACAGACACAGACACATATACACAGACACATATACACAGACACATAGACACAGACACACAGACACATATACACAGACACACATACACAGACACATATACACAGACACATATACACAGACACATATACACAGACACATATACACAGACACATATACACATATGCACAGACACATATACACATATACACAGACACACAGACACATATACACAGACACATATACACAGACACATATACACAGACACATATACACAGACACACATACACAGACACACAGACACATATACACAGACACACATACACAGACACACATACACAGACACATATACACAGACACACATACACAGACACACAGACAGATATACACAGACACACATACACAGACACACATACACAGACACATATACACAGACAAATATACACATATACACAGACACATATACACAGACACATATACACAGACACAGATACACAGACACAGACACACAGACACACATACACAGACACACAGACACAGACACATATACACAGACGCACAGACACAGACACAGAGACACACAGACACAGACACACAGACACAGACACACAGACACACATACACAGACACACATACACAGACACACATACACAGACACATATACACAGACACATATACACAGACACATATACACATATACACAGACACATATACACAGACACATATACACAGACACACAGACACAGACACACAGACACACAGACACACATACACAGACACATATACACAGACACAGACAAACAGACACATATACACAGACACATATACACAGACACATATACACAGACACAGACAAACAGACACATATACTCAGACACATATACACAGACACATATACACAGACACACAGACACAGACAAACAGACACACATACACAGACACATATACACAGACACATATACACATATACACAGACACATATACACAGACACATATACACAGACACATATACACATATACACAGACACACATACACAGACACATATACACAGACACACATACACAGACACATATACACAGACACACATACACATATACACAGACACACATACACATATACACAGACACACATACACAGACACACAGACACAGACACACATACACAGACACACATACACAGACACATATACACAGACACATATACACATATACACAGACACATATACACAGACACACATACACAGACACACAGACACAGACACACATACACAGACACACATACACAGACACATATACACAGACACATATACACATATACACAGACACACAGACACATATACACATATACACAGACACACAGACACAGACACATATACACAGACACTTATACACAGACACATATACACAGACACAGATACACATATACACAGACACACAGACACATATACACATATACACAGACACACAGACACAGACACATATACACAGACACTTATACACAGACACAGATACACATATACACAGACACACAGACACATATACACATATACACAGACACACAGACACAGACACATATACACAGACACATATACACAGACACATATACACAGACACACAGACACATATACACAGACACATATACACAGACACATATACACAGACACACATACACAGACACACATACACAGACACATATAAACATATACACAGACACACAGACACATATACACATATACACATATACACAGACACATATACACAGACACATATACACAGACACATATACACAGACACACAGACACACATACATATTCACAGACACATATACACAGACACACAGACGGAGACACACAGACACACGTACACAGACACATGTACACATATACACATGTACACATATACACATATACACATATACACAGACACATATACACAGACACACAGACACATATACACAGACACATATACACAGACACACAGACACAGACACACATACACATATACACAGACACATATACACAGACACATATACACAGACACACATACACAGATACACAGACACACATACACAGACACACATACACAGATACACATATACACAGACACACAGACACATATACACAGACACACAGACACATATACACAGACACATATACACAGACACATATACACAGACACATATACACAGACACATATACACAGACACACAGACACACAGACACATATACACAGACACACAGACACATATACACAGACACATATACACAGACACATATACACAGACACATATACACAGACACACAGACACATATACACAGATACACATATACACAGACACATATACACAGATACACAGACACACATACACAGACACACATACACATATACACATATACACAGACACATATACACAGACACATGTACACAGACACATATACACAGACACACTTACACAGACACACAGACACATATACATATACACAGACACATATACATATACACAGACACACAGACACATATACACAGACACATATACACAGACACATATACACAGACACACAGACACATACACAGACACATATACACAGACACACGGACACATATACACAGACACATATACACAGACACATATACACAGACACATACACGGACACACATACACAGACACATATACACATATACACAGACACATATACACAGACACACATACACAGACACATATACACAGACACACATACACAGACACACATACACAGACACATATACACAGACACACATACACAGACACATATACACAGACACACATACACAGACACACATACACAGACACACATACACAGACACATATACACGGACACATATACACAGACACATATACACAAACACATATACACAGACACATATACACAGACACACATACACAGACACACATACACAGACACATATACACAGACACACATACACAGACACACATACACAGACACATATACACATATACACAGACACACATACACAGACACATATACACAGACACACATACACAGACACACATACACAGACACACATACACAGACACACAGACACAGACACACAGACACAGATACACATACACATATACACAGACACATATACACAGACACACAGACACACATACACAGACACACATACACAGACACACATATACAGACACATAGACACAGACACAGACACATAGACTCAGACACAGACACACAGACACACATACACAGACACACAGACACAGACACATATACACAGACACACATGCACAGACACACATACACACATACACACATACACAGACACACATACACAGACACATATACACAGACACACATACACAGACACATATACACAGACACATATACACAGACACACATACACAGACACATATACACATACACACATACACAGACACACATACACAGACACATAGATACAGACACACAGACACAGACACAGACACACATACACAGACACACATACACAGACACACAGACACAGATACACACATACACAGACACACATACACATATACACAGACACAGACACATATACACAGACACATATACACAGACACACAGACACATATACATACACAGACACATATACACAGACACATATACACAGACACATATACACAGACACACATACACATATACACAGACACACAGACACAGATACACACATACACAGACACACATACACATATACACAGACACAGACACATATACACAGACACATATACACATATACACAGACACACAGACACATATACATACACAGACACATATACACAGACACATATACACAGACACACAGACACATATACACAGACACACAGACGCATATACACAGACACATATACACAGACACATATACACATATACACAGACACATATACACAGACACATATACACATATACACAGACACATATACATACACAGACACATATACACAGACACATATACACATATACACAGACACACAGACACATATACATACACAGACACATATACACAGACACATATACACAGACACACATACACATATACACAGACACATATACACAGACACATATACACAGACACACAGACACATATACACATATACACAGACACATATACACAGACACATATACACACACATACACATATACACAGACACATATACACAGACACATATACACAGACACACAGACACATATACACAGACACACAGACGCATATACACAGACACATATACACATATACACAGACACATATACACAGACACACATACGTATACACATATACACAGACACACATACGTATACACATATACACAGACACATATACACAGACACACATACACAGACACACATACACAGACACACATACACATATACACAGACACACAGACACATATACACAGACACACAGACGCATATACACAGACACATATACACAGACACACAGACGCATATACACAGACACATATACACAGACACATATACACAGACACACATACACAGACACACATACACAGACACATATACACAGACACATATACACAGACACATATACACAGACACATATACACAGACACACAGACGCAGACACACAGACACACAGACGCATATGCACAGACACATATACACAGAAACAGACACATATACACAGACACACATACACAGACACACATACACAGACACACATACACAGACACATATACACAGACACATATACACAGACACATATACACAGACACACATACACAGACACATATACACAGACACATATACACAGACACATATACACAGACACACATACACAGACACACATACACAGACACATATACACAGACACATATACACAGACACATACACACAGACACATACACACAGACACATATACACAGACACATATACACAGACACACATACACAGACACACATACACAGACACATATACACAGACACATATACACAGACACATACACACAGACACATACACACAGACACATATACACATATACACAGACACATATACACAGACACACAGACACAGACACATATACACAGACACAGACACATATACACAGACACATACACACAGACACATATACACAGATACACACATACACAGACACACATACACATATACACAGACACAGACACATATACACAGACACATATACACAGACACACATACACAGACACACAGACACATATACACAGACACATATACACATATACACATATACACAGACACATATACACAGACACATATACACATATACACAGACACATATACACAGACACACAGACACAGACACATATACACAGACACACAGACACAGACACAGACACACATACACAGACACACAGACACAGATACACACATACACAGACACACATACACATATACACAGACACAGACACATATACACAGACACATATACACAGACACACAGACACATATACATACACAGACACATATACACAGACACATATACATATATACACAGACACACATACACAGACACATATACACAGACACATATACACATATACACAGACACATATACACGGACACATATACACGGACACATATACACAGACACATATACACAGACACATATACACAGACACATATACACATATACACAGACACATACACAGACACATATACACAGACACATATACACATATACACGGACACATATACACGGACACATATACACAGACACATATACACAGACAAATATACACAGACACATATACACATATACACAGACACACATACACAGACACATATACACAGACACATATACACAGACACATATACACAGACACATATACACAGACACATATACACAGACACATATACACAGACACACAGACGCAGACACACAGACACACAGACGCATATGCACAGACACATATACACAGACACACATACACAGACACATATACACAGACACATATACACAGACACACATACACAGACACATATACACAGACACATATACACAGACACAGACACATATACACAGACACATATACACAGACACAGACACATACACACAGACACATATACACAGACACATATACACAGACACATATACACAGACACACATACACAGACACACAGACACATATACACAGACACATATACACATATACACAGACACACAGACACATATACACAGACACATATACATATATACACAGACACACATACACAGACACATATACACAGACACATATACACAGACACATATACACATATACACGGACACATATACACGGACACATATACACAGACACATATACACAGACACATATACACAGACACATATACACAGACACATATACACAGACACATATACACAGACACATATACACATATACACAAACACATATACACGGACACATATACACGGACACACATACACGGACACACATACACAGACACATATACACATATACACAGACACATATACACAGACACATATACACAGACACATATACACAGACACATATACACAGACACACAGACACATATACACAGAAACATATACACGGACACACATACACAGACACATATACACAGACACATATACACATATACACAGACACACAGACACATATACACATATACACAGACACATATACACATATACATATACACAGACACATATACACAGACACATATACACAGACACACAGACACATATACACAGACACATATACACAGACACATATACACATATACACAGACACATATACACAGACACATATACACAGACACACATAGACAGACACACATACACAGACACATATACACAGACACATATACACAGACACACATACACAGACACACAGACGCAGACACATATACACAGACACACAGACACATACACAGACACACATACACAGACACACATAAACAGACACATATACACAGACACACATACACAGACACACAGACGCAGACACACATACACAGACACACATACACAGACACACAGACGCAGACACATATACACAGACACACAGACACATACACAGACACACATACACAGACACACATACACAGACACATATACACAGACACACATACACAGACGCGCAGACACACAGACGCAGACACACAGACGCAGACACATATACACATTTACACAGACACACATACACAGACACATATACACAGACACATATACACAGACACATATACACAGACACGCAGACACACAGACGCAGACACATATACACAGAAACACATACACAGACACATATACACATATACACAGACACATATACACAGACACATATACACAGAAACACATACACAGACACGCAGACACACAGACGCAGACACATATACACATATACACAGACACACATACACAGACACATATACACAGACACATATACACAGACACGCAGACACACAGACGCAGACACATATACACAGAAACACATACACAGACACATATACACATATACACAGACACATATACACATATACACAGACACATATACACATATACACAGACACATATACACAGACACATATACACAGACACATATACACAGACACACAGACACATATACACAGACACATATACACAGACACACAGACACATATAAACATATACACATATACATATACACAGACACATATACACAGACACATATACACAGAGACATATACACAGACACACAGACACATATACACAGACACACAGACACATATACACAGACACATATACACAGACACATATACACATATACACAGACACATATACACAGACACATATACACAGACACATATACACAGACACACATACACAGACACACATACACAGACACACATACGCAGACACATATACACAGACACACATACACAGACACACAGACGCAGACACACATACACAGACACACAGACGCAGACACATATACACAGACACACAGACACACAGACACATATACAGAGACACACATACACAGACATACATACACAGACACAAACACACAGACACATATACACAGACACACATACACAGACGCAGACACACATACACAGACACGCAGACACACAGACGCAGACACACAGACGCAGACACATATACACAGACACACATACACAGACACATATACACAGACACATATACACAGACACATATACACATATACACAGACACACATACACAGACACATATACACAGACACATATACACAGACACATATACACAGACACACAGACACATATACACAGACACATATACACAGACACACAGACACATATAAACATATACACATATATATATACACAGACACATATACACAGACACATATACACAGACACACAGACACATATACACAGACACACAGACACATATACACAGACACATATACACAGACACATATACACATATACACAGACACATATACACAGACACATATACACAGACACACATACACAGACACACATACACAGACACACATACGCAGACACATATACACAGACACACATACACAGACACACAGACGCAGACACACATACACAGACACACAGACGCAGACACATATACACAGACACACAGACACATATACAGAGACACACATACACAGACACACATACACAGACACATATACACAGACACACAGACGCAGACACACATACACAGACACGCAGACACACAGACGCAGACACACAGACGCAGACACATATACACATATACACAGACACACATACACAGAGACATATACACAGACACATATACACAGACACATATACACAGACACCTATACACAGACACGCAGACACACAGACGCAGACACAGTTACACAGAAACACATACACAGACACATATACACATATACACATATACACAGACACACATACACATATACACAGACACACAGACACATATACACAGACACATATACACAGAGACACATACACATATACACAGACACATATACACAGACACACATACACAGACACACATACACAGACACATATACACATATACACAGACACATATACACAGACACCTATACACAGACACGCAGACACACAGAGGCAGACACAGTTACACAGAAACACATACACAGACACATATACACATATACACAGACACACATACACATATACACAGACACATATACACAGACACATATACACAGAGACACATACACATATACACAGACACATATACACAGACACACATACACAGACACACATACACAGACACATATACACATATACACAGACACATATACACAGACACATATACACAGAGACACATACACATATACACAGACACATATACACAGACACACAGACACACAAACGCATATACACAGAAACACATACACAGACACATATACACAGACACAGACACACAGACACACATACACAGACACATATACACAGACACATATACACAGACACACAGACACAGACACATATACACAGACACATATACACATATACACAGACACACATACACAGACACATATACACATATACACAGACACATATACACAGACACATATACACAGAGACACATACACATATACACAGACACATATACACAGACACACAGACACACGTACACACAGACGCATATACACAGAAACACATACACAGACACATATACACATACACAGACACACATACACAGACACATATACACAGACACATATACACAGACACACAGACACAGACACATATACACAGACACATATACACAGACACACAGACACATATACACAGACACATATACACAGACACACAGACACGCAGACACACATACACAGACACATATACGCAGACACACAGACACATATACACATACACACATACACAGACACATATACACAGACACACAGACACATATACACATACACATATACACAGACACATATACACAGACACACAGACACAGACACACAGACACATATACACAGACACACAGACGCATATACACAGACACATATACACATATACACAGACACATATACACAGACACATATACACATATACACAGACACATATACACATATACACAGACACATATACACATATACAAAGACACACAGACACATATACACAGACACATATACACAGACACACATACACAGACACAGACACATATACACATATACACAGACACACAGACACATATACACAGACACATATACACAGATATACAGACACACAGACGCAGACACACAGACGCAGACACACAGACGCATATGCACAGACACATATACACATATACACATATACACAGACACACATACACAGACACAGACACATATACACAGACACATATACACAGACACATATACACAGACACACAGACACAGACACATATACACAGACACACAGACACATATACACATATACACACATACACAGACACATATACACAGACACATATACACAGACACATATACACAGACACACAGACACAGACACATATACACAGACACACAGACACATATACACATATACACATATACACAGACACATATACACACATATACACAGACACATATACACAGATACACAGACACACATACACAGACACACAGACACATATACACAGACACATATACACAGACACACATACACAGACACACATAAACAGACACATATACACAGACACATATACACAGACACATATACACAGACACACAGACACACAGACACAGACACACATACACAGACACACATACACAGACACACATACACAGACACATATACACAGACACACATACACAGACACATATACACAGACACACATACACAGACACACATACACAGACACATATACACATATACACAGACACAGATACACAGACACATATACACATATACACAGACACATATACACAGACACACAGACACACAGACACAGACACACATACACAGACACACATACACAGACACACATACACAGACACATATACACAGACACACATACACAGACACATATACACAGACACACATACACAGACACACATACACAGACACATATACACATATACACAGACACAGATACACAGACACATATACACATATACACAGACACATATACACAGACACACAGACACATATACACATATACACAGACACACATACACAGACACAGATACACAGACACATATACACAGACACATATACACATATACACATACACAGACACACATACACAGACACATATACACAGATACACAGACACATATACACAGACACATATACACATATACACAGACACATATACACAGACACACAGACACATATACACATATACACAGACACACATACACAGACAAATATACACAGATACACAGACACATATACACAGACACATATACACATATACACAGACACATATACACAGACACATATACACATATACACAGACACATATACACAGACACACAGACACATATACACATATACACAGACACACATACACAGACACAGATACACAGACACATATACACAGACACACAGACACATATACACATATACACAGACACACATACACAGACACATATACACAGATACACAGACACATATACACAGACACACAGACACATATACACATATACACAGACACACATACACAGACACATATACACAGATACACAGACACATATACTCAGACACATATACACAGACACACATACACAGACACATATACACAGATACACAGACACATATACACAGACACACAGACACATAAACACAGACACACATACACAGACACAGACACATATACACAGACACACATACACAGACACATAGACACAGACACATAGACACAGACACAGAGACACAGACACATATACACAGACACATAGACACAGACACATAGACACAGACACATAGACACAGACACATAGACACAGACACAGAGACACAGACACATATACACAGACACATAGACACAGACACATAGACACAGACACATAGACACAGACACATAGACACAGACACATAGACACAGACACATATACACAGACACATATACACAGACACACAGACACATATACACAGACACACAGACACATATACACAGACACATATACACAGACACATATACACAGATACACAGACACAGACACATATACACAGACACACAGACACATATACACAGACACACAGACACATATACACAGACACATATACACAGACACATATACACAGATACACAGACACAGACACATATACACAGACACACATACACAGACACATATACACAGATACACAGACACACATACACAGACACATATACACAGACACACAGACACATATACACAGACACATAGACACAGACACACATACACAGACACACATACACATATACACATATACACAGACACATATACACACATATACACAGACACATATACACACATATACACAGACACATATACACATATACACAGACACATATACACAGACACACAGACACATATACACATATACACAGACACACATACACAGACAAATATACACAGATACACAGACACATATACACAGACACATATACACATATACACAGACACATATACACAGACACATATACACATATACACAGACACATATACACAGACACACAGACACATATACACATATACACAGACACACATACACAGACACAGATACACAGACACATATACACAGACACACAGACACATATACACATATACACAGACACACATACACAGACACATATACACAGATACACAGACACATATACACAGACACACAGACACATATACACATATACACAGACACACATACACAGACACATATACACAGATACACAGACACATATACTCAGACATATATACACAGACACACATACACAGACACATATACACAGATACACAGACACATATACACAGACACACAGACACATAAACACAGACACACATACACAGACACAGACACATATACACAGACACACATACACAGACACATAGACACAGACACATAGACACAGACACAGAGACACAGACACATATACACAGACACATAGACACAGACACATAGACACAGACACATAGACACAGACACATAGACACAGACACATATACACAGACACATATACACAGACACACAGACACATATACACAGACACACAGACACATATACACAGACACACAGACACATATACACAGACACATATACACAGACACATATACACAGATACACAGACACAGACACATATACACAGACACACATACACAGACACATATACACAGATACACAGACACACATACACAGACACATATACACAGACACACAGACACATATACACAGACACATAGACACAGACACACATACACAGACACACATACACATATACACATATACACAGACACATATACACACATATACACAGACACATATACACACATATACACAGACACATATACACAGACACACAGACACAGACACATATACACAGACACACAGACACATATACACATATACACAGACACATATACACAGACACACAGACACAGACAAACAGACACATATACACAGACACATATACACAGACACACATACACAGACACATAGACACAGACACACATACACAGACACACATACACATATACACATATACACAGACACATATACACACATATACACAGACACATATACACACATATACACAGACACATATACACAGACACACAGACACAGACACATATACACAGACACACATACACATAGACACATATACACAGACACATATACACACATATACACAGACACATATACACACATATACACAGACACATATACACAGACACATAGACACAGACACACATACACAGACACACATACACATATACACATATACACAGACACATATACACAGACACATATACACAGACACATATACACAGACACATATACACAGACACACAGACACATAGACACAGACACATAGACACAGACACATATACACAGACACATATACACAGACACACAGACACATATACACAGACACATATACACAGACACACAGACACATATACACAGACACACATACACGGACACATATACACAGACACATATACACAGACACACATACACAGACACATACACCCCAGAGTACTGAAGGAGATCGTAGAAGAAATTTTAGAACCACTCTCCATAATCTTTGAAAATTCTTGGAGAACAGGAGAAGTCCCAGAAGACTGGAGAAGAGCAAATGTTGTTCCTATCTTCAAAAAGGGGAAGAAGGTGGACCCAGGGAACTATAGGCCGGTGAGTCTGACTTCTATACCAGGAAAGATCTTTGAACAAATTATTAAACAACATGTATGTAAGTACCTGGATAAGAATGAAGTGATTAACCAGAGTCAGCATGGGTTTATAACTAACAAGTCATGTCAGACTAACTTAATTTCCTTCTATGACAGAATCACTGACTGGGTGGATCAGGGAAATGCTGTAGATATAGTATATCTTGACTTCAGCAAAGCATTTGACAAAGTATCTCACACCATCCTTATTGAAAAAATGACCAAGTATGCAATGGACCAGGCAACTGTTAGGTGGATTCATAACTGGCTTAGTGATCGGACTCAAAGGGTGATTGTAAATGGCTTCACATCCAGCTGGATGAATGTCTCAAGTGGGATACCACAGGGCTCCGTCCTGGGACCTGTATTGTTCAACATCTTTATCAATGATTTAGATGAAGGAATTGAGGGTAAACTGATTAAATTTGCTGATGACACAAAGCTAGGAGGGATAGCTAATACTAGAGAAGAGAGAGAGAGGATTCAAAAAGACCTAAATAAACTGGAGCAGTGGGCAGCAACCAACAGAATGGTTTTTAACAGGGAAAAATGCAAAGTACTACATGTGGGCAATAAAAATGAAAAAAGCATATACAGAATGGGAGGAATAGAGCTAAGCAACAGTACATGTGAAAAAGATTTAGGTATACTAATAGATCATAGACTGAACATGAGTCAACAGTGTGATGCAGCAGCAAAAAAGGCAAATACAATTCTGGGATGTATTAACAGAAGCATACAGTCTAGATCACGTGAAGTCATTATTGGTCTTTACTCCTCTTTGGTCAGACCTCATCTGGAATACTGTGTACAGTTTTGGGCCCCACATTTTAAAAAAGACATAGACAAACTGGAGCAAGTTCAGAGAAGAGCGACCAGAATGGTGACTGGTCTGCAAACCATGTCCTATGAGGAACGGTTGCAGGATTTGGGAATGTTTAGCTTGCAAAAAAGAAGACTGAGAGGAGACTTAATAGCTGTCTACAAATATGTCAAGGGCTGTCACATTGTAGAAGGATCATCTTTATTCTCATTTGCACAAGGAAAGACTAGAAGCAATGGGATGAAACTAAATGGGAGGAGACACAGATTAGATATTAGAAAAAACTTTTTGACAGTTAGGGTGATTAATGAGTGGAACAGGCTGCCACGAGAGGTGGTGAGTTCCCCTTCAATGGACGTCTTCAAACAGAGGCTGGACAGACATCTGTCTGAGATGATTTAGTGAATCCTGCTTTGAGCAGGGGGTTGGACCAGATGACCCAGGAGGTCCCTTCCAACTCTGCCATTCTATGATTCTATGATTCTATATACACAGACACATATACACAGACACATATACACATATACACAGACACATATACACATATACACAGACACATATACACATATACACGGACACATATACACGGACACATATACACAGACACATATACACAGACACATATACACAGACACATATACACAGACACATATACACATATACACAGACACACATACACAGACACATATACACAGACACATATACACAGACACATATACACATATACACGGACACATATACACGGACACATATACACGGACACATATACACGGACACATATACACAGACACATATACACAGACACATATACACAGACACATATACACAGACACATATACACATATACACAGACACATATACACATATACACAGACACATATACACAGACACACATACACAGACACATATACACAGACACATATACACAGACACATATACACATATACACGGACACATATACACGGACACATATACACGGACACACATACACAGACACATATACACAGACACATATACACATATACACAGACACATATACACAGACACATATACACAGACACATATACACAGACACATATACACAGACAAACAGACACATATACACAGAAACATATACACATATACACAGACACATATACACAGAAACATATACACATATACACAGACACATATACACAGACACATATACACATATACATATACACAGACACATATACACAGACACATATACACAGACACATATACACAGACACACATACACAGACACACATACACAGACACACATACACAGACACATATACACACATACACAGACACACATACACATATACACAGACACACAGACACATATACACAGACACACATACACATATACACAGACACACAGACACATATACACAGACACATATACACAGACACACAGACACATATACACATATATACACAGACACATATACACATATACATATACACAGACACATATACACAGACACATATACACAGACACACAGACACATATACACAGACACACAGACACATATACACAGACACATATACACAGACACATATACACAGACACATATACACAGACACACATACACAGACCCACATACACAGACACACATGCACAGACACACAGACGCAGACCACACATACACAGACACACAGACGCAGACCACACATACACAGACGCAGACACATATACACAGACACACAGACACATATACAGAGACACACATACACAGACACACCTACACAGACACACATACACAGACACATATACACAGACACACATACACAGACGCAGACACACATACACAGACACGCAGACACACAGACGCAGACACACAGACGCAGACACACAGACGCAGACACTTATACACATATACACAGACACATATACACAGACACATATACACAGATACACAGACACAGACACATATACACAGACACATATACACAGACACATATACACAGACACACAGACACATATACACAGACACATAGACACAGACACATAGACACATATACACAGACACATATACACAGACACATATACACAGACACATATACACAGACACATAGACACAGACACATAGACACAGACACATATACACAGACACATAGACACAGACACACAGACACGCAGACACACATACACAGACACATATACACAGACACACAGACACATATACACATACACACATACACAGACACATATACACAGACACACAGACACATATACACATACACATATACACAGACACATATACACAGACACATAGACACAGACACATAGACACAGACACATAGAAACAGACACATAGACACAGACACATAGACACAGACACATATACACAGGTACACAGACACATATACACAGACACACAGACACATATACACAGACACATAGACACAGACACATATACACAGACACATATACACAGGTACACAGACACAGACACATATACACAGACACACAGACACATATACACAGACACAGACACACAGACACATATACACAGCCACATATACACAGACACGCAGACACACAGACGCAGACACATATACACAGAAACACATACACAGACACATATACACAGACACATATACACATATACACAGACACAGACACATATACACAGACACATATACACAGACACATATACACAGAAACACATACACAGACACATATACACATATACACAGACACATATACACATATACACAGACACACATACACATATACACAGACACACAGACACATATACACAGACACATATACACAGAGACACAGACACATATACACAGACACATATACACAGACACACAGACACATATACACAGACACACAGACACAGACACACAGACACAGACACATATACACAGACACATATACACAGACACACAGACACAGACACACAGACACAGACACATATACACATATACACAGACACATATACACATATACACAGACACATATACACAGACACATATACACAGACACATATACACAGACAAACAGACACATATACACAGAAACATATACACATATACACAGACACATATACACAGAAACATATACACATATACACAGACACATATACACAGACACATATACACAGACACATATACACATATACATATACACAGACACATATACACAGACACATATACACAGACACATATACACAGACACACATACACAGACACACATACACAGACACACATACACAGACACACATACACAGACACACATACACAGACACATATACACACATACACAGACACACATACACATATACACAGACACACAGACACATATACACAGACACACATACACATATACACAGACACACAGACACATATACACAGACACATATACACAGACACACAGACACATATACACATATATACACAGACACATATACACATATACATATACACAGACACATATACACAGACACATATACACAGACACACAGACACATATACACAGACACACAGACACATATACACAGACACATATACACAGACACATATACACAGACACATATACACAGACACACATACACAGACCCACATACACAGACACACATGCACAGACACACAGACGCAGACCACACATACACAGACACACAGACGCAGACCACACATACACAGACGCAGACACATATACACAGACACACAGACACATATACAGAGACACACATACACAGACACACATACACAGACACACATACACAGACGCAGACACACATACACAGACACGCAGACACACAGACGCAGACACACAGACGCAGACACACAGACGCAGACACTTATACACATATACACAGACACATATACACAGACACATATACACAGATACACAGACACAGACACATATACACAGACACATATACACAGACACATATACACAGACACACAGACACATATACACAGACACATAGACACAGACACATAGACACATATACACAGACACATATACACAGACACATATACACAGACACATATACACAGACACATAGACACAGACACATAGACACAGACACATATACACAGACACATAGACACAGACACACAGACACGCAGACACACATACACAGACACATATACACAGACACACAGACACATATACACATACACACATACACAGACACATATACACAGACACACAGACACATATACACATACACATATACACAGACACATATACACAGACACATAGACACAGACACATAGACACAGACACATAGAAACAGACACATAGACACAGACACATAGACACAGACACATATACACAGGTACACAGACACATATACACAGACACACAGACACATATACACAGACACATAGACACAGACACATATACACAGACACATATACACAGGTACACAGACACAGACACATATACACAGACACACAGACACATATACACAGACACAGACACACAGACACATATACACAGCCACATATACACAGACACGCAGACACACAGACGCAGACACATATACACAGAAACACATACACAGACACATATACACAGACACATATACACATATACACAGACACAGACACATATACACAGACACATATACACAGACACATATACACAGAAACACATACACAGACACATATACACATATACACAGACACATATACACATATACACAGACACACATACACATATACACAGACACACAGACACATATACACAGACACATATACACAGAGACACAGACACATATACACAGACACATATACACAGACACACAGACACATATACACAGACACACAGACACAGACACACAGACACAGACACATATACACATATACACAGACACATATACACATATACACAGACACATATACACAGACACATATACACAGACACATATACACAGACACATATACACATATACACAGACACATATACACAGACACATATACACAGACACATACACAGACACATATACACAGACACACATACACAGACACACAAACACAGACACATACACACAGACACATATACACAGACACACATACACAGACACACATACACAGACACACATACACAGACACACATACACAGACACACATACACATATACACAGACACACATACACACGTACACAGACACACATACACATATACACAGACACATATACACATATACACAGACACATATACACATATACACAGACACATATACACAGACACACATACATATACACAGACACATATACACAGACACAGACACACAGACACATATACACAAACACACAGACGCATATACACAGACGCATATACACAGACACATATACACAGACACATATACACATATACACAGACACATATACACAGACACACAGACACACATACACAGACACAGACACATATACACAGACACAGAGACACACATACACAGACACATATACACAGACACAGACACACAGACACATATACACAAACACACAGACGCATATACACAGACGCATATACACAGACACATATACACAGACACATATACACATATACACAGACACATATACACAGACACACAGACACACATACACAGACACAGACACATATACACAGACACAGAGACACACATACACAGACACATATACACAGACACATATACACAGACACATATACACAGACACATATACACAGACACACAGACACATATACACAGACACATATACACAGACACACATACACAGACACATATACACAGACACACAGACGGAGACACACAGATGCATAGACACAGACACACAGACACATATACACAGACACACAGACGCATATACACATATACACAGACACATATACACAGACACATATACACAGACACACAGACACATATACACATACACACATACACAGACACATATACACAGACACACAGACACATATACACATACACATATACACAGACACATATACACAGACACACAGACGGAGACACACAGATGCATAGACACAGACACACAGACACACAGACGCATATACACATATACACAGACGCATATACACATATACACAGACACATATACACAGACACATATACACATCTACACAGACACACAGACACATATACACAGACACATATACACAGACACACATACACAGACACATATACACATATACACAGACACACAGACACATATACACAGATACACAGACACACAGACGCAGACACACAGACTTAGACACACAGACGCATATGTACAGACACATATACACATATACACATATACACAGACACACATACACAGACACAGACACATATACACAGACACATATACACAGACACATATACACAGACACACAGACACATATACACAGACACACATACACAGACACATATACACAGACACACATACACAGACACACATACACAGACACACATACACAGACACATATAAACAGACACACATACACAGACACACAGACGCAGACACACATACACAGACACACATACACAGACGCAGACACATATACACAGACACACAGACACATATACACAGACACACATACACAGGCACACATACACAGACACACATACACAGACACATATACACAGACACATATACACAGACACACATACACAGACACATATACACATATACACAGACACACATACACATATACACAGACACACAGACACATATACACAAACACATATACACAGACACAGACACACATACACAGACACGCAGACACACAGACGCAGACACACAGACGCAGACACATATACACATATACACAGACACACATACACAGACACATATACACAGACACATATACACAGACACATATACACAGACACATATACACAGACACATATACACAGAAACACATACACAGACACATATACACATATACACAGACACACATACACATATACACAGACACACAGACACATATACACAAACACATATACACAGAGACACAGACACATATACACAGACACATATACACAGACACACATACACAGACACACATACACAGACACACATACACAGACACATATACACATATACACAGACACATATACACATATACACAGACACATATACACAGACACATATACACATATACACAGACACATATACACAGACACATATACACAGACACACATACAGACACATATACACAGACACACATACACAGACACACATACACAGACACACAAACACAGACACATACACACAGACACATATACACAGACACACATACACAGACACACATACACAGACACACATACACATATACACAGACACATATACACATATACACAGACACACATACACACGTACACAGACACACATACACAGACAGACATACACAGACACATATACACATATACACAGACACATATACACAGACACATATACACAGACACAGACACACAGACACATATACACAAACACACAGACGCATATACACAGACGCATATACACAGACACATATACACAGACACATATACACACATACACAGACACATATACACAGACACATATACACAGACACACAGACACACATACACAGACACACATACACACAGACGCATATACACAGAAGCACATACACAGACACATATACACAGACACATATACACAGACACATATACACATATACACAGACACATAGACACAGACACACATACACAGACACATATACACAGACACACAGACACACATACACAGACACACATACACAGACACACAAACACAGACACATACACACAGACACATATACACAGACACACATACACAGACACAGACACACATACACAGACACACATACACAGACACATATACACATATACACAGACACACATACACACGTACACAGACACACATACACAGACAGACATACACAGACACATATACACATATACATAGACACATATACACAGACACACATACATATACACAGACACATATACACAGACACAGACACACAGACACATATACACAAACACACAGACGCATATACACAGACGCATATACACAGACACATATACACAGACACATATACACACATACACAGACACATATACACAGACACACAGACACACATACACAGACACACATACACACAGACGCATATACACAGAAACACATACACAGACACATATACACAGACACACAGACACACATACACAGACACATATACACAGACACATATACACAGACACACAGACACATATACACAGACACACAGACACATATACACAGACACATATACACAGACACACAGACACGCAGACACACATACACAGACACATATACACAGACACATATACACATACACACATACACAGACACATATACACAGACACACAGACGGAGACACACAGATGCATAGACACAGACACACAGACACATATACACAGACACACAGACGCATATACACATATACACAGACACACAGACACAGACACATATACACAGACACATATACACATATACACAGACACACAGACACATATACACAGACACATATACACAGACACACATACACAGACACATATACACATAAACACAGACACACAGACACATATACACAGACACATATACACAGATACACAGACACACAGACGCAGACACACAGACGTAGACACACAGACGCATATGCACAGACACATATACACATATACACATATACACAGACACACATACACAGACACAGACACATATACACAGACACATATACACAGACACATATACACAGACACACAGACACATATACACAGACACACATACACAGACACACATACACAGACACATATACACATATACACAGACACATATACACATATACACACATACACAGACACATATACACAGACACATATACACAGACACATATACACAGACACACAGACACAGACACATATACACAGACACACAGACACATATACACATATACACAGACACATATACACACATATACACAGACACATATACACAGATACACAGACACACATACACAGACACACAGACACATATACACAGACACACATACACAGACACACATAAACAGACACATATACACAGACACATATACACAGACACATATACACAGACACACAGACACAGACACACAGACACAGACACACATACACAGACAAACAGACACATATACACAGACAAATATACACAGACACATATACACAGACACATATACACAGACACATATACACAGACACACAGACACATATACACAGACACACATACACAGACACTCAGACACATATACACAGACACAGACACACAGACACAGACACACATACACAGACACACATACACAGACACACATACACAGACACATATACACAGACACACATACACATATACACAGACACATATACACATATACACAGACACACATACACAGACACATATACACATACACAGACACATATACACAGACACAGACACATATACACAGACACACATACACATATACACCGACACATATACACAGACACACAGACACATATACACCGACACATATACACAGACACATAGACACAGACACATATACACAGACACACATACACAGACACATAGACACAGACACATAGACACAGACACATAGACACAGACACATAGACACAGACACATAGACACAGACACATAGACACAGACACATATACACAGACACATATACACAGGTACACAGACACATATACACAGACACACAGACACATATACACAGACACATATACACAGACACATATACACAGACACATATACACAGACACATATACACAGACACACATACACAGACACATATACACAGACACATATACACACATACACAGACACATATACACAGACACATATACACAGACACATATACACAGACACATATACACAGACACATATACACAGACACACAGACACAGACACATATACACAGACACACAGACACATATACACATACACAGACACATATACACACATATACACAGACACATATACACAGATACACAGACACACATACACAGACACACAGACACATATACACAGACACACATACACAGACACACATAAACAGACACATATACACAGACACATATACACAGACACATATACACAGACACACAGACACAGACACACAGACACAGACACACATACACATACACATATACACAGACACATATACAAAGACACATATACACAGACACATATACACAGACACATATACACATATACACAGACACATATACACAGACACATATACACAGACACATATACACAGACACATATACACAGACACTCAGACACAGACACATATACACAGACACATATACACAGACACTCAGACACATATACACAGACACACAGACACAGACACACATACACAGACACACATACACAGACACATATACACAGACACACATACACATATACACAGACACATATACACATATACACAGACACACATACACAGACACATATACACAGATACACAGACACATATACACAGACACTCAGACACATATACACAGACACACAGACACAGACACACATACACAGACACACATACACAGACACATATATACAGACACACATACACATATACACAGACACATATACACATATACACAGACACACATACACAGACACATATACACAGATACACAGACACATATACACAGACACACAGACACATATACACCGACACATATACACAGACACATAGACACAGACACATATACACAGACACACATACACAGACACATAGACACAGACACATAGACACAGACACATAGACACAGACACATATACACAGACACATAGACACAGACACATAGACACAGACACACATACACAGGTACACAGACACATATACACAGACACATATACACAGACACACAGACACATATACACAGACACATATACACAGACACACAGACACACATACACAGACACACATACACAGACACATAGACACAGACACATAGACACATATACACAGACACATATACACAGACACATATACACAGACACACATACACAGACACATATACACATATACACAGACACATATACACATATACACACATATACACAGACACATAGACACAGACACATATACACAGACACACAGACACATATACACAGACACATATACACAGACACACAGACACAGACACATATACACAGACACACAGACACATATACACATATACACAGACACATATACACACATATACACAGACACATATACACAGATACACAGACACACATACACAGACACATATACACAGACACACATACATATACACAGACACATAGACACAGACACACACACACAGACACACAGACACAGACACACAGACACACAGACACATATACACAGACACATATACACAGACACACATACACAGACACACATACACAGACACACATACACAGACACACATACACATATACACAGACACACATACACAGACACATATACATATATACACAGACACACAGACACACATACACAGACACATATACACATATACACAGACACATATACACATATACACAGACACACATACACACATACACAGACACATATACACAGATACACAGACACATATACACAGACACATATACACAGACACATAGACACATATACACAGACACATATACACAGACACACAGACACACAGACACACATACACAGACACATATACACAGACACGTATACACAGACACGTATACACAGACACGTATACACAGACACATATACACAGACACATATACACAGACACATATACACAGACATGTATACACAGACAAACAGACACAGACACACAGACACATATACACAGACACATATACACATATACACAGACACATATACACAGACATGTATACACAGACACATATACACAGACACATATACACAGACACACAGACACACAGACACATATACACAGACACATATACACAGACACATATACACAGACACGTATACACAGACACACAGACACATATACACATATACACAGACACACATACACAGACACAGACACATATACACAGACACATATACACAGACACATATACACAGACACACAGACACATATACACAGACACACATACACAGACACATATACACAGACACACATACACAGACACACATACACAGACACATATACACAGACACATATACACAGACACACATACACAGACACACATACACAGACACACATACACAGACACATATAAACAGACACACATACACAGACACACAGACGCAGACACATATACACAGACACACATACACAGACGCAGACACATATACACAGACACACAGACACATATACACAGACACACATACATAGGCACACATACACAGACACACATACACAGACACATATACACAGACACACATACACAGACGCAGACACACATACACAGACACGCAGACACACAGACGCAGACACATATACACATATACACAGACACACATACACAGACACATATACACAGACACATATACACAGACACATATACACAGACACATATACACAGAAACACATACACAGACACATATACACATATACACAGACACACATACACATATACACAGACACACATACACATATACACAGACACACAGACACATATACACAGACACATATACACAGAGACACAGACACATATACACAGACACATATACACAGACACATATACACATATACACAGACACATATACACATATACACAGACACATATACACAGACACATATACACAGACACATATACACAGACACATATACACATATACACAGACACATATACACAGACACATATACACATATACACAGACACATATACACAGACACACATACACAGACACACATACACAGACACACAAACACAGACACATACACACAGACACATACACACAGACACATATACACAGACACATATACACAGACACACATACACACGTACACAGACACACATACACAGACAGACATACACAGACACATATACACACATACACAGACACATATACACAGACACATATACACGGACACACATACACGGACACACATACACAGACACACATACACAGACACACATACACAGACACATATACACAGACACATATACACAGACACATATACACAGACACATATACACACACATATACATATACACAGACACATATACACAGACACATATACACAGACACACAGACACATATACACAGACACATATACACAGACACACAGACACATATACACAGACACACAGACGCATATACACAGACACATATACACAGACACATATACACAGACACACATACACAGACACACATACACAGACACACATACAAAGACACATATACACAGACACATATACACAGACACACATACACAGACACATATACACAGACACACATACATATACACACATACATATACACAGACAAATATACACAGACACATATACACAGACACACATACACAGACACATATACACAGACACATATACACAGACACACATACACATATACACAGACACACATACACAGACACATATACACAGACACATATACACAGACACACATACACAGACACATATACACAGACACACATACACACATACACAGACACATATACACAGATACACAGACACACATACACAGACACATATACACATACACAGACACATATACACATATACACAGACACATATACACAGACACATATACACACAGACACACATACACAGACACATATACACAGATACACAGATACACAGACACACATACACAGACACATATACACATACACAGACACATATACACATATACACAGACACACATACATATACACAGACACATATACACAGACACATATACACAGAAACACATATACACAGACACACAGACACATATACACAGACACATATACACGGACACATATACACGGACACATATACACGGACACATATACACGGACACATATACACAGACACACATACACAGACACATATACACAGACACACATACACGGACACATATACACGGACACACATACACGGACACACATACACAGACACACATACACAGACACTCATACACAGACACATATACACATATACACAGACACACAGACACATATACACATATACACAGACACATATACACAGACACATATACACACACATATACATATACACAGACACATATACACAGACACATATACACAGACACACAGACACATATACACAGACACACAGACACATATACACAGACACACAGACGCATATACACAGACACATATACACAGACACATATACACAGACACATATACACAGACACACATACACAGACACACATACACAGACACACATACAAAGACACATATACACAGACACATATACACAGACACACATACACAGACACATATACACAGACACACATACACAGACACATATACACAGACACACATACATATACACACATACATATACACAGACAAATATACACAGACACATATACACAGACACACATACACAGACACACATACACAGACACACATACACAGACACACATACACAGACACACATACACATATACACAGACACACATACACATATACACAGACACACATACACAGACACATATACACATATACACAGACACATATACACAGACACACATACACAGACACATATACACAGACACACAGACACATATACACAGACACATATACACACAGACACACAGACACACAGACACATATACACAGATACACAGACACAGATACACAGACACACATACACCGACACATATACACATACACAGACACATATACACATATACACAGACACACATACATATACACAGACACATATACACAGACACATATACACAGAAACACATATACACAGACACACAGACACATATACACAGACACATATACACAGACACATATACACAGAAACACATATACACAGACACACAGACACATATACACAGACACATATACACAGACACATATACACAGACACACAGACACACGTACACAGACACATATACACAGACACAGACACACAGACACATATACACAGACACACATACACAGACACATATACACAGACACATATACACAGACACACATACACAGACACACATACACATATAGACAGACACATATACACAGACACATATACACAGACACATATACACAGACACACATACACAGACACACATACACATATACACAGACACATATACACAGACACACATACACAGACACACATACACAGACATACATACACAGACACAGACACACAGACACATATACACAGACACACATACACAGACACATATACACAGACACATATACACAGACACATATACACAGACACACAGACACAGACACATATACACAGACACATATACACAGACACATATACACAGACACACAGACACAGACACATATACACAGACACATATACACAGACACATATACACAGACACACAGACACAGACACATATACACAGACACATATACACAGACACACAGACACAGACACATATACACAGACACATATACACAGACACATATACACAGACACACAGACACAGACACACATACACAGACACATATACACAGACACATATACACAGACACACATACACAGACACACATACACATATATACAGACACATATACACAGACACATATACACAGACACATATACACAGACACACATACACAGACACACATACACATATACACAGACACATATACACAGACACACATACACAGACACACATACACAGACATACATACACAGACACAGACACACAGACACATATACACAGACACATATACACAGACACATATACACAGACACATATACACAGACACATATACACAGACACACAGACACAGACACATATACACAGACACATATACACAGACACATATACACAGACACACAGACACAGACACATATACACAGACACATATACACAGACACATATACACAGACACAGACACATATACACAGACACACATACACAGACACATATACACAGACACATATACACAGACACACTGACACATATACACAGACACATATACACGGACACATATACACGGACACATATACACGGACACATATACACGGACACATATACACGGACACACATACACGGACACACATACACAGACACACATACACAGACACACATACACAGACACATATACACATATACACAGACACACAGACACATATACACATATACACAGACACATATACACAGACACATATACACACACATATACATATACACAGACACACAGACACAGACACACAGACACATATACACAGACACATATACACAGACACATATACACAGACACACATACACAGACACACATACACAGACACACATACACAGACACACATACAAAGACAAACATACAAAGACACATATACACAGACACACATACAAAGACACACATACACAGACACATATACACAGACACACATACATATACACACATACATATACACAGACACATATACACAGACACACATACACAGACACACATACACAGACACATATACACATACACATACACACAGACACACATACACAGACACATATACACATATACACAGACACATATACACAGACACACATACACAGACACATATACACAGACACATATACACACAGACACACAGACACACATACACAGACACACATACACAGACACATATACACATACACAGACACATATACACATATACACAGAC
This sequence comes from Phyllobates terribilis, assembly GCF_046119375.1. Classification (NCBI taxonomy): domain Eukaryota; kingdom Metazoa; phylum Chordata; class Amphibia; order Anura; family Dendrobatidae; genus Phyllobates; species Phyllobates terribilis. The sequence goes on along the minus strand of NW_027362761.1, from coordinate 606,576,572 downwards.
ACACATACATATACACAGACACATATACACAGACACATATACACAGAAACACATATACACAGAAACACATATACACAGAAACACATATACACAGACACACATACATATACACAGACACATATACACAGACACATATACACATATACACAGACACATATACACAGACACATATACACATATACACAGACACATATACACAGACACATATACACAGACACATATACACAGACACATATACACAGACACACAGACACACGTACACAGACACACGTACACAGACACACAGACACATATACACAGACACAGACACATATACACAGACACATATACACAGACACATATACACAGACACATATACACAGACACATATACACAGACACACATACACAGACACACATACACAGACACACATACACAGACACATATACACAGACACATAGACACATATACACAGACACATAGACACAGACACACAGACACAGACACACAGACACATATACACAGACACATATACACAGACACATATACACAGACACATATACACAGACACATATACACAGACACATATACACAGACACACAGACACAGACACATATACACAGACACACATACACAGACACATATACACAGACACATATACACAGACACACATACACAGACACATATACACAGACACAGACACATATACACAGACACACATACACAGACACATATACACAGACACACAGACACATATACACGGACACACATACACAGACACATATACACAGACACACACACAGACACATATACACGGACACACATACACAGACACATATACACAGACACATATACACATATACACAGACACATATACACAGACACATATACACAGACACACATACACAGACACACATACACAGACACATATACACATACACAGACACATATACACAGACGCACATACATATACACAGACACATATACACAGACACATATACACAGAAACACATAGACACACGTACACAGACACATGTACACAGACACAAAGACACATATACACAGACACATATACACGGACACATATACACAGACACACAGACACACGTACACAGACACATGTACACAGACACTTATACACAGACACACAGACACACAGACACATATACACAGACACATATACACAGACACACATACACATATACACAGACACACATACACAGACACATATACACAGACACATATACACAGACACACAGACACATATACACGGACACTTATACACGGACACACATACACAGACACATATACACAGACACATATACACAGACACATATACACACACATATACATATACACAGACACACAGACACATATACACAGACACATATACACATATACATAGACACATATACACAGACACATATACACAGACACACATACACAGACACATATACACATATACACAGACACATATACACGGACACATATACACAGACACATATACACATATACACAGACACATATACACATATACACAGACACATATACACAGACACATATACACAGACACATATACACATATACACAGACACAGACACATATACACATATACACAGACACATATACACGGACACATATACACGGACACACATACACAGACACATATACACAGACACATATACACAGACACATATACACAGACACATATGCACAGGCACATATACGCAGACACATATACACATATACACAGACACATATACACAGACACATATACACAGACACATATACACATATACACAGACACAGACACATATACACAGACACATATACACGGACACACATACACAGACACACATACACAGACACATATACACAGACACATATACACACACATATACATATACACAGACACACAGAAACATATACACATATACACAGACACATATACACATTTACACAGACACATATACACACACATATACATATACACAGACACATATACACAGACACATATACACATATACACAGACACATATACACACACATATACATATACTCAGACACATATACACAGACACACAGACACATATACACAGACACACAGACGCATATACACAGACACATATACACAGACACACAGACGCATATACACAGACACATATACACAGACACACATACACAGACACACATACACAGACACACAGACGCATATACACAGACACATATACACAGACACACATACACAGACACATATACACATATACACAGACACACATAAACAGACACACATACACAGACACATATACACATATACACAGACACATATACACAGACACACATAAACAGACACACATACACAGACACATATACACATATACACAGACACATATACAAAGACACACATAAACAGACGCAGACACACATACACAGACACACATACACAGACACATATACACAGACACACATACACAGACACACATACACAGACACACATACACAGACACATATACACAGACACACATACACAGACATGCAGACACACAGACGCAGACACACAGACACAGACACGCAGACACACAGACGCAGACACACAGACGCAGACACATATACACAGACACACATACACAGACACATATACACAGACACATATACACAGACACATATACACAGACACGCAGACACACAGACGCAGACACACAGACGCAGACACACAGACGCAGACACATATAAACAGACACATATACACAGACACATATACACAGAAACACATACACAGACACATATACACAGACACACAGACACATATACACGGACACATATACACGGACACACATACACGGACACATATACACAGACACATATACACAGACACATATACACATACACACATACACAGACACACATACACAGACACATATACACAGACACATATACACAGACACATATACACAGACACATATACACAGACACATATACACAGACACAGACACATATACACAGACACATATACACGGACACACATACACAGACACACATACACAGACACATATACACAGACACATATACACACACATATACATATACACAGACACACAGACACATATACACATATACACAGAAACATATACACATTTACACAGACACATATACACAGACACATATACACAGACACATATACACAGACACATATACACAGACACACAGACACATATACACAGACACACAGACGCATATACACAGACACATATACACAGACACACAGACGCATATACACAGACACATATACACAGACACACATACACAGACACACATACACAGACACATATACACAGACACATATACACAGACACACATACGCAGACACACAGACGCAGACACACATACACAGACACACATACACAGACACACATACACAGACACACATACACAGACACATATACACAGACACACATACACAGACACACATACACAGACACACATACACAGACACATATACACAGACACATATACACATATACACAGACACACATACACAGACACACATACACAGACACATATACACAGACACATATACACAGACACATATACACAGACACATATACACAGACACACATACACAGACACATATACACAGACACATATACACAGACACAGACACACAGACACACATACACAGACACACATACACAGACACACAGACACACATACAGAGACACACATACACAGACACATATACACAGACACATATACACAGACACACATACACAGACACATATACACAGACACATATACACAGACACATATACACAGACACATATACACAGACACATATACACAGACACATATACACAGACACACAGACACATATACACATACACACATACACAGACACATATACACAGACACACATACACAGACGCAGACACACAGACGCAGACACACAGACGCAGACACGCAGACACACAGACGCAGACACACAGACGCAGACACATATACACAGACACATATACACAGACACATATACACAGACACATATACACAGACACATATACACAGACACATATACACAGACACGCAGACACATATAAACAGACACACATACACAGACACACATACACAGACACATATACACAGACACATATACACAGACACATATACACAGAAACATATACACAGATACACAGACACACAGACGCAGACACACAGACACACATACACAGACACACATACACATATACACAGACACATATACACTGACACACATACACATGTACACAGACACACATACACAGACACATATACACAGACACATATACACATATACACAGACACACATACACATATACACAGACACATATACACAGACACATATACACAGACACATATACACAGAGACACAGACACATATACACAGACACATATACACAGACACACATACACAGACACACATACACATATACACAGACACATATACACAGACACATACACACAGACACACAGACACAGACACACAGACACACATACACAGACACACAGACACACATACACAGACACATATACACAGACACATATACACAGACACATATACACAGACACATATACACAGACACACAGACACACATACACAGACACACAGACACACATACACAGACACATATACACAGACACATATACACAGACACATATACACAGACACACAGACACATATACACAGACACATATACACATATACACAGACACATATACACAGACACATATGCACAGACACACATACAGAGACACATATACACATATACACAGACACACATACATATACACAGACACATATACACAGACACATATACACAGACACACATACACAGACACACATACACAGACACACATACACATATACACAGACACATATACACTGACACACATACACACGTACACAGACACACATACACAGACACATATACACAGACACATATACACATATACACAGACACACATACACATATACACAGACACATATACACAGACACACATACACACGTACACAGACACACATACACAGACACATATACACAGACACATATACACATATACACAGACACATATACACATATACACAGACACACATACACACGTACACAGACACACATACACAGACACATATACACAGACACATATACACAGACACAGACACACAGACGCATATACACAGACACATATACACAGACACACATACACAGACACATATACACAGACACATATACACAGACACATATACACATATACACAGACACACAGACGCATATACAAAGACGCATATACACAGACACATATACACAGACACATATACACAGACACAGACACATATACACAGACACATATACACAGACACAGACACATATACACAGACACACAGACGCAAATACACAGACACATATACACAGACACATATACACATATACACAGACACACAGACGCATATACACAGACACATATACACAGACTCTCATACACAGACACATATACACAGACACATATACACAGACACACGTACACAGACACACAGACGCATATACACAGACACGCAGACACACATACACAGACACATATACACAGACACACAGACACATATACACATACACAGACACATATACACAGACACATATACACAGACGCATATACACAGACACGCAGACACACATACACAGACACATATACACAGACACACAGACACATATACACATACACACATACACAGACACATATACACAGACACACAGACGGAGACACACAGACACATATACACAGACACATATACACAGACACACAGACGCATATACACAGACACATATACACAGACACACAGACACATATACACAGACACATATACACAGACACATATACACAGACACATATACACAGACACACATATACACAGACACATATACACATATACACAGACACATATACACATATACACAGACACATATACACATATACACATATACACAGACACATATACACATATACACAGACACACATACACAGACACATATACACATATACACAGACACACAGACACATATACACAGACACATATACACAGATACACAGACACACAGACGCAGACACACAGACGCAGACACACAGACGCATATACACAGACACACATACACAGACACATATACACAGACACATATACACAGACACATATACACAGACACAGACACATATACACAGACACATATACACAGACACATATACACAGACACAGACACATATATACAGACACATATACACAGACACAGACACATATTCACAGACACATATACACAGACACATATACACAGACACATATACACAGACACATAGACACAGACACATAGACACACATACACAGACACATATACACATATACACAGACACATATACACAGACACACAGACACATATACACAGACACAGACACAGACACATATACACAGACACATATACACAGACACAGACACATATACACAGACACATATACAAAGACACATATACACAGACACACAGACACATATACACAGACACACATACACAGACACATATACACAGACACATATACACAGACACATATACACAGACACAGACACACAGACGCATATACACAGACACATATACACAGACACACATACACAGACACATATACACAGACACATATACACATATACACAGACACACAGACGCATATACACAGATGCATATACACAGACACATATACACAGACACACAGACACAGACACATATACACAGACACATATAGACAGACACAGACACATATACACAGACACATATACACAGACACAGACACATATACACAAACACACAGACGCATATACACAGACGCATATACACAGACACATATAAACAGACACATATACACATACACAGACACATATACACAGACACATATACACATATACACAGACACACAGACGCATATACACAGACACATATACACAGACTCTCATACACAGACACATATACACAGACACACAGACACACGTACACAGACACACAGACGCATATACACAGACACGCAGACACACATACACAGACACATATACACAGACACACAGACTCATATACACATACACAGACACATATACACAGACACATATACACAGACGCATATACACAGACACGCAGACTCATATACACATACACAGACACATATACACAGACACACAGACACATATACACATACACACATACACAGACACATATACACAGACACACAGACGGAGACACACAGACACATATACACAGACACATATACACATATACACATATACACATATACACATATACACATACACACATACACAGACACATATACACAGACACACAGACGGAGACACACAGACGCATATACACAGACACATATACACAGACACACAGACACACATACACAGACACATATACACAGACACACATATACACAGACACACAGACACATATACACATATACACAGACACATATACACATATACACAGACACATATACACATATACACATATACACAGACACATATACACATATACACAGACACACATACACAGACACATATACACAGATACACAGACACATATACACATACACACATACACAGACACATATACACAGACACATATACACAGACACATATACACAGACACAGACACATATACACAGACACATATACACAGACACAGACACATATACACAGACACATATACACAGACACATATACACAGACACATATAGACATATACACAGACACATATTCACAGACACATATACACAGACACATATACACAGACACATATACACAGACACATATACGCAGACACATAGACACAGACACATAGACACAGACACACATACACAGACACATATACACATATACACAGACACATATACACAGACACACAGACACATATACACAGACACAGACACATATACACAGACACATATACACAGACACATATACACAGACACAGACACATATACACAGACACATATACACAGACACATATACACAGACACACAGACACATATACACAGACACACATACACAGACACATATACACAGACACATATACACATATACACAGACACATATACACAGACACATATACACAGACACAGACACACAGACACAGACACACAGACACACAGACACACATACACAGACACACAGACACAGACACATATACACAGACGCACAGACACAGACACACAGACACACAGACACAGACACACAGACACAGACACACAGACACAGACACACAGACACACATACACAGACACACATACACAGACACATATACACAGACACACATACACAGACACATATACACAGACACATATACACAGACACATATACACATATACACAGACACATATACACAGACACATATACACATATACACAGACACATATACACAGACACATATACACAGACACACAGACACAGACACACAGACACAGACACACAGACACACAGACACACATACACAGACACATATACACAGACACAGACAAACAGACACATATACACAGACACATATACACAGACACATATACACAGACACATATACACAGACACAGACAAACAGACACATATACTCAGACACATATACACAGACACATATACACAGACACACAGACACAGACAAACAGACACACATACACAGACACATATACACAGACACATATACACATATACACAGACACATATACACAGACACATATACACAGACACATATACACATATACACAGACACACATACACAGACACATATACACAGACACACATACACAGACACATATACACAGACACACAGACACATATACACAGACACACATACATATACACAGACACACATACACATATACACAGACACACATACACAGACACACAGACACAGACACACATACACAGACACACATACACAGACACATATACACAGACACATATACACATATACACAGACACACAGACACATATACACATATACACAGACACACAGACACATATACACAGACACATATACACAGACACATATACACAGACACATATACACAGACACAGATACACATATACACAGACACACAGACACATATACACATATACACAGACACACAGACACAGACACATATACACAGACACATATACACAGACACAGATACACATATACACAGACACACAGACACATATACACATATACACAGACACACAGACACAGACACATATACACAGACACATATACACAGACACATATACACAGACACACAGACACATATACACAGACACATATACACAGACACATATACACAAACACACATACACAGACACACATACACAGACACATATAAACATATACACAGACACACAGACACATATACACATATACACAGACACATATACATATTCACAGACACATATACACAGACACACAGACGGAGACACACAGACACACGTACACAGACACATGTACACATATACACATATACACATATACACAGACACATATACACAGACACATATACACAGACACACAGACACACATACATATTCACAGACACATATACACAGACACACAGACGGAGACACACAGACACACGTACACAGACACATGTACACATATACACATGTACACATATACACATACACACAGACACATATACACAGACACACATACACAGACACATATACACAGACACAGACACATATACACAGACACACATACACATATACACAGACACATATACACAGACACATATACACAGACACATATACACAGACACACATACACAGATACACAGACACACATACACAGACACACATACACAGATACACATATACACAGACACACAGACACATATACACAGACACATATACACAGACACATATACACAGACACACAGACACATATACACAGATACACATATACACAGACACATATACACAGATACACAGACACACATACACAGACACACATACACATATACACATATACACAGACACATATACACAGACACATGTACACAGACACATATACACAGACACACTTACACAGACACACAGACACATATACATATACACAGACACATATACATATACACAGACACACAGACATATATACACAGACACATATACACAGACACATATACACAGACACACAGACACATACACAGACACATATACACAGACACACGGACACATATACACAGACACATATACAGACACATATACACAGACACATACACGGACACACATACACATATACACAGACACAGACACAGACACATATACACAGACACATATACACAGACACATATACACAGACACAGACACATATACACAGACACATATACACAGACACATATACACAGACACACAGACACATATACACAGACACACATACACAGACACATATACACAGACACATATACACATATACACAGACACATATACACAGACACATATACACAGACACAGACACACAGACACAGACACACAGACACACAGACACACATACACAGACACACATACACAGACACACAGACACAGACACATATACACAGACGCACAGACACAGACACACAGACACACAGACACAGACACACAGACACACAGACACAGACACACAGACACACATACACAGACACACATACACAGACACATATACACAGACACACATACACAGACACATATACACAGACACATATACACAGACACATATACACATATACACAGACACATATACACAGACACATATACACATATACACAGACACATATACACAGACACATATACACAGACACACAGACACAGACACACAGACACAGACACACAGACACACAGACACACATACACAGACACATATACACAGACACAGACAAACAGACACATATACACAGACACATATACACAGACACATATACACAGACACATATACACAGACACAGACAGACACATATACTCAGACACATATACACAGACACATATACACAGACACACAGACACAGACAAACAGACACACATACACAGACACATATACACAGACACATATACACATATACACAGACACATATACACAGACACATATACACAGACACATATACACATATACACAGACACACATACACAGACACATATACACAGACACACATACACAGACACATATACACAGACACACAGACACATATACACAGACACACATACATATACACAGACACACATACACATATACACAGACACACATACACAGACACACAGACACAGACACACATACACAGACACACATACACAGACACATATACACAGACACATATACACATATACACAGACACACAGACACATATACACATATACACAGACACACAGACACATATACACAGACACATATACACAGACACATATACACAGACACATATACACAGACACAGATACACATATACACAGACACACAGACACATATACACATATACACAGACACACAGACACAGACACATATACACAGACACATATACACAGACACAGATACACATATACACAGACACACAGACACATATACACATATACACAGACACACAGACACAGACACATATACACAGACACACAGACACATATACACAGACACATATACACAGACACACAGACACATATACACAGACACATATACACAGACACATATACACAAACACACATACACAGACACACATACACAGACACATATAAACATATACACAGACACACAGACACATATACACATATACACAGACACATATACATATTCACAGACACATATACACAGACACACAGACGGAGACACACAGACACACGTACACAGACACATGTACACATATACACATATACACATATACACAGACACATATACACAGACACATATACACAGACACACAGACACACATACATATTCACAGACACATATACACAGACACACAGACGGAGACACACAGACACACGTACACAGACACATGTACACATATACACATGTACACATATACACATACACACAGACACATATACACAGACACACATACACAGACACATATACACAGACACAGACACATATACACAGACACACATACACATATACACAGACACATATACACAGACACATATACACAGACACATATACACAGACACACATACACAGATACACAGACACACATACACAGACACACATACACAGATACACATATACACAGACACACAGACACATATACACAGACACAAATACACAGACACATATACACAGACACATATACACAGACACATATACACAGACACACAGACACATATACACAGATACACATATACACAGACACATATACACAGATACACAGACACACATACACAGACACACATACACATATACACATATACACAGACACAGATACACAGACACATGTACACAGACACATATACACAGACACACTTACACAGACACACAGACACATATACATATACACAGACACATATACATATACACAGACACACAGACATATATACACAGACACATATACACAGACACATATACACAGACACACAGACACATACACAGACACATATACACAGACACACGGACACATATACACAGACACATATACAGACACATATACACAGACACATACACGGACACACATACACAGACACATATACACATATACACAGACACATATACACAGACACACATACACAGACACATATACACAGACACACATACACAGACACACATACACAGACACATATACACAGACACACATACAGAGACACATATACACAGACACACATACACAGACACATATACACAGACACACATACACAGACACACATACACAGACACACATACACAGACACACATACACAGACACATATACACGGACACATATACACAGACACATATACACAAACACATATACACAGACACATATACACAGACACACATACACAGACACACATACACATACACAGATACACAGACACACATACACAGACACACATACACAGATACACATATACACAGACACACAGACACATATACACAGACACATATACACAGACACATATACACAGACACATATACACAGACACACAGACACATATACACAGATACACATATACACAGACACATATACACAGATACACAGACACACATACACAGACACACATACACATATACACATATACACAGACACATATACACAGACACATGTACACAGACACATATACACAGACACACTTACACAGACACACAGACACATATACATATACACAGACACATATACATATACACAGACACACAGACATATATACACAGACACATATACACAGACACATATACACAGACACACAGACACATACACAGACACATATACACAGACACACGGACACATATACACAGACACATATACAGACACATATACACAGACACATACACGGACACACATACACAGACACATATACACATATACACAGACACATATACACAGACACACATACACAGACACATATACACAGACACACATACACAGACACACATACACAGACACATATACACAGACACACATACAGAGACACATATACACAGACACACATACACAGACACATATACACAGACACACATACACAGACACACATACACAGACACACATACACAGACACACATACACAGACACATATACACGGACACATATACACAGACACATATACACAAACACATATACACAGACACATATACACAGACACACATACACAGACACACATACACAGACACATATACACAGACACACATACACAGACACACATACACAGACACATATACACATATACACAGACACACATACACAGACACATATACACAGACACACATACACAGACACACATACACAGACACACAGACACAGATACACATACACATATACACAGACACATATACACAGACACACAGACACACAGACACAGACACACAGACACAGATACACATACACATATACACAGACACATATACACAGACACACAGACACACATACACAGACACACATACACAGACACACATACACAGACACATAGACACAGACACAGACACATAGACTCAGACACAGACACACAGACACAGACACACATACACAGACACACAGACACACAGACACAGACACATATACACATATACACAGACACACATACACAGACACACATACACACATACACAGACACACATACACAGACACATATACACAGACACACATACACAGACACATATACACAGACACATATACACAGACACACATACACAGACACACATACACAGACACATAGACACAGACACACAGACACAGACACAGACACACATACACAGACACACAGACACAGATACACACATACACAGACACACATACACATATACACAGACACAGACACATATACACAGACACATATACACAGACACACAGACACATATACATACACAGACACATATACACAGACACATATACACAGACACATATACACAGACACACATACACATATACACAGACACACAGACACAGATACACACATACACAGACACACATACACATATACACAGACACATATACACAGACACATATACACATATACACAGACACACAGACACATATACATACACAGACACATATACACAGACACATATACACAGACACACATACACATATACACAGACACATATACACAGACACATATACACAGACACACAGACACATATACACATATACACAGACACATATACACAGACACATATACACACACATACACATATACACAGACACATATACACAGACACATATACACAGACACACAGACACATATACACAGACACACAGACGCATATACACAGACACATATACACATATACACAGACACATATACACAGACACACATACGTATACACATATACACAGACACACATACGTATACACATATACACAGACACATATACACAGACACACATACACAGACACACAGACACACAGACACATATACACAGACACACAGACGCATATACACAGACACATATGCACAGACACACAGACGCATATACACAGACACATATACACAGACACATATACACAGACACACATACACAGACACACATACACAGACACATATACACAGACACATATACACAGACACATATACACAGACACATATACACAGACACACAGACGCAGACACACAGACACACAGACGCATATGCACAGACACATATACACAGAAACAGACACATATACACAGACACACATACACAGACACACATACACAGACACACATACACAGACACATATACACAGACACATATACACAGACACATATACACAGACACACATACACAGACACATATACACAGACACATATACACAGACACATATACACAGACACACATACACAGACACACATACACAGACACACATACACAGACACACATACACAGACACATATACACAGACACATATACACAGACACATACACACAGACACATATACACAGACACATATACACAGACACACATACACAGACACACAGACACATATACACAGACACATATACACATATACACATATACACAGACACATATACACAGACACATATACACATATACACAGACACATATACACAGACACACAGACACAGACACATATACACAGACACACATACACAGACACATACACACAGACACATATACACAGATACACAGACACACAGATGCATAGACACAGACACACAGACGCATATACACAGACACATATACACAGACACACATACACAGACACACATACACAGACACACATACACAGACACACAGACACATATACACAGACACATATACACATATACACAGACACATATACACGGACACATATACACAGACACATATACACAGACACATATACACAGACACATATACACAGACACATATACACAGACACATATACATATATACACAGACACACATACACAGACACATATACACAGACACATATACACAGACACATATACACATATACACAGACACATATACACGGACACATATACACGGACACATATACACAGACACATATACACAGACACATATACACAGACACATATACACATATACACGGACACATATACACGGACACATATACACAGACACATATACACAGACACATATACACAGACACATATACACATATACACAGACACACATACACAGACACATATACACAGACACATATACACATATACACGGACACATATACACGGACACATATACACAGACACACATACACAGACACATATACACAGACACATATACACAAACACATATACACAGACACATATACACAGACACATATACACAGACACACAGACGCAGACACACAGACACACAGACGCATATGCACAGACACATATACACAGACACACATACACAGACACATATACACAGACACATATACACAGACACATATACACAGACACACATACACAGACACATATACACAGACACATATACACAGACACAGACACATATACACAGACACATATACACAGACACAGACACATACACACAGACACATATACACAGACACATATACACAGACACACATACACAGACACACAGACACATATACACAGACACATATACACATATACACATATACACAGACACATATACACAGACACATATACACAGACACATATACACATATACACAGACACACATACACAGACACATATACACAGACACATATACACAGACACATATACACATATACACGGACACATATACACGGACACATATACACAGACACATATACACAGACACATATACACAGACACATATACACAGACACACATACACAGACACATATACACAGACACATATACACAGACACATATACACATATACACAAACACATGTACACGGACACATATACACGGACACACATACACAGACACATAGACACATATACACAGACACATATACACAGACACATATACACATATACACAGACACATATACACAGACACATATACACAGACACATATACACAGACACACAGACACATATACACAGAAACATATACACGGACACACATACACAGACACACAGACACATATACACAGACACATATACACATATACACAGACACACAGACACATATACACATATACACAGACACATATACACATATACATATACACAGACACATATACACAGACACATATACACAGACACACAGACACATATACACAGACACACAGACACATATACACAGACACATATACACAGACACATATACACAGACACATATACACAGACACACATACACAGACACATATACACAGACACATATACACAGACACACATACACAGACACACATACACAGACACATATACACAGACACATATACACAGACACACATACACAGACACACAGACGCAGACACATATACACAGACACACAGACACATACACAGACACACATACACAGACACACATACACAGACACATATACACAGACACACATACACAGACACACAGACGCAGACACACATACACAGACACACTTACACAGACACACAGACACATATACATATACACAGACACATATACATATACACAGACACACAGACATATATACACAGACACATATACACAGACACATATACACAGACACACAGACACATACACAGACACATATACACAGACACACGGACACATATACACAGACACATATACAGACACATATACACAGACACATACACGGACACACATACACAGACACATATACACATATACACAGACACATATACACAGACACACATACACAGACACATATACACAGACACACATACACAGACACACATACACAGACACATATACACAGACACACATACAGAGACACATATACACAGACACACATACACAGACACATATACACAGACACACATACACAGACACACATACACAGACACACATACACAGACACACATACACAGACACATATACACGGACACATATACACAGACACATATACACAAACACATATACACAGACACATATACACAGACACACATACACAGACACACATACACAGACACATATACACAGACACACATACACAGACACACATACACAGACACATATACACATATACACAGACACACATACACAGACACATATACACAGACACACATACACAGACACACATACACAGACACACATACACAGACACACAGACACAGACACACAGACACAGATACACATACACATATACACAGACACATATACACAGACACACAGACACACATACACAGACACACATACACAGACACACAGACACACAGACACAGACACATATACACATATACACAGACACACATACACAGACACACATACACACATACACAGACACATAGACACAGACACAGACACATAGACTCAGACACAGACACACAGACACAGACACACATACACAGACACACAGACACACAGACACAGACACATATACACATATACACAGACACACATACACAGACACACATACACACATACACAGACACACATACACAGACACATATACACAGACACACATACACAGACACATATACACAGACACATATACACAGACACACATACACAGACACACATACACAGACACATAGACACAGACACACAGACACAGACACAGACACACATACACAGACACACAGACACAGATACACACATACACAGACACACATACACATATACACAGACACAGACACATATACACAGACACATATACACAGACACACAGACACATATACATACACAGACACATATACACAGACACATATACACAGACACATATACACAGACACACATACACATATACACAGACACACAGACACAGATACACACATACACAGACACACATACACACATACACATATACACAGACACATATACACAGACACATATACACATATACACAGACACACAGACACATATACATACACAGACACATATACACAGACACATATACACAGACACACATACACATATACACAGACACATATACACAGACACATATACACAGACACACAGACACATATACACATATACACAGACACATATACACAGACACATATACACACACATACACATATACACAGACACATATACACAGACACATATACACAGACACACAGACACATATACACAGACACACAGACGCATATACACAGACACATATACACATATACACAGACACATATACACAGACACACATACGTATACACATATACACAGACACACATACGTATACACATATACACAGACACATATACACAGACACACATACACAGACACACAGACACACAGACACATATACACAGACACACAGACGCATATACACAGACACATATACACAGACACACAGACGCATATACACAGACACATATACACAGACACATATACACAGACACACATACACAGACACACATACACAGACACATATACACAGACACATATACACAGACACATATACACAGACACATATACACAGACACATATACACAGACACACAGACGCAGACACACAGACACACAGACGCATATGCACAGACACATATACACAGAAACAGACACATATACACAGACACACATACACAGACACACATACACAGACACACATACACAGACACATATACACAGACACATATACACAGACACATATACACAGACACACATACACAGACACATATACACAGACACATATACACAGACACATATACACAGACACACATACACAGACACACATACACAGACACACATACACAGACACACATACACACACACATATACACAGACACATATACACAGACACATACACACAGACACATATACACAGACACATATACACAGACACACATACACAGACACACAGACACATATACACAGACACATATACACATATACACATATACACAGACACATATACACAGACACATATACACATATACACAGACACATATACACAGACACACAGACACAGACACATATACACAGACACACATACACAGACACATACACACAGACACATATACACAGATACACAGACACACAGATGCATAGACACAGACACACAGACGCATATACACAGACACATATACACAGACACACATACACAGACACACAGACACAGACACACAGACACAGACACACATACACAGACACACATACACAGACACACAGACACATATACACAGACACATATACACATATACACAGACACATATACACGGACACATATACACAGACACATATACACAGACACATATACACAGACACATATACACAGACACATATACACAGACACATATACATATATACACAGACACACATACACAGACACATATACACAGACACATATACACAGACACATATACACATATACACAGACACATATACACGGACACATATACACGGACACATATACACAGACACATATACACAGACACATATACACAGACACATATACACATATACACGGACACATATACACGGACACATATACACAGACACA
This sequence comes from Phyllobates terribilis, assembly GCF_046119375.1. Taxonomy (NCBI): domain Eukaryota; kingdom Metazoa; phylum Chordata; class Amphibia; order Anura; family Dendrobatidae; genus Phyllobates; species Phyllobates terribilis. The sequence continues at coordinate 606,555,951 of NW_027362761.1, read as the reverse complement.
TATACACAGACAAATATACACAGACACATATACACATATACACAGACACACATACACAGACACATATACACAGACACATATACACATATACACGGACACATATACACGGACACATATACACAGACACACATACACAGACACATATACACAGACACATATACACAAACACATATACACAGACACATATACACAGACACATATACACAGACACACAGACGCAGACACACAGACACACAGACGCATATGCACAGACACATATACACAGACACACATACACAGACACATATACACAGACACATATACACAGACACATATACACAGACACACATACACAGACACATATACACAGACACATATACACAGACACAGACACATATACACAGACACATATACACAGACACAGACACATACACACAGACACATATACACAGACACATATACACAGACACACATACACAGACACACAGACACATATACACAGACACATATACACATATACACAGACACATATACACAGACACATATACACAGACACATATACACATATACACAGACACACATACACAGACACATATACACAGACACATATACACAGACACATATACACATATACACGGACACATATACACGGACACATATACACAGACATATATACACAGACACATATACACAGACACATATACACAGACACACATACACAGACACATATACACAGACACATATACACAGACACATATACACATATACACAAACACATATACACGGACACATATACACGGACACACATACACAGACACATAGACACATATACACAGACACATATACACAGACACATATACACATATACACAGACACATATACACAGACACATATACACAGACACATATACACAGACACACAGACACATATACACAGAAACATATACACGGACACACATACACAGACACACAGACACATATACACAGACACATATACACATATACACAGACACACAGACACATATACACATATACACAGACACATATACACATATACATATACACAGACACATATACACAGACACATATACACAGACACACAGACACATATACACAGACACACAGACACATATACACAGACACATATACACAGACACATATACACATATACACAGACACATATACACAGACACATATACACAGACACACATACACAGACACAGATACACAGACACATATACACAGACACATATACACAGACACACATACACAGACACACAGACGCAGACACATATACACAGACACACAGACACATACACAGACACACATACACAGACACACATACACAGACACATATACACAGACACACATACACAGACACACAGACGCAGACACACATACACAGACACACATACACAGACACACAGACGCAGACACATATAGACAGACACACAGACACATACACAGACACACATACACAGACACACATACACAGACACATATACACAGACACACATACACAGACGCGCAGACACACAGACGCAGACACACAGACGCAGACACATATACACATATACACAGACACACATACACAGACACATATACACAGACACATATACACAGACACATATACACAGACACGCAGACACACAGACGCAGACACATATACACAGAAACACATACACAGACACATATACACATATACACAGACACATATACACATATACACAGACACACAGACACATATACACAGACACATATACACAGACACATATACACAGAAACACATACACAGACACGCAGACACACAGACGCAGACACATATACACATATACACAGACACACATACACAGACACATATACACAGACACATATACACAGACACATATACACAGACACGCAGACACACAGACGCAGACACATATACACAGACACATATACACATATACACAGACACACAGACACATATACACAGACACATATACACAGAGACACCGACACATATACAGACACATATACACAGACACATATACACATATACACAGACACATATACACAGACACATATACACAGACACACATACACAGACACATATACACAGACACACATACACAGACACACAAACACAGACACATACACACAGACACATATACACAGACACACATACACAGACACACATACACAGACACACATACACAGACACACATACACAGACACATATACACAGACACATATACACATATACACAGACACACATACACACGTACACAGACACACAGACACAGACACATATACACATATACACAGACACATATACACAGACACACATACATATACACAGACACATATACACAGACACAGACACACAGACACATATACACAAACACACAGACGCATATACACAGACGCATATACACAGACACATATACACACATACACAGACACATATACACAGACACATATACACAGACACACAGACACACATACACAGACACACATACACACAGACGCATATACACAGAAACACATACACAGACACATATACACAGACACAGACATAGACACACAGACACATATACACAGACACACAGACACACATACACAGACACACATACACAGACACATATACACAGACACACAGACACAGACACATATACACAGACACATATACACAGACACATATACACAGACACACAGACACATATACACAGACACATATACACAGACACACAGACACGCAGACACACATACACAGACACATATACACAGACACACAGACTCATATACACAGACACATATACACAGACACATATACACAGACACACAGACGGAGACACACAGATGCATAGACACAGACAAACAGACACATATACACAGACACATATACACAGACACATATAAACAGACACATATACACATATACACAGACACACAGACACATATAAACATATACACATATACATATACACAGACACATATACACAGACACACAGACACACAGACACATATACACAGACACATATACACGGACACATATACACGGACACATATACACAGACACATATACACAGACACATATACACAGACACATATACACATATACACAGACACACATACACATATACACAGACACATATACACAGACACATATACACAAACACATATACACAGACACATACACAGACACATATACACAGACACATATACACAGACACATATACACATATACACAGACACACATACACAGACACACATACACAGACACATATACACAAACACATATACACAGACACATATACACAGACACATATACACAGACACATATACACAGACACATATACACATATACACAGACACCCATACACAGACACATATACACAGACACATATACACAAACACATATACACATATACACAGACACATATACATGGACACATATACACGGACACACATACACAGACACACATACACAGACACACAGACACATATACACAGACACATATACATGGACACATATACACGGACACATATACACAGACACATATACACAGACACATATACACAGACACATATACACAGACACACATACACAGACACATATATACAGACACATATATATACAGACACATATACACAGACACATATACACATATACACAGACACATATACACAGACACATATACACGGACACATATACACAGACACATATACACATATACACAGACACACATACACAGACACATATACACAGACACATATACACAGACACATATACACAGACACATATACACAGACACACAGACACATATACACAGACACATATACACAGACACACAGACACATATAAACATATACACATATACATATACACAGACACATATACACAGACACATATACACAGAGACATATACACAGACACACAGACACATATACACAGACACACAGACACATATACACAGAAACATATACACAGACACATATACACATATACACAGACACATATACACAGACACATATACACATATACACAGACACATATACACAGACACATATACACAGACACACATACACAGACACACATACACAGACACACATACGCAGACACATATACACAGACACACATACACAGACACACAGACGCAGACACACATACACAGAAACACATACGCAGACACATATACACAGACACACAGACACACAGACACATATACAGAGACACACATACACAGACACACATACACAGACACAAATACACAGACACATATACACAGACACACATACACAGACGCAGACACACATACACAGACACGCAGACACACAGACGCAGACACACAGACGCAGACACATATACACATATACACAGACACACATACACAGACACATATACACAGACACATATACACAGACACATATACACAGACACACGGACACATATACACAGACACATATACACAGACACACAGACACATATAAACATATAGACATATACATATACACAGACACATATACACAGACACATATACACAGACACACAGACACATATACACAGACACACAGACACATATACACAGACACATATACACAGACACATATACACATATACACAGACACATATACACAGACACATATACACAGACACACATACACAGACACACATACACAGACACATAGACACAGACACACATACACAGACACACAGACGCAGACACACATACACAGACACACAGACGCAGACACATATACACAGACACATATACACAGACACACATACACAGACACACATACACAGACACACATACACAGACACATATACACAGACACACAGACGCAGACACACATACACAGACACGCAGACACACAGACGCAGACACACAGACGCAGACACATATACACATATACACAGACACACATACACAGACACACATACACAGACACATATACACAGACACATATACACAGACACCTATACACAGACACGCAGACACACAGACGCAGACACAGTTACACAGAAACACATACACAGACACATATACACATATACACAGACACACATACACATATACACAGACACACAGACACATATACACAGACACATATACACAGGGACACATACACATATACACAGACACATATACACAGACACACATACACAGACACACATACACAGACACATATTCACAGACACATATACACAGACACCTATACACAGACACGCAGACACACAGACGCAGACACAGTTACACAGAAACACATACACAGACACATATACACAAATACACAGACACACATACACATATACACAGACACACAGACACATATACACAGACACATATACACAGAGACACATACACATATACACAGACACACATACACAGACACACATACACAGACACATATACACATATACACAGACACATATACACAGACACATATACACAGAGACACATACACATATACACAGACACATATACACAGACACACAGACACACATACACACAGACGCATATACACAGAAACACATACACAGACACATATACACAGACACAGACACACATACACAGACACATATACACAGACACATATACACAGACACACAGACACAGACACATATACACAGACACATATACACATATACACAGACACACATACACAGACACATATACACATATACACAGACACATATACACAGACACATATACACAGAGACACATATACACAGACACACAGACACACGTACACACAGACGCATATACACAGAAACACATACACAGACACATATACACATACACAGACACACATACACAGACACATATACACAGACACATATACACAGACACACAGACACAGACACATATACACAGACACATATACACAGACACACAGACACATATACACAGACACATATACACAGACACACAGACACGCAGACACACATACACAGACACATATACACAGACACACAGACACATATACACATACACACATACACAGACACATATACACAGACACACAGACACATATACACATACACATATACACAGACACATATACACAGACACACAGACACAGACACACAGACACATATACACAGACACACAGACGCATATACACATATACACAGACACATATACACAGACACATATACACAGACACATATACACATATACACAGACACATATACACATATACACAGACACATATACACATATACACAGACACACAGACACATATACACAGACACATATACACAGACACACATACACAGACACAGACACATATACACACATACACAGACACACAGACACATACACAGACACACAGACACACAGACGCAGACACACAGACGCAGACACACAGACGCATATGCACAGACGCATATACACATATACACATATACACAGACACACATACACAGACACAGACACATATACACAGACACATATACACAGACACATATACACAGACACACATACACAGACACATATACACAGACACACATACACAGACACACATACACAGACACATATACAAATATACACAGACACATATACACAGACACATATACACAGACACAGACACATGTACACAGACACACAGACACATATACACATATACACACATACACAGACACATATACACAGACACATATACACAGACACATATACACAGACACATATACACAGACACACAGACACAGACACATATACACAGACACACAGACACATATACACATATACACATATACACAGACACATATACACACATATACACAGACACATATACACAGATACACAGACACACATACACAGACACACAGACACATATACACAGACACACATACACAGACACACATAAACAGACACATATACACAGACACATATACACAGACACATATACACAGACACACAGACACACAGACACAGACACACATACACAGACACACATACACAGACACACATACACAGACACATATACACAGACACACATACACATATACACAGACACATATACACAGACACATATACACATATACACAGACACATATACACAGACACACAGACACATATACACATATACACAGACACACATACACAGACACAGATACACAGACACATATACACAGACACACAGACACATATACACATATACACAGACACACATACACAGACACATATACACAGATACACAGACACATATACACAGACACATATACACATATACACAGACACACATACACAGACACATATACACAGATACACAGACACATATACTCAGACACATATACACAGACACACATACACAGACACATATACACAGATACACAGACACATATACACAGACACACAGACACATAAACACAGACACATATACACAGACACTCATACACAGACACATAGACACAGACACAGAGACACAGACACATATACACAGACACATAGACACAGACACATAGACACAGACACATAGACACAGACACATAGACACAGACACATAGACACAGACACATAGACACAGACACACAGACACATATACATAGACACATATACACAGACACACAGACACATATACACAGACACATATACACAGACACATATACACAGACACACAGACACAGACACATATACACAGACACACATACACAGACACATAGACACAGATACACAGACACACATACACAGACACACATACACAGACACACAGACACATATACACAGATACACAGACACACATACACAGACACATAGACACAGACACACATACACAGACACACATACACATATACACATATACACAGACACATATACACACATATACACAGACACATATACACACATATACACAGACACATATACACAGACACACAGACACAGACACATATACACAGACACACAGACACATATACACATATACACAGACACATATACACAGACACACAGACACAGACAAACAGACACATATACACAGACACATATACACAGACACACATACACAGACACATAGACACAGACACACATACACAGACACACAGACACATATACACATATACACAGACACATATACACACATATACACAGACACATATACACACATATACACAGACACATATACACAGACACACAGACACAGACACATATACACAGACACACATACACATAGACACATATACACAGACACATATACACACATATACACAGACACATATACACACATATACACAGACACATATACACAGACACACATACACAGACTCATATACACAGACACACATACACAGACACATATACACAGACAGATATACACAGACACATATACACACATATACACAGACACATATACACAGACACACAGACACAGACACATATACACAGACACACATACACATATACACAGACACATATACACACATATACACAGACACATATACACAGACACATATACACAGACACACAGACACAGACAAACAGACACAGACACACATACACAGACACAGACACATATACACAGACACACAGACACATATACACAGACACATATACACAGACACATATACACGGACACATATACACAGACACACATACACAGACACACATACACAGACACTCATACACAGACACATATACACACATATACACAGACACATATACACAGACACATATACACGGACACATATACACAGACACACATACACAGACACATATACACATATACACAGACACATATACACATATACACAGACACATATACACAGACACATATACACAGACACATATACACAGAAACATATACACAGACACACATACACAGACACATATACACATATACACAGACACATATACACATATACACAGACACATATACACATATACAGACACATATACATATACACATATACACAAACACACAGACACATATACACAGACACATATACAAAGATACACAGACACATATACACAGACGCATATACACAGACACATATACACAGACACACATACACAGACACACATACACAGACACTTATACACAGACACATATACACAGATACACAGACACAGACACATATACACAGACACAGACACATATACACAGACACATATACACAGACACATAGACACAGACACATATACACAGACACATATACACAGACACATATACACAGACAAATATACACATATACACAGACACATATACACAGACACATATACACAGACAAATATACACATATACACAGACACATATACACAGACACATATACACAGACACATATACACATATACACAGACACATATACATGGACACATATACACGGACACACATACACGGACACATATACACAGACACATATACACAGACACACATACACAGACACATATACACAGACACATATACACAGACACATATACACATATACACAGACACATATACACATATACACAAACACATATACACGGACACATATACACGGACACATATACACAGACACATATACACAGACACATATACACAGACACATATACACAGACACATATACACATATACACAGACACACATACACAGACACATATACACAGACACATATACACAGACACATATACACATATACACGGACACATATACACGGACACATATACACGGACACATATACACGGACACATATACACGGACACATATACACATATACACAGACACATATACACAGACACATATACACAGACACATATACACATATACACAGACACACATACACAGACACATATACACAGACACATATACACAGACACATATACACATATACACAGACACACATACACAGACACATATACACAGACACATATACACAGACACATATACACATATACACGGACACATATACACGGACACATATACACGGACACATATACACATATACACAGACACATATACACAGACACATATACACAGACACATATACACAGACACATATACACAGACAAACAGACACATATACACAGAAACATATACACATATACACAGACACATATACACAGAAACATATACACATATACACAGACACATATACACAGACACATATACACAGACACATATACACATATACATATACACAGACACATATACACAGACACATATACACAGACACATATACACAGACACATATACACAGACACACATACACAGACACACATACACAGACACATATACACAGACACAGACACACAGACACACATACACAGACACACATACACAGACACACATACACATATACACAGACACACAGACACATATACACAGACACACATACACATATACACAGACACACAGACACATATACACAGACACATATACACAGACACACAGACACATATACACATATATACACAGACACATATACACAGACACATATACACAGACACACAGACACATATACACAGACACACAGACACATATACACAGACACATATACACAGACACATATACACAGACACATATACACAGACACATATACACAGACACATATACACAGACACATATACACAGACACATATACACAGACACATATACACAGACACACATACACAGACACACATACACAGACCCACATACACAGACACACAAACACAGACACACAGACGCAGACCACACATACACAGACACATATACACATATACACAGACACATATACACAGACACATATACACAGACACATATACACATATACATATACACAGACACATATACACAGACACATATACACAGACACATATACACAGACACATATACACAGACACACATACACAGACACACATACACAGACCCACATACACAGACACACAAACACAGACACACAGACGCAGACCACACATACACAGACACACAGACGCAGACACATATACACAGACGCACAGACACATATACACAGACACACATACACAGACACACCTACACAGACATACATACACAGACACATATACACAGACACACATACACAGACGCAGACACACATACACAGACACGCAGACACACAGACGCAGACACACAGACGCAGACACACAGACGCAGACACTTATACACATATACACAGACACATATACACAGACACATATACACAGATACACAGACACAGACACATATACACAGACACATATACACAGACACATATACACAGACACACAGACACATATACACATACACATATACACAGACACATAGACACATATACACAGACACATATACACAGACACATATACACAGACACATATACACAGACACATATACACAGACACATAGACACAGACACATAGACACAGACACATATACACAGACACATAGACACAGACACACAGACACGCAGACACATATACACATACACATATACACAGACACATAGACACATATACACAGACACATATACACAGACACATATACACAGACACATATACACAGACACATATACACAGACACATAGACACAGACACATAGACACAGACACATATACACACATACACAGACACATATACACAGACACACAGACACATATACACATACACACATACACAGACACATATACACAGACACACAGACACATATACACATACACATATACACAGACACATATACACAGACACATAGACACAGACACATAGACACAGACACATAGACACAGACACATAGACACAGACACATAGACACAGACACATATACACAGGTACACAGACACAGACACATATACACAGACACACAGACACATATACACCGACACATAGACACAGACACATATACACAGACACATATACACAGGTACACAGACACAGACACATATACACAGACACACAGACACATATACACAGACACAGACACACAGACACATATACACAGCCACATATACACAGACACGCAGACACACAGACGCAGACACATATACACAGAAACACATACACAGACACATATACACAGACACATATACACATATACACAGACACACAGACACATATACACAGACACATATACACAGACACATATACACAGACACATATACACATATACACAGACACATATACACATATGCACAGACACACATACACATATACACAGACACACAGACACATATACACAGACACATATACACAGAGACACAGACACATATACACAGACACATATACACAGACACACAGACACATATACACAGACACACAGACACAGACACACAGACACAGACACATATACACATATGCACAGACACATATACACATATACACAGACACATATACACAGACACATATACACAGACACATATACACATATACACAGACACATATACACAGACACATATACACAGACACATACACAGACACATATACACAGACACACATACACAGACACACAAACACAGACACATACACACAGACATATATACACAGACACACATACACAGACACACATACACAGACACACATACACAGACACACATACACAGACACACATACACATATACACAGACACACATACACACGTACACAGACACACATACACATATACACAGACACATATACACATATACACAGACACATATACACATATACACAGACACATATACACAGACACACATACATATACACAGACACATATACACAGACACAGACACACAGACACATATACACAAACACACAGACGCATATACACAGACGCATATACTCAGACACATATACACAGACACATATACACATATACACAGACACATATACACAGACACACAGACACACATACACAGACACAGACACATATACACAGACACAGAGACACACATACACAGACACATATACACAGACACAGACACACATACACAGACACATATACACAGACACAGAGACACACATACACAGACACATATACACAGACACATATACACAGACACATATACACAGACACATATACACAGACACATATACACAGACACACAGACACATATACACAGACACACATACACAGACACATATACACAGACACACAGACGGAGACACACAGATGCATAGACACAGACACACAGACACATATACACAGACACACAGACGCATATACACATATACACAGACACATATACACAGACACATATACACAGACACACAGACACATATACACATACACACATACACAGACACATATACACAGACACACAGACACATATACACATACACATATACACAGACACATATACACAGACACACAGACGGAGACACACAGATGCATAGACACAGACACACAGACACACAGACGCATATACGCATATACACATATACACAGACACATATACACAGACACATATACACATCTACACAGACACACAGACACATATACACAGACACATATACACAGACACACATACACAGACACATATACACATATACACAGACACATATACACAGATACACAGACACACAGACGCAGACACACAGACTTAGACACACAGACGCATATGTACAGACACATATACACATATACACATATACACAGACACACATACACAGACACAGACACATATACACAGACACATATACACAGACACATATACACAGACACACAGACACATATACACAGACACACATACACAGACACATATACACAGACACACATACACAGACACACATACACAGACACATATACACAGACACATATACACAGACACACATACACAGACACACATACACAGACACACATACACAGACACATATAAACAGACACACATACACAGACACACAGACGCAGACACACATACACAGACACACATACACAGACGCAGACACATATACACAGACACACAGACACATATACACAGACACACATACACAGGCACACATACACAGACACACATACACAGACACATATATACAGACACACATACACAGACGCAGACACACATACACAGACACGCAGACACACAGACGCAGACACACAGACGCAGACACATATACACATATACACAGACACATATACACAGACACACATACACAGGCACACATACACAGACACACATACACAGACACATATATACAGACACACATACACAGACGCAGACACACATACACAGACACGCAGACACACAGACGCAGACACACAGACGCAGACACATATACACACATACACAGACACATATACACAGACACATATACACAGACACATATACACAGACACATATACACAGAAACACATACACATATACACAGACACACAGACACATATACACAGACACATATACACAGAGACACAGACACATATACACAGACACATATACACATATACACAGACACATATACACATATACACAGACACATATACACAGACACATATACACATATACACAGACACATATACACAGACACATATACACAGACACACCTACACAGACACATATACACAGACACACATACACAGACACACATACACAGACACACAAACACAGACACATACACACAGACACATATACACAGACACACATACACAGACACACAGACACACATACACAGACACACATACACATATACACAGACACATATACACATATACACAGACACACATACACACGTACACAGACACACATACACAGACAGACATACACAGACACATATACACATATACACAGACACATATACACAGACACACATACATATACACAGACACATATACACAGACACAGACACACAGACACATATACACAAACACACAGACGCATATACACAGACGCATATACACAGACACATATACACAGACACATATACACACATACACAGACACATATACACAGACACATATACACAGACACACAGACACACATACACAGACACACATACACACAGACGCATATACACAGAAACACATACACAGACACATATACACAGACACATATACACAGACACATATACACATATACACAGACACATATACACAGACACATAGACACAGACACATATACACACATACACAGACACATATACACAGACACATATACACAGACACACAGACACACATACACAGACACACAGACGCATATACACAGAAGCACATACACAGACACATATACACAGACACATATACACAGACACATATACACATATACACAGACACATAGACACAGACACACATACACAGACACATATACACATATACACAGACACATATACACAGACACATATACACAGACACACAGACACACATACACAGACACACATACACAGACACACAAACACAGACACATACACACAGACACATATACACAGACACACATACACAGACACACAGACACAGACACACATACACAGACACACATACACATATACACAGACACATATACACATATACACAGACACACATACACACGTACACAGACACACATACACAGACAGACATACACAGACACATATACACATATACATAGACACATATACACAGACACACATACATATACACAGACACATATACACAGACACAGACACACAGACACATATACACAAACACACAGACGCATATACACAGACGCATATACACAGACACATATACACAGACACATATACACACATACACAGACACATATACACAGACACACAGACACACATACACAGACACACATACACACAGACGCATATACACAGAAACACATACACAGACACATATACACAGACACACAGACACACATACACAGACACATATACACAGACACATATACACAGACACACAGACACATATACACAGACACACAGACACATATACACAGACACATATACACAGACACACAGACACGCACACACACATACACAGACACATATACACAGACACATATACACATAGACACATACACAGACACAGACACACAGACACATATACACAGACACACAGACGCATATACACATATACACAGACACACAGACACAGACACATATACACAGACACATATACACATATACACAGACACACAGACACATATACACAGACACATATACACAGACACACATACACAGACACATATACACATAAACACAGACACACAGACACATATACACAGACACATATACACAGATACACAGACACACAGACGCAGACACACAGACGTAGACACACAGACGCATATGCACAGACACATATACACATATACACATATACACAGACACACATACACAGACACATATACACAGACACATATACACAGACACACAGACACATATACACAGACACACATACACAGACACACATACACAGACACATATACACATATACACAGACACATATACACATATACACACATACACAGACACATATACACAGACACATATACACAGACACATATACACAGACACATATACACAGACACACAGACACAGACACATATACACAGACACACAGACACATATACACATATACACATATACACAGACACATATACACACATATACACAGACACATATACACAGATACACAGACACACATACACAGACACACAGACACATATACACAGACACACATACACAGACACACATAAACAGACACATATACACAGACACATATACACAGACACATATACACAGACACACAGACACAGACACACAGACACAGACACACATACACAGACAAACAGACACATATACACAGACAAATATACACAGACACATATACACAGACACATATACACAGACACATATACACAGACACAAAGACACATATACACAGACACATATACACAGACACAGACACACAGACACAGACACACATACACAGACACACATACACAGACACACATACACAGACACATATACACAGACACACATACACATATACACAGACACATATACACATATACACAGACACACATACACAGACACATATACACAGATACACAGACACATATACACAGACACACAGACACATATACACCGACACATATACACAGAAACATAGACACAGACACATATACACAGACACACATACACAGACACATAGACACAGACACATAGACACAGACACATAGACACAGACACATAGACACAGACACATAGACACAGACACATATACACAGACACACATACACAGGTACACAGACACATATACACAGACACATATACACAGACACACAGACACATATACACAGACACATATACACAGACACACAGACACATATACACAGACACATATACACAGACACATATACACAGACACACATACACAGACACATATACACATATACACAGACACATATACACATATGCACACATACACAGACACATATACACAGACACATATACACAGACACATATACACAGACACATATACACAGACACATATACACAGACACACAGACACAGACACATATACACAGACACACAGACACATATACACATACACAGACACATATACACACATATACACAGACACATATACACAGATACACAGACACACATACACACAGACACATATACACAGACACACATACACAGACACACATAAACAGACACATATACACAGACACATATACACAGACACACAGACACAGACACACAGACACAGACACACATACACAGACAAACAGACACATATACACAGACACATATACAAAGACACATATACACAGACACATATACACAGACACATATACACATATACACAGACACATATACACAGACACATATACACAGACACATATACACAGACACATATACACAGACACTCAGACACATATACACAGACACACAGACACAGACACACATACACAGACACAGACACATATACACAGACACACATACACAGACACATATATACAGACACACATACACATATACACAGACACATATACACATATACACAGACACACATACACAGACACATATACACAGATACACAGACACATATACACAGACACACAGACACATATACACCGACACATATACACAGACACATAGACACAGACACACATACACAGACACATAGACACATATACACAGACACATATACACATATACACAGACACATATACACAGACACATAGACACAGACACATAGACACAGACACATATACACAGACACATAGACACAGACACATAGACACAGACACACATACACAGGTACACAGACACATATACACAGACACATATACACAGACACACAGACACATATACACAGACACATATACACAGACACACATACACAGACACATATACACAGACACATATACACAGACACACATACACAGACACATAGACACAGACACATAGACACAGACACATAGACACAGACACATAGACACAGACACATAGACACAGACACATATACACACATATACACAGACACATAGACACAGACACATATACACAGACACACAGACACATATACACAGACACATATACACAGACACATATACACAGACACACAGACACAGACACATATACACAGACACACAGACACATATACACATATACACAGACACATATACACACATATACACAGACACATATACACAGATACACAGACACACATACACAGACACATATACACAGACACACATACATATACACAGACACATAGACACAGACACACACACACAGACACACAGACACAGACACACAGACACACAGACACATATACACAGACACATATACACAGACACACATACACAGACACACATACACAGACACACATACACAGACACACATACACATATACACAGACACACATACACAGACACATATACATATATACACAGACACACAGACACACATACACAGACACATATACACATATACACAGACACATATACACATATACACAGACACATATACACATATACACAGACACACATACACACATACACAGACACATATACACAGATACACAGACACATATACACAGACACACATACACAGATACACAGACACATATACACAGACACATAGACACAGACACATAGACACAGACACATAGACACATATACACAGACACATATACACAGACACATATACACAGACACATATACACAGACACATATACACAGACACATATACACAGACACATATACACAGACATGTATACACAGACACACAGACACAGACACACAGACACATATACACAGACACATATACACATATACACAGACACATATACACAGACATGTATACACAGACACATATACACAGACACATATACACAGACACACAGACACAGACACACAGACACATATACACAGACACATATACACAGACACATATACACAGACACGTATACACAGACACACAGACACATATACACATATACACAGACACACATACACAGACACAGACACATATACACAGACACATATACACAGACACATATACACAGACACACAGACACATATACACAGACACACATACACAGACACATATACACAGACACACATACACAGACACACATACACAGACACATATACACAGACATATATACACAGACACACATACACAGACACACATACACAGACACACATACACAGACACATATAAACAGACACACATACACAGACACACAGACGCAGACACACATACACAGACACACATACACAGACGCAGACACATATACACAGACACACAGACACATATACACAGACACACATACACAGGCACACATACACAGACACACATACACAGACACATATACACAGACACACATACACAGACGCAGACACACATACACAGACACGCAGACACACAGACGCAGACACACAGACGCAGACACATATACACATATACACAGACACACATACACAGACACATATACACAGACACATATACACAGACACATATACACAGAAACACATACACAGACACATATACACATATACACAGACACACATACACATATACACAGACACACATACACATATACACAGACACACAGACACATATACACAGACACATATACACAGAGACACAGACACATATACACAGACACATATACACAGACACACATACACAGACACATATACACATATACACATATACACAGACACATATACACATATACACAGACACATATACACAGACACATATACACATATACACAGACACATATACACAGACACATATACACAGACACACATACACAGACACATATACACAGACACACATACACAGACACACATACACAGACACACAAACACAGACACATACACACAGACACATACACACAGACACACATACACAGACACACATACACAGACACACATACACAGACACACATACACATATACACAGACACATATACACATATACACAGACACACTTACACACGTACACAGACACACATACACAGACAGACATACACAGACACATATACACATATACACAGACACATATACACAGACACACATAAATATACACAGACACATATACACAGACACAGACACACAGACACATATACACAAACACACAGACGCATATACACAGACGCATATACACAGACACATATACACAGACACATATACACACATACACAGACACATATACACAGACACATATACACAGACACACAGACACACATACACAGACACACATACACACAGACGCATATACACAGAAACACATACACAGACACATATACACAGACACATATACACAGACACATATACACATATACACAGACACATATACACAGACACATAGACACAGACACATATACACACATACACAGACACATATACACAGACACACAGACACACATACACAGACACACATACACAGACACACAAACACAGACACATACACACAGACACATATACACAGACACACATACACAGACACAGACACACATACACAGACACACATACACAGACACACATACACATATACACAGACACATATACACATATACACAGACACACATACACACGTACACAGACACACATACACAGACAGACATACACAGACACATATACACATATACACAGACACATATACACAGACACACATACATATACACAGACACATATACACAGACACAGACACACAGACACATATACACAAACACACAGACGCATATACACAGACGCATACACACAGACACATATACACAGACACATATACACACATACACAGACACATATACACAGACACACAGACACACATACACAGACACACATACACACATACACAGACACATATACACAGACACATATACACAGACACACAGACACATATACACAGACACATATACACAGACTCACAGACACGCAGACACACATACACAGACACATATACACAGACACACAGACACATATACACATACACATAAACACAGACATATATACACAGACACACAGACGGAGACACACAGATGCATAGACACAGACACACAGACACATAGACACAGACACACAGACGCATATACACATATACACAGACACATATACACAGACACACAGACACATATACACAGACACATATACACAGACACACATACACAGACACATATACACATATACACAGACACACAGACACATATACACAGACACATATACACATATACACAGACACATATACACAGACACATATACACAGACACACAGACACATATACACAGACACATACACACAGACACATATACACAGACACATATACACAGACACACATACACAGACACACATACACAGACACATATACACATATACACAGACACATATACACAGACACATATACACAGACACATATACACAGACACATATACACAGACACAGACACATATACACAGACACACAGACATATATACACATATACACATATACACAGACACATATACACACATATACACAGACACATATACACAGATACACAGACACACAGACACAGACACACAGACACATATACACAGACACACATACACAGACACACATAAACAGACACATATACACAGACACATATACACAGACACATATACACAGACACACAGACACAGACACACAGACACAGACACACATACACAGACAAACAGACACATATACACAGACACATATACACAGACACACATACACAGACAAACAGACACATATACACAGACACATATACACAGACACATATACACAGACACACAGACACAGACACACATACACAGACACACATACACAGACACACATACACAGACACATATACACAGACACACATACACATATACACAGACACATATACACATATACACAGACACACATACACAGACACATATACACAGATAAACAGACACATATACACAGACACATATACACCGACACATATACACAGACACAGACACATATACACAGACACATATACACAGACACACAGACACAGACACACAGACACATATACACAGACACATATACACAGACACATATACACAGACACTCAGACACATATACACAGACACATATACACAGACACACAGACACATATACACAGACACATATACACAGACACACAGACACAGACACACAGACACACAGACACAGACACACATACACAGACAAACAGACACATATACACAGACACATATACACAGACACACAGACACATATACACAGACACATATACACAGACACACAGACACACAGACACAGACACACATACACAGACAAACAGACACATATACACAGACACATATACACAGACACATATACACAGACACATATACACAGACACAGACACACATGCACATACACAGACACACAGACACACAGACACAGACACACATACACAGACACACATACACAGACACACATACACAGACACACATACACAGACACATATACACAGACACACATACACATATACACAGACACATATACACATATACACAGACACACATACACAGACACATATACACAGATACACAGACACATATACACAGACACATATACACCGACACATATACACAGACACATAGACACAGACACATATACACAGACACATATACACAGACACACATACACAGACACATAGACACAGACACATAGACACAGACACATATACACAGACACACATACACAGGTACACAGACACATATACACAGACACATATACACAGACACATAGACACAGACACATATACACAGACACATATACACAGACACACATACACAGACACATAGACACAGACACATAGACACAGACACATAGACACAGACACATATACACAGACACACAGACACATATACACAGACACATATACACAGACACACAGACACATATACACAGACACATATACACAGACACATATACACAGACACATAGACACATATACACAGACACACAGACACATATACACAGACACATATACACAGACACATATACACAGACACATAGACACATATACACAGACACACAGACACATATACACAGACACATATACACAGACACACAGACACATATACACAGACACATAGACACAGACACATATACACAGACACATAGACACAGGTACACAGACACATATACACAGACACACAGACACATATACACAGACACATATACACAGACACATATACACAGACACACAGACACAGACACATATACCCAGACACACAGACACATATACACACATATACACAGAAACATATACACAGACACAGATACACAGACACACATACACAGACACATATACACAGACACACATACACAGACATATAGACACACACAAAGACACACAGACACACAGACACAGACACACAGACACACAGACACATATACACAGACACATATACACAGACATGTATACACAGACACATATACACAGACACATATACACATATACACAGACACACATACACAGACACATATACACAGACACACATACACAGACACACATACACATATACACAGACACACATACACAGACACATATACATATATACATAGACACACATACACACATACACAGACACATATACACAGATACACAGCCACATATACACAGACACATAGACACATATACACAGACACATATACACAGACACACAGACACAGACACACATACACAGGTACACAGACACATATACACAGACACATATACACAGACACACAGACACATATACACAGACACATATACACAGACACACAGACACATATACACAGACACATATACACAGACACATATACACAGACACACATACACAGACACATATACACATATACACAGACACATATACACATATACACACATACACAGACACATATACACAGACACATATACACAGACACATATACACAGACACATATACACAGACACATATACACAGACACACAGACACAGACACATATACACAGACACACAGACACATATACACATACACAGACACATATACACACATATACACAGACACATATACACAGATACACAGACACACATACACACAGACACATATACACAGACACACATACACAGACACACATAAACAGACACATATACACAGACACATATACACAGACACACAGACACAGACACACAGACACAGACACACATACACAGACAAACAGACACATATACACAGACACATATACAAAGACACATATACACAGACACATATACACAGACACATATACACATATACACAGACACATATACACAGACACATATACACAGACACATATACACAGACACATATACACAGACACATATACACAGACACTCAGACACATATACACAGACACACAGACACAGACACACATACACAGACACAGACACATATACACAGACACACATACACAGACACATATATACAGACACACATACACATATACACAGACACATATACACATATACACAGACACACATACACAGACACATATACACAGATACACAGACACATATACACAGACACACAGACACATATACACCGACACATATACACAGACACATAGACACAGACACACATACACAGACACATAGACACATATACACAGACACATATACACATATACACAGACACATAGACACAGACACATAGACACAGACACATAGACACAGACACATATACACAGACACATAGACACAGACACATAGACACAGACACACATACACAGGTACACAGACACATATACACAGACACATATACACAGACACACAGACACATATACACAGACACATATACACAGACACACATACACAGACACATATACACAGACACATATACACAGACACACATACACAGACACATAGACACAGACACATAGACACAGACACACAGACACAGACACATAGACACAGACACATAGACACAGACACATAGACACAGACACATAGACACAGACACATAGACACAGACACATATACACACATATACACAGACACATAGACACAGACACATATACACAGACACACAGACACATATACACAGACACATATACACAGACACATATACACAGACACACAGACACAGACACATATACACAGACACACAGACACATATACACATATACACAGACACATATACACACATATACACAGACACATATACACAGATACACAGACACACATACACAGACACATATACACAGACACACATACATATACACAGACACATAGACACAGACACACACACACAGACACACAGACACAGACACACAGACACACAGACACATATACACAGACACATATACACAGACACACATACACAGACACACATACACAGACACACATACACAGACACACATACACATATACACAGACACACATACACAGACACATATACATATATACACAGACACACAGACACACATACACAGACACATATACACATATACACAGACACATATACACATATACACAGACACACATACACACATACACAGACACATATACACAGATACACAGACACATATACACAGACACATATACACAGACACATAGACACATATACACAGACACATATACACAGACACACAGACACAGACACACATACACAGACACGTATACACAGACACATATACACAGACACATATACACAGACACATATACACAGACACATATACACAGACATGTATACACAGACACACAGACACAGACACACAGACACATATACACAGACACATATACACATATACACAGACACATATACACAGACATGTATACACAGACACATATACACAGACACATATACACAGACACACAGACACAGACACACAGACACATATACACAGACACATATACACAGACACATATACACAGACACGTATACACAGACACACAGACACATATACACATATACACAGACACACATACACAGACACAGACACATATACACAGACACATATACACAGACACATATACACAGACACACAGACACATATACACAGACACACATACACAGACACATATACACAGACACACATACACAGACACACATACACAGACACATATACACAGACATATATACACAGACACACATACACAGACACACATACACAGACACACATACACAGACACATATAAACAGACACACATACACAGACACACAGACGCAGACACACATACACAGACACACATACACAGACGCAGACACATATACACAGACACACAGACACATATACACAGACACACATACACAGGCACACATACACAGACACACATACACAGACACATATACACAGACACACATACACAGACGCAGACACACATACACAGACACGCAGACACACAGACGCAGACACACAGACGCAGACACATATACACATATACACAGACACACATACACAGACACATATACACAGACACATATACACAGACACATATACACAGAAACACATACACAGACACATATACACATATACACAGACACACATACACATATACACAGACACACATACACATATACACAGACACACAGACACATATACACAGACACATATACACAGAGACACAGACACATATACACAGACACATATACACAGACACACATACACAGACACATATACACATATACACATATACACAGACACATATACACATATACACAGACACATATACACAGACACATATACACATATACACAGACACATATACACAGACACATATACACAGACACACATACACAGACACATATACACAGACACACATACACAGACACACATACACAGACACACAAACACAGACACATACACACAGACACATACACACAGACACACATACACAGACACACATACACAGACACACATACACAGACACACATACACATATACACAGACACATATACACATATACACAGACACACATACACACGTACACAGACACACATACACAGACAGACATACACAGACACATATACACATATACACAGACACATATACACAGACACACATAAATATACACAGACACATATACACAGACACAGACACACAGACACATATACACAAACACACAGACGCATATACACAGACGCATATACACAGACACATATACACAGACACATATACACACATACACAGACACATATACACAGACACATATACACAGACACACAGACACACATACACAGACACACATACACACAGACGCATATACACAGAAACACATACACAGACACATATACACAGACACATATACACAGACACATATACACATATACACAGACACATATACACAGACACATAGACACAGACACATATACACACATACACAGACACATATACACAGACACACAGACACACATACACAGACACACATACACAGACACACAAACACAGACACATACACACAGACACATATACACAGACACACATACACAGACACAGACACACATACACAGAAACACATACACAGACACACATACACATATACACAGACACATATACACATATACACAGACACACATACACACGTACACAGACACACATACACAGACAGACATACACAGACACATATACACATATACACAGACACATATACACAGACACACATACATATACACAGACACATATACACAGACACAGACACACAGACACATATACACAAACACACAGACGCATATACACAGACGCATACACACAGACACATATACACAGACACATATACACACATACACAGACACATATACACAGACACACAGACACACATACACAGACACACATACACACATACACAGACACATATACACAGACACATATACACAGACACACAGACACATATACACAGACACATATACACAGACTCACAGACACGCAGACACACATACACAGACACATATACACAGACACACAGACACATATACACATACACATAAACACAGACATATATACACAGACACACAGACGGAGACACACAGATGCATAGACACAGACACACAGACACATAGACACAGACACACAGACGCATATACACATATACACAGACACATATACACAGACACACAGACACATATACACAGACACATATACACAGACACACATACACATATACACAGACACATATACACATATACACAGACACACACACAGACACATATACACAGACACATATACACAGACACACATACACAGACACACATACACAGACACATATACACATATACACAGACACATATACACAGACACATATACACAGACACATATACACAGACACATATACACAGACACAGACACATATACACAGACACACAGACATATATACACATATACACATATACACAGACACATATACACACATATACACAGACACATATACACAGATACACAGACACACAGACACAGACACACAGACACATATACACAGACACACATACACAGACACACATAAACAGACACATATACACAGACACATATACACAGACACATATACACAGACACACAGACACAGACACACAGACACAGACACACATACACAGACAAACAGACACATATACACAGACACATATACACAGACACACATACACAGACAAACAGACACATATACACAGACACATATACACAGACACATATACACAGACACACAGACACAGACACACATACACAGACACACATACACAGACACACATACACAGACACATATACACAGACACACATACACATATACACAGACACATATACACATATACACAGACACACATACACAGACACATATACACAGATAAACAGACACATATACACAGACACATATACACCGACACATATACACAGACACAGACACATATACACAGACACATATACACAGACACACAGACACAGACACACAGACACATATACACAGACACATATACACAGACACATATACACAGACACTCAGACACATATACACAGACACATATACACAGACACACAGACACATATACACAGACACATATACACAGACACACAGACACAGACACACAGACACACAGACACAGACACACATACACAGACAAACAGACACATATACACAGACACATATACACAGACACACAGACACATATACACAGACACATATACACATACACACAGACACACAGACACAGACACACATACACAGACAAACAGACACATATACACAGACACATATACACAGACACATATACACAGACACATATACACAGACACACAGACACAGACACACATACACAGACACACATACACAGACACACATACACAGACACATATACACAGACACACATACACATATACACAGACACATATACACATATACACAGACACACATACACAGACACATATACACAGATACACAGACACATATACACAGACACATATACACCGACACATATACACAGACACATAGACACAGACACATATACACAGACACATATACACAGACACACATACACAGACACATAGACACAGACACATAGACACAGACACATATCCACAGACACACATACACAGGTACACAGACACATATACACAGACACATATACACAGACACATAGACACAGACACATATACACAGACACATATACACAGACACACATACACAGACACATAGACACAGACACATAGACACAGACACATAGACACAGACACATATACACAGACACACATACACAGGTACACAGACACATATACACAGACACATATACACAGACACACAGACACATATACACAGACACATATACACAGACACACAGACACATATACACAGACACATATACACAGACACATATACACAGACACATAGACACATATACACAGACACACAGACACATATACACAGACACATATACACAGACACATATACACAGACACATAGACACATATACACAGACACACAGACACATATACACAGACACATATACACAGACACACAGACACATATACACAGACACATAGACACAGACACATATACACAGACACATAGACACAGGTACACAGACACATATACACAGACACACAGACACATATACACAGACACATATACACAGACACATATACACAGACACACAGACACAGACACATATACACAGACACACAGACACATATACACAGACACACATACACAGAAACATATACACAGATACACAGACACACATACACAGACACATATACACAGACACACATACACAGACATATAGACACACACAAAGACACACAGACACACAGACACAGACACACAGACACACAGACACATATACACAGACACATATACACAGACATGTATACACAGACACATATACACAGACACATATACACATATACACAGACACACATACACAGACACATATACACAGACACACATACACAGACACACATACACATATACACAGACACACATACACAGACACATATACATATATACATAGACACACATACACACATACACAGACACATATACACAGATACACAGCCACATATACACAGACACATAGACACATATACACAGACACATATACACAGACACACAGACACAGACACACATACACAGACACATATACACAGACACGTATACACAGACACGTATACACAGACACATATACACAGACACATATACACAGACACATATACACAGACAGATATACACAGACATGTATACACAGACACATATACACAGACACATATACACAGACACATATACACAGACAGATATACACAGACACGTATACACAGACACATATACACAGACACATATACACAGACACATATACACAGACAGATATACACAGACACACAGACACAGACACACAGACACATGTACACAGACACATATACACAGACACGTATACACAGACACACAGACACATATACACATATACACAGACACACAGACACAGACAAACAGACACATATACACAGACACATACACATAGACACAGACAAACAGACACATATACACAGACACATATACACAGACACACAGACACATATACACAGACACATATACACATATACACAGACACATATACACAGACATGTATACACAGACACATATACACAGACACATATACACAGACACACAGACACAGACACACAGACACATGTACACAGACACATATACACAGACACGTATACACAGACACACAGACACATATACACATATACACAGACACACAGACACAGACAAACAGACACATATACACAGACACATACACATAGACACAGACAAACAGACACATATACACAGACACATATACACAGACACACAGACACACAGACACATATACACATATACACAGACACACAGACACATATACACAGACACAGACAAACAGACACAGACAAACAGACACATATACACAGACACATATACACAGACACTTATACACAGACACACAGACACATATACACAGACACATATACACAGACACATATACACAGACACATATACACAGACACATATACACAGACACATACACAGACACATAAACACAGACACATAAACACAGACACATATACACAGACTCATGTACACAGACACACAGACACATATACACAGACAAACAGACACATATACACAGACACATATACACAGACACAGACACATATACACAGACACATATACACAGACACATATACACAGACACATATACACAGACACATACACAGACACATATACACAGACACACATACACAGACACATATACACATATACACAGACACATATACACAGACACATATACACAGACACATATACACAGACACACATACACAGACACATATACACATATACACAGACACATATACACAGACACATATACACATATACAGACACATATACACACACATATACATATACACATATACACAAACACACAGACACATATACACAGACACATATTCAAAGATACACAGACACATATACACAGACACATATACACAGACACACATACACAGACACACATACACAGACACTTATACACAGACACACATACACAGACACATATACACAGACACATATACACAGACACATATACACAGACACATATACACATATACACAGACACATATACACAGACACATAGACACATATACACAGACACACAGACACATATACACAGACACATATACACAGACACACAGACACATATACACAGACACATATACACAGACACATATACACAGACACACAGACACAGACACATATATACAGACACAGACACATAGACACAGACACAGAGACATATACACAGACACATATACACATATACACAGACACACAGACACATATACACAGACACATATACACAGATACACAGACACATATACACAGAGACATATGCACAGACACATATACACAGACACAGACACATATACACAGACACATATACACAGACACACAGACACAGACACACAGACACATATACACAGACACATATACACAGACACATATACACAGACACTCAGACACATATACACAGACACATATACACAGACACACAGACACATATACACAGACACATATACACAGACACATATACACAGACACATATACACAGACACTCAGACACATATACACAGACACATATACACAGACACACAGACACATATACACAGACACATATACACAGACACACAGACACATATACACAGACACATATACACAGACACATATACACAGACACTCAGACACATATACACAGACACATATACACAGACACTCAGACACATATACACAGACACATATACACAGACACATAGACACAGACACATAGACACAGACACATAGACACAGACACATAGACACAGACACATATACACAGACACATATACACAGACACATATACACAGACACATATACACAGACACATATACACAGACACACAGACACATATACACAGACACATAGACACAGACACATATACACAGACACACAGAAACATAGACACAGACACACATACACAGACACATATACACAGACACATATACACAGACACATAGACACAGACACATAGACACAGACACATAGACACAGACACATATACACAGACACATATACACAGACACATATACACAGACACATATACACAGACACACAGACACATATACACATACACATATACACAGACACATATACACAGACACAGACACATAGACACAGACACATAGACACAGACACACAGACACAGACACAGAGACATATACACAGACACATAGACACATATACACAGACACATATACACAGACACACATACACAGACACACATACACAGACACACAGATGCATAGACACAGACACACAGACGCATATACACAGACACATATACACAGACACACAGACGCATATGCACAGACACACAGACACATATACACATATACACAGACACACATACACAGACACATATACACATATACACAGACACACATACACATATACACAGACACACATACACAGACACATATACACAGACACATATACACAGACACACATACACAGACACACATACACAGACACATATACACAGACACACAGACACATATACACACATACACAGACACATATACACAGACACATATACACAGACACACAGACACACGTACACAGACACATATACACAGACACATATACACACAGATGCATAGACACAGACACACAGACGCATATACACAGACACATATACACAGACACATATACACAGACACACAGACACATATACACATACACAGACACACATACACAGACACATATACACAGACACACATACACAGACACAGACACATATACACAGACACACATACACAGACACATATACACAGACACACATACACAGACACAGACACATATACACAGACACACATACACAGACACACATACACAGACACACATACACAGACACATATACACAGACACACAGACACATATACACACATACACAGACACACATACACAGACACATATACACATATACACAGACACACATACACAGACACAGACACATATACACATATACACAGACACACATACACAGACACATATACACAGACACATATACACAGACACACATACACAGACACACATACACAGACACACATACACAGACACAAATACACAGACACATATACACAGACACATATACACACATACACAGACACATATACACAGACACACATACACACGTACACAGACACATATACACAGACACACATACACAGACACATATACACAGACACACATACACACAGACACACATACACAGACACACAGACGCAGACACACAGATGCATAGACACAGACACACAGACGCATATACACAGACACATATACACAGACACATATACACAGACACACATACACAGACACATATACACAGACACACAGACACATATACAAAGACACACAGACGCATATGCACAGACACACAGACACATATACACATATACACAGACACATATACACAGACACATATACACATATACACAGACACACATACACAGACACATATACACAGACACACATACACAGACACATATACACAGACACATATACACAGACACACATACACATATACACAGACACATATACACAGACACACATACACATATACACAGACACATATACACATATACACAGACACACATACACAGACACACAGACACATATACACACATATACAGACACATATACACAGACACACATACACACATACACAGACACATATACACAGTCACATATACACAGACACATATACACAGACACACATACACACATACACAGATACACAGACACATATACACAGACACATATACACAGACACACAGACACATATACACAGACACATATACACAGACACACAGACACATATACACATATACACAGACACACATACACAGACACATATACACAGACACATATACACAGACACATATACACAGACACACATACACAGACACACATACACAGACACACATACACATATACACAGACACACATACACAGACACATATACATATATACACAGACACACATACACACATACACAGACACATATACACAGATACACAGACACATATACACAGACACATATACACAGACACATATACACAGACACATAGACACATATACACAGACACATATACACAGACACAGACACACATACACAGACACATATACACAGACACGTATACACAGACACGTATACACAGACACATATACACAGACACATATACACAGACACACACAGACACATATACACAGACATGTATACACAGACACAGACACACAGACACATATACACAGACACATATACACAGACACACATACACATATACACAGACATGTATACACAGACACATATACACAGACACATATACACAGACACGTATACACAGACACACAGACACATATACACATATACACAGACACACAGACACAGACAAACAGACACAGACACACAGACACATACACACAGACACACAGACACATATACACATTTACACAGACACAGACACATATACACAGACACATATACACAGACACATATACACAGACACATATACACATATACACAGACACACATACACAGACACATATACACAGACACATATACACAGACACATATACACACATACACAGACACATATACACAGACACACATACACACGTACACAGACACATATACACAGACACACATACACAGACACATATACACAGACACACATACACACAGACACACATACACAGACACACAGACGCAGACACACAGATGCATAGACACAGACACACAGACGCATATACACAGACACATATACACAGACACATATACACAGACACACATACACAGACACATATACACAGACACATATACAAAGACACACAGACGCATATGCACAGACACACAGACACATATACACATATACACAGACACATATACACAGACACATATACACATATACACAGACACACATACACAGACACATATACACAGACACACATACACAGACACATATACACAGACACATATACACAGACACACATACACATATACACAGACACATATACACATATACACAGACACACATACACAGACACACAGACACATATACACACATATACAGACACATATACACAGACACATATACACAGACACACATACACACATACACAGATACACAGACACATATACACAGACACATATACACAGACACACAGACACATATACACAGACACATATACACAGACACACAGACACATATACACATATACACAGACACATATACACAGTCACATATACACAGACACATATACACAGACACACATACACACATACACAGATACACAGACACATATACACAGACACATATACACAGACACACAGACACATATACACAGACACATATACACAGACACACAGACACATATACACATATACACAGACACACATACACAGACACATATACACAGACACATATACACAGACACATATACACAGACACACATACACAGACACACATACACAGACACACATACACATATACACAGACACACATACACAGACACATATACATATATACACAGACACACATACACACATACACAGACACATATACACAGATACACAGACACATATACACAGACACATATACACAGACACATATACACAGACACATAGACACATATACACAGACACATATACACAGACACAGACACACATACACAGACACATATACACAGACACGTATACACAGACACGTATACACAGACACATATACACAGACACATATACACAGACACATATACACAGACACATATACACAGACACATATACACAGACACATATACACAGACACATATACACAGACACAGACACACAGACACATATACACAGACACATATACACATATACACAGACATGTATACACAGACACATATACACAGACACATATACACAGACACGTATACACAGACACACAGACACATATACACATATACACAGACACACAGACACAGACAAACAGACACAGACACACAGACACATACACACAGACACACAGACACATATACACATTTACACAGACACATACATACACACAGACACAGACAAACAGACACATACACACAGACACAGACAAACAGACACATATACACAGACACATATACACAGACACACAGACACATATACACATATACACAGACACACATACACAGACAAACAGACACATATACACAGACAGAGACAAACAGACACATATACACAGACACATACACACAGACACAGACAAACAGACACATATACACAGACACATATACACATATACACAGACACATATACACAGACACATACACAGACACATAAACACAGACACTTATACACAGACTCATGTACACAGACACACATACACAGACACATATACACAGACACACAGACACAGACAAACAGACACATATACACAGACACATATACACAGACACATATACACAGACACACATACACAGACACAGACACATATACACAGACACATATACACAGACACATATACACAGACACATATACACAGACACATATACACAGACACACATACACAGACACATATACACATATACACAGACACATATACACAGACACATATACACAGACACATATACACAGACACACATACACAGACACATATACACATATACACAGACACATATACACAGACACATATACACATATACAGACACATATACACACACATATACATATACAGAAACACTCAGACACATATACACAGACACATATTCAAAGATACACAGACACATATACACAGACGCATATACACAGACAC
This sequence comes from Phyllobates terribilis, assembly GCF_046119375.1. NCBI lineage: Eukaryota > Metazoa > Chordata > Amphibia > Anura > Dendrobatidae > Phyllobates > Phyllobates terribilis. The sequence goes on along the minus strand of NW_027362761.1, from coordinate 606,517,836 downwards.
ACATACACAGACACACATACACAGACACACATACACAGACACTTATACACAGACACATATACACAGACACAGACACATATACACAGACACATATACACATATACACAGACACACAGACACATATACACAGACACATATACACAGATACACAGACACATATACACAGACACATATACACAGACACATATACACAGACACATATACACAGACACACAGACACATATACACAGACACAGACATATAGACACAGACACAGAGACATATACACAGACACATATACACAGACACACAGACACAGACACAGACACACAGACACATATACACAGACACATATACACAGACACATATACACAGACACACAGACACATATACACAGACACATATACACAGACACACAGACACATATACACAGACACATATACACAGACACATATACACAGACACTCAGACACATATACACAGACACATATACACAGACACTCAGACACATATACACAGACACATATACACAGACACATAGACACAGACACATAGACACAGACACATAGACACAGACACATAGACACAGACACATATACACAGACACATATACACAGACACATATACACATACACATATACACAGACACATATACACAGACACACAGACACATATACACAGACACATAGACACAGACACATATACACAGACACACAGAAACATAGACACAGACACACATACACAGACACATATACACAGACACATATACACAGACACATAGACACAGACACATAGACACAGACACATAGACACAGACACATATACACAGACACATATACACAGACACATATACACAGACACATATACACAGACACACAGACACATATACACATACACATATACACAGACACATATACACAGACACAGACACATAGACACAGACACATAGACACAGACACACAGACACAGACACAGAGACATATACACAGACACATAGACACATATACACAGACACATATACACAGACACACATACACAGACACACATACACAGACACACAGATGCATAGACACAGACACACAGACGCATATACACAGACACATATACACAGACACACAGACGCATATGCACAGACACACAGACACATATACACATATACACAGACACACATACACAGACACATATACACATATACACAGACACACATACACATATACACAGACACACATACACAGACACATATACACAGACACATATACACAGACACACATACACAGACACACATACACAGACACATATACACAGACACACAGACACATATACACACATACACAGACACATATACACAGACACATATACACAGACACACAGACACACGTACACAGACACATATACACAGACACATATACACACAGATGCATAGACACAGACACACAGACGCATATACACAGACACATATACACAGACACATATACACAGACACACAGACACATATACACATACACAGACACACATACACAGACACATATACACAGACACACATACACAGACACAGACACATATACACAGACACACATACACAGACACATATACACAGACACATATACACAGACACACATACACAGACACATATACACAGACACACATACACAGACACACATACACAGACACATATACACAGACACACAGACACATATACACACATACACAGACACACATACACAGACACATATACACATATACACAGACACACATACACAGACACAGACACATATACACATATACACAGACACACATACACAGACACATATACACAGACACATATACACAGACACACATACACAGACACACATACACAGACACACATACACAGACACAAATACACAGACACATATACACAGACACATATACACACATACACAGACACATATACACAGACACACATACACACGTACACAGACACATATACACAGACACACATACACAGACACATATACACAGACACACATACACACAGACACACATACACAGACACACAGACGCAGACACACAGATGCATAGACACAGACACACAGACGCATATACACAGACACATATACACAGACACATATACACAGACACACATACACAGACACATATACACAGACACACAGACACATATACAAAGACACACAGACGCATATGCACAGACACACAGACACATATACACATATACACAGACACATATACACAGACACATATACACATATACACAGACACACATACACAGACACATATACACAGACACACATACACAGACACATATACACAGACACATATACACAGACACACATACACATATACACAGACACATATACACAGACACACATACACATATACACAGACACATATACACATATACACAGACACACATACACAGACACACAGACACATATACACACATATACAGACACATATACACAGACACACATACACACATACACAGACACATATACACAGTCACATATACACAGACACATATACACAGACACACATACACACATACACAGATACACAGACACATATACACAGACACATATACACAGACACACAGACACATATACACAGACACATATACACAGACACACAGACACATATACACATATACACAGACACACATACACAGACACATATACACAGACACATATACACAGACACATATACACAGACACACATACACAGACACACATACACAGACACACATACACATATACACAGACACACATACACAGACACATATACATATATACACAGACACACATACACACATACACAGACACATATACACAGATACACAGACACATATACACAGACACATATACACAGACACATATACACAGACACATAGACACATATACACAGACACATATACACAGACACAGACACACATACACAGACACATATACACAGACACGTATACACAGACACGTATACACAGACACATATACACAGACACATATACACAGACACATATACACAGACATGTATACACAGACACAGACACACAGACACATATACACAGACACATATACACAGACACACATACACATATACACAGACATGTATACACAGACACATATACACAGACACATATACACAGACACGTATACACAGACACACAGACACATATACACATATACACAGACACACAGACACAGACAAACAGACACAGACACACAGACACATACACACAGACACACAGACACATATACACATTTACACAGACACAGACACATATACACATTTACACAGACACAGACACATATACACAGACACATATACACAGACACATATACACATATACACAGACACACATACACAGACACATATACACAGACACATATACACACATACACAGACACATATACACACATACACAGACACATATACACAGACACATATACACAGACACAGACACACATACACAGACACATATACACAGACACGTATACACAGACACGTATACACAGACACATATACACAGACACATATACACAGACACATATACACAGACACATATACACAGACATGTATACACAGACACAGACACACAGACACATATACACAGACACATATACACAGACACATATACACAGACACACATACACATATACACAGACATGTATACACAGACACATATACACAGACACATATACACAGACACGTATACACAGACACACAGACACATATACACATATACACAGACACACAGACACAGACAAACAGACACAGACACACAGACACATACACACAGACACACAGACACATATACACATTTACACAGACACAGACACATATACACAGACACATATACACAGACACATATACACAGACACATATACACATATACACAGACACACATACACAGACACATATACACAGACACATATACACAGACACATATACACACATACACAGACACATATACACAGACACACATACACACGTACACAGACACATATACACAGACACACATACACAGACACATATACACAGACACACATACACACAGACACACATACACAGACACACAGACGCAGACACACAGATGCATAGACACAGACACACAGACGCATATACACAGACACATATACACAGACACATATACACAGACACACATACACAGACACATATACACAGACACACAGACACATATACAAAGACACACAGACGCATATGCACAGACACACAGACACATATACACATATACACAGACACATATACACAGACACATATACACATATACACAGACACACATACACAGACACATATACACAGACACACATACACAGACACATATACACAGACACATATACACAGACACACATACACATATACACAGACACATATACACAGACACACATACACATATACACAGACACATATACACATATACACAGACACACATACACAGACACACAGACACATATACACACATATACAGACACATATACACAGACACATATACACAGACACACATACACACATACACAGACACATATACACAGTCACATATACACAGACACATATACACAGACACACATACACACATACACAGATACACAGACACATATACACAGACACATATACACAGACACACAGACACATATACACAGACACATATACACAGACACACAGACACATATACACATATACACAGACACAGATACACAGACACACATACACACGTACACAGACACATATACACAGACACACATACACAGACACACATACACACAGATGCATAGACACAGACATACAGACGCATATACACAGACGCATATACACAGACACATATACACAGACACACATACACATATACACAGACACATATACACAGACACACATACACATATACACAGACACATATACACATATACACAGACACACATACACAGACACACAGACACATATACACACATACACAGACACATATACACAGACACATATACACAGACACACATACACACATACACAGACACATATACACAGACACACAGACACATATACACAGATACACAGACACATATACACAGACACACAGACACATATACACAGACACATATACACAGACACACAGACACATATACACATATACACAGACACACATACACAGACACATATACACAGACACACGTACACATATACACAGTCACATATACACAGACACATATACACAGTCACATATACACAGTCACATATACACAGACACATATACACAGACACATGTACACAGACACACAGACACATATACACATATACACAGACACACATACACAGACACATATACACAGACACACGTACACATATACACAGTCACATATACACAGACACATATACACAGTCACATATACACAGTCACATATACACAGACACATATACACAGACACATATACACAGACACATATACACAGACACATATACAAAGACACACAGACACAGACAAACAGACACACAGACACATACACAGACACATATACACAGACACATATACACAGACACACAGACACATATACACAGACACATATACACAGACACATATACACAGACACATATACACAGACACACATACACAGACACATATACACATATACACAGACACATATACACAGACACATATACACAGACACATATACACAGACACACAGACACACAGACACACAGACACAGACAAACAGACACACAGACACATATACACAGACACATATACACATATACACGGACACATATACACAGACACATATACACAGACACATATACACATATACACGGACACATATACACAGACACATATACACAGACACATATACACAGACACATATACACATATACACAGACACATATACACAGACACATATACACATATACACAGACACATACACACAGACACATATACACAGACATATATACACAGACACATATACACAGATACACAGACACACAGACACATATACACAGACACATATACACAGATACACAGACACACAGACACATATACACAGACACATATACACAGATACACAGACACACATACACAGACACACATACACAGACACACATACACAGACACACAGACACATATACACAGACACATATACACAGACACATATACACAGACACATATACACAGACACACATACACAGACACACATACACAGACACATATACACAGACACACATACACAGACACATATACACATATACACAGACACATATACACAGACACACATACACAGACACACATACACAGACACACATACACAGACCCACATACACAGACACATATACACAGACACATATACACATATACACAGACACATATACAAAGACACATATACACATATACACAGACACATATACACAGACACATATACACAGACACACAGACACAGACACACATACACAGACACATATACACAGACACACAGACACACATACACAGACACACATACACAGATACACAGACACACATACACAGACACACATACACAGACACATATACACATATACACAGACACACATACATATACACAGACACATATACACAGACACACAGACACACAGACACAAACAGACACACAGACACATATACACAGACACATATACACATATACACGGACACATATACACAGACACATATACACAGACACATATACACATATACACGGACACATATACACAGACACATATACACAGACACATATACACAGACACATATACACATATACACAGACACATATACACAGACACATATACACATATACACAGACACATACACACAGACACATATACACAGACATATATACACAGACACATATACACAGATACACAGACACACAGACACATATACACAGACACATATACACAGATACACAGACACACAGACACATATACACAGACACATATACACAGATACACAGACACACATACACAGACACACATACACAGACACACATACACAGACACACAGACACATATACACAGACACATATACACAGACACATATACACAGACACATATACACAGACACACATACACAGACACACATACACAGACACATATACACAGACACACATACACAGACACATATACACATATACACAGACACATATACACAGACACACATACACAGACACACATACACAGACACACATACACAGACCCACATACACAGACACATATACACAGACACATATACACATATACACAGACACATATACAAAGACACATATACACATATACACAGACACATATACACAGACACATATACACAGACACACAGACACAGACACACAGACACAGACACATATACACAGACACACAGACACACATACACAGACACACATACACAGATACACAGACACACATACACAGACACACATACACAGACACATATACACATATACACAGACACACATACATATACACAGACACATATACACAGACACATATACACAGACACATGTACACAGACACACATACATATACACAGACACATATACACAGACACACAGACACATATACACAGACACATATACACAGACACATATACACAGACACACATACACAGACACATATACACATATACACAGACACATATACACAGACACATATACACATATACAGACACATATACACACACATATACATATACACATATACAGAAACACTCAGACACATATACACAGACACATATTCAAAGATACACAGACACATATACACAGACGCATATACACAGACACACATACACAGACACACATACACAGACACACATACACAGACACTTATACACAGACACATATACACAGACACACAGACACAGACACATATACACAGACACATATACACATATACACAGACACACAGACACATATACACAGATACACAGACACATATACACAGACACATGTACACAGACACATATACACAGACACATATACACAGACACACATACACAGACACACATACACAGACACATATACACAGACACACATACACAGACACATATACACAGACACACATACACAGACACAGACATATAGACACAGACACAGAGACATATACACAGACACATATACACATATACACAGACACACAGACACATATACACAGACACATATACACAGACACATATACACAGAGACATATGCACAGACACATATACACAGACACAGACACATATACACAGACACACTTACACAGACACATATACACAGACACATATACACAGACACACAGACACAGACACATATACACAGACACATAGACACAGACACATATACACAGACACATATACACAGACACACAGACACAGACACATATACACAGACACATAGACACAGACACATATACACAGACACACAGAAACATAGACACAGACACACAGACACAGACACAGAGACATATACACAGACACACAGACACAGACACATATACACAGACACATATACACAGACACATATACACAGACACATATACACAGACACATATACACAGACACACAGACACATACACACAGACACACATACACAGACACATAGACACAGACACATAGACACAGACACAGAGACATATACACAGACACATAGACACAGACACACAGACACACATACACAGACACACAGACACATATACACAGACACATATACACAGACACATATACACGGACACATATACACAGACACACATACACAGACACATATACACATATACATAGACACATATACACCGACACACAGACACATATACACAGACACACATACACCGACACACAGACACATATACACAGACACATATACACGGACACATATACACGGACACATATACACGGACACATATACACAGACACATATACACAGACACATATACACAGATACATAGACACAGACACACAGACGCATATACACAGACACATATACACAGACACACAGACGCATATGCACAGACACAGACACATATACACATATACACAGACACACATACACAGACACATATACACATATACACAGACACACATACACAGACACATATACACAGACACACATACACAGACACACATACACAGACACATATACACAGACACACAGACACATATACACACATACACAGACACATATACACAGACACATATACACAGACACACAGACACATATACACAGACACATATACACACAGATGCATAGACACAGACACACAGACGCATATACACAGACACATATACACAGACACACAGACACATATACACATACACAGACACACATACACAGACACATATACACAGACACACATACACAGACACAGACACATATACACATATACACAGACACACATACACAGACACACATACACACAGATGCATAGACACAGACATACAGACGCATATACACAGACGCATATACACAGACACATATACACAGACACACATACACAGACACACAGACGCAGACACACAGATGCATAGACACAGACACATATACACAGACACACATACACAGACACATATACACAGACGCATATACACAGACACATATACACAGACACATATACACAGACACATATACACAGACACACATACACAGACACATATACACAGACACACAGACACATATACACATATACACAGACACACATACACAGACACATATACACAGACACACATACACAGACACAGACACATATACACATATACACAGACACACATACACAGACACACATACACAGACACATATACACAGACACATATACACACATACACAGACACATATACACAGACACACATACACACGTACACAGACACATATACACAGACACACATACACAGACACACATACACACAGATGCATAGACACAGACATACAGACGCATATACACAGACGCATATACACAGACACATATACACAGACACACATACACAGACACACAGACGCAGACACACAGATGCATAGACACAGACACATATACACAGACACACATACACAGACACATATACACAGACGCATATACACAGACACATATACACAGACACATATACACAGACACATATACACAGACACACATACACAGACACATATACACAGACACACAGACACATATACACATATACACAGACACATATACACAGACACATATACACATATACACAGACACACATACACAGACACATATACACAGACACATATACACAGACACACATACACATATACACAGACACATATACACAGACACACATACACATATACACAGACACATATACACATATACACAGACACACATACACAGACACACAGACACATATACACACATACACAGACACATATACACAGACACATATACACAGACACACATACACAGACACATATACACAGACACACAGACACATATACACATATACACAGACACACATACACAGACACATATACACAGACACACGTACACATATACACAGTCACATATACACAGACACATATACACAGTCACATATACACAGTCACATATACACAGACACATATAAACAGACACATATACACAGACACATATACACAGACACATATACAAAGACACACATACACAGACACACAGACACATACACAGACACATATACACAGACACATATACACAGACACACAGACACATATACACAGACACATATACACAGACACATATACACAGACACACATACACAGACACATATACACATATACACAGACACATATACACAGACACATATACACAGACACATATACACAGACACATATACACAGACACACATACACAGACACATATACACATATACACAGACACATATACACAGACACATATACACAGACACACATACACAGACACATATACACAGACACACAGACACAGACAAACAGACACACAGACACATACACAGACACATATACACAGACACATATACACATATACACGGACACATATACACAGACACATATACACAGACACACATACACAGACACATATACACATATACACAGACACATATACACAGACACACATACACAGACACATATACACAGACACATATACACAGACACACAGACACACAGACACAGACAAACAGACACACAGACACATACACAGACACATATACACAGACACATATACACATATACACGGACACATATACACAGACACATATACACAGACACATATACACATATACACGGACACATATACACAGACACATATACACAGACACATACACACAGACACATATACACAGACACATATACACAGACACATATACACAGATACACAGACACACAGACACATATACACAGACACATATACACAGATACACAGACACACAGACACATATACACAGACACATATACACAGATACACAGACACACATACACAGACACACATACACAGACACACATACACAGACACACAGACACATATACACAGACACATATACACAGACACATATACACAGACACACATACACAGACACACATACACAGACACATATACACAGACACACATACACAGACACATATACACATATACACAGACACATATACACAGACACACATACACAGACACACATACACAGACCCACATACACAGACACATATACACAGACACATATACACATATACACAGACACATATACACAGACACATATACACATATACACAGACACATATACACAGACACATATACACAGACACACAGACACAGACACACATACACAGACACATATACACAGACACACAGACACACATACACAGACACACATACACAGATACACAGACACACATACACAGACACACATACACAGACACATATACACATATACACAGACACACATACATATACACAGACACATATACACAGACACATATACACAGACACATATACACAGACACATGTACACAGACACACATACATATACACAGACACATATACACAGACACACAGACACATATACACAGACACATATACACAGACACACAGACACATGTACACAGACACACAGACACATATACACAGACACATATACATATACACAGACACATATACACAGACACATGTACACAGACACACATACATATACACAGACACATATACACAGACACATATACACAGACTCATATACACAGACACACAGACACATGTACACAGACACACAGACACATATACACAGACACATATACATATACACAGACACATATACACAGACACATGTACACAGACACACATACATATACACAGACACATATACACAGACACATATACACAGACTCATATACACGGACACACATACACAGACACACATACACAGACACATATACACATATATACAGACACATATACACAGACACATATACACATATACACAGACACACATACATATACACATATACACAGACACATATACACAGACACATATACACAGACACACAGACACACATACACGGACACACATACACAGACACACATACACAGACACACATACACATATACACAGACACACATACATATACACATATACACAGACACATATACACAGACACATATACACAGACACATATACATATACATAGACACATATACACAGACACATATACACAGACACATATACACAGACACATATACACAGACACATATACACAGACACACATACACAGACACACAGACTCAGACACACAGATGCATAGACACAGACACACAGACGCATATACACAGACACATATACATATACACAGACACATATACACAGACACATATACACAGACACATATACACAGACACACAGACGCATATACACAGACACATATACACAGACACATATACACAGACACATATACACAGACACACAGACGCAGACACACAGACGCATATACACAGACACATATACACAGACACATATACACAGACACAGACACATATACACAGACACATATACACAGACACAGACACACAGACACAGACACACAGACACAGACACACAGACACATATACACAGACACATATACACAGACACAGACACACAGACACACATACGCAGACACACAGACGCAGACACATAGACACATATACACAGACACACATACACAGACACATATACACAGACACATATACACAGACACAGACACATATACACTGACACACATACACAGACACATATACACAGACACATATACACAGACACATATACACAGACACAGACACATATACACAGACACACATACACAGACACATATACACATATACACAGACACATATACACAGACACACAGACACATATACACAGACACATATACACAGACACAGACACATACACAGACACACATACACAGACACACAGACACATATACACAGACACACATACACAGACACACATACACAGACACATATACACACAGACACAGACACATATACAGTCATGGCCAAAAGTTTTGAGAATGACACCAAAATGATATTTTCACATGATCTGCTGGCCTCTGGTTTGTATTAGTGTTTGTCTGATGTTTATATCACATGCAGAAATATAATTGCAATCATATTATGAGTACCAATAGGTTATATTGACAGTTAGAATGAGTTAATGCAGCAAGTCAATATTTGCAGTGTTGCCCCTTCTTCTTCAAGACCTCTGTAATTCTCCCTGGCATGCTCTCAATCAACTTTTGGACCAAATCCTGACTGATAGCAGTCCATTCTTGCATAATCAATGCTTGCATTTTGCCAGAATTTGTTGGTTTTTGTTTGTCCACCCGTCTCTTGATGATTGACCACAAGTTCTCAATGGGATTAAGATCTGGGGAGTTTCCAGGCCATGGACCCAAAATCTCTATGTTTTGTTCCATGAGCCATTTAGTTATCACCTTTGCTTTATGGCAAGGTGCTCCATCATGCTGGAAAAGGCATTGTTGGGTGCCAAACTGCTCTTGGACGGTTGGGAGAAGTTGCTCTTGGAGGACATTCTGGTACCATTCTTTATTCATGGCTGTGTTTTTAGGCAAGACTGTGAGTGAGCCGATTCCCTTGGCTGAGAAGCAACCCCACACATGAATGGTTTCAGGATGCTTTACAGTTGGCATGAGACAAGACTGGTGGTAGCGCTCACCTCTTCTTCTCCGAATAAGCTGTTTTCCAGATGTCCCAAACAATCGAAAAGGGGATTCATCAGAGAAAATGACTTTGCCCCAGTCCTCAGCAGTCCACTCCCTGTACCTTTTGCAGAATATCAGTCGGTCCCTGATGTTTTTTCTGGAGAGAAGTGGCTTCTTTGCTGCCCTCCTTGAAACCAGCCCTTGCTCAAAGAGTCTCCGCCTCACAGTGCGTGCAGAAGCACTCACACCAGCCTGCTGCCATTCCTGAGCAAGCTCGGCACTGCTGGTAGTCCGATCCCGCAGCTGAAACAGTTTTAAGATACGGTCCTGGCGCTTGCTGGTCTTTCTTGGGCGCCCTGGAGCCTTTTTGACAACAATGGAAGCTCTCTCCTTGAAGTTCTTGATGATGCGATAGATTGTTGACTGAGGTGCAATCTTTGTAGCTGCGATACTCTTCCCTGTTAGGCCATTTTTGTGCAGTGTAATGATGGCTGCACGTGTTTCTTTAGAGATAACCATGGTTAACTGAAGAGAAACAATGATACCAAGAACCAGCCTCCTTTTAAAGTGTCCAGTGATGTCATTCTTACTTAATCATGACTGATTGATCGCCAGCCCTGTCCTCATCAACACCCACACCTGTGTTAATGGATCAATCACTAAAACGATGTTAGCTGCTCCTTTTAAGGCAGGACTGCAATGATGTTGAAATGTGTTTTGGGGGTTAAAGTTCATTTTCTGGGCAAATATTGACTTTGCAAGTACAGTAATTGCTGTTAAGCTGATCACTCTTTGACATTCAGGAGTATATGCAAATTGCCATTACAAAAAATGAAGCAGTAAACTTTGGAAAAATTACTATTTGTCTCATTCTCAATACTTTTGGCCATGACTGTACACAGACACATATACACAGACACACATACACACATGGTCAATTGTTGGTACCCCTCGTTTAATGAAAGAAAAACCCACAATAGTCACAGAAATAACTTGAATCTGACAAAAGTAATAATAAATTAAAAATCTTTGAAAATTAACAAATGAAAGTCAGACATTGCTTTTCTGCTTCCACAGAATTTAAAAAAAAATTAACCTCATAAAATCGGCCTGGACAGAAATGATGGTTCTTCTTCTTAACTTAATATTTTGTTGAAGAACCTTTTGAGGCAATCACTGCAATCAAACGATTCCTGTAACTGTCAATGAGACTTCCGCGCCTCTCGACAGGTATTTTGGGCCACTCCTCATCAGCAAACTGCTCCAGTTGTCTCTGTTAGAACCTTGCTCTTAGGTTTTTTCCTTTGCTGGTCACATGACCTCGTTGGCCTATTTAATCCTGCTCCGCCCTTCTGGCTTTGCTGGACTTCATTGTATAACTACTTTCTAGCTAGCCTGTGCTCTGTATCTAACTCTGTTAGTTTGCTTGGTCTACGGACCTCTTTGTTCTATATATTTTGTTTGTTTGTCTGTCTGCTACTATTTCTGTTAGGAGGTGTCCCATTTTCCTCCCAGTCCTTAGTACTTGTAGGGATTCCTTCCCCACATCTATAGGTCTCCGTACAGACTAGCTTAGGACTTTAGCAGGTCTGATCGCAGGATCAGGTTCCCTGTTACATCGTAGGGATTCAGCTGAGTTCTATCATAGGGACAGATCTCCTCTCTTTCCTTAGCTCTGGTAGCAGAACATAACAGTCTCGTGTTTGAAGGTTGCCTTTTCCAGACGGCATGTTTCAGCTCTTTCCAAAGATGCTCAATAGGATTTTGGTCAGGGCTCATAGAAGCCACTTCAGAATAGTCCAATGTTTTGCTCTCAGCCATTCTTGGGTGTTTTTAGCTGTGTGTTTTGGGTCATTATCCTGTTGCAAGACCCATGACCTGAGACTAAAACCAAGGTTTCTGACTCTGGGCAGCACATTTCTCTCTAGAATCCCTTGATAGTCTTGAGATTACATTGTACCCTGCACAGATTCAAGACATCCTGTACCAGATGCAGCAGAGCAGCCCCAGAACATAACAGAGCCTCCTCCATGTTTCACAGTAGGGACAGTGTTCTTTTCTTGATATGCTTCATTTTTCCGTCTGTGAACATAGAGCTGATGTACCTTGCCAAAAACTTCCATTTTCGTCTCATTTGTCCATAGGACATTCTCCCAGAAGCTTTGTGGCTTGTCAACATGTAGTTTGGCAAATTCCAGTCTGGCTTTTTTATGATTTTTTTTCAACAATGGTGTTCTCCTTGGTCGTCTCTCATGAAGTCCACTTTGGATCAAACAACGACGGATGGTGCGATCTGACACTGATGTTACTTGAGCTTGAAGTTCACCTTTAATCTCTTTAGAAGTTATCCTGGGCTCTTTTGTTACCATTCGTATTATCCGTCTCTTTGATTTGTCATCAATTTTCCTCCTGCGGCCACGTCCAGGGAGGTTGGCTACAGTCCCATGGATCTTACATTTCTGAATAATATGTGCAACTGTAGTCACAGGAACATCAAGCTGCTTGGAGTTGGTCTTATAACCTTTACCTTTAACATGCTTGTCTATAATTTTCTTTCTAATCTCCTGAGACAACTCTTTCCTTTGCTTCCTCTGGTCCATGTTGAGTGTGGTACACACCATGTCACCAAACAACACAGTGAGTATCTGTAGCCCTATATACAGGCCCACTGACTGATTACAAGATTGTAGACACCTGTGATGCTAATTAGTGGAGACAACTTGATTTAACATGTCCCTTTTGTCACATTATTTTCAGGGGTCCCACCATTTCTGTCCAGGCTGATTTCATGAGTTTAATTTTTTTTTATATTCTGTAGAAGCAGAAAAGCAATGTCTGACCTTCATTTGTTCATTTTCATAGATTTTTAATTTATTATTACTTTTCTCAGATTCAAGTTATTTCTGTGACCATTGTGGGTTTTCTTTCATTAAACGAGGGGTACCAACAACTTTGACCACGTGTGTATATAGACATACACAGACACATATACAGACAGACAGTGACATGTAAAAGTTTGGGCACCCCTGGTCAAAATTACTGTTATTGTGAACAATTAAGCAAGTTGAAGATGAAATGATCTCTAAAGGGGCCAAAGTTAAAGATAACATATTTTCTTTATATTTTAGGCAAAAAAATATATATATATATATATATATATATATATATATATATATATATATATATATATATATATAGTCATTTTTTACATTTTAAAAATTACAAAAAGGAAAATGGTCTGATGCAAAAGTCTGTGCGCCCTTGGAGATTCGTGTGCTGAGATAACTTTGACCAAGGTCTTAGACCTTAATTAGCCTGTTAGGGTTATGACTTTTTCACTATCATCGTTCGGAAAGACCAGGTGATGCAAATTTCCCAGCTTTATAAAAATCCAGCCTCCTCTAACTTTGTGCCAAAATTAGCAGCCATGGCTTCTTGTAAGTAGCAGCCGAGAGCTCTGAGAATGGAGGAGGCCACAAAGCAGGAGAAGGCTATAAGAAGATAGCAAAGCGTTTCCAAGTTCTCCTTTCCTCAGTTTGAAATGTAATTAACTGTGACATGCAGAAGTAGTGCTGTTGCAGAGTGTGACATGCGGATGTAGTGCTGTTGCAGAGTGTGACATGCAGAAGTAGTGCTGTTGCAGAGTGTGACATGCAGAAGTAGTGCTGTTGCAGAGTGTGACATGCAGAAGTAGTGCTGTTGTAGAGTGTGACATGCAGAAGTAGTGCTGTTGTAGAGTGTGACATGTAGAAGTAGTGCTGTTGCAGAGTGTGACATGCGGATGTAGTGCTGTTGCAGAGTGTGACATGCAGAAGTAGTGCTGTTGCAGAGTGTGACAAGCAGAAGTAGTGCTGTTGCAGAGTGTGACATGCAGAAGTAGTGCTGTTGCAGAGTGTGACATGCAGAAGTAGTGCTGTTGCTTTAAAAGCATTCAGCATCTATTAGAAGTAACACAAGCACATGAGACAGGAAGTGTTGTGCTACAGAAACATCCAGCAACTAGAGGGGTTAACACAGTCACAGGAGAAGGGGAGTGTTTTAGCAGAGCCCCAGGGGGATTGTGGGGAAGTTGTTTACATTCTGTCTGCAGCCAAAGGGAGAAGTGGTGTGTGTGAACTGTAACTCACAGAAGTGCAGGAAAGAGAACAGAATTCAAATCCAGCGTGAAGCTCAACACAGGTCAGATACCCTGCACAGTTAGTTCAGGAAGTCTATCATCAGGCAGGAAGATAACGACTGGAAGGAATTGTGTCACAGAGATCATCTCCCTCATCAAATCCCCCCCCTCCATCTTCATGCAGGATAAAGAATGCTGTGTACAATTGAGTCCTTGTGAAGGAAAAGCCTGTGGTTGTGTATGCATTAAAACTGTGCTGTACTGTGCTAGAGGAAAATAGACTGTGTACTGCTGTGCTGCTAAGGAGACTGTACTGTTATTACTGGAGCCTGACTAAAGCATCCGCCAACTCCTGGACAGTCTGTGGTGCAACGTGACATTGGTGGATGGAGCGAGATATGATGTCCCAGATGTGCTCAATCGGATTCAGGTCAGGGGAACGGGCGGGCCAGTCCATAGCTTCAATGCCTTCATCTTGCAGGAACTGCTGACACACTCCAGCCACATGAGGTCTGGCATTGTCCTGTATTAGGAGGAACTCAGGGCCAACCGCACCAACATACGGTCTCACAAGGGGTCTGAGGATCTCATCTTGGTACCTAATGGCAGTCAGGCTACCTCTGGCGAGCACATGGAGGGCTGTGCGGCCCTCCAAAGAAATGCCACTCCACACCATTAATAACCCACTGCCAAACAGGTCATGCTGAAGGATGTTGCAGGCAGCAGATCGCTCTCCACGGCGTCTCCAGACTCTGTCACGTCTGTCACATGTGCTCAGTGTGAACCTGTTTTCATCTGTGAAGAGCACAGGGCGCCAGTGGTTACTTTGCCAATCCTGGTGTTCTGTGGCAAATGCCAAGCGTCCTGCACGTTTTTGGACTGTGAGCACAACCCCCATCGGTGGACGTCGGGCCCTCATATCACCCTCATGGAGTCGGTTTCTAACCGTTTGTGCAGACACATCCACATTTGTGGCCTGCTGGAGGTCATTTTGTAGGGCTCTGGCAGTGCTCCTCCTGTTCCTCCTTTCAAAAAGGTGGAGGTAGCCGGTCCTCCTGCTGGGTTGTTGCCCTCCTATGGCCCCCTCCACGTCTCCTGGTGTACTGGCCTGTCTCCTGGTAGCGCTTCCAGCCTCGGGACACTACGCTGACAGACACAGCAAACCTTCTTGCCACAGCTCGCATTGATGTGCCATCCTGGATGAGCTGCACTACCTGAGCAACTTCTGTGGGTTGTAGAGTCCGTCTCATGCTACCACGAGTGTGAAAGCACAACCAACATTCAAAAGTGACCAAAACATCACCCAGAAAGCATTGGTACCGAGATGTGGTCTGTGGTCCCCACCTGCAGAACCACTCCTTTATTGAGGGTGTCTTGATAATTGCCAATAATTTCCATCTATTGTCTATTCCATTTGCACAACAGCTTGTGAAATTGATTGTCAATCAGTGTTGCTTCATAAGTGGACAGTTTGATTTCACAGAAGTTTGATTTACTTGGAGTTATATTCTGTTGTTTAAGTGTTCCTTTTATTTTTTTGAGCAGTGTATATACTGTATATATCCAATAAATACATTTATCTGTGTAAAAAAAAATAAACAAAAAAAGTACCCATATTTGGAATCACCGCGTCTGGAACAACCTGACCTATAAAACTGTCCCATTAGTTAACCCCTTCAGTGAACACCGTAGAAAAAAATAAATGAAAAATAAGGCAAAAAACTATGCTTTATCATCCAAAAAGTGGAATAAAACATGATAAAACGTCATCTTGTCCCGCAAAAAACAAGCCGCCATACAGCTCCATCAGCCGAAAAATAAAAAAAATTATAGCTCTCAGAATAAAGTGATGCAAAAAAAATAATTTTTTTTATAAAATAGTTTTTATTGTGTAAAAGCCTTAAAACATAAAAAAAAAATGTGTTAATACTGTTATCGTACTGACCCAAGAATAAAGCTGCCTTATCAATTTTACCACAAGCGGAACGGCATAAAAAAAATCCCCAAAAAATAATTCCTGATTTGCTGTTTTTTGTTTATTCTGCCTCCCAAAAATCGGAATAGAAAGCGATCAAAAAATGTCTCGTCCCCGAAAATGGCACCAATAACAACGTCAACTCGTCCCTCAAAAAACAAGCCGTCACATGACTCTGTCAGTTGTTAGCCTGAGCCGGAGCGCAGAGTGGAGGAGGAAACAGTGAAGCGCATGGCGTCTGCTCTCACATGTCATGCAGCCACTAACGCACAGAGGGTCCGGCGCATGCGCGCATCTGACATGAAGGTGGCGCTGTACACCCATAGTCAGTGCGCATGCTCAGGCAGCGGATGGGCAGTGCGCACTCGAGGGATTTGATATATGGTTGTCGTGACTCTGGGCCAGTCAAGGCAATGAAATGCAATGCTGTGGACTTGCCTAATTTCAAAAGTCCGTGACTGTAAAGATAAAGTCACCACCCCTATTACTAAAAGAAAAGGTATGTGAGGGGATCCCCTAATGATATAAAGTGCAAATTGTCTCTTCAGAGAGGGACAGAACTTGAACTCTAGAGCCACCTGTAGGAGGCAGCAATCCTAAAATTCACTATTGACTCTTCAAGGAGCCTTGTCACATGATTTAGGATAATAGCCAAAACCAAAAAAACCTAAAGCTAATACTGGCAGCTTTTCTTTGGCAAAAACTTGTTAGTGATGCACATTGCACACTGTGGCCAGTTTAACAGCTAAAAATTGTGGTGAAAGGTTCCCTTTAAGAAATGGCAGTTACCAGGAACAGTGGAGGTCAAGATAAGGTCTGTAAGACCAAGCAAAATTTCAGTGAGAGCTGCTTGTAGAATTGCTAGAGAGGCAAATCAAAACCTCCGCTTAACTTCAAAAGACCTTTAGAAAGATTTAGCAGACTCGAATTGTGGTCCATTGTTCTACTGTTCAGAGACACCTGCACAAATACGACCTTCATGGAAGAATCATCAGAAGAAAACCTCTCCTGCGTCCTCACCACAAAATTCAGTGTCAGAAGTGCAAAAGAACATCTAAACAAGCCTGATGCAGTTTGGAAACAAGTCCTGTTGACCGATGAGGTTAAAATCGAACTCTGTGGCCACAATGATCAAAGGTATGTGTGAAAAAAAAAGACGCCGGACCTGGACCGCGATGGTGAGGGGAACGGCGTTTCTGCCCGGCAGGAGGCAGAGATGCCGATGCTACACAGATCTGCTGCACTGCCCATCACTGAGCCCATAAAAAGTCATTTGGAGAACCCAAGTTGGGATAATCAGGTCACCTAGCCACATTTCTCACTGTGCTCAGTCAGCTTCCTAAGCTTACTGCTGTCTCCTCTCTGTGGGTGCCCACCATAAGCGGGTTGCTACTAGTTGGGTTAGTTGGCCTTGGATGCCCCGAAGTTGTGGAGGTTCTTATCCCCGGGGAGCCAGCAGAAGGGTGAGACTTGCTGGGAATGTAGTACATGTTGATGACTGTTGCTGATCCAATAAAGTATTACCAGAGTGTATTATCCTCACCCTGTGTTGTCTGAGTAGTGTTCTGCTCATGGGGAAGGAGTACAGCTGTTCAGTGGGATGAGCCCTAGTCCATGCGGTCTTTCTAAAGGCAACTGGGTCAGCGGACGACCCATTGACCGTCGTGTTTATACAGGGGGTACATACTTTTCTCTGTTTTAATGTCTATGAATGTAGATGAGGACAGAGAAGCCCCTGGAGGTGGATGTGGGGGGCACATACTTTTCTCCATATTAATGTCTTTGAATGTAGATGAGGACAGGGAAGCCCCTGGAGGTGGATGTGGGGGGCACATACTTTTCTCCATATTAATGTCTATGGATGTAGATGAGGAGAGAGAAGCCCCTGGAGGTGGAGGATGTGGGGGGCACATACTTTTCTCCATATTAATGTCTATGGATGTAGATGAGGACAGAGAAGCCCCCGGAGGTGGATGTGGGGGGGCACATATTTTTCTCCATATTAATGTCTATGGATGTAGATGAGGAGAGAGAAGCCTCTGGAGGTGGATGTGGGGGGCACATACTTTTCTCCATATTAATGTCTATGGGTGTAGATGAGGACAGAGAAGACCCTGGAGGTGGATGTGGGGGGCTCATACCTTTTTCCATATTAATGTCTATGGATATAGATGAGAAAAGAGAAGCCCCTGGAGGTGGATGTGGGGGGCAGATACTTTTCTCCATATTAATGTCTATAGATGTAGATGACGACAGAGAAGCCCCTGGAGGTGGATGTGGGGGGCTAATACCTTTCTCCATATTAATGTCTACAGTATGGATGTAGATAAGAACAGAGAAGCCCCTGGAGGTGGATGTGGGGGGCTCATACCTTTCTCCATATTAATGTCTATGGATATAGATGAGAAAAGAGAAGCCCCTGGAGGTGGATGTGGGGGGCAGATACTTTTCTCCATATTAATGTCTATAGATGTAGATGAGAACAGAGAAGCCCCTGGAGGTGGATGTGGGGGGCTAATACCTTTCTCCATATTAATGTCTACAGTATGGATGTAGATAAGAACAGAGAAGCCCCTGGAGGTGGATGTGGGGGGCTCATACCTTTCTCCATATTAATGTCTATGGATGTAGATGAGGAGAGAGAAGCCTCTGGAGGTGGATGTGGGGGGCACATACTTTTCTCCATATTAATGTCTATGGGTGTAGATGAGGACAGAGAAGACCCTGGAGGTGGATGTGGGGGGCTCATACCTTTTTCCATATTAATGTCTATGGATATAGATGAGAAAAGAGAAGCCCCTGGAGGTGGATGTGGGGGGCAGATACTTTTCTCCATATTAATGTCTATAGATGTAGATGAGAACAGAGAAGCCCCTGGAGGTGGATGTGGGGGGCTAATACCTTTCTCCATATTAATGTCTACAGTATGGATGTAGATAAGAACAGAGAAGCCCCTGGAGGTGGATGTGGGGGGCTCATACCTTTCTCCATACTAATGTCTATGGATATAGATGAGAACAGAGAAGCCCGCTGGGGTAGATGTGGGGTGCACATACTATTCTCCATGTAGTTACACATGCACAGTCGCTCGGTGTTTCCTTTGTGCCACATCTTGACAGCTCTCACATGTGAATAAATACAAACAATGGAGAGAAATGAAGTTGATATTGTATTTCATTAGGTTGGTGATCAGCCTGTAATTACGGCGGATCCTCCCGTCTCTGCCGCGCTCGCTAACACCTGGCAGTTTTTGCTGCGTTCTCTGTAAATAAAATATAAGTTATTACAGGCCACACACTGAAAATAACATTTTATAGACGCAGAATGATAACATAATTACTTTTCATAAAAATGTAATTGTTACAAGATGAAAACTTGTTAGTTTGCCAAGAAGTATAAGAATTCCCTTCCGTCATCTTTACTGTGAGCAGGCGGCACGAGGAATCATCGTCAGTGAGGCCCCCGGGCTGGAATAAAGAGGCTCATAGGGGGAAACGGGGTAGTAAGATGGGGGGGAGGTCACATGGTCACATTGTTACATGCGGAGGTCACTCACATTGTTACATGTGGAGGTCGGTCACATTGTTACATGCGGAGGTCGGTCACATTGTTACATGTAGAGGTCGGTCACATTGTTACATGCGGAGGTAGGTCACATTGTTACATGCAGAGGTCGGTCACATTGTTACATGCGGAGGTCGGCCACATTGTTACATGCGGAGGTCGGTCACATTGTTACATGTGTGGTGCCCCTGCGGGTTCAGTCGCCACAGAGGTACTGCATCTCACCCAGAGGTGTGGTATCCCACTCTCAGGTAAGGATGGAGTACTGCCCGGGACCCACGCACTTGCATCCATTACACTCCACTTCAGAGGGAAGGGCAAGATTGCTCCTAAGGGAGAGCACAGTCCCTGGTCCCTAGCTGGAGGGTGGAACCATGTAGTGGGTGTGGGTGGAGGAAGAAGTTTAGGGGAGCACTTCAGTAGGAGTATAAAAAGGGGAACCATCTTGGGAGAGCAGGGAGAGAACCAGTCAGATAGAGGAGAAGGAGAGGGAGCAGGAGCTCTGTAGGAGCTCTGCTCAGAGGAGAGGGCCTAGAGAGAGAGGCCCAGGAGGACTGGCAGGACGAGGAAGGGAGCAGAGGGAAGGCTCCAGAAGTGAGGGGATCCCAGGGGGATGGCGAGTGCGGAGGCCACCCGTGCGCCCAAATCTGCAGGAACGTGGAGGGATCAGGGGACCGGCCCCTAACTAGTGGAGAACTACAAGGCTCAGCTAGAAACCGGAGGCTTCTGTACTTTCAGGGTGCAGCTGCTCACAACCACAACTACATCGCTAAAAAGGTAGCCACATAGGATTCAGGGGACTGCAGGTTGACCGCCAAAATCCGAGGTTACCAGGTGGGACACCGGTTGCGAGGCACAGGGCAGGAGGGTGAGAGCCAGCGCAGGAAGACGACCGAGGAAGGCACACAGAATGGAGTCCCGTTATGTACTCCTGAAACACCTGGAAGTTTGCTGAACCCCTGCCTTGGTAAACACAGGACGGCGAGGGAGGTTACCCTGATCCTGGTAGCCTGGAGTTCAACAACTGTGAGTAAACCTTGAAGACTGCACCCCACTGTGTCCTAGAATTATTATCTGCGCCATCACCTGCACCACACCGCACAGCAACATCTACCTCATTAATCATCACTGCACCGCCTTAGCTCTACCTGTGGAGAGCTGAACCAACTCTGCTGCGTCACCATCAACTCCAGGGGATCTGCACCGTAGCGGCGGCTCCATATAGCCACATACCACAGGTGGCGTCATGAACATTATCTATCGGTCACATTGTTACATGCGGAGGTCGGTCACATTGTTACATGCGGAGGTCGGTCCCATTGTTACATGCGGAGGTCCGTCCCATTGTTACATGTAGAGGTCGGTCACATTGTTACACGCAGAGGTCGGTTAAATTTTTACATGCGGAGGTCAGTCACATTGTTACATGTAGAGGTCGGTCACATTGTTACATGCGGAGGTCCGTCCCATTGTTACATGTAGAGGTCGGTCACATTGTTACATGCAGAGGTCGGTTACATTTTTACATGCGGAGGTCGGTCACATTGTTACATGTAGAGGTCGGTCACATTGTTACTTGCAGAGGTCGGTTACATTTTTACATGCGGAGGTTGGTCATATTGTAACATGTAGATGTCGGTCACATTGTAACATGTGGAGGTCGGTCACATTGTAACATGTGGAGATCGGTCACGTTGTAACATGTGGAGGTCGGTCACATTGTTATATGCGAAGGTCGGTCACATTGTTACACATCAGAACAGTTGTGCACGGGCTGTATCACCCATTGTGCCCGGGCTGAGTCCACCATCATGCCTGAGACATGTCCACCATAGTATAGCATACCCTCTTCTTTTTTTGCCATGTTTTTTTGTTTCATAATGCACCAAATGTTTTCTATTGATGACAGGCCTGGGCTGCAGGCGACCAGTGTATCCCCTGAATTCCTCTTCTGTGGAGCCGTGCTACTGAGATAAATGCAGGATGTGGTTTATCATTGTCCTGCAGAAATATACAAGGTTTTCCCTGAAATAATTGTTGTCTGGATGGAGCAAATGTTTTTCTATTCCATCTATATAACGCATCAGCATAGATGGCTCCTCTCCTCCTCACTTATGCCCCCCATATATCAGAGTTGCAGAACTGTGCGTTGGAAGGTTCCTCTCGTTGATACCAAACTGGATGGTCCCTCTCCTCAGTAACAAGCTGGATGGTCCCTCTCTGTGATAACAAGCTGGATGGTCCCTCTCCTCGATAACAAGCTGGATAGTCCCTCTCCTCGGTAACAAGCTGGATGGTCCCTCTCTGTGATAACAAGCTGGATGGTCCCTCTCTGTGGTAACAAGCTGAATGGTCTCTCTCCCCCATAACAGGCTGGATGATCTCTCTCCTAGATAACAAGCTGGATAGTCCCTCTCCTCGATAACAAGCTGGATGGTCCCTCTCCTCCTGACTCCACAGGACATGGCATCCGAGGTTTCATTAAAGAATTTCACATTCTGATTCATCTGACTACAGAACAGTTTTCCATTTTGCCTCCATTCATTATAATGAGCTTTGGCACAGTGTTTCTGGATTGTGTTGATATTTGGCTTCTTCTTTACATGATGGAGCTGTCACTTACATTTGTGGATTGTACGGTGACGTGATCACAGACCGTGATTTCTGGAAGTTTTTCTGAACCCATGCAGTGATTTGCTTGACCCAACCATGCCTGTATTGAATGCAGTGCCGTCTGAGGGCCCGGAGATTCAGAATTTTCAATATTGATCGTCGGCCTTGTCCTTTGTGCACATGGATTTCTCCAAAATCTGTGCAGCTTTTGGTGATATTATGTGCTGGAAATGTGGGGATACTGGAAGTCTTTGTAATTTTCTGTGTTGAGGAACATTATTCTGAAATTGTTGCACAATTTTTAGACGCGGTTGTTCACAGATCGGTGACCTCAAACAATATTTGCTTCTGGGAGAATCTACCTCTCCCACATGCTCTTTTTATTCACAGTCATGTGTCTTAGTTGAAAAAAGACCCTCCAGCTGCTTTTCATTTTTACCACCTACTTTTGGCTCAGTGGTTATGTTATATGCAGGCCCTAGGTTGAGATAGCGGCGAGACAGGTTACATGAATTCTTTGGAATCCTTGGGGAACCGTTACTCAGGGAGACCATAGACCATGTGCTGCAGCTTCTCTCAGGCACACAGGGGTATTGACCCTCAGGCACAGTCACATAAGTTGTTTACCTTGCTGACCAGACACACTTGACAAGAGTCCTCATAAACGGTAGAAGAGTAGCATTTAATAAGAAGCTGCACAGCCAGTGCAAGTTAAGTCTTATCAGCAACAGGCTCCAGTGACAAACAGTACAGTTTCCTTAGCAGCACAGCAGTTCACAGTCTTCCCAGTAGTACAGGACAGCACAGTTCTAATGCAAAGGCACATTAATGAACACAGCATTCTTTACAGCACAGTGAGATGGGGGAGGGGGGGGGGGTTGCTGGGAGAGATGATCCCTGTGACACCATTTCTTCCAGTCCTTATCTTTCTGCTTGACAATACTCTGCACTGCTAGTTCAGGAACTCTACCTGACCTGTGCTTAGCTTCACTCCTGACTTGAATCCTTTTCACTTGCAGGGTGCAGAAGCAGAACACACACACCACCTTTCTCTTGGGCTCCAGTCAGACAGTAAACAACTTCCCCACAATCCCCCTGGGGCTCTGCTAATCCCCTCCCTTTCTCCTGTGACTGTGTTAACCCCTCTAGTTGCTGGATGCTTCTGGAGCATAACACTTCATGTCTCATGTGCTTGTGTTACTGCTAATAGTCCCACTACTTGTGACTGTCACACTTTGCAACAGCACTACTTCTGCATGTCACACTCTTCCCTCCTTTTTGAATGTCGTCCTCGACATTTGTCTTAATCGGTCAATCTGACCAATTCTGAGACAGTGGTGAAAGTTGGATAGCTTTATATTCAAATTGGCATAACGTTCATAAACATTGATGACAACCTATTCCTACAACCTTTTTCTTGTAGGACGCCTGTAAGAAATAAACAATTAACACAATTAAAACAATCAGCATCTCTTCGGCTGGAGCTTTTCGTACGTCTTCAACCAGCTCTCTCTATCTATGCTTTAACAATTCTTTGTTTCTACAAAGTCTTTTAAAAAAAATCAAAGCATGAAAACAAATTGTTCCAGTAGGCAACATCTTCCATACTGCCTCTCGATGGTGAATACCACTCAAGTGGGCTTACCTGGTCTGCAGGCAGAGATACCTGTTTCCAGTCGACAGTCCTTGGCACTTGACTCGGTTCACCAAGTGTCTCATACGTCAGCATCACGGGCCTCCTCACTTCTCGAGTTGAAATCCTCCTGGTGGGTTGTTCCTCAGATACCACGGGTTCTTCGGTCACAGGAGTTTCTTTCACCGCACTCATTTCCCCTGCTTCCTCAGATGCTCTTGGAGCTGACTCTGTAAGTTCATGTACTTCTCCTGAGTCACCTGTTTCCGCACGGTCTGGTAATTCTGCTCTTCCTGAGTGTCGATCGGTCTCTTCCAGGACCGGTGTTCGATCATCAGATCTGAATTGGACTTCATCTGTACTCATTGGTACGAACTCTTGAGCCTCAGGGCTTAGTTCACTCTCCTGAGGATGGTACATCCCTCTCCTTGACGGTCCGAGAAATACAACGGTGTGTTCTTCTCCATCCGAACTTTCAAGGTCACTATCCACCTCCCGAGCTGCAGTCTGTGGTGGTCCCTTAGTCGATCTCGGACGATGTCGGCCTACTTCTGGGAAATCTTGTTGTGGTGGGAGATAATCACAGGGTAGTAGTAAATTCTGATGGACTATTCTGGTTTTCTTGTATCCCATTTCCAATTGGATGTCATACACTGGGCTGTCATCAGCTTTCCTCCTTACGACCACATGCACCTTGTCTTCCCAGTAAGAACAAAGTTTTCCTGGACCGCCTTTCTCATGTACGTTCTTCCGGCTTCCCGGTGCCAATTCTGCTCCAAAACATTTTCAATCATAGTACTCCTTACTCTTGCTCTGTCCTTGCGTAACCACGTTAGATGCTATGTTGTATGCTTCTGCCATCGTTTCCTTCCATTTCCGAACATACTCCGGATACATTCTGTAAGTCTCTGACACCGGAGTATAGAACATGATGTCGATTGGCAGTCTTGGCGATCGTCCATACAATAGGAAGAAGGGTGAGTAACCCGTTGCATCGATCTTTGTACAGTTATAGGCAATGGCATGTACCACTTTTGACAGAGAACGCTTCCAGTCTTTCTTCTCATCAGCTGTTAAAGTGCGCAACATCGACAATAATGTCCGGTTAAAACGTTCCACTTGTCCATTACCCTCTGGGTCATAGGGAATTGTGTGGGATCTCTGAATTCTACAGTACTTTCCTACAGTATGGACATAGGTCAAAGGGTTGTTGTCAGTGTATACCTCAAACTCTTTGCTGTAGTAGAGATAATCTCTAAATTGTTCACAGATAGCCCATTTCAGTGGCAGGAACTCCAATTTTCTGGAATGTAGATGGTAATTCTTCTCGGCGTCTGTCAACATTCTAGAGCCGTAACCGATGACTCTCAATTTTCCATCTTGATGCTGATACAGGGCAGCTCCTAGTTCAACTTGAGAAGCATCACAATGAAGAACAAATGGTAAATTGAAATCAGGATATCCCAAGATGGGTGGTTGTGGTGAGGCCAGGGACTGGAAATTCATATTCCCAGTTATGAAGGTCTCAGCAGGAATCCTAGTCTGTCTGACTTCACAGGACCCCAGGGGAAATGGTGTATCCCCCACAGTCAGGATATGACTTAATTACCATTACGTTACTATGCCGGCTCCAAAAGGCAATTACCAAAAGGATGCTATAGCCCAGGATGGCGTTCACAGGGACACGACAAATGTTTATAACGAGTAATATTGATTGTCATAGCAGCTGACCAATGTAAAGAATGTGCCGTGAGAGTAAGGTATAGTGCTAGGTGTGAGGGACAACATCATATATTGCATCATTGATGGGATAGTTATTACATAGACCATATGATAGCAGCCTGCAATATGATGTGTACTATGTACAAGGTGAGATGTTCTGCTTGTGCTATAGGACACTGTATTGCAGGTTGGCATACAGGATGGTCAGCAGGGGGTTGGAGGGCCCTGTGTTCCCCCTTCTTCCTGCTGCTTCCAGGTAATCAGCATTAACACAATGGGTACCTGGGCCTGCAGTCTCTCCTCAGAGAGGACAAAGTATTTACATCAGCATTTGTTTCCCTTCAATACATCAACCCCTGGGAGCCTCCGCTCACACCAGGGTGACAAGCAAGGAGAGAATTGAATACAGGTCAGCTAGGATATATACCTTTGTAGTGCAAATGCCTATTCCTGACAAGAGTATGGAAGAATAGCTAATTTAATTACCTCTGAAGTCAGGGGAAGTTCCTGTGTTAGATCAATTACCATGCGCTCCTTACAATGAGAATATTGCTGGGAAATGGATTATGAAATGTCTGATAGAAGGGAAGAGGAGATTACATATAAATCGCCTATTTTCTGCCCTGCCCAAGTTACGTATAAATGTGTCCCTCTGTGAGAGAGGAGGAGTCTTCTGTTGAGGGTCACCTGTCGCTACAGATGTGCAGAAAGACACAAGGAACCGCCCTGGACCCATGACAGCACCCTTCCTGCCGTGTCCAGAGACCTTTGATGAAAGTGTGGTATATTCACTTTTATTCCTTTTAATTTTACTGTATCGTATTACTGCTTCCTTACTGTATTTGTCTGACTACTGTATATATATATATCTTGTAACCGCTTGTATATATTGTACCTAGTATCGCTCTTTTGAGTAAATAAATATATAAAATTTATAAGCTCGCTTCACATTATCCTAAACCCGGAACTCACGGAAGTTGGGAGGAAGGATCAGGGGCACATGGCTCCGATCGGTTTGTGACAGTGGTTTTACCAGGTAGTCTACTAGTTCTCCCAATACCTCCTGGTGGTCTGCTGTCCAGAGAATGGGCTGTTGGGATGAAATGGCGTTGTTTCTTTTAAGCCCTGTCCTACCCGCATTCTTCTTTTTCTCAATGGGTGTTGTCGTCTCTGTCGTACCTCCCAAGAGGAGGTAAAGTGGGGCGGCAATCCTGGAGAAGTTCCGATAGTAGGAGAGGAATCCAAATATCTGCCTTAACTCCTCGACGGTAGAGGGCCGCTTGTCTTTTAAGGCCTGTACCAGAGTGATTTCTGCTGGGTCCATGGTATATCTTTCTATGGACACAATTTTCCCTAGAAATCGGACTTGCTTTTTGAACAATTCACACTTCTTTGGGGTCAACTTAACTCTGTGTTGTTGATACCATTGTAATACAGTCCTTACGTGTTCAATATGCTCCCGGAAGGTTTGGCTGTGTACAACATTGTCATCCAAGTACGGCTGGCAGATATCATCCCTCAATCCTTCTAAACATGTCTCCATGCTCTACTGGAATTCTGCTGGAGCTGAACTGACCCAAACGGTATGCGGATCCACTGATGTTATCCCCATGGTGTGATGAATGCTGTCAAGGGTCTACTGGACTCTTTGACAAACCCTTGGTGGTATGCCTTACCCTGATCGAGGACAGAGAACCAGGTACTTCCTGATAGGCTATTCAGCATATCTTGGATCTTTGTTATTGGGTGCCGATCAGGTTATGACTTTCGGTTTAGTTCCCGATAATCACTGCAGAGTCTCAACGTACCGTCTTTCTTTCTAACACAAACAATAGGAGAGGAATAAGACGACTTTGACTTTTATACCCAACCTCTGTTGATTAGGTCTTGTAAATACTCTTTCACTTCACGGTGTAATGGTTTCGGCACAGACCTGTAACTTCTGGTTACTGGGGTCGTGCCTTTCAAATTGATTTTCAACTGCAACGATGGGATACAGCCTATATCAGAGTCATCTTTGGAGAATGCATGACACTCTTCTCTCAGCATCTGTTTTGCTACCGCTCGATCTTCAGAATACAAGTGTTCCAGGGGTACTCCGAGGTGGGTCGTGCAATTTCTTCCTCTGGGCAACTCTGTAGACCCCTGGCGGGTCTCACACTGGGTGGATATACCATTTTAACAGTTTCAATGTGACCTAACACAGTCTTTGGATCCAGTCTAATTTCGTGTTTCGTAGTGTTCATCACTAGTACTGTCACTCGAACAAACCCACCAGTAGGAATCGTAAGCACAGTCTCACCTTGAACTAGGCCTTCCGGAAGTTCTTAGGAGTCTTTTGGCAAGAACAGTCTTTTCTGGACTTTTCTTCCCGGTTCTACCCAGACTCCACACCTCACCCCCACCATTTGGTTTGCAGGGATGACGGCTGCGTGCCAGCCTACCTTAACTTCTTTTAGGTCCATTGTATTCTGTGCTTTCTTTACTCTATGAATCACATTTTCCGCCACGGCGTTGGGTATGGCGAGTGATGTGGCAATTGCATCCAAGACCAGCGTCCCTGACTTGTGTTTCGTGATGACCTCACTGATTACATTATAACCCAGGATAGGATCCTCTGCCACATTCTGATCACTGGTCATGAGAAAAGATACCAAAATCTCAATGGTGTTGCTGTTCTTCATGGCCCTCAGTTGAAAAGTCACTTCCACCCAGCCTATGAAAGGGATTTCGGTCTGGTTGACAGCTTTGCCGTGGAGTTCCACTGGTCCTAAGAGTTCTTTTAGCGACCAAAGGCAGGTATGTGGCAGTAGCGCCTTCTCCATTCTTCATTTAAAAGGCTCGCTTGGGCTCTTGTGTCCCACAGTGCTTTTACCAGGAGTCCATCTAGCTGGCACTGTATAAAGCACCTTTCATCGATTATGCTGATGAGGCTAACTTTACTGACCAAGTATTCCTCCTCCCAGGAGTACATCATTTGACCTCCGCACTGGGAAAGTAACAGATGTCCCTATCTCTCTTGCAGCTGTTGTAGACGGGAACACACTTGGGGATAGTACTGATGCAGCCGTTTTACCTTTTGCGCCATTCTGGGGTTTGGTGAGATTTGGATTTGCTTCTGGGGCCTCCTCCGTGTCGCGGTTACCTGTTGCCCCTCACTGTCATTCTCCTGTCTTTTAACCCAAATAACCATGACCATTGGCATTCCTTGGCATAATGTCCTTCCTCACCACATCTTAGACAGTGGACACACACCGTTCTCTGATTTGATGAACGGTACGCTTCACAAGCCGGGTATCTTCTGTTTTGGAAACCACTCCTGGGTCTGAGGGATACAAGTTCTGGCCTGGAACTAATCAACTTTTTTATCTCAATCAACTTGGCTCGCAGTTCTCCTATTACTTCCCTCCAGTCAGGGCTGGCAGTTCTCTCTTTTGTTGGTGATTTAAGGTTCCCTCTCGGAGGCGGCACTGGAGGGTCCAGTGATGATCTTCAGACTGGCCACTGGGGGTCTCCAACTTCAGCTGACTCATTTTGATGATTTTAGGAGCAGAGCCTTTCTTTAACTTCTGTTAGCTCTCTGACTTCAAACTAGCGGCCTCATTCATTTTTATAATTAGGACTTCGTCCAGAATGCCAGGATCTTCTAGGTACTGTTTCAGCTGCAACTTGATGTCTTTGCTGATTAACCCCATTCCCAATGATCTCAAGAACTTCTTCTGGACTAGTCCAGCATCAAACTTCTCTTCGGCTTCTACATCTCTCGATGCAAACAACAGTCTATCCTTCAGTTCAATTGCGCTGAACAAGAAACTTTGGGGTGATTCATTATTTTTCTGTGAGAGGTTAATGAGTCGGTGGAACAATTCTGAAGTACTCTCTTCTTTATAGTGCCCTTTTAAAGTCATCTTCAGCTGTTGCAAGGTCAGTTGACTCTTCATTTCTAGCATACTCTGGAGATTCAGTCCTGGGCTGATCGCTTTCACCACCCCCTCAACGATCTCATCTGGCTGGTAGTCTTTTTGTAAGCCTGCATTGATCTGGTGCAACAGGTTCATATAAGACAGTCTCTCTTTCTGTTCACACTCTCCAATCTGTCCCAGGATCTTGAATTCTTTCCTTATGGTGATTTGTGGTGTTAGAGAGGACTGTCTCCCTGATTAACTCGAGCAGGGTAAAGGTCCTGTCTGAGTCTATCACACATTCAGAGGTTTTGGCCGATTCCTGCAGGGTTGTTGTTAGGGCTTTGAATTGTTCTTTCAATTCCTGTAGTTCAGTCTGTGTACGGAGATTCCCAGTTTTGGTAATTGGTGCTGGCCCTCCATCCTCCAACTTCAACCTGGTTAGAAACTGTGTTAGTTCCTGGAAGAATGTCCCCATGACATCTCCAGCTTCTTTCTCCCCCAGCTCATCCATTTTTGCATTAATGGCAGCTAACAGTTGCCTGCTGTTGTGTGCTTTAGAAATCTGTTCTTCTGACATCTTTATATGTTCTGCTCTGCTAAACCCCTCCCTGACTCCTGTGACTATGTTAACCCCTCTAGTTGCTGGATGCTTCTGGAGCATAACACTTCCTGTCTCATGTGCTTGTGTTACTGCTAATAGTTGCCGAATGCTTTTAAAGCAACAGCACTACTTGTGACTGTCACACTCTGCAACAGCACTACTTCTGCATGTCACAGTTAGCCATAGCTCCCAACTATCCCAGATTCAAAGGGACTGTCCCAATCTGAGGGCTCAGTCCCATCACAGCTTTTTTCCCAGCTTCTATACTCACCTCTCTGATGTGTCATCATCGCTCTGTAGCTCCTCCTTCTAGAGGGCGGGGCCATTTCTCGTTGCATAAATTAAATTATATATTTATTTCTTTTCACTCCAGGAATCAGCTCCCAGGACTCAAACTCACATCTCTGTGTTTGTAGGCTGGTGCTCTACCAATTAGCCACAACCCACAATGATGTAGGTAGGAGAATTTGGTAATCTCGACCTCTACTGCAGGCAATGAACCCAGAAACAGATTATACATGTTCATAGAGATACATTGTCTATAACAATGTATTTCTATGTTCACTGTATACTGAGTTGAAGAAAAAAATATTTTTTTTATTCCTATAAAAGTACTAAAAATAATAAAAAAAAATACAAAAATGTATTGTTTTTTTTTCTGTGAGTCTCCCAAGGTCTCAAACCCACAACCTTAACAATACAGGCAGGAAGGAGCTCAACCTGCTGAGCCACAAGGTCTAGTGATGTCATGGGGAGAATTTTTTGTACTTGATCTGTATTGCAGGCTCTGACTAAGGCAGATGATACTGATAGAAATACACTGCTATGTACAATGTATGTATTTGTATTCTAGCGGGAGAATAAGAGAATTTGTCATCCTATAAAATTGCTAAAAAATAGTAATGAAAAACACTTGATAATGAAAAAAATAATGTCATTTTAATGTGTTTCTAAAAAAATAATAAATCACAAATCAGCAAATAGCATGGACAGATTTGGTGTAATCGTAATGACCAGCACAACACAGAGATCAGGTTATTTATGGGGATCGGTAAATGACATTAAAAAAATGGTGCGATTGATATTTTTCTCTATTAAACCCATAAAAAATTAATAAAACTGTAATGCTGAGGCCATGTTCACATGTAGCATAAATGCTGCATTCATTTTGCTGCTTTTTTTTCTGCAGGTGTCCGCACCACATGACGCAATAACAATCTTCTCTGATTATTGCATGTTTGCTGCGTTTCTTTTATGCATTTTCCCGCTTAATTGATGCGATTTTGGGACAGATATGAAGCAGAATTTTTGTTAAATTAGTTTTTATTAAAGGATTTTTTACATTTATGGAGTAAAAGAAAAAGTAATAGTAATATAGAAGCAAACAAGAAAAGAATGAAAGCAAAAAAAATCAAAATTTAAAAGTATGAAAGATATAGGTGAAATAAAGGGTGGAAAGGGTTAAGAATGAGAAGGGGGAAGGAAAAATATGGTTTATTAGGGAAATGGGAAACAAGAAAAGGGAGAATTAAAGGGATAGAAAGAAAATGAAAAAAATTGGTATGAACAGGATAGGCAAGGGAAAGGGGTTACAATACACAAGATACCTTATATATAAACCATTTAACAGGTAGGAGGGGAAGAAAAGGAACGGGAAAGGCAAGGAAAGGAAAGGGAAAGGAAGAGCAGCAGTAAAAACAGGTGGAGAGACAAGAATATAGAGGAATACTAACTTATAAATATTGTAAATTACTGTTTTGTGAGTTCTAATAAAAAATTTATAATAGTCTGTAAAAGAAAAATAAGTGGTTAGTAAGATGAAGCAGAGTTTTTAACGCATATTTTTGTGCATACGCGCCATCACATGACCGGAAGTGAGGAGAAGCATGAAGGAGCTGCTGCAGAAGGGCAGCTCCGGTAAGGTGGCGCACACCCCGACGCTCGGCACTTTATTACAGCATGGGGCCCCATGAGCAGAAGCACAAGAGAGGGGCCCCGACTGGGCCTGGGCACCCCCTCTGTACTGCTGTTCACGGGATCCCCTACAGCAGTAAGGGCAGTAATGCCCTGATGGGGGCCCTGGATTCATTGTCTCCTGTCCAGCCGCCAGGTACCACTGATCAGGACGCTGGACCAGAGACCCAGGAATCCATCTGCTCATCTCTAGTCCCAACTGTCCCCAATACAGCGCACAGTCCTGGATTTGGGCCTACGCCCTGCAGTCTTGGGCGTCTTTAGAATTTCCCTAACTAACACCGCCCCTCTGACAATTTCTCCTGCCACGGAAGAAAGAAATGGTAAATGGGCGTTGATTGGGGCGTGGCCAGGGCGTGGCCAAAATTTGCAGCGCCGCGATATGAGCACCGCATAATCTGTTCTTCTTTCTCTTCTTCAAAAGTTGGGAGGTAGGGTTAGCATTGCTGAATTGCAGCGCTGGGGTCCTGGTTTCAAATCCAACCAAGAACAACATCTGCAAAGTGTTAGTATGTTCTCCCCGTGTTTGCGTTTGTTTTCCCCAGGTTCTTCCCACTCTCCAAAGACATATTGATAGTGAACCTACACTGTGTGCAGAATTATTAGGCAAGTTATATTTTAGAGGATTCTTTTTATTATTGATCAACAACTATGTTCTCAATCAACCCAAAAGACTCATAAATATCCAAGCTTAATATTTTTGGAAGTTGGAGTGTTTTTTTTTTTAGATTTGGCTATCTTAGGAGGATATCTGTTTGTGCAGGTAACTATTACTGTGCAGAATTATTAGGCAACTTAATAAAACCCAAATATAATCCCATCTCACTTGTTTATTTTCACCAGGTAAACCAATATCAGTGCACAACATTTAGAAATAAACATTCCTGACATGCAAAAACCAAAATCAAAAAAATTAGTGACGAATATAGCCCCCTTTCTTTATGATGACACTCAGCAGCCTCCATCCATCTGTCAGTTGCTTGATCTGTTTTCGATCAACATTGCGTGCAGCAGCCACCACAGCCTCCCAGACACTGTTCCGAGAGGTGTACTGTTTTCCCTCCCTGTAGATCTCACATTTTATGATGGACCACAGGTTCTCTATGGGGTTCAGATCAGGTGTACAAGGGGGCCATATCATTATTTTTTCTTCTTTTAGACCTTTACTGGCCAGCCATGCTGTGGAGTAGTTGGATGCATGTGATGGAGCATTGTCCTGCATGAAAATCATGTTTTTCTTGAACGATACCGACTTCTTCCTGTACCACTGCTTGAAGAAGTTGTCTTCCAGAAACTGGCAGTAGGTCTGGGAGTTGAGCTTCACTCCATCTTCAACCCGAAAAGGTCCCACAAGTTCATCTTTGATGATACCAGCCCATACCAGTACCTCACCTCCACCTTGCTGGCGTCTGAATCGGAGTGGAGCTCTCTGCCCTTTACTGATCCAGCCTCTGGCCCATCCATCTGGCCCATCAAGAGTCACTCTCATTTCATCAGTCCATAAAACCTTTGAAAAATCAGTCTTAAGATATTTCTTGGCCCATTCTTGACATTTTATCTTATGTTTCTTGCTCAGAGGTGGTGGTTTTTCAGCCTTCCTTACCTTGGCCATGTCCCTGAGTATCGCACACCTTGTGCTTTTTGATACTCCAGTAACGTTGCAGCTCTGAAATATGGCAAAACTGGTGGCAAATGGCATCTTTGCAGCTTCACGCTTCACGCTTGATTTTCCTCAATTCATGGGCAGTTATTTTGTGCCTTTTTTGGCCAACACGCTTCTTGCGACCCTGTTGGCTATTTGCCATGAAACGCTTGATTGTTCGGTGATCACGCTTCAAAAGTTTGGAAATTTCAAGACTGCTGCCTCCCTCTGCAAGACATCTCACAATTTTGGACTTTTCAGAGCCGTCAAATCTCTCTTCTGACCCATTTTGCCAAAGGAAAGGAAGTTGCCTAATAATTAAGCCCACCTTATATAGGGTGTTGATGTCATTAGTCAACACCCCTCCTCATTACAGAGATGCAATCACCAGATTTATTGAATTGGTAGTTGGCTCTCAAGAATATGCAGCTTGGAGTAGGACGACATGTATAAAAAATATCATGTGATCAAAATACGCATTTGCCTAATAATTCTGCACGCGGTGTAGATTGTGGGAAAAGTGCTGTGGAATTAATGATGCTTAAGTGTGTAAAATGAATAATTACTTTTTAGTCTTTTATTATCTTAGTCCCAACTGTTCTGAGATTTATATATGTATACGAGAAGCTCCCCCTAGTGGTGTCTGCAGACAGAATCTTATCACGTATCTCTGTATACAGGGAGCTCCCCCTAGTGGTGACTGCAGACAGAATCTTATCATGTATCTCTGTATACAGGGAGCTCCCCCTAGTGGTGGCTGCAGACAGGATCTTATCATGTATCTCTGTATACAGGGAACTCTCCCTAGTCGTGGCTGCAGACAGGATCTTATCATGTATCTCTGTATACAGGGAGCTCCCCCTAGTGGTGACTGCAGACAGAATCTTATCATGTATATCTGTATACAGGGAGCTCCCCCTAGTGGTGGCTGCAGACAGAATCTTATCATGTATCTCTGTATACAAGGAGCTCCCCCAAGTGGTGGCTGCAGATAGGATCTTATCATGTATCTCTGTACACAGGGAGCTCCCCCTAGTGGTGGCTGCAGACAGGATCTTATCATGTATCTCTGTAAACAAGGAGCTCCCCCTAGTGGTGGCTGCAGACAGGATCTTATCATGTATCTCTGTATACAGGGAGCTCCCCCTAGTGGTGGCTGCAGACAGAATCGTATCATGTATCTCTGTATACAAGGAGCTCCCCCTAGTGGTGGCTGCAGACAGGATCTTATCATGTATCTCTGTATACAGGGACCTCCCCCTAGTGGTGGCTGCAGACAGGATCTTATCATGTATCTCTGTATACAGGGAGCTCCCCCTAGAGGAGACTACAGACAGAATCTTATCGTGTATCTCTGTATACAGGGAGCTCCCCCTAGTGGTGGCTGCAGACAGAATCTTATCATGTATCTCTGTATACAGCAAGCTCTCCCTAGTGGTGGCTGCAGACAGAATCTTATCATGTATCTATGTATACAGGGAGCTCCCCCTAGTGGTGGCTGCAGACAGGATCTTATCATGTATCTCTGTATACAGGGAGCTCCCCCTAGTGGAGACTGCAGACAGAATCTTATCATGTATCTCTGCATACGGAGAGCCCCCCCTAGTGGTGGCTGCAGACAGGATCTTATCATGTATGTCTGTATACAGGGAGCTCCCCCTAGTGGAGACTGCAGACAGAATCTTATCATGTATCTCTGTAGACAGGGAGCTCCCCCTAGTGCTGGCTGCAGACATAATCTTATCATGTATCTCTGTATACAGGGAGCTCCCTGTAGTGGTGGCTGCAGACAGAATCTTATCATGTATGTCTGTATACAGGGAGCTCCCCCTAGTGCTGGCTGCAGACAGGATCTTATCATGTATCTCTGTATACAGGGAGCTCCCCCTAGTGGAGACTGCAGACATAATCTTATCATGTATCTCTGTATACCGGGAGCTCCCCCTAGTGGAGGCTGCAGACAGAATCTTATCATGTATCTATGTATACAGGGAGCTCCCCCTAGTGGTGACTGCAGTCAGAATCTTATCATGTATCTCTGTATACCGGGAGCTCCCCCTAGTGGAGGTTGCAGACAGAATCTTATCGTGTATCTATGTATACAGGGAGCTTCCCCAAGTGGTGGCTGCAGACAGGATCTTATCTTGTATCTCTGTATACAGGGAGCTACCCATAGTGGTGACTACAGATAGAATCTCATCATGTATCCCTATATACAGAGAGCCCCCCCTAGTGGTGACTGCAAACAGGATCTTATCATGTTTCTCTGTATACAAGGAGCTCCCCCTAGTGGTGGCTGCAGACAGGATCTTATCATGTATCTCTATATACAGGGAGCTCCCCCTAGTGGTGGCTGCAGACAGGATCTTATCATGTATCTCTGTATACCGGGAGCTCCCCCTAGTGGAGGCTGCAGACAGAATCTTATCATGTATTTATGTATACAGGGAGCTTCCCCAAGTGGTGGCTGCAGACAGGATCTTATCTTGTATCTCTGTATACAGGGAGCTACCCATAGTGGTGACTACAGATAGAATCTCATCATGTATCCCTGTATACAGAGAGCCCCCCCTAGTGGTGACTGCAGACAGGATCTCATCATGTTTCTCTGTATACAAGGAGCTCCCCCTAGTGGTGGCTGCAGACAGGATCTTATCATGTATCTCTATATGCAGGGAGCTCCCCCTAGTGGTGGCTGCAGACAGGATCTTATCATGTATCTCTGTATACAGGGAGCTCCCCCTAGTGGTGGCTGCAGACAGAATCTTATCATGTATCTCTGCATACAGGGAGCTCCCCCTAGTGGTGGCTGCAGACAGGATCTTATCATGTATCACCGTATACAGGGAGCTACCCATAGTTGTGACAACAGACAGAATCTCATCATGTATCCCTGTATACAGAGAGCCCCCCCTAGTGGTGACTGCAGAC
The DNA here is from genome assembly GCF_046119375.1 of Phyllobates terribilis. Lineage (NCBI taxonomy): Eukaryota > Metazoa > Chordata > Amphibia > Anura > Dendrobatidae > Phyllobates > Phyllobates terribilis. The sequence goes on along the minus strand of NW_027362761.1, from coordinate 606,477,057 downwards.
AGGATCTTATCATGTATCTCTGTATACAAGGAGCTTCCCATAGTGGTGGCTGCAGACAGGATCTTAGCATGTATCCCTGTATACAGGGTGCTCCCCCTAGTGGAGACTGCAGACAGGATCTTATTGTAACGGGTCTGGGGGGTGGAACCTCAGAGCAACTATACAAAGGGGCAGTCCTTGTAAGGAAGCGGGTGGCTCCCGGGGAAGGCGGGCAGGTAGCCACGGCAAGTGACAGGGACAGTCTCTGGGTAGAAGGGCAGGAAGTCACGGCAAGTGACGGGGACAGTCTCTTGACAGGCGGGTGGTCACGGCAAGTGACAGCAGTGTAAGAGTCTCTAGACGGGCAGGTGGTCACGGCAAGTGACAGCAGGGTAAGAGTCTCTAGACGGGCAGGTGGTCACGGCAAGTGACAGCAGGGTAAGAGTCTCTAGACAGGCAGGTGGTCACGGCAAGTGACGGCAGAGCCTCCAGGTAGGCTAGCAGGCAGGTAGCAGGTGAGCGCTCCCAGGTGAGCAGGCAAGAGTCTCTGGACAAGCAGGTGGTCACAGCAAGTGACAGCAGAGCCTCCAGGTAGGCTAGCAGGCAGGTAGCAGGTGAGCGCTCCCAGGTGAGCGGGCAAGAGTCTCTGGACAGGCAGGTGGTCACAGCAAGTGATGGCTAAGCCTCCAGGTAGGCTAGCAGGCAGGTAGCAGGTGAGCGCTCCCAGGTGAGCGGGCAAGAGTCTCTGGACAGGCAGGTGGTCACAGCAAGTGACGGCTAAGCCTCCAGGTAGGCTAGCAGGCAGGTAGCAGGTGAGCGCTCCCAGGTGAGCGAGTAAGAGTCTCTGGACAGGCAGGCAGGTATCTGGCAGGTACTTCCTGGTCCGCAGGCGGACTGATCCATAGACAGACTGGCAGGTGCTGGTAGGCAGACTGTCGGACCACAGGATAGCAAGCAGGTAAGCAGATATCAGGCAGGTATCAGGCAGGTATCAAGCAGGAATCTGGCAGGTGACTGGCAGGTAACTGGTAACGGGATCTGAGGGCTGAAGCAGAGTTGAAAGGCTTTGCAACAACATTGCTCGGGCACCTCCATTTTGGAGGAGGTGCCTTATATATGGTGAAGTCCTCCGGCCATTGGCCGGGGACTCCTTAAGACGGCGCGCGCGGCCCCTTTAAGGGAGGGGGAGCGCGCGCGCGCACCCTATGCACAGAGGCCGGGAAGCAGCGCGCGCTGCCAGCAGAGCGGGAGGAAGCTGCCGGGCACGGAGCGGAGAGGTGAGGGGAACGGCGTCCCTGCCTAGCAGGAGGCAGGGACGCCGACGCTACAGTACCCCCCCCCTTTAGGCCCCCCCTTCTTTAGGCCAGACAGAAATTTATCAAGGATGAGAGGGGCATGGATGTTCTCCCGGGGCTCCCATGTTCTCTCCTCAGGACCAAACCCCTTCCAATCCACCAGAAAAAAGGATTTTCCTCTTACCCTTTTGGTGGCCAGAATGTTCTCTACCTCAAACTCGTTTTCAGCGGAAACCGGAGCAGGAGGCGTACCTGTAGACTTGGAAAAAGAGTTAAGTACCACGGGTTTGAGTAGAGATACATGGAAGGAGTTAGGAATCCGCAAATTGGCCGGGAGTTTCAATTTATAGGCCACCGGATTGATCTGTTTGATAACTTCCAGTGGGCCGATGAACCGAGGCCCTAACTTGTAGGAAGGAATCTTGAGCCGGACATATTTGGACGAGAGCCAGACCTTATCTCCAGGACGTAATTGTGGAGGATCCAGACGTCTTTTGTCAGCCTGTTTTTTCATCCGCTCGGATGACTGAAGAAGTGCGGATCTGGTACTTTCCCAAATGGAGGAAAATTCGTTAACGAGAGATTCCGCAGCCGGATTGTCCACCGAAGCGGAGACGGGAAACGGGATCCGAGGATGCTGACCGAAGTCTACAAAAAACGGGGATTTGGAGGAAGATTCGCTCTCGTGATTATTGTAAGAAAATTCGGCCCGCGGTAAAAGATCCACCCAGTCGGAATGGTGAGCATTAACAAAGTGCCGGAGGTAACTGGTTAAAATTTGGTTGATCCGTGATTTGGTTTAACTTGGCCATTGGACTGTGGGTGATAAGCAGAAGAAAAGTCCAAGGTGACCCCCAGCAGTTTACACATGGCTCGCCAGAAACGAGAGGTGAACTGAACCCCTCGGTCGGATACGATGTGGAGAGGAAGACCATGAAGACGGAAGACATGATGAATAAAGTCTTTAGCTAACTCTAATGCAGACGGGAGACCCGGCAGGGGAATAAAGTGAGCCATTTTGGAAAAGCGGTCAGCGACCACCCATATGACCGTACAGCCGGCAGAGACAGGGAGGTCCGTAATAAAGTCCATAGCTATATGCTGCCACAGGGCAGCAGGTACAGGAAGAGGAAGGAGACGGCCGGCTGGCAGATGTCTCGGAACCTTGTTGCGGGCGCAGGACACACAGGCTGAAACAAAATCTATTACGTCCTTGTGCAGGGTAGGCCACCAGTAATGCCGGGAAATAAGCTGGAGGGTCTTTTTCTGACCAGCGTGGCCAGCTAGCTTGGACGAGTGTCCCCAGTGTAGAACCTTCACACGATACGGAACAGATACGAACGTCTTACCGGGTGGAAGACGATTTAGATTCACGGGGGCCACCTGCATTACTTTGGCGGGGTCGATGATGTGTTTAGGCTCCTCCTCAAGATCAGAGACCAAAAAGGATCGGGATAAAGCATCAGCTTTGATGTTTTTGTCAGCCGGGCGAAAATGAAGAATAAAATTAAAGCGGATGAAGAACAAGGACTACCGGGCTTGGCGCGGGTTAAGTCTCTGGGCACTCTGGAGGTAAGCCAAGTTCTTGTGGTCCGTGTAAATTATTACCGGGTGAAGAGCCCCCTCGAGCAGGTAACGCCACTCCTCCAGTGCCAGCTTAATGGCCAACAATTCTCGGTCTCCTATAGAATAATTGAGCTCAGAAGAGGAGAAGAGTTTGGAGAAGAAGCCGCAGGTTACCATTCTTCCGGAAGACGACTTTTGGGTGAGTACCGCTCCGGCTCCGGAGGAGGAGGCGTCTACTTCTAGGAAGAATTGTTTGTTGCCGTCCGGACGATGCAGCACAGGGGCGGAGGAAAAAGCTCTTTTCAAGGAAAGGAAGGCCTCCTCTGTTTCGGGCGGCCATTCTCTGGGATTAGCGCCCTTACGGGTGAGCGCCAAGATAGGGGCAGTCCGGGAAGAGAAGTGCGGAATGAAGAGGCGGTAGTAGTTGGCGAAGCCCAGGAACCGCTGAATAGCCTTCAACCCCTCTGGTCGGGGCCACTTCTGGATGGCAGACAGTTTCTCAGGGTCCATTTGTAGGCCGGTCTGAGAGATGATGTAGCCCAGAAACGGAAGCGAGGTCTGCTCAAAAAGGCACTTCTCATATTTAGCGTAGAGGTGGTTCTGCCTGAGCCTGAGCAGGACCTGACGAACGTCCCTCCGGTGAGTGAGAAGATCCGGAGAGAAGACCAAGATGTCGTCCAGGTATACCACCACGCAGGAGTAGAGAAGGTCACGGAAGATGTCATTGACCAACTCTTGAAAGACAGCGGGAGCGTTACAGAGACCGAAGGGCATTACAAGGTATTCATAGTGGCCGTCCCGGGTGTTGAATGCCGTCTTCCATTCATCCCCCTGACGGATACGGACTAGATTATACGCCCCACGGAGGTCCAGCTTGGTGAAGATTCTAGCCCCCCTCAGACGGTCAAATAATTCAGGAATGAGCGGAAGGGGGTATTTATTCTTCACTGTGATCCGGTTAAGGCCTCTATAGTCTATACAGGGACGGAGTGAGCCGTCCTTCTTTTTGACGAAGAAGAAGCCTGCTCCCGCCGGGGAGGTAGATTTCCGGATAAATCCCCGGGCCAGATTCTCCTCAATATATTCAGACATGGACCGGGTCTCAGCAGCGGACAAAGGGTAGATACGCCCACGGGGAGGAGTAGCGCCGGGCATCAGGTCAATTGGGCAGTCGTATGGTCTATGAGGGGGTAAGGTCTCTGCCTCTCTTTTATTAAAGACGTCCGCAAAAGACCAATAGGGAACCGGTAGGCCGGGTAGATTGGCTGGGGTAGGCGAAGGACGAGCAGGATGAATGGGAACTAAACAAGTCTTATGGCAGTCCTGTCCCCAGCGAAGAACTTCTCCGGTCTGCCAATCAAGCATGGGTGCGTGTTTCTGGAGCCAAGGTAGGCCTAGCAAGAGGGCGTGAGAGAGTCCAGGCAGAACATGAAAGAAGATGCTCTCAGAGTGCAGCATTCCCACCTGCAAAGTTAAGGATTCGGTGATGAGTTGGATGGGATGTGGTAAGAGGCCCCCATCCACGGCGGCGACAGATAAGGGTACAGCCAGAGGTTTGGTGGGAATGCGGTATTTCTCTACCGGGGACTGAGAAATGAGATTTCCGCCAGCTCCAGAGTCAAGTTGAGCCAGTTCAAAATAACGGTTCTCCCCGCAGATGATAGAGACCGACAGCATTAGAGATGGAGAGGGTTTATTTATGTCTAGGGCGACCTCTCTGAGCGACCCTAGACACAGGCGTTTCCCGACCTCTCTGGGCAGGAACGGATCTGGTGCTCCTTACTGCCACAGTAGAAGCAGCTCCCCTCGGCGCGGCGTAATTCTTGACGGGTCTTGACCATCTTGGTCTGGTCGACCTGCATAGGCTCGGGTGAGTGCGCCGGGGGAGTAACGGAGGAAGTGACGGGTCTCTGGAAGGTAGGGGCAAGGCGTGGAAACCTCCTCTCACGGGTGGCCTCTTTGGTGCGCTCCGGGAACCGGATGTCAATCCGGGTGGCAAGTGTAATTAAGTCGTCGAGAGTGGTAGGAATGTCCCGACCGGCGAGTTCATCTTTAATACTGCCGGACAGACCCTCCCAGAAGACAGACACCAGGGCGTCGTTATCTCAGGCAAGCTCCGAAGCAAGGGTACGGAACCGTATGGCATATTGGCCCACGGTGAGACTTCCTTGGCGGAGGCGTAGCAGAGATGAAGCGGATGAGGTCCTCCGTCCTGGTTCGTCGAAGACCTTCCGAAAAGTCGTGAGAAAGGCTGGCAGGTTGGACACCAGGGGGTCTCCTCTCTCCCATAGAGGATTTAACCAAGCCAGCGCCTCTCCCGTGAGATGGGACATGATGAAGGCTACTTTGGCTCGGTCGGTGGAAAACTGGTGTGCCAACAGTTCGAAGTGCAGAGTACACAGGTTAATGAAGCCCTGTGCCTGTCCGGGATCTCCGCCAAAACGAGGCGGGGCGGTGAGGCGAGGACCGGGAAGAGCTGCCATGGAATTGATGGGCAGCGGCGCTGCCGGGGTAGGAGTCGTGCGACTGGAAGCAGGTCCCGAAGAGGAAGTCATTGTGTCCAGGCGGGAGTTAACACCATGCAGGTGGCTCAGGATGGACTCCTGTTGGGACCTCTGACGGGAAAGTTCATGACATAGGTCCGAGAGCGAGGGAGCCTGGGTGCCACCGGGTTCCATGGCCCGAGCAAACTGTAACGGGTCTGGGAGGTTGAACCTCAGAGCAACTATACAAAGGGGCAGTCCTTGTAAGGAAGCGGGTGGCTCCCAGGGAAGGCGGGCAGGTAGCCACGGCAAGTGACAGGGACAGTCTCTGGGTAGAAGGGCAGGAAGTCACGGCAAGTGACGGGGACAGTCTCTTGACAGGCGGGTGGTCACGGCAAGTGACAGTAGGGTAAGAGTCTCTAGACGGGCAGGTGGTCACGGCAAGTGACAGCAGGGTAAGAGTCTCTAGACGGGCAGGTGGTCACGGCAAGTGACAGCAGGGTAAGAGTCTCTAGACAGGCAGGTGGTCACGGCAAGTGACGGCAGAGCCTCCAGGTAGGCTAGCAGGCAGGTAGCAGGTGAGCGCTCCCAGGTGAGCGGGCTAGAGTCTCTGGACAAGCAGGTGGTCACAGCAAGTGACGGCAGAGCCTCCAGATAGGCTAGCAGGTAGGTAGCAGGTGAGGGCTCCCAGGTGAGCGGGCAAGAGTCTCTGGACAGGCAGGTGGTCACAGTAAGTGATGGCTAAGCCTCCAGGTAGGCTAGCAGGCAGGTAGCAGGTGAGCGCTCCCAGGTGAGCGGGCAAGAGTCTCTGGACAGGCAGGTGGTCACAGCAAGTGACGGCTAAGCCTCCAGGTGGGCTAGCAGGCAGGTAGCAGGTGAGCGCTCCCAGGTGAGCGAGTAAGAGTCTCTGGACAGGCAGGCAGGTATCTGGCAGGTACTTCCTGGTCCGCAGGCGGAGTGATCCATAGACAGACTGGCAGGTGCTGGTAGGCAGACTGTCGGACCACAGGATAGCAAGCAGGTAAGCAGATATCAGGCAGGTATCAGGCAGGTATCAAGCAGGAATCTGGCAGGTGACTGGCAGGTAACTGGTAACGGGACCTGAGGGCTGAAGCAGAGTTGAAAGGCTTTGCAACAACATTGCTCGGGCACCTCCATTTTGGAGGAGGTGCCTTATATATGGAGAAGTCCTCCGGCCATTGGCCGGGGACTCCTTAGGACGGCGCGCGCGGCCCCTTTAAGAGAGGGGGAGCGCGCGCGCGCGCACCCTAAGCACAGAGGCCGGGAAGCAGCGCGCGCTGCCAGCAGAGCGGGAGGAAGCCACCGGGCACGGAGCGGAGAGGTGAGGGGAACAGCGTCCCTGCCTAGCAGGAGGCAGGGACGCCGACGCTACACTTATCATGTATCTCTGTATACAGGGAGCTTCCCCTAGTGGTGACTGCAGACAGGATCTTATCATGTATCTCTGTATACTGGGAGCTCCCCCTAGTGGTGGCTACAGACAGGATCTTATCATGTATCTCTGTATACAGGGAGCTCCCCCTAGTGGAGGTTACAGACAGGATCTTATCATGTATCTCTGTATACAGGGAGCTCCCCGTAGTGGAGGTTACAGACAGAATCTTATCATGTATCTCTGTATACAGGGAGCTCCCCCTAGTGGTGCCTGCAGACAGGATCTTATCATGTATCTCTGTATACAGGGAGCTTCTCCAAGTGGTGTCTGCAGGCAGAATCTTATCATGTATCTCTGTATACAGGGAGCTCCCCCTAGTGGTGGTGGCAGACAGAATCTTATCATGTATCTCTGTATACAGGGAGCTCCCCCTAGTGGTGGCTGCAGACAGGATCTTATCATGTATCTCGGTATACAGGGAGCTCCTCCTAGATGCGGCTGCAGACAGTATCTTATCATGTGTTTATGTATACAGGGAGCTCCCACTAGTGGTGGCTACAGACAGGATCTTATCATGTATTTCTGTATACAGGGAGCTCCCACTAGTGATGGCTACAGACAGAATCTTGTCATGTATCTCTGTATACAGGGAGCTCCCCCTAGTGGTGGTGGCAGACAGAATCTTATCATACATCTCTGTATACAGGGAGCTCCCCCTAGTGGTGGCTGCAGACAGGATCTTATCATGTATCTCTGTATACAGGGAGCTCCCCCTAGTGGTGACTGCAGACAGAGTCCTATCATGTATCTCTGTATACAGGGAGCTCCCCCTAGTGGTGGCTGCGGACAGAATCTTATCATGTATCTCTGTATACAGGGAGCTCCCCCTAGTGGTGGCTGCAGACAGAATCTTATCATGTATCTCTGTATACAGCAAGCTCCCCCTAGTGGTGGCGGCAGATAGAAAGAACTGTATCATGTTTCTCTGACTTTGCTGAAGGTTTTGAAGCTTTGTATGATTAAGGATTAGCCTCTATAGCCCCTTTTTCCCAGTACTCTGAGATTAAAGGACCTTACAGTAACACAGCTTAGTAAGGTATGGATGAGATGAAATATCCCCTCTAGTTACTGAAAGGTCAAGGACTTTTTCATTGATGGCACACCCTTACACTCTGCCTCTGGTCAGCTTCTCTAAGATGTATTTTTCACACTGATTTAGGAAATTCAATGTCTTTATCTCTGGCATTTAGGGTCATTAAAGAACAGAATGGTTTTAATCCAGGTGTTTAATTGAAATGATTTCCCTCTCCCCGGTGTCCAGACCTTCTAATAACACTCAGGACGTAGAAGGCGTGAAATCCGCTGCGCTGGAGGTTTAACATTCCAGGCAATCGCTCTATAAATGTGATTGATATTAATTTTGACATAAAATCCTTACAATGATTCCTCTGCCCTCCAGCTCGCTGGTGTCCTAAGTAATTGCTAACTCTGAATATGACCTCACATCAACCTTGTACTTACCAAGGGAAAATGCTTGTATGATCCTTGATATGAAAAAAGGCCAATCGGGGAGACAGGAGATGACTCCACAAGAGAAGACCTTTCATTATAATTCCATACATAAAAACTAAAGCTCATAAGATATGACAGTGCAGGCAAGTCATGTTATCAGCACCATGGACTTCTCTAGATTTCTCTACTTCTAGCTCCGCCATTGTGTTTCCTGTGGATAACTCATAGTCCATGTGTACGGGTGACCATCATAAATCCATGTGTAGCACCCTGAGGATTCGGCTGCTACAGGGGTATTGCACCTCAACCCAGAGGTGTGATATCCCACTCCCGGGTAAGGATGGAGTGTGGACCTGAGCTCGGTAGGCTGCATGCACTACACACATCCCATTTCCGAGGGGCAGGCCGACGGTACTCCCACTTAGAAATGTGCAGGTACGACCGAGTCTGTTCCTGGCTGGAGTGGGAGGGGGGTGGTACATCCCAAGTAGTGTAGGGGCAGATAGGGGGAGCAGCCTGGGTAAAGATAGGAGCTCATTGGGTGCTGGTCACCTGAGCTCACACATAGAGGGAGTATATAAGGTGGGCACCATCTTAGATCAGGGTCAGTCAGTCTTTGCAGAGGAGTCAGTCTGCCACAGTCGGTCAGTCTGTCAGAGTAAGAAGCAGAGGTCCAGATGAGCCTGCAGAGAGAGAGTGGAGCAGAGAAGGAAAGACCCAGAGGGGACAAAGAGAGGACTCTGAGAACCCAAATTCAATCCCCGGGTGAAGAGTCGGCAATAGGGTACCGGATCCCAAACTGGTGGGGGCAAAAGCACACCCTAGCCAGAGACCGGAGGCCGTGGGCAGCGTCTGCCACGGCCACCCACCACATCCACCCCGAAGGCAAACCACGTGGAGGGTCAGGGAACCCAAGGCCAAGGGTCTCCCAACAGAAGGCCCGAGGGAGCTGGACCTAGGTGGATCACTAGTGGGGACGGCCAGAGGAAAGGACAGAAGGAGAGCTCAGGGTCACGCTCCGGACTTGTTTGGGGGTTTGCTGAATCCAGGACCTGGTGGACGCAGCACGGCTCGGGTGGTCACTTGAAGCTGGAGTGACCGGAACATCAGCAGTGAGTAAATACCCTAAACTGCACAACCCGACTCTGTCTTCACTTAACATCTATGCTGCACCACCACAACCCCCATCCTCTGCACCTGACCCCCTGAGGCTATACCCCACCCGTTGGGGGTTATACTACCAAAAGCTGCACCAACACCATCAGCCTCAGCGGACCCTGCTGCAGCGGCGGCCATAGTGACCGCAATACAACGGGTGGCGTAGTCGACATTAAGAACTTTATAACATCTGTAGGACTGCCACATACTCTGAGCTTGACACCCTGGGCACGGACCGGGTCACAGCCACTCGGAAGACTACAACCCCCCATCTGATCCGGCTCCGGATATTCCCCTAAAGAATATGGCCCAGGGGGCGCGTCACATGCATCTGCCGTACACCTGCTGCTGACATCACAGACCCATTGGTTTTGCCATAATGTAGTCTAGAGGAGGTTCAGTTTATTCTGTCGGGGCACATGGGAAATATAAAAGTGGTTTCCCTGTGGGACCTTCCTAATTGAAAATTGATTCAGAAGCTCAAATGCAGTGAATATATATATATTAAATTAAAAATAAAATATAAAGATTATGATGTAGGATTATGTAGGAAGATCATATTGGATCTTTATGGTGGTGGATACTTTTGGAAGATTATGCTGGAATATTATGATGTAGGATAATGATTTTGGGATTATGTTGGAGAATTATGTTGAGGATCACAGTGAAGGATCATTAATGGAGGATTACGGTAGAGGATTGTGTTGGATGATCATAGTAGTTTACTGTGGTGGAGCATTATGTTGAGGATCATGGTGAAGGGACATGGTAGAAGATCACATTGAGGACTATGGTGGATAATCATGTTGAGGACTATGTGTAGAATTATGTTGATCACCATAGTTGAGGACCATAGAGGAGGGTTATGATGGATTATCATGTTGATGACTCAAGTGGTGGATTATGGTTGAGGACCATAGTGGAAGATCATGTTGTGGACCATGCTGAAGGATTATGGTGGATTACCATGTTGACGACCATAGTAGAGGGTCATGTTGACAAACATAGTGGAGAATTATGGCAGACGCTCATGCAGAAGACCATAGTGGAAGATAATGTTGATGATCATGGTGGAGGATCATCTTGAGAACCATGGTGGAAGATTATATTAAGGGCTAGGGTGGAAGATCATTTTTAGGACAATGTGGAAAATTATGTTGATGACCATAGTGGGGGGCCATAGTGGATGGTTATGGTGGAGGATCATGACCTAAGTGAAGGATTATGATGGAGGACATTGTTGCAGACCATGGTGGTGGATTATGGTGGATGATAATGTTGACCACCATAGGGGAGGATTATTTCAGAGGATAATGTTGAAGACCATCGTAGAGTATTATGTTGATGATCATAGTGGAGAATTATGTTGAAGACCATAGTTGAGGACCATTTTTCTGATCATAGTGGAGGATTATGGCAGAGGATCATGTTGACGACCATGGTGGAGGATCATGTTGATGATCATAGTGAAGCATCATGTTGACGATCATAGTGGGGGATCATGTTTACTATCATAGTGGAGAATCATGTTGACAACCATAGTGGAGGATCCTGGTGACGATCATAATGGAGAAATATGGTGGAGGATCATGTTGAGGATTAGTGCAGAAGATCATAATGACAATCATAGTGGATGATCATGTGGGGGACCATGGTGGAGGATTATGGTGGACAATCATGTTGACTATCATAGTGGAGGATCATATTGACGCTCATAGTGGAGGATTATGTTGATGACCGTAGTGGAGGATTATGTTGATAATCATAGTGGAGGATCATGTGGGGGACCATGGTGGAGGATTATGGTGGACAATCATGTTGACTATCATAGTGGAGGATCATATTGACGCTCATAGTGGAGGATTATGTTGATGACCGTAGTGGAGGATTATGTTGATAATCATAGTGGAGGATCATGTTGATGACCATAGAGGAGGATTATGTTGACGATCATAGTGGAGGATCATGTTTACGATCATAGTGAAGGATCATGAAGAAGACCACAGTGGAGGATTATGTTGATGATCATAGTGGAAGATCATGTAGGTGATCATAGTGGAGGATCATGTTGATCACTATAGTGGAGGATCATGTTGAAGACCACAGTGGAGGATTATGTTGAAGATCATAGTGGAGGATCATAGTAGAGGATTATGTTGATCACCATAGTGGAGGACCATAGTGGAGAGTTATGATGGAGAATCAGGTTGATGACTCAAGTGGTGGATTATGATTGAGGACCATAGTGGAAGATCATGTTGTGGACCATGGTGGAGAATTATGACAGACGCTCATGTAGAAGACCATAGTGGAAGATAATTTTGATGATCATAGTAGAGGATCTTGTTGAGGATCATGGTGGAGGATCATCTTGAGGACCATGGAGGAGGATTATATTGAGGGCTATGGTAGAGGATAATGTTGAGAACCATGTGGAAAATCATGTTGATGTCCATAGTGGAGGACCATAGTGGATGGTTATGTTGGAGGATCATTTTGATGACCCAAGTGAAGGATTATGATGGAGGACAGCAAAAAGATTTGCAGGACTTTGGTCCAGCAGCCACGCTGGTAGTCCATTGCCGCTGGACAAGAGCCATGCAAACTTCCCAGGCTCCCGGGATACTGTTGGTAGTTTCAGTCTTGCAGGGCTCTGGTCCTCCAGTCACGGACGACTGTTGTGGTCATTGGATCATGGTCTTGTGAATCTCCTTGCTGATGGCTACTTATAAAAAGCATTACAAAACCAAACAATAACCTTCTCCTCCCAATATTTTAAAGGGTTATTGGGATAGAATAAGTTTGTGGCAAGTCCTGTAAAAGCCCCAGTGATGAAAGAGAAACAACTGGACTCCGAAGTACCTTCAGAAGAGAAGTGCCCAGTCTATTTTCTGTGCAATTTGATGGGATGTATGGAGAAGCTGAATACATGGCCACAATATCTCACTGTATACACACCCCCATACATGGGTGCAAACTTCTTCGCATTATCTCAACCTCAAGGTGGTAACTTCTTGATATCTCAACAGCGCCACCCAGTGTAACATACAGCCAGTAGTAGATGTCGCCCCTCATGCCTCCAGCCTCCGTTTTGCACTCATATTTTCCTTTCATACATCCTCTAGCGTCACTCTTGTCCTCGTCAAGATCTCATTCTTTTTGATGCTCCATAAAATCTGCATCAAACACATAAATGTCTCCATCACGCACAATCTGATTGGAATTATCAGGTTGGTGGAAGCAGAGAAATGAGAAATGATCTGAGACTTCACTGAACCCTGATTTGATTGTACAGAAATGCAATCAGACATACATAAAAAAAAAAAACGATGATGCGGGGGAGGGGTGGTGGGACGAGAACCCACAACTTGGAGAAAGTTGGTGAAGTTGATTCACAATACGGCTGATTCCATTGTACAGAAATACGATCTTTCCTATTTTTATTGTTCGCTTTTTTTAGTTAAATAACAAAAGAACTGATGTCTTAACAACAAAGTCATTAACTTTCTCCGAGCTCGCCGCTACTTCATTTTAATTACCGTGCCGGGGTGGAGCGCAGAGACGGCGGCTAATTTGTGGCAGTGTAATTAAAAAGCTTCCAATTCACATCTGCGTTCAGCAGTACGGGGGCTATTTATAAAGCTCTCAGCAGACAATCGCTAGTTACATTCCCATTCTGAAGATGGATCTTTCCAAGAAATAGTTATGGCTGGTAGCCTCTTCTACAGATCAGTAGCCATCAAATAATTATACAAGACGTCTGGTCTTTTGTAACACTGAGGAAAAAGAAGAGAAAGTCACAGCATTGCATCCGGATGACCACCCCATCTCCAGAGCACCAGGAGGTCCCATAATGGACATCAGTGTAGGTAGTCCACGGCATGAATTGTAGGACACCTCATAGCCAAATCTGAAGCTCTACAGGGGCATGTAAACCCATCATACTGGACTGACCAAAGCACAACCCATCAAAACATCTATCCCAATCTTCACCCTTAGGGATGTTTCAAGGTTCATACCCGTCAAACAAAAATGTCCTTCTCCAGGGTTCAGTATAACTTTTCCAAATTCATCTCATTCAAGGTCCAAATGTTACTCACCTGAGCCTTGGGCATGGGCAGCATCATGGTTAGCACTGTTGTCCTGTGGCATCGGGGTCTTAGGTTCTGGTCCTTTGTATGCTCTTCCTGTGTTCTCGTTAGTTTCCGCCACACTCCAAGAATATTTTGGTTAATTTATTTCCTATGAAATTGGAAAATTCGGTCAATTACACAGTGTCATAGAAAATATTAAAATCTCTACGCCACATGGAATTGCAGGTGCAAAAATAGCTGTCAGAGTCAGACTGATACAGGCCACATTCACGCACCCTCTTCCTCTCTGCAGTAGCAAAAAGGGCTTGCAATCCACAAATCTCTTTTAGTAGTTGAATTACAAAGTTTAACGTATAGTAAATTAGAGCTGGAGAGTGGATTAACATGCAAGAGCTCCTTCTAGGTAAAAAAACACCCAGGCAATACTAATGAGGATGTCTATTGTGCATAGACAAAGAGTTATAGTTTGGACAGGTAATTGAGCCAGTGGAAGTCTTTTCAAAGGGTTGGACAACAACAGGGACCTGTGTTTACTCATAGACACAGAAGTGAAAGAAGCCTTTTGTCCCCAGGAAATACATTGTCCTTTCAGGGAAAATTATATACATTTACACTAAACACCTTAGTCCCTGTAAGGGAAATATTGCACCTGCAATAGACTTGATGTCTCCGAAAGAAAATGTTGAATATCGAAGTTTGTATCAATTCGATAGTGATGGGACAAACCTTTTTGGCTACAGGGCTAATAGGGGAAGAAGATGCATATTTTCTCCTAACTGTAACCCCTGCCTGTAGGCCACAAATCGATAATGGGCAAATCCCTGACAGCAGCCCTGTCATGTTTGTTCTCTGGGTAACGGTAAAATCCCAGTAAAAAATATGGCTGCGATCTCAAACTTCTGAGATTATCCAAAGAGGAATTATTGCATAAATTGGGATTTTCATAAAATCCTGAAGTGCTGAGGACAGCCCACAACCCGGCCCATGTGAGGTCATCACGGAGGGTGTAACTCAGGTGCTTATAAAAGATCAAGGCAAATTATGATCAGTGTTCAATGCTGAGGAAGATACTTGTACATGTCAGTGTAGGTTTGATCCCATTAACCAGACGTTTTCAACTGACTGCTTCCATCCACTAAGTTGACTTGTCTCTGAGCGGCATAGTAGGCTCTTTTGTAGTAATCCCTTTTATTTTCTGTAACTGTATATGCTGTATTGTTTTGTCTCCTTTGTTAAATCTTTTGTATATTTTTTTATAAACATTGCCTCCTTTTGGATTAAATATAAAATTTAATAGTTCTATTCTTTTTGTTCTGTAAACCACGCCTCAAAGCCATACGCTACCCAAACCAGGCGTCCAGTCAGCCTGATTAAAACACAACTGGTGGTAGCAGCTAATAATATTTCTTGGGTTATCGTGGAATTCGCAGCGACCATATCGGAGGTGACTACCTCTTGAAGCTCATCAAGAGAATGCCAAGAGTGTGCAAAGCAGTCATCAAAGCAAAAGGTGGCTACTTTGAAGAACCTAGAATATAAGACATATTTTTAGTTGTTTCACACTTTTTTGTTAAGTCTATAATTCCACATGTGTTAATTCATAGTTTTGATGCCTTCAGTGTGAATGTACAATTTTCATAGTCATGAAAATACAGAAAAATCTTTAAATGAGAATGTGTGTCCAAACTTTTGGTCTGTACTGTATATGAACAGCAAAGTGGATTTCCCATATAAATGAATATAGAGAGTTTTTTCAAACGTTTCTAAAGTGCATTTTAAATATGATTTCGATGCTCATCCGCTCCAGAAAACTGGGTGTGAATACAGGCTTCTGATTCTGGACATTGCCTGCGGACAGAATTCAGTGGTCGCTCGTTAAGGACAAACTCTGGTCTCCTACGTCTGTTCATAGCAGGCAGTGATGAAACATTGACGTTCCTGGTGATTTCATAATGGCGTGGCGCCACATCTTGTCCCACAAACTTTACTTTCCACCTGTACGCTACACGTCCTTAAACAAAATCTTCTTCCGTATCTTCGCAGCCGGCATTCAGAGACTTAAGGTGATTAAAGGATTTGTAAAACATTAAATTAAGAATAAGGATAAAAAAAAAAAGAAAAAGAAGTTTTGTAAGCCCCACGGGCGCAGCAATCAGACTGTAAATTGGAAAGCTCTTGTGCAGATAATGGCGGCTGGCTGATTTCGGCTGGCATTGATTAGCTGGGCTGGTTCTGTGTCCCTGCAGGGTGATAAATAATAGATAAGTCCACATTCAGCAGCCATATCAGAAAAAAAAAAAAGGGGGATTTTATCAGGACAGCAAGGAAGCTGTGAACATAAGACGGCAGGTAGCAGAGCTGAGACGACGCGACGCGCACTGCATCTAATGTATGAAGCGCCCGGATCCGGAGCCGCTGCTGCAGCCGCCACATCGGGGAATTACATGATGAGCAGTTCTGTAAGTCAGGAGAAGCCTCCTCCACAGGGAAACACTGGGATTGTGTGGTGACGGCACGACCAAACGTCTCCGAGGAGCTCAAGCCTTAATGTTTGATCAGGGTCGCCTTCTCTTTATAATTAGTCTGCAAATTCACCTTCAGACGCTGCGTTTCCGCTTACTGAGATTTGGTCATGTACAGAAAATCTTCCTTTCAAATAGAACCTGCAGGGGTTAACACAACACAATCTGAACCTTAAAAAGCCCCCCTATACCAACAACAAGTGCCGTCCCCATGAGGCTCAATCAAATGCACTATGTTTTCAAGGAACAGTAGACCTTCAACCCCAAACTGAACCAGAAAGAAAATAACATCTCCACAATTTCTTCCATTATCTTCTCAATTTGTGAGTACATGAGGGATAACACGATTTCTGGACATTATCTGACGTGCGTCCTGCAGAATATACCTCTAATTTTCAGTTGTCTCTGAGCTAGTAGTTGCAGACTACCTCCTATGATGTCTCCCCAACACAGCACACACAGACATGAGAGATTCCTGCTCTCCTGTCTCTATGTAGCACATGTTCAGAGGCAGCAGCAACAGCATGGAGGACATTATACAACAGTACAGAGCAAGGTAGCTGTGAATCCTGCTCTGCAGTGAGAAAAAAAAAGACTTGCAAGAAAGCAGCATTATACAGAAATGATGAGCAGTGCAGCTGTGGGAAGAGATAAATCACTTACTATAAAACAACAGAATAGAGGATATTATAAAGAAGAACTGAGCAATGTGTCTGTAAATCCAACTCTGGAGTGAGTTAAAACACCTACTAGAAGCAGAATAGGAGACATTAGACAGCAGTACTGAGCAGTGTAGCTGTAAAGCAAACACTGAGGTGAGATAAAACACTTACTTAATTCAGCAGTACAATGGATCTGTGTGTTTCTCTGCTTCCCTCACTCAGAGGGTTCAGTACTCAGCTGTACTCTGATCCCTCAGTGGGCCAGTGCTTTGTCTTGTCTTGATCAGGATGGATTTTAGCAGTTTTTCAGAGTGAATGATCATACAGAAAATGTTCCAGATTGTCAGAGGTCGTCAGAGGTTGGCAAATGTTGACAAACTGCTGATTTCCTATGAAAAGTGCCGCTCTTTTCTCTGGTGCCTCCTATCAAGGAAAAATACACTGCTCAAAAAAATAAAGGGAACACTTAAAGAACAGAATATAACTCCAAGTAAATCAAACTTCTGTGAAATCAAACTGTCCACTTAGGAAGCAACACTGATTGACAATCAATTTCACATGCTGTTGTGCAAATGGAATAGACAATAGATGGAAATTATTGGCAATTATCAAGACACCCTCAATAAATTAGTGGTTCTGCAGGTGGGGACCACAGACCACATCTCGGTACCAATGCTTTCTGGCTGATGTTTTGGTCACTTTTGAATGTTGGTTGTGCTTTCACATTTGTGGTAGCATGAGACGGACTCTACAACCCACAGAAGTTGCTCAGGTAGTGCAGCTCATCCAGGATGGCACATCAATGCGAGCTGTGGCAAGAAGGTTTGCTGTGTCTGTCAGTGACGCGCCCCCTGGGCCGTGGGGTACTCAGTAGCCGGGCCGGTCGATGCTGGGGGGATGTCACAGTGGCAGTGACCCGGTCCGTGACCCAGGGTGGTCAATAAAAGGAGAATAAACAAAAGGGGAATTAAAGTTTTTATATATATATAGCTCGTGACGTCACCTGTGGTATGCGGCTATATGGAGCTGCCGCTGCGGTGCAGATCCTCTGGAGCTGATGATGACGCAGCAGAGTTGGTTCAGCTCTCCACAGGCAGACCTTAGCTCCAGGGCAGGAAGTGGTGATGTTATAGATGTTGCTGTACAGTGTAGTGCAGGGGATGGCGCAGATAATGACCAGTCCACAACTTAATGGCGGTTTCCTCTTATCTTTACTTGCGGTGGTTAGGCAGACCGGAGCAAGGGTACTAGCTGGTAGTAGAGGTCCAGGTGGCCTGGAAGCAAGGTGGGAAACCACCTCGCCGGGTGAAGTTGTAGGCCTTCCCTTTGCGCTAATCTCTTTGGCCCTGCTGCTTGTAGCTGTGCTGTGGCCCTCGTCCCTGAGTAAAACATCTTTGTGCTCACCCGTATGGCAGGCAGCTCGGGCCTTCCTGGAGTGTTGCTCCCATGTGGCGGTGCTGGGCCCTATGGTGCTGCTGAGCCTCCGGGCGTCTGGTGGGGCCAGGAGACCTGCAGTCTCCTGCCCTCCGGTTTCTGCTGCTGGGCCTTCGGTGCCCCAAAACCTCGGACTCCGGTGTCCGGTTCTTCCACACTCCTCACTGGGGTGAACTGCCGCGCAGCTCCACTCCCCACGTCTTTCCTCTTCACTGTCCTGTATTCAACTCCTCTCACTAACTCTCACCAACCCCACCTCCAGATCCCAGTTGTCAAGGGGAGGAGCTCCCCTTGCTGGTCTGGAGCCAGGAAAGTGTTGTATGCTGGTATACCTGATTTAGGAACCCCTCCTTGCTTCCAGGCATGGCACCCCCTGTGAGGGAGGCAATGCCACTGTGGCAACCGGACTCCTGGGGTGCCACATCAGTGTAGTGTCCAGAGGCTGGAGGCGCTACCAGGAGACAGGCCAGTACACCAGGAGACATGGAGGGGGCCATAGGAAGGCAACAACCCAGCAGCAGGACCGCTACCTCCGCCTTTGTGCAAGGAGGAACAGGAGGAGCACTGCCAGAGCCCTGAAAAATGACCTCCAGCAGGCCACAAATGTGCATGTGTCTGCACAAACGGTTAGAAACCGACTCCATAACGGTGGTATGAGGGCCCGACGTCAACAGATAGGGGTTGTGCTCACAGCCCAACACCGTGCAGGACGCGTGGCATTTGCCACAGAAAACCAGGATTGGCAAAGTCGCCACTGGTGCCCTATGCTCTTCACAGATGAAAGCAGGTTCACACTGAGCACATGGGACACACGTGACAGAGTCTGGAGACGCCGTGGAGAGCCATCTGCTGCCTGCAGCATCCTTCAGCATGACCGGTTTGGCAGTGGGTCAGAAATGGTGTGGGGTGGCATTTCTTTGGAGGGCCGCACAGCCCTCCATGTGCTCGCCAGAGGTAGCCTGACTGTGTCATGGTACATAGTTTTCCCTGTCGTGCATTTCAGTATAAAATGTCATGATGTGATGTAAGTACCCATGGCCTTTCCCAGATCTTTGTTCCTCAACCATAATTTAACTTGGGCTTGTGTCAACACCGCTAGAGGACTCCCCATTGTTCTCTTAAGCAGGGGGAGAACTCACAGTACACATCTTTATAGACACATCGGAGCCATGCCATGGACTAAACCATCGACTAGGAGGGGGGAAACCTCTCCTCCCCTACCCTTGGGCTGTTCCCGGTAGCCCAAGACAATGGACTTATGCGTGACCAGTGTTGTGTTGAGAGATCTCTGGAGGAAGAAGAGTGGGGGCTCTTAGCTGCGGCAAGACCTCACGCCCGTTGGTGATTGTGGACTTATTATGGACCTTAGGAATAATATGGATTTTTGATTTGGTATGCTGCCCGCCTTAATAAACCCCGTTGGATAATTCTTAGTCCGGTGGTCTCTTCTTGCTCTGCCGCATACCCCGTCACAAACTGGTTGGCAGCGGTGGGATCAGAGCAGAAGGAATGGAGGACAACGGCCCATCAACTGCTGGAACCAGAGCCTCAGAGTACAAGAACTGGACTGTGGTGAGCTTACAAACAAAGGCCCGTGAACTGGGGTCAGCTACAAGGGACTCTCAAAGGAGCAGCTAACTGAGGCTTTGGAAGGAGTTCGCCTGCAAGAGGACGCTGAGGAAGCACCTCCACGGCCAATGGAGGAAAGGCGACAGGCAGAGGTAAATACCCAAAAAAGTCAGTGGGCTGTGTGGTATGAAGAGGAGATGGCAATGATGGGAGAGGAGGTCTCCATAGACTATAAGATGGAGGTCATGCGAGGAGCTAAGGAGATGGCATTGCTGGAGAGGCAGATAGCTTTGGAAGCAGCTAGAAGCACCAGACAGACTGTAACCCCAGCACCCACCATGAGGGAACTCCCCAGAGCGTCCCGCAAAGATTTCAAGCCGTTCCAGGAGGCTGCAGGTGACATTGAGGGCTTCTTCCAGGACTTTGAGCATCAGTGTCGATTAATGGAAGTCCCAGAAAGGGAGCAAATTCGACATCTGGTGGGGCTCTTAGAGGGTGGAGCTGCCGCAGCCTATAGAGCTATGGACCCTCGGCGGGACTGTGAGTATGCAGACATTAAATGGACTATTCTGGAACACTACGCTGTGACCCCAGACACTTATAGGACCCAGTTTCGTACTTTGGCCTGTGATGAGGAAGTGTCCTTCAAGATGTATGCCCACAGACTCAAACAAATATGTCATCGCTGGCTGGAGGGAGAGGAGGCCTTAACTTGGGGGGCCTTCCTCCAGGTCATCTTGAAAGAGCAGTTTTACTTCAAGTGTCCCGCTGAGATCCGAGAATGGGTGCGTGAAAGGAGACCAGCCACGGTGGAGGAAGCTGCAGCTCTAGCGGATGAGGCTCTCACCATCAAGCCTCAATGGAAAAAACTACTACTCAGTGAGAAAAGAACTACCAGCCCCCCGACGATGGCGGCCCCTGGTCCTTCGGCCTCCCATACTCACCATCCCAATAGACCATCCACTCATGGTGACCTTCGTGTGACAGTGCCTCGCATTACTCCTGCTCCGCCTTCGGGACTACGACGTGGAGGAAGAGTCCCAGAGCGCAGATGTTATAGATGTGGGCAGCCTGGGCATCTGCAATTCCAATGTCCAGGTGTTCGGAGGCAGGACAACTACAGACCGCCTTTGCCGGTTCATTATCTACAGACACCCTCACCAGGAGAAGAGCTGGATTCAGTCCCTGACGACTTGCCAAGTGACCCCGATACCCTGGCTCCCATACCAGGAGTCTATGGGGTGCGAGCCCCAGCCACCTGTTCTTCTGACCGTCAGCACAAACATCTACAAGAGGTCGTGCTGGATGGCCAAAAGGTTGTCGGCTTCCGTGACACTGGGGCTTTTCTCACCATAGCTGATCCCCGCGTACTTCAGCCAGAAGCAATTCAAAAGGGACCAGGAATTGCCATTGAATTGGCTGGAGGCACCCAGAGATATATTCCAAGAGCGAGGGTGATCCTGGATTATGGCTTTGGGGCCAAACAATGCGTGGTCGGTGTGATGAGCGGCCTCCCCGCAGACGTTCTTTTAGGAAATGATGTGGGACATCTGCATTGCCACTTCGTCGGTGCGGTAACCAGAAGTCAAGCCAAGAGAGCAGCAGATGGGGACGCATACAACCCATCCATGGAAATGAGGCCACCAGAACCGTCGACACCGCCGGTGAGTGATTCTTCTTGTGGGGACAATGTGAGTGATACCTGTGATAGAGTTCAGTTTCGACAAGAGGTCGATACTGACCCCACCCTAGCTAGTTTTAGAGCACGAGCTGAGACAGGGCAGTTAGGGGAGAACAGAGAAAGGATTATCCGAGAAAATGGACTTTTGTATAGGGTTACCAATGCTGCCTCCCCAGATAAGCCCTGGACTTGTAACAAACAGATGATTGTTCCTCAGAAATACAGGATTCCCCTACTACACCTTGCTCCTGATATCCCTACTGCTGGCCATCAAGGCAAAACCCGCACCGAGAGACGATTGACTCAAACCTTCTATTGGCCAGGTATTTCTCAGGCAGTGGCGCATTTCTGCCGAACTTGTGATATATGTCAGCGTAGAGGGCGACCCGGAGATCACCCAAAGGCCCCTCTGCAACCACTCCCTATCATAGAAGAGCCATTTCAAAGAGTAGCTGTCGATATCATTGGGCCTCTAGCTAAGCCAAGTAGATCAGGAAAGCAGTACATTCTCACTGTTGTGGACTACGCCACCCGATATCCGAAAGCTGTGGCCTTGTCCAGTATTTCTGCAGCCAAGGTGGCTGAAGCCCTGGTTACCATTTTCACCAGAGTAGGATTTCCCAGTGAGATCTTGTCGGACCAAGGCTCCCAGTTCATGTCAGAACTAGTCCAGTGTCTGTGGCGCACCTGTGGAGTACGAGTGATTCGAACGACACCGTATCATTCACAAACAAATGGACTTTGTGAACGATTTAACGGCACTCTGAAGAATATGCTGAGGGCCTTCACGAACAGAGATTCAGACTGGGAGAAGTACCTGCCCCATCTCTTGTTTGCCTATCGGGAAGTTCCTCAGGAGTCCACCGGGTTTTCCCCCTTTGAACTCCTCTATGGAAGAAAGGTCCGAGGACCCTTAACTCTGCTCAATGAATACTGGGCGGGGCAAGTTGAAGATACAGGAGCCCCTGTTGTCCCTTATGTCCTAAAGCTGCGAGAAACCCTGGCTCAACTTGCTAGTTTCTCCCAGAGTCATGTGCATATAGCTCAAACCCGACAGAAGACCTGGTATGACCGTAAAGCACGCTATCGGGAGTTTGTAGAAGGACAGCCGGGCTTAATGATTATTCCCCATCCACAAAATAAACTGCAGACCACGTGGGAGGGTCCCTTCCGGGTTCTCAAGAAACTAAATAACACCAATTACCTTCTTGCTCTAGATGATCAGGGACTAAGACAAAAGACTGTCCATGTGAATATGATTAAGGAATACCACGACCGGAACCTTCCAATGATAGCAAGCTGTTGGCTAGCTTCAGAAGACGGTCCCGAGGAAGAGGACTCCCTACCGGATCTCGTGGAAGCCACGAGAGCCCCGTCCACTGTGGAACAGGTTCCTCTGGGAGATCACCTGGACCCCTTACAGAAAGACCAGATGCTGGGAGTGGTTCAACAGAGACGGGCTGCTTTCTCATCTCAACCAGGTCGAACCACCGTCACCCAACATCATGTAGACACTCAGGGTATCCGTCCCATACAACAGGCTCCTTACCGGGTACCTGAATCAGTTCGAAACACCATGCAGCACGAACTAGAGGAGATGTTACAGCTGGGGGTAATCCAGGCCTCTCATAGCCCTTGGGCCTCTCCTGTGGTGTTAGTACCAAAGAAGGATGGGAGTACTCGATTTTGTGTGGACTACAGACGACTTAATGACCATACTGTCAGTGATCCTTACCCAATGCCCCGTATTGACGAACTTCTAGACCGAATGGCTGGATCCCGATATGTCACTACCTTAGATCTCAGTAAGGGATACTGGCAAATTCCTCTGACAGAGTAAGGGAGAAGACGGTCCGCTTTTATAACCCCCTTTGGTCTGTATGAATTTCTAAGCATGCCTTTTGGAATGAAAAATGCCCCGGCAACCTTCCAGAGAATGGTAGATCAGATCCTCCGGGGATGTGGGGACTTTGCTTGTGCCTACTTAGATGATATCGCCGTCTTCAGCCAGACGTGGGAGGAACATCTGAATCAAGTAGCTGTTATTCTTGACCTGATTCTTGCAGCCGGCCTAACCATTCGACCCGATAAATGTCAATTGGGGATGGGTGAAGTCCAGTACCTAGGGCATAGAGTAGGGGGAGGGAAGCTCCGTCCAGAACCTGCAAAAATCCAGGCTATTAGAGACTGGCCTGTACCCCAAACTAAGAAACAAGTTATGGCTTTTTTGGGCACTGCTAGCTACTACCGAAAATTTGTTTCTCATTTTAGCACTGTGGCCAAGCCTCTTACCGACCTGACCAAGAAAACGATGCCCAGGCTGGTAATCTGGACTCCAGCCTGTGAGGAGGCTTTTAACCGGCTGAAGGACGCCCTGGTCTGTGACCCTGTTCTGGCTGCTCCGGACTACAAGAGGCGATTCATTGTGCAGACGTACGCCTCTGCTTATGGATTGGGAGCTGTACTCAGCCAGGTGAATGCAGCGGGGGACGAGCACCCCGTCGCCTACCTCAGCAGGAAACTGCTGGACCGAGAAGTGGCCTATGCAACTGTGGAAAAAGAATGTCTGGCTGTAGTGTGGGCCCTCCGGAAACTAAAGCCGTATCTGTATGGACGAGAATTCACTGTGGTTACTGATCACAATCCCCTCACTTGGCTGAACAGAGCCTCTGGGGACAATGGACGCTTACTACGATGGAACCTGGCTCTGCAGCCCTATAACTTTACAGTACAGTATAGAAGAGGCAGCCAACACCAAAATACAGATGGACTGTCCAGACAGGAGGAGCCCTGAGTCCGGTCAGCCCTGCCTGTGTGTACTTAACAAGCGACCTGTAGAGGTCCCTCATACATACACAAAATTGGAGGGGAAGGAATTGTCATGGTACATAGTTTTCCCTGTCCTGCATTTCTGTATAAAATGTCATGATGTGATGTAAGTACCCATGGCCTTTCCCAGATCTTTGCTCCTCAACCATAATTTAACTTGGGCTTGTGTCAACACCGCTAGAGGACTCCCCATTGTTCTCTTAAGCAGGGGGAGAACTCACAGTACACATCTTTATAGACACATCGGAGCCATGCCATGGACTAAACCATCGACTAGGAGGGGGGAAAACTCTCCTCCCCTACCCTTGGGCTGTTCCCGGTAGCCCAAGACAATGGACTTATGCGTGACCAGTGTTGTGTTGGGAGATCTCTGGAGGAAGAAGAGTGGGGGCTCTTAGCTGCGGAAAGACCTCACACCCGTTGGTGATTGTGGACTTATTATGGACCTTAGGAATAACATGGATTTTTGATTTGGTATGCTGCCCGCCTTAATAAACCCCGTTGGATCGTTCTTAGTCTGGTGGTCTCTTCTTGCTCTGCCGCATACCCCGTCACAGACTGCCATTAGGTACTGAGATGAGATCCCCAGACCCCTTGTGAGACCATATGCTGGTGCGGTTGGCCCTGGGTTCCTCCTAATGCAGGACAATGCCAGACCTCATGTGGCCGGAGTGTGTCAGCAGTTCCTGCAAGATGAAGGCATTGAAGCTATTGACTGGCCCGCCCGTTCCCCAGACCTGAATCCGATTGAGCACATCTGGGACATCATGTCTCGCTCCATCCACCAACGTCACGTTGCACCACAGACTGTCCAGGAGTTGGCAGATGCTTTAGTCCAGGTCTGGGAGGAGATCCCACAGGAGACCATCCGCAACCTCATCAGGAGCATGCCCAGGCGTTATAGGGAGGTCATACAGGCACGTGGAGGCCACACACAATACTCAGCCTCATCAGGAGCATGCCCAGGCATTGTAGGGAGGTCATACAGGCACATGGAGGCCACACACAATATTGAGCCTCATCAGGAGCATGCCCAGGCATTGTAGGGAGGTCATACAGGCACTTGGAGGCCACACACAATACTCAGCCTCATCAGGAGCATGCCCAGGCATTGTAGGGAGGTCATACAGGCACGTGGAGGCCACACACAATACTCAGCCTCATCAGGATCATGCCCAGGCATTGTAGGGAGGTCATACAGGCACGTGGAGGCCACACACAATACTGAGCCTCATCAGGAGCATGCCCAGGCATTGTAGGGAGGTCATACAGGCACGTGGAGGCCACACACAATACTCAGCCTCATCAGGAGCATGCCCAGGCATTGTAGGGAGGTCATACAGGCACGTGGAGGCCACACACAATACTCAGCCTCATCAGGAGCATGCCCAGGCGTTGTAGGGAGGTCATAGAGGCATGTGGAGGCCACACACAATACTCAGCCTCATCAGGAGCATGCCCAGGCGTTGTAGGGAGGTCATACAGGCACGTGGAGGCCACACACAATACTCAGCCTCATCAGGAGTATGCCCAGGTGTTGTAGGGAGGTCATACAGGCACGTGGAGGCCACACACAATACTCAGCCTCATCAGGAGCATGCCCAGGCATTGTAGGGAGGTCATACAGGCACGGGGAGGCCACACACAATACTGAGCCTCATCAGGAGCATGCCCAGGCATTGTAGGGAGGTCATACAGGCACGTGGAGGCCACACACAATACTCAGCCTCACCAGGAGCATGCCCAGGCGTTGTAGGGAGGTCATACAGGCACGTGGAGGCCACACACAATACTCAGCCTCATCAGGAGCATGCCCAGGCGTTGTAGGGAGGTCATACAGGCACGTGGAGGCCACACACAATACTCAGCCTCATCAGGAGCATGCCCAGGCGTTGTAGGGAGGTCATACAGGCACGTGAAGGCCACACACAGTACTCAGCCTCATCAGGAGCATGCCCAGGCGTTGTAGGGAGGTCATACAGGCACGTGGAGGCCACACACAATACTCAGCCTCATCAGGAGCATGCCCAGGCGTTGTAGGGAGGTCATACAGGCACGTGGAGGCCACACACAATACTCAGCCTCATCAGGAGCATGCCCAGGCGTTGTAGGGAGGTCATACAGGCACGTGGAGGCCACACACAATACTCAGCCTCATCAGGAGCATGCCCAGGCGTTGTAGGGAGGTCATACAGGCACGTGAAGGCCACACACAGTACTCAGCCTCATCAGGAGCATGCCCAGGCGTTGTAGGGAGGTCATACAGGCACGTGAAGGCCACACACAATACTCAGCCTCATCATGAGCATGCCCAGGCGTTGTAGGAAGGTCATACAGGCACGTGGAGGCCACACACAATACTGAGCCTCATCAGGAGCATGCCCAGGCGTTGTAGGGAGGTCATACAGGCACGTGGAGGCCACACACAATACTCAGCCTCATCAGGAGCATGCCCAGGCGTTGTAGGGAGGTCATACAGGCACGTGGAGGCCACACACAATACTCAGCCTCATTGTGACTTGTTTTAAGGACATTACATCAAAGTTGGATCAGCCTGTAATGTGTTTTTCCACTTTAATTTTGGGGGTGACTCCAAATCCAGGCCTCCATTGGTTAATAAATGTGATTTCCATTGATGATTTTTGTGTGATTTTGTTGTCAGCACATTCAACTTTGTACAGAACAAAGTATTCAATGAGAATATTTCATTCATTCAGATCTAGGATGGGTTATTTCAGTGTTCCCTTTATTTTTTTGAGCAGTGTATTATTACTTGCAGCAATTTAACTGATCGGATCGTCCAGAGTCTGAGGTGCTGATTGTTAACTCTCCATTTTAGCTTTTATTGGAAGGGCCCCTACTATGATGTCCACGTGCCCTAATAGGCCATATAGGGTTATTATTGTTCCCCTTTTAGCTCCAGAATTCTGTGCTGACTAGATATAGTAAATCTATAGAAAGGAGCTCTGACTTTTTTATGAATTGGCAATAAATTTTATAAATTTTAACACCTGCAGTCACCACTAGGGGTAGCTCACTGCATATAGATTTATACATATATAGCAGTGAAGGTGTTAATGCAGTGAGCTCCCCCTAGTGGTGACTGCATGTAGCTTCTATAAGAGCACCACAACAAGCAGCAGGGGATATGAGGTGGTGTAAGAAGATGGACATATTGCCATGTCCCCCCTGGAAAACATCAGTGGTGTGCACAATTTAAAGTGTAATGCGTGAGGATGATGTGTAATGTGAATTGTGTGAGTTTCATCCAGCAACAGACCATGAGTAGGGTAAGACATCATTATTAAGTGTTGGGACTAGCCCAGAGAGGGAGAGGCTATGTAGCAGGATCAGAGAGGACTTCCTGGTAATGAGTCAGACAGGGCTTAGCTTGCAGCTAGAGCAGATGTTTGGTCTGTGTGGGTCACTAGGTGGAGTATTATTACTGTGTGGGGAACCAGGTGGAGCATTATTACTGTGTGGGTCACTAGGTGGAGCATTATTACTGTGTGGGGAACCAGGTGGAGCATTATTACTGTGTGGGGAACCAGGTGGAGCATTATTACTGTGTGGGGAACCAGGTGGAGTATTATTACTGTGTGGGGAACCAGGTGGAGCATTATTACTGTGTGGGGAACCAGGTGGAGTATTATTACTGTGTGGGGAACCAGGTGGAGTATTATTACTGTGTGGGGAACCAGGTGGAGCATTATTACTGTGTGGGGAACCAGGTGGAGTATTATTACTGTGTGGGGAACCAGGTGGAGCATTATTACTGTGTGGGTCACTAGGTGGAGCATTATTACTGTGTGGGGAACCAGGTGGAGCATTATTACTGTGTGGGTCACTAGGTGGAGTATTATTACTGTGTGGGTCACTAGGTGGAGCATTATTACTGTGTGGGGAACCAGGTGGAGTATTATTACTGTGTGGGGAACCAGGTGGAGCATTATTACTGTGTGGGAAACCAGGTGGAGTATTATTACTGTGGAGGGAACCAGGTGGAGTATTATTACTGTGTGGGGAACCATGTGGAGCATTATTACTGTGTGGGGAACCAGGTGGAGCATTATTACTGTGTGGGGAACCAGGTGGAGTATTATTACTGTGTGGGGAACCAGGTGGAGCATTATTACTGTGTGGGGAACCAGGAGGAGTATTATTACTGTGTGGGGAACCAGGTGGAGCATTATTACTGTGTGGGGAACCAGGTGGAGCATTATTACTCTGTGGGGAACCAGGTGGGGCATTATTACTGTGTGGGGAACAAGGTGGAGTATTATTAATGTGTGGGGAACCAGGTGGAGTATTATTATTGTGTAGGGAACCAGGTGGAGCATTATTACTGTGTGGGGAACCAGGTGGAGTAGTATTACTGTGTGGGGAACCAGGTGGAGTATTATTACTGTGTGGGGAACCAGGTGGGGCATTATTACTGTGTGGGGAACCAGGTGGAGTATTATTACTGTGTGGGGAACCAGGTGGAGCATTATTACTGTGTGGGGAACCAGGTGGAGTATTATTACTGTGTGGGGAACCAGGTGGAGCATTATTACTGTGTGGGGAACCAGGTGGAGTATTATTACTGTGTGGGGAACCAGGTGGAGTATTATTACTGTGTGGGGAACCAGGTGGAGCATTATTACTGTGTGGGGAACCAGGTGGAGCATTATTACTGCGTGGGGAACCAGGTGGAGCATTATTACTGCGTGGGGAACCAGGTGGAGCATTATTACTGTGTGGGGAACAAGGTGGAGTATTATTACTGTGTGGGGAACCAGGTGGAGTATTATTACTGTGTGGGGAACCAGGTGGAGCATTATTACTGTGTGGGGAACCAGGTGGAGTATTATTACTGTGTGGGGAACCAGGTGGAGTATTATTACTGTGTGGGGAACCAGGTGGAGCATTATTACTGTGTGGGGAACCAGGTGGAGCATTATTACTGTGTGGGGAACCAGGTGGAGTATTATTACTGTGTGGGGAACCAGGTGGAGCATTATTACTGTGTCGAGAACTAGGTGGAGTATTAGTACTGTGTGGGGAACCAGGTGGAGCATTATTACTGCGTGGGGAACCAGGTGGAGAATTATTACTGTGTGGGGAACCAGGTGGAGTATTATTACTGTGTGGGGAACCAGGTGGAGCATTATTACTGTGTGGGGAACCAGGTGGAGTATTATTACTGTGTGGGGAACCAGGTGGAGCATTATTACTGTGTGGGGAACCAGGTGGAGCATTATTACTGTGTGGGGAACCAGGTGGAGTATTATTACTGTGTGGGGAACCAGGTGGAGTATTATTACTGTGTGGGGAACCAGGTGGAGTATTATTACTGTGTGGGGAACCAGGTGGAGCATTATTACTGTGTGGGGAACCAGGTGGAGTATTATTACTGTGTGGGGAACCAGGTGGAGTATTATTACTGTGTGGGGAACCAGGTGGAGCATTATTACTGTGTGGGGAACCAGGTGGAGTAGTATTACTGTGTGGGGAACCAGGTGGAGTATTATTACTGTGTGGGGAACCAGGTGGAGTATTATTACTGTGTGAGGAACCAGGTGGAGTATTATTACTGTGTGGGGAACCAGGTGGAGTACTATTACTGTGTGGGGAACCAAGTGGAGCATTATTACTGTGTGGGGAACCAGGTGGAGCATTATTACTGTGTGGGGAACCAGGTGGAGTATTATTACTGTGTGGAGAACCAGGTGGAGCATTATTACTGTGTGGGGTACCAGGTGGAGCATTATTACTGTGTGGGGAACCAGGTGGAGCATTATTACTGTGTGGGGAACCAGGTGGAGTATTATTACTGTGTGGGGAACCAGGTGGAGTATTATTACTGTGTGGGGAACCAGGTGGAGCATTATTTCTGTGTGGGGAACCAGGTGGAGTATTATTACTGTGTGGGGAACCAGGTGGAGCATTATTACTGTGTGGGGAACCAGGTGGAGCATTATTACTGTGTGGGGAACCAGGTGGAGTATTATTACTGTGTGGGGAACCAGGTGGAGTATTATTACTGTGTGGGGAACCAGGTGGAGCATTATTACTGTGTGGGGAACCAGGTGGAGTATTATTACTGTATGGGGAACCAGGTGGAGTATTATTACTGTGTGGGGAACCAGGTGGAGCATTATTACTGTGTGGGGAACCAGGTGGAGTAGTATTACTGTGTGGGGAACCAGGTGGAGTATTATTACTGTGTGGGGAACCAGGTGGAGTATTATTACTGTGTGAGGAACCAGGTGGAGTATTATTACTGTGTGGGGAACCAGGTGGAGTAGTATTACTGTGTGGGGAACCAAGTGGAGCATTATTACTGTGTGGGGAACCAGGTGGAGCATTATTACTGTGTGGGGAACCAGGTGGAGTATTATTACTGTGTGGAGAACCAGGTGGAGCATTATTACTGTGTGGGGTACCAGGTGGAGCATTATTACTGTGTGGGGAACCAGGTGGAGCATTATTACTGTGTGGGGAACCAGGTGGAGTATTATTACTGTGTGGGGAACCAGGTGGAGTATTATTACTGTGTGGGGAACCAGGTGGAGCATTATTTCTGTGTGGGGAACCAGGTGGAGTATTATTACTGTGTGGGGAACCAGGTGGAGCATTATTACTGTGTGGGGAACCAGGTGGAGCATTATTACTGTTTGGGGAACCAGGTGGAGTATTATTACTGTGTGGGGAACCAGGTGGAGCATTATTACTGTGTGGGGAACCAGGTGGAGCATTATTACTGTGTGGGGAACCAGGTGGAGCATTATTACTGTGTGGGGAACCAGGTGGAGCATTATTACTGTGTGGGGAACCAGGTGGAGCATTATTACTGTGTGGGGACCAGGTGGAGTATTATTACTGTGTGGGGAACCAGGTGGAGCATTATTACTGTGTGGGTCACTAGGTGGAGCATTATTACTGTGTGGGGAACCAGATGGAGTTTTATTACTGTGGGGGAACCAGGTGGAGTATTATTATTGTGTGGGGAACCAGATGGAGTATTATTACTGTGTGGGGAACCAGGTGGAGCAGTATTACTGTGTGGGGAACCAGGTGGGACATTATTACTGTGTGGGGAACCAGGTGGAGCATTATTACTGTGTGGGGAACCAGGTAGAGTATTATTACTGTGTGGGGAACCAGGTAGGGCATTATTACTGTGTGGGGAACCAGGTGGGGCATTATTACTGTGTGATACACCAGGTGGGGCATTATTACTGTGTGGGTCACCAGGTGGGGCATTATTACTGTGTGATGCACCAGGTGGGGCATTATTACTGTGTAGGGCACCAGGTTGGGCATTGTTACTGTGTGGTTCACCAGGTGGGGCATTATTACTGTGTGGGGCACCAGGTGGAGCATTATTACTGTGTGCGGCATCAGGTGGGGCATTATTATTGTGTGGGGTACCAGGTTGAGCATTATTACTGTGTGGGGCACCAGGTGGGGCATTATTACTGTGTGGGGCACCAGGTGGGGCATTATTACTGTCTAGGACACTATGGATGGTGATAGCAGTATAATTTGGATGTTAAAAAAGAGATCAACCACAGATGTCTGTGTCCTCTACAGAGATGAGTTGAGGATGGAAGAAGTAGTCATGACGGTCTGGACCCTATGGAGAAGAAAAAGAAAATTAATGACTCCAACTCGTGACAATGCCTCTTGCATATAGTATACATGTTCTATACGACACCTATGGGCGTCTGGTATGTACCGCTGTATAGTGGTATTATTGCTCTTAGTGTAGTCATGATCAGTATGATGGTTTCACTACTGCCTATGTTGGTGATATGTGGTCATGGTCTGGTGGTATTATCTGAACCTTATATTGATTCTCTTTGCCTTGGTGGACTATCAGTCCCAGTCCGGTACCGATTTCTTATATGTAGTTGTCACTACCAGCACTGCTGTGACACAAGCCTCCATCTCTCATCTGAATCTCCGATGCAGACCCTGACCTGGGATTTAGCAGCTTTAGTTCTGTCCCTTCTCCTGATGGGAGTGTGCCTAGCAGTGGATTGAAATGGTGGGGCACCCCTGGTATTAGGACTGACAGCATTACAGGATTTCATGATTTACCAGGACCAGACGTCTCATCTATTAGACATAGTCCATTGTGTCTGGAGATATATACTATAAACTTTCAGTAAGTGTTCCCCTCCCCCTATCATCAAGCAGCTTCAATTTGCTTCTTCTTTACCCTTCTTAAAGGAGATTTTTAATTACAGACTTGGGATTGAGAGGATGAAGCTGCATCGGAGGGTTTGAAAAATTAAGCTGAGCCCGGGCTCCACAGGAAGCCTATATGTGAGATTAGAGCTAATATCTGGAGATGACTGTCATTAATTCACTACTTGAAGATTTTCCGACTGTGAGGTCTCAAAACTAGAGAAGAAAATACCCAAATCCTGAGAATTTAAAGTGCACGGCCCGTCAATCCTCAGAATCTCCAATGCATTGAATGTCAAACCTCAGAATCTAAAGTGCACGGCCCATCAATCCTCAGAATCTCCAATGCACTGAATGTCAAACGTAAGAATCTAAAGTGCACGGCCTGTCAATCCCCAGAATCTAAAGTGCACGGCCCGTCAATCCTCAGAATCTAAAGTGCACGGCCCATCAATCCTCAGAATCTCCAATGCACTGAATGTCAAACGTAAGAATCTAAAGTGCACGGCCTGTCAATCCTCAGAATCTAAAGTGCACGGCCCGTCAATCCTCAGAATATAAAGTGCACGGCTCATCAATCCTCATAATCTTCAATGCAGTGAATGTCAAACCTAAGAATCTAATGTGCACGGCCGATCAATCCTCAGAATCTAAAGTGCACGGCCTGTCAATCCTCAGAATCTAAAGTGCACGGCCTGTCAATCCCCAGAATCTAAAGTGCATGGCCCATCAATCCTCAGAATCTAAAGTGCACAGCCTGTCAATCCTCAGAATCTAAAGTGCACGGCTCATCAATCCTCAGAATCTAAAGTGCACAGCCTGTCAATCTTCAGAATCTAAAGTGCACGGCCCATCAATCCTCAGAATCTAAAGTGCACAGCCTGTCAATCCTCAGAATCTAAAGTGCACGGCCCATCAATCCTCAGAATCTAAAGTGCACGGCCTGTCAATCCTCAGAATCTAAAGTGCACGGCCTGTCAATCCTCAGGATCTAAAGTGCACAGCCTGTCAATCCTCAGAATCTAAAGTGCACGGCCCGTCAAGCCTCAGAATATAAAGTGCACGGCTCATCAATCCTCATAATCTCCAATGCAGTGAATGTCAAACCTAAGAATCTAACATGCACGGCCCATCAATCCTCAGAATCTAAAGTTCACGGCCTGTCAATCCTCAGAATCTAAAGTGCACGGCCAGTCAATCCCCAGAATCTAAAGTGCACGGCCCATCAATCCTCAGAATCTAAAGTACACACGCTTGTCAATCCTCAGAATCTAAAGTGCACGGCCTGTCAATCCTCAGAATCTAAAGTGCACGGCCCATCAATCCTCAGAATCTAAAGTGCATGGCCTGTCAATCCCCAGAATTTAAAGTGCACGGCCTGTCAATCCTCAGAATCTAAAGTGCACGGCCTGTCAATCCTCAGAATCTAAAGTGCACGGCCTGTCAATCCTCAGAATCTAAAGTGCACGGCCTGTCAATCCTCAGAATCTAAAGTGCACTGCCTGTCAATCCCCAGAATCTAAAGTGCACTGCCTGTCAATCCCCAGAATCTAAAGTGCACGGCCTGTCAATCTTCAGAATCTAAAGTGCATGGCCCGTCAATCCTCAGAATCTAAAGTGCACGGCCTGTCAATCCTCAGAATCTAAAGTGCACGGCCTGTCAATCCTTAGAATCTAAAGTGCACGGCCTGTCAATCCTTAGAATCTAAAGTGCACTGCCTGTCAATCCCCAGAATCTAAAGTGCATGGCCTGTCAATCCCCAGAATCTAAAGTGCACGGCCCGTCAATCTTCAGAATCTAAAGTGCATGGCCCGTCAATCCTCAGAATCTAAAATGCACGGCTCGTCAATCCTCAGAATCTAAAGTGCACAGCTCGTCAATCCCCAGAATCTCCAGAGCACAGCCCGTCAATCCTCAGAATCTCCAGTGGACGGTCAGTATATCTGTAGCACCCTGAGGATTCGGCTGCTACAGGGGTATTACACCTCAAGCCAGAGGTGTGGTATTCCACTCCCGGGTAAGGATGGAATGTGGAACTGAGCTCAGTAGGCTGCATGCACTACATACATCCCATTTCCGGGGGACAGATCAATGGTACTCCCACTAGGTATATGTGCAGGTACGACAGTGTCTGTCCCTGGCTGGAGTGGGAGGGGGGTGGAACATCCCAGTAGTGTAGGGGCAGATAGGGGGAGCAGTCTGGGTAATGCTAGGAGCTCATTGGGTGCTGGTCACCTGAGCTCACACATAGAGGGAGTATATAAGGTGGGAACCATCTTAGATCAGGGTCA
The DNA here is from genome assembly GCF_046119375.1 of Phyllobates terribilis. NCBI lineage: Eukaryota > Metazoa > Chordata > Amphibia > Anura > Dendrobatidae > Phyllobates > Phyllobates terribilis. The sequence continues at coordinate 606,442,407 of NW_027362761.1, read as the reverse complement.
GACAGGCAGACAGTTACCAGTCAGTCTGTTGTAGAGGGTCAAGCAGTCCTGAAAGAAGAGAGAGAGGAGAAGAAAAGGACCCAGAGGGGAAGAAGAGGGAACCCCAAGAGCCCAAATACAACCAGAAGGGTGAAGGGTTGGCACAAGGGTACCGGATCCCAAGCTGGTGGAGGGCACTAATCCTCAGCCAGAGACCGGAGGTTGTGGGCAGGATCTGCCACGACCCCCCCACTAAATCCACTGCGAAGGCACACCAAGTATAGGGTCAGGGAACCCAGAGACAAGGGTTTTACCAACAAGAGGCCCGAGGGAGCCGGACATAAGTGGATCCCTGGTGGGGAAGGCCAGAGAAAAGGAACGTCAGAAAGGGAGCTCAGGACCACGCTCCAGAATTACCTGGGGGTTGGCCGAGTCCAGGACCTGGTGGACGCAGCACGGCTCGGGCGGTCACTCAAGGCCGGAGTGACCAGCACAACAGCAGTAAGTAAAAACCCTGAACTGCACAGCCCGACTCTGAGTCTTATTACCACCCTCACTGCACCACCACAACCACCACCCTCTACAACTGACCCCCTGAGGCTATACCCCTCCCGTTGGGGGTTATACTACCAGAAGCTGCACACACACCACCAGCCTCAGCGGACCCTGCTGCAGCGGCGGCCGTATTGACCGCAAATCAACGGGTGGCGTAGTCGACACTAAAGAACATCCAGCAACATCTGTAGGACTGCCACACACTGAGCTTGACACCCTGGGCACGGACCGGGTCACCGCCACTCGGAGACTACAACCCCCATCTGATCCGGATCCGGGTATCCCCCAAACAACACTGGCCCAGGGGGCGCGTCAACTTTGGCGTAGTCGGCAGGATTACGTGCCCGCAACAACCGGGTACTGCGTGCCTGAAGAAAAGTTCACCGTTACCTCAAAAAGAAGTCTCCCGCCGGTTCCGGAGGGTCCCCGCCAACGGACCCCATCACAGGTCGTTTCCCGCCGGTTGTCCGCCATTTGCAGCTTTTTCCCGCCATTTCCAGAAGATTTCCCGCCTTGGAAGAGCGGACGCCATTATGGGCGTGCCAGAGGGTGGCAAGAGGTCACCTCCCATCGTGGGCCAGGTCGAAGAATGGCGCCAAAAGCGGAAACCGCGCCCACCAACAGAGACTGTGATGCTGGAGATGTCCATCAGCGTGAGAGAACTGCCCCTGGAACTGACAATCACAGAGTTGCCCCGGGACCACCTTCAATGTGGGCGGAGACGGAACAAAAGAGCGAAGATGGGTGCAGCCTGGAGGAGTCTGGAGAGAGCGCACCCGGAGACAAGAAGTCTGGAGAGGAGTCCAGAGAAAGCGTACCCGGAGATGGAGGGAGAGACAGGCAGCACCGACCCAGTGGTCAGGAGCCTGCTGCAAGCAACAACCCCACTAGGCTTAGTGGAGATCCTAGCACAGCTCCCCCAAGACCGGGAGTGTGCACAGACCGCGCTGGAGGGCCTCGCACGGAGGATGGCCCAGGTGCAGCAAGACACGCTGACGGAGTGGAGCCGTGAGATGGCCCAGCAGACCGGAACCCGTCAGCGGAGCACGCCACCCGAGACGAGGAGACAGACCGCCTCTGAGGATGGTGCAGGAGGAGTGAAGGCCGGAGACGGCGCCGAGAAGGGAGCTGGACAACTGGAGGCAGGTAAAGGGGACGTCTCTACCCCGAGCCGAGAAACCGTGTACCTGTCCCAGCTCCCCGTCGCAGAGCCCGAAATTCCCCCTGCCGTGCCCGTCGCTGCATCGTCACCATGCCGGACTAGGCCTCAAGCAGAAGCCGCGGCCGCGACCCCTGTGACGTCACACGCCTCGACCCTGAGCGCGACGAAACAGGAAATACCATCGGCCTGGTCGCAAGGTCTAGTACCTCCGGGCGCCGCAATTCCAACAGCGCCCCCTACCTCCGCGGAGCCACCGGCCTGGTCGCAGGGCCGAGTACCCCCGGGCGCCGCCGTCCTTACGGTGCCCTTTACCTTTAGGGTGCCCCAAGCCTGGTCGCAAGGCCTGGTCAACCCGGGCGCCGCTACCATCAACGCGCCCTCAACATCTCGAGTGCCGCACCTGGGCGAAGATCTATTTTCCCAGCACACGTGCCCGGATGGGCAGCCCTTTGTATGGCCCCAGGAGTACTACCAACTGGAACTCCAAAGAGCAAGGCCCCTGTGCGAGCCCCTGATTCCGGCTCCGAAGCCCGTCAGGAGAACCCCGCTCCCGCTAGAAGAAGCACAATTCGAGTGGGACCCCACCGGAGGAGACCTCATGGGGTTCACTCAAGAAACGCGGGCAGCTGCAGCAGAGCGAGTGGAGTGCTGCCGCCAGCAGTTGGCAGCCTTTGAGCAAGAGTGGAAAGAGAGGCGGATCCGTGAGCAGCGGCTGCAGGAACAGAGCGCAGGGCAGAAGAGCCGGACCAGGAGGAACCCCCGTGCAGCTCATGGTCCCTGTACCACCGGGACTGTGATTAAATTCAACCTGCAGCATGGGTGGGGCTTCATAAGAGACCATTATACCCCCAGCGACGTCTTTGTAACCCGCAGAGACGTAGAAAGCCATCTGCCGGAGGGACACAGAGGTCGTGACCTGTACGTAGGGGACGAGGTCACGTTCACCCGGCACAAGTGTGCCAAAGGACCCTACGCCCTCCATGTGCATCGCCTGACGGAGGAGGAGCTGCGGTGTGAGGAGGAGCAAGAGGACCCGGACGGGTCTGAAGACAAAGAAGGAGCAGGAGGACGCCGTCATTAAAGTACGGTAAAGAGACTGTATATAGTTACCCGTCGGGGTACAGTGAACTGTTACTGCTGCTAGTTAAAATATAGTCCCCGTTGGGACCAGCAAATTGAACTGTTAACCCGTGTGTCCCTTAATCCCACTGACCGAGGACTGAGAGCGGTCATTCCTTCCTTATAACTGGCCGAGGACTGAGAGCGGCCATATTCCCCTTGTACATAGTTGCGCTTCTTAAAGTGCCCCCTACCGGTTTATAGGAAACTGTGTTTTTTCTACAGGAGACTGTTGCACTTTACCCGGTCACAAGTTGCACCGTGGCCGGAGGAACAAGAATGTTTATATGAAAAAGTTTTATGCTGATAATATATATATTGTTTTATATGTTTATGATGTTTTTGAAAAAAAATTTGTATGTTTGTGGATGTTTTTGCTCTTTTACAGCCCGAGGACGTGCTGTGATTTACCAGGGGGGAATGTAGCACCCTGAGGATTCGGCTGCTACAGGGGTATTACACCTCAAGCCAGAGGTGTGGTATTCCACTCCCGGGTAAGGATGGAGTGTGGAACTGAGCTCAGTAGGCTGCATGCACTACATACATCCCATTTCCGGGGGACAGATCAATGGTACTCCCACTAGGTATATGTGCAGGTACGACAGTGTCTGTCCCTGGCTGGAGTGGGAGGGGGGTGGAACATCCCAGTAGTGTAGGGGCAGATAGGGGGAGCAGTCTGGGTAATGCTAGGAGCTCATTGGGTGCTGGTCACCTGAGCTCACACATAGAGGGAGTATATAAGGTGGGAACCATCTTAGATCAGGGTCAGACAGGCAGACAGTTACCAGTCAGTCTGTTGTAGAGGGTCAAGCAGTCCTGAAAGAAGAGAGAGAGGAGAAGAAAAGGACCCAGAGGGGAAGAAGAGGGAACCCCAAGAGCCCAAATACAACCAGAAGGGTGAAGGGTTGGCACAAGGGTACCGGATCCCAAGCTGGTGGAGGGCACTAATCCTCAGCCAGAGACCGGAGGTTGTGGGCAGGATCTGCCACGACCCCCCCACTAAATCCACTGCGAAGGCACACCAAGTATAGGGTCAGGGAACCCAGAGACAAGGGTTTTACCAACAAGAGGCCCGAGGGAGCCGGACATAAGTGGATCCCTGGTGGGGAAGGCCAGAGAAAAGGAACGTCAGAAAGGGAGCTCAGGACCACGCTCCAGAATTACCTGGGGGTTGGCCGAGTCCAGGACCTGGTGGACGCAGCACGGCTCGGGCGGTCACTCAAGGCCGGAGTGACCAGCACAACAGCAGTAAGTAAAAACCCTGAACTGCACAGCCCGACTCTGAGTCTTATTACCACCCTCACTGCACCACCACAACCACCACCCTCTACAACTGACCCCCTGAGGCTATACCCCTCCCGTTGGGGGTTATACTACCAGAAGCTGCACACACACCACCAGCCTCAGCGGACCCTGCTGCAGCGGCGGCCGTATTGACCGCAAATCAACGGGTGGCGTAGTCGACACTAAAGAACATCCAGCAACATCTGTAGGACTGCCACACACTGAGCTTGACACCCTGGGCACGGACCGGGTCACCGCCACTCGGAGACTACAACCCCCATCTGATCCGGATCCGGGTATCCCCCAAACAACACTGGCCCAGGGGGCGCGTCAACTTTGGCGTAGTCGGCAGGATTACGTGCCCGCAACAACCGGGTACTGCGTGCCTGAAGAAAAGTTCACCGTTACCTCAAAAAGAAGTCTCCCGCCGGTTCCGGAGGGTCCCCGCCAACGGACCCCATCACAGGTCGTTTCCCGCCGGTTGTCCGCCATTTGCAGCTTTTTCCCGCCATTTCCAGAAGATTTCCTGCCTTGGAAGAGCGGACGCCATTATGGGCGTGCCAGAGGGTGGCAAGAGGTCACCTCCCATCGTGGGCCAGGTCGAAGAATGGCGCCAAAAGCGGAAACCGCGCCCACCAACAGAGACTGTGATGCTGGAGATGTCCATCAGCGTGAGAGAACTGCCCCTGGAACTGACAATCACAGAGTTGCCCCGGGACCACCTTCAATGTGGGCGGAGACGGAACAAAAGAGCGAAGATGGGTGCAGCCTGGAGGAGTCTGGAGAGAGCGCACCCGGAGACAAGAAGTCTGGAGAGGAGTCCAGAGAAAGCGTACCCGGAGATGGAGGGAGAGACAGGCAGCACCGACCCAGTGGTCAGGAGCCTGCTGCAAGCAACAACCCCACTAGGCTTAGTGGAGATCCTAGCACAGCTCCCCCGAGACCGGGAGTGTGCACAGACCGCGCTGGAGGGCCTCGCACGGAGGATGGCCCAGGTGCAGCAAGACACGCTGACGGAGTGGAGCCGTGAGATGGCCCAGCAGACCGGAACCCGTCAGCGGAGCACGCCACCCGAGACGAGGAGACAGACCGCCTCTGAGGATGGTGCAGGAAGAGTGAAGGCCGGAGACGGCGCCGAGAAGGGAGCTGGACAACTGGAGGCAGGTAAAGGGGACGTCTCTACCCCGAGCCGAGAAACCGTGTACCTGTCCCAGCTCCCCGTCGCAGAGCCCGAAATTCCCCCTGTCGTGCCCGTCGCTGCATCGTCACCGTGCCGGACTAGGCCTCAAGCAGAAGCCGCGGCCGCGACCCCTGTGACATCACACGCCTCGACCCTGAGCGCGACGAAACAGGAAATACCATCGGCCTGGTCGCAAGGTCTAGTACCTCCGGGCGCCGCAATTCCAACAGCGCCCCCTACCTCCGCGGAGCCACCGGCCTGGTCGCAGGGCCGAGTACCCCCGGGCGCCGCCGTCCTTACGGTGCCCTTTACCTTTAGGGTGCCCCAAGCCTGGTCGCAAGGCCTGGTCAACCCGGGCGCCGCTACCATCAACGCGCCCTCAACATCTCGAGTGCCGCACCTGGGCGAAGATCTATTTGCCCAGCACACGTGCCCGGATGGGCAGCCCTTTGTATGGCCCCAGGAGTACTACCAACTGGAACTCCAAAGAGCAAGGCCCCTGTGCGAGCCCCTGATTCCGGCTCCGAAGCCCGTCAGGAGAACCCCGCTCCCGCTAGAAGAAGCACAATTCGAGTGGGACCCCACCGGAGGAGACCTCATGGGGTTCACTCAAGAAACGCGGGCAGCTGCAGCAGAGCGAGTGGAGTGCTGCCGCCAGCAGTTGGCAGCCTTTGAGCAAGAGCGGAAAGAGAGGCGGATCCGTGAGCAGCGGCTGCAGGAACAGAGCGCAGGGCAGAAGAGCCGGACCAGGAGGAACCCCCGTGCAGCTCATGGTCCCCGTACCACCGGGACTGTGATTAAATTCAACCTGCAGCATGGGTGGGGCTTCATAAGAGACCATCATACCCCCGGCGACGTCTTTGTAACCCGCAGAGACGTAGAAAGCCATCTGCCGGAGGGACACAGAGGTCGTGACCTGTACGTAGGGGACGAGGTCACGTTCACCCGGCACAAGTGTGCCAAAGGACCCTACGCCCTCCATGTGCATCGCCTGACGGAGGAGGAGCTGCGGTGTGAGGAGGAGCAAGAGGACCCGGACGGGTCTGAAGACAAAGAAGGAGCAGGAGGACGCCGTCGTTAAAGTACGGTAAAGAGACTGTATATAGTTACCCGTCGGGGTACAGTGAACTGTTACTGCTGCTAGTTAAAATATAGTCCCCGTTGGGACCAGCAAATTGAACTGTTAACCCGTGTGTCCCTTAATCCCACTGACCGAGGACTGAGAGCGGTCATTCCTTCCTTATAACTGGCCGAGGACTGAGAGCGGCCATATTCCCCTTGTACATAGTTGCGCTTCTTAAAGTGCCCCCTACCGGTTTTATAGGAAACTGTGTTTTTTCTACAGGAGACTGTTGCACTTTACCCGGTCACAAGTTGCACCGTGGCCGGAGGAACAAGAATGTTTATATGAAAAAGTTTTATGCTGATAATATATATATTGTTTTATATGTTTATGATGTTTTTGAAAAAAAATTTGTATGTTTGTGGATGTTTTTGCTCTTTTACAGCCCGAGGACGTGCTGTGATTTACCAGGGGGGAATGTAGCACCCTGAGGATTCGGCTGCTACAGGGGTATTACACCTCAAGCCAGAGGTGTGGTATTCCACTCCCGGGTAAGGATGGAGTGTGGAACTGAGCTCAGTAGGCTGCATGCACTACATACATCCCATTTCCGGGGGACAGATCAATGGTACTCCCACTAGGTATATGTGCAGGTACGACAGTGTCTGTCCCTGGCTGGAGTGGGAGGGGGGTGGAACATCCCAGTAGTGTAGGGGCAGATAGGGGGAGCAGTCTGGGTAATGCTAGGAGCTCATTGGGTGCTGGTCACCTGAGCTCACACATAGAGGGAGTATATAAGGTGGGAACCATCTTAGATCAGGGTCAGACAGGCAGACAGTTACCAGTCAGTCTGTTGTAGAGGGTCAAGCAGTCCTGAAAGAAGAGAGAGAGGAGAAGAAAAGGACCCAGAGGGGAAGAAGAGGGAACCCCAAGAGCCCAAATACCACCAGAAGGGTGAAGGGTTGGCACAAGGGTACCGGATCCCAAGCTGGTGGAGGGCACTAATCCTCAGCCAGAGACCGGAGGTTGTGGGCAGGATCTGCCACGACCCCCCCACTAAATCCACTGCGAAGGCACACCAAGTATAGGGTCAGGGAACCCAGAGACAAGGGTTTTACCAACAAGAGGCCCGAGGGAGCCGAACATAAGTGGATCCCTGGTGGGGAAGGCCAGAGAAAAGGAACGTCAGAAAGGGAGCTCAGGACCACGCTCCAGAATTACCTGGGGGTTGGCCGAGTCCAGGACCTGGTGGACGCAGCACGGCTCGGGCGGTCACTCAAGGCCGGAGTGACCAGCACAACAGCAGTAAGTAAAAACCCTGAACTGCACAGCCCGACTCTGAGTCTTATTACCACCCTCACTGCACCACCACAACCACCACCCTCTACAACTGACCCCCTGAGGCTATACCCCTCCCGTTGGGGGTTATACTACCAGAAGCTGCACACACACCACCAGCCTCAGCGGACCCTGCTGCAGCGGCGGCCGTATTGACCGCAAATCAACGGGTGGCGTAGTCGACACTAAAGAACATCCAGCAACATCTGTAGGACTGCCACACACTGAGCTTGACACCCTGGGCACGGACCGGGTCACCGCCACTCGGAGACTACAACCCCCATCTTATCCGGATCCGGGTATCCCCGAAACAACACTGGCCCAGGGGGCGCGTCATATCCAGTGCACTGTTTCTTAATCTTTAGGATCTCCAGTTCACGGCCCATCAATCCTCATCATCTCTAGTGCATGACCCATCAATCCTCAGAATCTCCAGTGCATGTGTAAGGATCTGAACCATATACTTGTTCTGCCTGGTTTTGCCCTTATCCAAGATGGAGTTGACAGCTTCACGGGGGCCATCTTGTTTCCTGTCTGACATTTCCTGCTTCCTGTTTGCTGGATATATAAAGGGACTGCGTCCACTATACCTTTGCTTGTGTATCTCGTGCTTCACCTGTTGACAAGCTTGGAGGACTTGTATTGTACTTGCCTCTTCTCATCATCGGGGTTCCCCATCTGCTACTTATCTACCGTTCGTCTGAAGATTCAACTTGTTCTGATCTGCCCTGCATTTATCCCCATTGCGGCTTGCTCCCCGCAAGGAGCCCAGTCCGGGCTCCGGATCTTTGGACTTTGCATTTCTGGACCTTGAATACTTATCGGTTCGTACAAGAGATCTTATCTGTTTCTAGAGACTGTATTTGCTTATCATTTATTACTAAATCCTGATTGCTACAATATACTTATTGAGACGTGATATGCTGTGTTTGTTTTCACTCTGACCCATGCCATCGGACTCCATAGCCTTGACAGGATACACAAGCCTTTAAAAGAATGGAGTTCGCTGGGTCAGATTCTGTGGAGGTGCGTTTGAGAAAAATATGCAGATACGTCACAGGACTTCATGGGGAGCTTCAGGCTTCTAAAACAAAAATGGTGGCATTAGAGTCGCAACTTAACCATAATGCTAATGTGACCGATACATCCATTCAGGGGTTATCTACTCGCCTATCAATCCTAGAGACTGTAGCCCTGGTCCCGGTTGCAGTGTCGGTTCCAGCTCCGGTTCTGGTTTTCCCTGAGTTCAAGCCATTCAGGTTTGGTGGTGAATGAGAAAAATTCCTAGGGTTCCTAAATCAGTGTCAGCTATATTTTACAGCGCATGCGGCTCAGTTTTTTACAGAACGAGACAAGGTATTAACTATGATAATACTGTTAACCCTTTGATTGAAACCAATGATGCATGTTTGATGATCCCAATCGAAATGTCATGGCAGAAACCGCATTACTGTCACTCCAGCAGGGAAAGCATCGTGTCGTGGAATACGCAATGGAATTTTGGAGGTGGGTGCTGGACACTACATGGTGCGACTCGGCAAGGTACGCAGTGTTTAGGAGGGGTTTATCCCCTGCAATTAAGGACGAACTGGCTCGAGGAGAGTCAACTGTTGCCCTGGGTGACTTCATAAATCATTGTATCCGGATAGATATCCATCTTGCAGAACGTCGGCAAGAGAGATGGGCAGATTCTAACCGTAAGAACTTGTTATCCCTTCCTTCTCCCTCCAGGGAAGTTCAAAATAAGTCCTTTCTCCAGACTGAGTCGAAACCTATGCTGGTTGATGCAATTAGGAGAACTTCCCCAGACGCACGCAAGGAACATCGTTTCAGAGAAACTTTATGTTTCTACTGCGGAAAATTGGGTCACTATATTTCGAATTGTCCCAATAAGAATCGCAGGACTACAGCTGCGGTAATCGAATGCGACTGTTCAGATGTATCTTCAGTAATTTCTCACCCAATTTCTCCCAGGAATAAAGTAACCGACACGAATCACGACTTCTCAGACTGTACTTCAGAAGCATCCTCACCTGTGAATGCAGCCGTTTTTTCAGTATGTTCCACTACTTCGGCCTCGGATGGGTCAAAGAACGATTCACATTGTTATATCCCCATCAAGATATGGATTCAATCCTGCTGGGTTACTAGTTCCTCTATGGTTGACTCTGGAGCCAGCTGTAATTTCATGGACATTACATTCGCTAAAAACCATGGTATACGTTCACAGAAGAGAATCTCACCGGTATTAATGGAGACCGTGGATGGGTCCCCGTTAGCATCCGGGCCGGTAGATCTTGAAACAACATCATTGAAGGTCCGTATGGGGGTGGATCATTCAGAAAGACTGTCGTTTTTGTTGATTTGTTCTCCTCACTTTCCCATAATCTTAGGGTTACCGTGGCTACAACTGCAAAACCCTACTATCAACTGGGAGACAAAAGAATTACAGTTTCCAGGAAGACAGATACCATCCGGAGAACTAGCTTTAATCAGGTCTGCACACACAGTTGACTTAAATCTACCAGTAGAATACCAAGATTTCGTAGATGTATGTAGCAAGAAGAACGCGAACAAGCTGCCACCACATCGGCCATACGATTGTCCCGTGGAACTGCTACCTGGTGCCGCGATTCCATTCGGTAACATTTATCCTTTGGCCGGACCAGAATTAAAAGCCCTCAGAGAGTATATTGACGAGAACTTAGCCAAAGGATTTATATGACCATCTTCCTCCCCAGTAGGTGCCCCAATCTTCTTTGTGAAGAAGAAGGACGGTTCACTCCGACCATGTATTGATTACCGAGAGCTCAACAAAATTATGATTAGAAGCTCTCATCCGCTTCCACTAATTCCCGAATTACTTGAGAGGGTACGACATGCTAAGATTTTCACTAAGTTAGATCTCCATGGAGCATATAATCTAGTACGGATTCGCCCTGGTGACCAATGAAAGACAGCCTTCCGGTCACGTTATGGACATTTTGAGTATCTCTTTATGCCTTTCGGGCTTCGTAACGCATCGGCTACATTTCAACACTTGGCGAACTATATTTTCAGAGACATACTCAATATTTTTGTTGTGGTTTATTTGGATGACATTTTAATTTTTTCCAGCAACATCGAAGACCATCAGCAGCATGTGAGAACAGTCTTGGATCGTTTATGGCAAAATCAGTTATACATCAAGTTGGAGAAATGCGAGTTCCACAAGACGGAAATCTAATTTTTGGGGTATGTTTTCTCTCACCAGGGTCTCAGCATGGATGCAAGCAAGACTCAAGCCATTAAGTAGTGGTCAATTCCCAAGACAGTGAAGGAAGTGCAACGATTTATTGGATTCGCCAATTTTTACAGACCTTTCATTAAAAAATTTTCGGAGATCGTCGCACCCATTACTCAACTGACTCAGAAGAAGATGCCATTTGTCTGTTCGCCACAAGCGCAGACAGCATTTTCCAGGTTGAAATCTAAATTTACGTCAGCTCCTATTCTCATACCCCCGGACCCGGATCGGGCCTTCATAGTGAAAGTGGACGCCTCAGACTGTGCTATAGGGGCCATACTCTCGCAAAGAACAGGTGAGAAAGAGCTTTTACATCCTTGTGCTTTTCTTTCGCAGAAATTATCACCTGTGGAAAGGAATTATGACGTTGGAAACAAAGAGCTGTTGGCCATTATAACGACATTCAAAGAATGGAGACACCTGCTACAGGGGGCGTCCCAACATATTGTCGTACTTACAGACCACCATAATCTTGAATTCATGAGGTCGGCAAGGTGTATAAAACCCAGACAGGCCCGGTGGAATCTTTTTCTCCATCAGTTTAATTTTATTATTTCCTCTAGGCCGGGCTCTCGCAATGGGAAAGCCGATACATTGTCTAGAATTCACTCGGTTGACCTATCTCCGGCTTCACCTCTGAGAACCATACTCTCGGAAAGTAACTTTATAGGCGTGTTACACAATCAAGATCTACTAACGAATATTAAGGAGGCATACGCTGCAGATCCATTTCTGATTCAACCACCCTGTCACGTAAATCTAACCTTGAAAAATAGACTTTGGTTCCAGGGACAGCGCCTGTATATCCCGGAAACGGTTAGATTAGGTGTGCTAAAATTAATGCATGACTCTAAGATTGCTGGCCATAGAGGTGCCCAGAAGACTCAGGAATTCATGTCTCGCTTCTTTTGGAGGCCGACCTATCGGAAAGACGTTCAGCATTACGTTTCATCATGTGAGGTATGTGCAAGATCAAAAGTTCCCCGCTCCTCACCTACTGGACTGTTACAACCCCTTTCTATTCCATCTCGTCCCTGGGGGTCTATTTCAATGGATTTTATCGTAGAGTTGCCTACGTCAAAAGGAAAGAACACTATTCTAGTAGTAGTCGACCGGTTAACCAAGGCTGCTCATTTCAATCCCTGTACCGGTTTACCAACAGCCAGACAGCGGATCTTATCGTACAAAATGTTTTTCGGCTACATGGAGTTCCTGATGAAGTGGTATCGGATCGAGGGGTCCAATTTACCTCAAGATTTTGGCGAAGCTTTTGTGTTGCTCTGGACATCAAGGTAAATTTGTCATCTGCTTTCCATCCGCAGTCTAACGGCCAAACTGAACAGACGAATCAGACCTTGGTGCAGTACCTGCGTTGTTACGTATGCCACTTACAGGATGATTGGGTGAACTTACTCCCATTGGCCGAATTCACGTATAACAATTCACAGAGGCTCTGAGGTCGTCCGGAGGACATCTTTTAAGGGGGGAGTAATGTAACGATCTGAACCATATACTTGTTCTGCCTGGTTTTGCCCTTATCCAAGATGGAGTTGACAGCTTCACGGGGGCCATCTTGTTTTCTGTCTGACATTTCCTGCTTCCTGTTTGCTGGATACATAAAGGGACTCCGTTCACTATACCTTTGCTTGTGTATCTCGTGCTTCACCTGTTGACAAGCTTGGAGGACTTGTATTGTACTTGCCTCTTCTCATCATCGGGGTTCCCTGTCTGCTACTTATCTACTGTTCTTCTGAAGATTCAACTCGTTCTGATCTGCCCTGCATCTATCTCCATTGCAGCTTGCTCCCCGCAAGGAGCCCAGTCCGGGCTCCGGATCTTTGGACTTTGCATTTCTGGACCTTGAATACTTATCGGTTCGTACAAGAGATCAGATCTGTTTCTAGAGACTGTATTTGCTTATCATTTATTACTAAATCCTGATTGCTTCAATATACTTATTGAGACGTGATATGCTGTGTTTGTTTTCACTCTGACCCATGCCATCGGTCTCCATAGCCTCAAGGAGTGTACACTTGACAGCATGACCCATCAATCCTCAGAATCTCCAGTGCATGGCCCATCAATTCTCAGAATCTCCAGTGTACGACTGGTCAAGCCTCAGAATCTTCAGTACACAGCCCGTCAATCCTCAGAATCTCCAGTGTGCGACCCATCAATCCTCAGAATCTCCAGTGCACGGCCTGTCAATCCTCAGAATCTCCAGTGCATGACCCATCAATCCTCAGAATCTCCAGTGCATGGCCCATCAATTCTCAGAATCTCCAGTGTACGGCTGGTCAATCCTCAGAATCTTCAGTACACAACACGTCAATCCTCAGAATCTCCAATGCACTGAATGTCAAACCTCAGAATCTAAAGTGCACGGCCCATCAATCCTCAGAATCTAAAGTTCATGGCCCATCAATCATCAGAATCTAAATTGCATGGTTCTTCAATCCTCACAATCTCCAATGCATTGAATGTCTATCCTCATTATCTCCAATGCATGGCCTGTCAATCCTCAGAATACAAAGTGCACGGCCCGTCAATCATCAGAAACTTCAGTGCACGGCCTGTCAATCCTCAGAATCTCCAGTGTATGACCCGTCAATCCTCAGAAAGTCCAATGCATGCCTATCAATCCTCAGAATCTCCAGTGTATGACCCGTCAATCCTCAGAATCTCCAGTGTACGGGCCGTCAATCCTCAGAATCTCCAATGTACGACCCGTCAATCCTCAGAATCTCCAGTGTATGACCCGTCAATCCTCAGAATCTCCAGTGTACAACCCGTGAATCCTCAGAATCTCCAGTGCACGACCCCTCAATCCTCAGAATCTCCAGTGTATGACCCATCAAAGCTCAGAATCTCCAGTGTACGACCCGTCAATCCTCAGAATCTCCTGTGTACGGCCTGTCAATCCTCAGAATTTCCAGTGTACGGCCCGTCAATCCTCAGAATCTCCAGTGTACGACCCCTTAATCCTCAAAATCTCCAGTGTACGACCCCTCAATCCTCAGAATCTCCAGTGTACGACCCGTCAATCCTCAGAATCTCCAGTGTACGACCCGTCAATCCTCAGAATCTCCAGTTTACGACCCGTTAATCCTCAGAATCTCCAGTGTACGACCTGTCAATACTCAGAATCTCCAGTGTACGGCCCATCAATCCTCAGAATCTCCAGTGTACGGCCCGTCAATCCTCAGAATCTCCAGTGTACTGCCCGTCAATCCTCAGAATCTCTAGTGTACGGCCCGTCAATCCTCAGAATCTCTAGTGTACGGCCCGTCAATCTTCAGAATCTCCAGTGTGCGGCCCGTCAATCTTCAAAATCTCCAGTGTACAGCCCGTCAATCCTCAGAATCTCCAGTGTACGGCCCATCAATCCTCAGAATCTCCAGTGTATGACCCGTCAATCCTCAGAATCTCCAGTGTACAGCCCGTCAATCCTCAGAATCTCCAGTGTACGGCCCGTCAATTCTCAAAATCTCCAGTGTACGACCCCTCAATCCTCAGAATCTCCAGTGTACGACCCGTCAAAGCTCAGAATCTCCAGTGTACGACCCGTCAATCCTCAGAATCTCCAGTGTATGACCCATCAATCCTCAGAATCTCCAGTGTACGACCCGTCAATCCTCAGAATCTCCAGTGTACGGCCTGTTAATCCTCAGAATTTCCAGTGTACGGCCCGTCAATCCTCAGAATCTCCAGTGTACTACCCCTCAATCCTCAAAATCTCCAGTGTACGACCCCTCAATCCTCAGAATCTTCAGTGTACGACCCCTCAATCCTCAGAATCTCCAGTGTACGACCCATCAATCCTCAGAATCTCCAGTGTACGACCCGTTAATCCTCAGAATCTCCAGTGTACGACCTGTCAATCCTCAGAATCTCCAGTGTACGGCCCGTCAATCCTCAGAATCTCCAGTGTACGGCCCGTCAATCCTCAGAATCTCTAGTGTACGGCCCATCAATCCTCAGAATCTCCAGTGTACGGCCTGTCAATCTTCAGAATCTTTAGTGTACGGCCCGTCAATCCTCAGAATCTCTAGTGTACGGCCCGTCAATCTTCAGAATCTCCAGTGTACGGCCCGTCAATCTTCAGAATCTGCAGTGTACAGCCCGTCAATCATCAGAATCTCCAGTGTACAGCCCGTCAATACTCAGAATTTCCAGTGTACGGCCCATCAGTCCTCAGAATCTCCAGTGTACGGCCCGTCAATCCTCAGAATCTCCAGTGTACGACCCGTCAATCCTCAGAATCTTCAGTGTACGACCCCTCAATCCTCAGAATCTCCAGTGTACGGCCTGTCAATCATTAGAATCCCCAGCTCCCATGCTGATAATTCTTCCAATACCAGTTCTCCTTTGAGCTCATCTGTAATAACAAGATTTCTCTTGTGCTGCAGTTTTTCTCTTGAATGGAGAGTGTAAAAAGAATAGTGAAACATGCAGAGAGAGGAGATAATATGGCTTGAAACAATTTGGGAAGGAAAGGATCAGTGAAGGATGTGATGAATTGACCTAATGGAAGGGATTAGAGTAAGATGTGAAGAATTGTTCTTATGAAAGGATGAGAGGAGGAAGTGAAAAATCATACTTATGAAGAGGATTCGAGGAGTATGTGAAGAATCATTCTGATGAAAGAATCAGAGGATGATGTGAATAAATATTCTGTTGAAAGCATCATAAGAGGGTGTGAATAATTGGTCTGACAAGGATAAGATAAGGATGAGAATAATGGTTTTGACAAAAACATCAGAGGTGGATGTGAAGAATATCACTGATGTGCTTGGAAGAGGATGTGAAAAATTATTTTGGTGACAGGACCAGATGTGAAAGATCATTTTCATGAAAGGGATCAGAGGAGGACGTGAGAATAATTCTGATGAAAGTGAAAAGTTGCCAAGAGCGGTAGTCATGATTGACCTTCTGTCCGGTTATGCTCTGGTACTTTACAGACAAACAGTGTCCAGTCCCACCGTGCTGTCAGGTGTGGGGGCATCACACTGTCTTGTAGGCCGCAGACCTCCGCTGTCTCCAGGCCTCCGTCCTCAGGAGCCGTCACAGACAACTCAGGGGACACCAAGTTCATTGCAACAAGCAAACGTTTACTGGTCAGTTCAAGTTCATCAGGTGGTAACATGTTGTATAGGGCACAACACTTCACGTTTCTTACTTCCTTAGTACAACGCATCTTCAGCCCTACCATGCGGCGTTCTTCCTGGACTATCCCTAAGCCCACTGACTCCATGAGCTGCCGATTCTTTCTTTGAAGTAAAACATTGTTTAAAAACAGGCAGGGAAATGTTTTATCTCACAAAAAGAATCCTCTGTAATCTCCTGCTGTAATGTCTGTATACTCTTTTGCTTCCTCCTCTGCCCAGGAGCTGTGGTATGATCAGACCATGTTCCTGTACGGTCAGACACAGCCATTACACAGTACACAGCAGGGGCACATTTATAAGATTATCTCAGCACAGGAACATTTTTTTTAAACACATCCAATTGTGGAAGTTATCATTATTCCAAGATCTATTGATTAAAATCAACCTTTGTTCGTGGGAAAACCTCTAACCCTGCACTTACCTTACACTATGCACTGCTCCCATTATGCATTAACACTTTGCATTCTTATACGCTGTACATCACTATCACAAAACATAAAAGACGCACATCACTATTCACATTACACGTAAAACCGCATGACACTGTACACGTAGAGCAATTGGTGTCTTCAGGGGTAGGAACGCAACTGAACAGTCCATCACTCTTATGAAAGGATCAGTGAAGAAAATGAAGGGTACTGATTGGGTTGGAGAAGGATGTGAACAATCATTCTCATGAAAAGGGTCAGAAGAGGAAGTGAAAAATTATTTTAATTGACAGTCAAGAAAACAGCAGCAAAATACTACACTGCGATCCAACTAACATGTCCACATGCACAGCTTGTTGTTTGTTAGCTAGTATGAGCCTTTCCTGTCTGAGGGAAACAGAAAGGTGAATCCAGAAACAAAAATAACCAAAAGTTGTATCACTGAGCACTTGATGCACTCTGCCTCCTCTGATACTTATGTATGGTTGATTCCTTTTGTCAGGCTGTTGGAGGGTGAGCAATAGTGGAGGAATGTTTTCTTGGCACACTTTACCTCCTCTGATACCCGTTGATGGTTGACTCTTTATTGTTAGGTTAGTGGAGGTGGGGTAATAGTGGAGGAAGGTTTTCTTGGCAAACTCTGCCTCCTCTAATACCTGTGGATGATTGACTCCTTCTTGTTAGGCTGGTGGAGCTGGAGTAATAGTGTAGGAAGGTTTTCTTGGCAAACTCTGCCTCCTCTAATACCTCTGGATGGTTGACTTCTTCTTGTTAGACTGGTGGAGGGGAGAGTAATAGTGTAGGAAGGTTTTCTTGGCACACTGTGCCTCCTCTGATACCTGTGGATGGTTGACTCCTTCTTGTTAGACTGGTGGAGAGGAGAGTAATAGTGTAGGAAGGTTTTCTTGGCACACTCTGCCTCCTCTGATACGTGTGGATGGTTGACGCCGTTGACGCGCCCCCTGGGCCGTGGGGTACTCGGTGCCGGGCCGGTCGTTGCTAGGGGAGATGTCACAGTGGCGGTGGCCCAGTCCGTGATGCAGGACGGTCAGTAAAAAGGGGATTTTAACTTAATGGCGATTTCCTCTTATCTTTACTGGCGGTGATTAGACAAACCGGGACTAGGGTACTGGCTAGAAGTGGAAGTCCGGGTAGCCTGGAAGCAAGTAAGGAATCCACCTCACCAGGTGAAGTTGGAGGCCTTCCCTTTCCACTAATCTCTTTGGCCCTGCTGCTTGTAGCTGTGCAGTGGCCCTCGTCCCAGAGTGCAACGTCTTTTTGCTCACCCGTATGGCAGGCAGCTCATGCCTTGCTGATGCGTCGCTCCCATGTGGCGGTGCTGGGCCCTGCGGTGCTGTTGAGCCTCCGGGCGTCTGGTGGGGCCAGGAGACTCTCCAGTTTCTGCTGCTGGGCCTTCAGTGCCCCACAGCCTCGGACTCCCGTGTCCGGTTCCTCTGTGTTGGTTCCTTCTAGGGTGAACTGCCGCGCAGCTCCACTCCCCAGCTCCTCTCTCGCCGACGTACTCACTTCAACTCGTCACAGTAAGTCCAACTAACCCCGCCCCCAGATCCCAGTTGCTAAGGGGAGTGGCTCCCCTTGCTGGTCTGGAGCCAGGACAGTGTTGCATGCTTAGCAAAACCTAATTAGGGGACCCCTGCTTGCTTCCAGGCATGGCATCACCTCTTGTGAGGAAGGCAATGCCACTGTGGCAACCGGACCCCTGGGGTGCCACATTCCCCCCTAGTTAACTTCAGTACTCCCGGACAGAGGATATGACGCGCCCCCTGGGCCGCGCGTGTGAGGGGATACCCGGAACCGGATGCGTTGCGGATGCTGGGGGTTGTAGTCCTCGTGTGGCGGGGGACCCGGTCCCATGGCTCAGGGTGGTCAACTCAAATGGCAGTCTATTTATGTGGTTTTGATGTTATTAAATGTCCGACTACGCCACCTGTGGATTGCGGTCAGGATGAACCGCCGCTGCAGGGCAGACCGCTGAGACTGGTGTACGGGGGTGCAGCTGAGCGTAGTATAACTCCCCACGGGAGGAGTATAGCCTCAGGGCAGTGTATGCGGAGGATGGGGCTGATGGTGCAGGGGAGCAGCAGTAACGACACAGAGTCAGTGATGCAGTCCAGGGCCTTTACTCACAGTTCTTATTATCCAGACCACTTCTGCAGGTAACGGCTGCCCACATCGTACTGTGCTCACCAGGTGAGGGGCTCGGCCGACTCCCAGGTAACTCCGGAGCGTTTCACAGGACCCCCTTTGCGTGTACTTTCTCTGGCCTGTCAAACCCCGTCAGTGACCTCGCTTCTGTCCGGCTGCCTTGGGCCTTCTCTTGGTAAACTTGGCGCCAGTTTCCCTGACCCTATATGGTGCCTTCCTAGCGGGTGTAGCGAGGGGCTGCACCACATGAGATGTCACAGCCTCCGGTTTCTAGCTGAGGGTAGTTCCCCGCCTCCACTAGTTTGGGGGACCGGTCTCCCCCTTTGGCCTGACCGTTCTACGCAGGTAGATTCGGGCGTGCGGTGGCGACTCGCCGGTCCACACCCCTGGGGTCCCTTCGTTCCTTGTTCCTGCAGCCTCCTCCGCTCCTTCTTCTTCCTTCTCCTTCCTTCTGCTTCCTCCAGGCTCCGGCCTCCCTCTTAGGCCTGCCTGCGGAGCAGAGCCCATGCAGAGACTCTGCTCCCACCTCCTGCTCCCTCTTCTTCTGTCTGACTGAACTCCTCTGAACACTAAACTAAGATGGTGCCCACCTTTTATACCTCCCTCTAGGTGCACCCAGGAACTGCTCTCTCCTTGCTCCTGCACTACAGCGTTCCCCCTTCCTCGGTGTTCCCTCCCCCCACTCCTGCCAGGGACAGGGACTGTTGCACTCTGCTTGGAGCATATCGGTCGCCCTGTCCCCCGGAAATGTGGTGTAATGCATGCAGGTGTCAGGGTCCTGGTCCACACTCCCTCCTTACCTGGAAGTGAGATATCGCACATCTGGATGAGATGCAATACCTCTGTAGCAACCGAGCCCTCGGGGTGCTACAGATACCTTTTAAAATCACCAATAACAATCCACATTACAAACAGGTTACGAAGTCAAAAATTACAAAAACCCAACAAAAATTGAAAGCAGTCACTGCGGCGCTTAGTCTTTACGCTACAATCCAGGGATTGTCTTTTTCTGGATAACTGAAATTTGGCTGGTGGGAACCGCATCAACCCACTTTGTGCATCGTCCCTGGGCGTGGCTTCAGGGCACTCTTTCGTTGGGCCTGGTCTTCAGCCATGCCTGCGGTTTATTTTCTAGGCCGATTAGTAACTATTTTCAATATTGTCCTGACCACACCTAGTCCTGTGGCCCAATTGTCCATAAATTCAACAAATATACATATCCAAGATTATTTAACGGGTACAACTATATACAACATACTCTTTAATTCTCTTACACTTTAGTTCCTCCAGCGGGCAGGAAGCTGACCTTTTGTACTCCGGGTCGACCTACGTAGTACATTTGTTGTCACTGTCCTACCCTGGTCTCTATTGTCTACCCCTGGTGTGGTGGGTTCACTATCCTCTACATTTCACTTGGACCTACTCCGTACTGGTATACCGGACTGCCTTCTCCGGACTCCTAAACCCACCATGGGACTGACCGGTTTACTACTAGCAGAGGGTAGATTCTCCTGATCTGCTGCTGATGAAGCATCCATCTCTGGGTTCGGCTGATCTTCCAGATGTTCTGGAGCCTCTGCAGCTTCCGGTGAGGCCGCTTGGAGAAAGGTCAGGATCGGTACCACAATCGCCTTGTTCACCTGCGTCCAAGACCGGGGAAATTCTCCGAGGACTGTCTGAACCGTTTCCTCCACTTTTTCTGTGGGCCGAGGGCTGTCTTGATCTTCTTCTGTGTGTTTCAACTGTTCAGGACATATCTTCAAGTCGTCTCTTGAGACTGCCGCTGAATTTTCCCCTCCATCTTTGCTGATGAGGCACACTTTGGTGTTGTTGTAATTCGAGGGTAGGACGGTGTATGGCTCAACCTCCCACTGGTCATCTAACTTGTGGAATCGTCTTTTCCTCTTAAGTACCTGTTATCCAGGAGATAAGGGAACGGCAGGTGCGTGCTGATTATAAGTTTTCTCTTGCTTCTGTCTCGCCTGGGACAAACTTTTCTCAACACACTCTTGCACCTTGCGGTATTGTTGCTGCAGCTCTGTATCCCAATCTGCATCTGGTGATGTTGTCTCTGGTATTAAGACTCCCATGTCTAAGTCGATGGGTAGCTTACCAGGTCTTGTTCTCATCAGGTAAGCGGGTGTACAGTTGGTGGAGTTCACCGGGATGTGGTTATGAAGGTCCACTAAATCTGGTAACCTCTCTGGCCACAGGCTACGTTCTTCAAGGGGCAACGTCTTCAACAGGTTTATTACCACCTGGTTCATCTTCTCACACAACCCTTTGGTCTGGGGATGATACGGTGTCGTCCTTATTTTCTTGCAGCTGTACAAGGTACAGAATTCCTGGAACACCTCTGCTTCACAGGCTGGACCTTGGTCGATAAGCACCCGTTCAGGGTAACTGTGTGGGCAACAAAAGTGCTGTTGGAACACTTTGGCTGCCGTCTGAGCCGTCTGGTCTTTCACTGGCACTACTACCAAGAACCTGGAGTAGTGGTCTACTATGATGAGAGCGTAGACATAGCCTGACCGGCTTGGGGCTAGCTTCACGTGGTCCAAAGCTACCAGTTCAAGTGGTTGTTAGGTGATTATGGGCTGCAGGGGAGCCCTCTGGCTGTCACGGTCTTTCCGTCTCAGGTTGCATGGACCACAAACTCGACACCATCTCTCGATTGCTTTCCTCATGCCAACCCAGTAGAATCGCTCACGTAGCAGGACTTCCAACTTCTTCCACCCGAAGTGTCCTGTTCCATCGTGGTACGCTTCTAAGACCATTGGCGCGTCCCGCCTCAGGACTACCACCTGCCAGACCAGTTCGTGTGTCCGGGAGTTGATACTTCTTGTATAGCTTGGTCGCTATCTTGCGTTTCTGCCCATCCATGGTGGGGCAACGGGTAGCTCTATCTCCTCCAGCTCTTCCGGGTCTTCTCCCCCATCTGGCAAGTTGGGCATCCTGGACAGCGCATCAGCATTTGCATTTTTATGCCCCGCCCGATACTTGATGGTAAACTCATAGTTAGACAGTCGGGCCATCCATCGTTGTTCTAGGGCACCAAGCTTTGCAGTCTCCAGGTGCGTCAGCGGGTTGTTATCTGTGAATACTGTAAATCTGGAGGAGGCGAGGTAGTGTTTGAAGCACTCTGTTACAGCTCAGACTATGGCGAGAAACTCCAACTTGAAGGAACTGTAGTTGTCGGGGTTCCTTTTCATAGGGCGGAGCTTCCTGCTGGCGTAGGCAATCACTCTCTCTCTGCCTTGCTGTACCTGGGACAGCACCGCTCCCAATCCCACATTGCTGGCATCTGTATGAAGTATAAAGGGTTGGCCATAGTCGGGGTAGGCCAGGACTTTGTCTCCGGTGAGAGCCATTTTCAGTCGAGTGAAGGATTCGTCTTCTGGTTTACCCCCTTTTGAACGGAGGATTATGGTTCTTGGCCTTCTTGGACTGGCCCACTAGGAGGTCCTGCATTGGTGCCACTATCGTGGTGAAACCCTTGATAAATCTCCTGTAGTAGCCTACCAGTCCGAGGAACTGCTGCACTTCCTTAATAGTGGAGGGTCTTGGCCAGTCTTTAATCACGGTGACTTTTTCTGGGTCTGGTGCTACACCTTCGGCGCTTACCACATGAACTAGGTACTGCACCTTGGGCTTCAGCAGGTGGCACTTGGACGGCTTTACCTTCAGGCCAAAACCAGATAGGGCTTCGAACACCTCGGCCAGGTGCTCCAGGTGGTCTTTGTATGTCTTTGAGGAGACGATTACGTTGTTCAGGTACAGCAGAACGGTTTTGAAGTTTTTGTGTCCTAGGCCACACTCCATTAACTGCTGGAATGTTCCCCGGGCGTTGCAGAGCCCGAATGGCATGCAGTTGAACTCGCTGAGGCCCATTGGTGTTGTAAATGCGGTCTTTTCTTTGTCCGCCTCTGCCACAGGAACCTGCCAGTACCCAATGGTGAGATCCAAAGTGGAGAAATAGTTAGCTGATCTCAATGCTGCTAATGATTCCTCAATTCTGGGTAATGGGTAGCCGTCCTTATGTGTAATGCGGTTAATCTGCCTGTAATCAACACACATCCTCATTGTACCATCTTTCTTTCTGACGAGAACTAATGGAGCTGCCCAGGGGCTACAACTATCTCTGATCACCCCAGCCTCCTTCATCTCCTGTAACATTCCTTTGGCACATTGATAGTGAGCTGGGGGTATAGGCCGGTACCTCTCTTTAATGGGCGGATGATCTCCTGTGGGGATATGATGTTGGACCCCTTTTACCTGCCCAAAGTCTAGTGGGTGTTTGCTGAAGACTCGCTCATATTCTTGGACCACCCGTTATACTCCATGCTTTTGGTGCAAAGGGGTGGAGTCAGTGCCCACTTGTAGCTTCTGACACCAATCCTCCATCTGCCCCTTGGAGCCATTATCCTCCGCTGGTTTGGATGGAGGCAAGGGTTCCACTGCCTTTATTGCGTTGTTACTGACAGTGAATAGCTTAGCAAGGGTAGCATACCGGGGTAAATGGACCTCTTTCTCCCCACAATTCAGGATGCGTATCGGTACTCTCCCTTTGCGGACATCGACTACCCCCCTGGCTGTCAAGATGGTGGGCCTACTGTCAGAGTATACGGGTTCTACCAGGGCCTGATAATCTTGACCCCTGAGATCGATTGCTGCCCGACACCATATTAACATTTCACTCCTAGGGGGCATTGCAATGTGGAATGGATCACTCATCCTGACACTGCCGCCTTCTCCACCTGACAGCTCTACCTGTTGTCTTTTCATCAGGGCTCTGATTTCCTTCTGCAGAACTCGCTGCTGACTGGAACTGGCAGTCTCTGCGACCTGCTGCAACAAAAGAATAATTTCCCCAAGACAGTTCTCTATCACATTGGTGCCTAAGGTTATCATAGGATGGCTTTCTTGATGATCAATATCAACAATAATCATTCCTTGTGATGACAATTCTACTTTGCCAACTTTTATGGTCACCTCTTTATACCCCACCTGAGGCAAGGGCTGACCATTGCTGGCACAGATACTAAGATGTTCATCTGGATGGAGGGTAATGTCAGAATCAGTCCAGTATTGTTTATAAAGGATATATGGCATCGTTGTCACCTGGGACCCAGTGTCCAGCAGTGCGTTCATTGGGATGCCATCAAGCATGACAGGTAGGACCGGCCGTCCTCCCATGTACTTGTCTCGCCAGCTTTGTGGGCCTGGTCGCCTTACTCCTGGGGGTTGGCCCTCTGCCCCAGGGGTTGCTCGTTTAAATTACAGAATCTTGCGTAGTGCCCCGCCTTTTGACAGCGGTGGCAGATGGGTTGTCCGTCCTGGTCGTAGCGATCGCTGTTTCTCCCTCTGGTCGGTGGAATTCTTCTCTGTCGCTGCCACGGGACGTCATCTGGACTGGAAGCCAGCTGGATCTTTCCCTTTGGAGACACTTGCATGGCCTGCACGGTTTTGGTTAGTGTAGCCACACTTTTGGTCAGCTCCTGGACCTGAAGGTGCAGGTCTGCAGACGGGTCATTATCTAGGGTTTGCGCGTCAGCCTCCACAGGTTCTGGACGAAAGGACGCCACCTCCAGGTGGTATGTGATAGCTGGGCCCCGGAGGGATGCAGTGCCACTTGGGATTGATTCTCGCAGCACCCGGATGGCTCTGTCTTTAAATTGTGCAAAGTCCAGATCAGGGTTTTGCAGAGCCATAATGCGCAGCTGTGTCTGGTGAGCGCTGGACAGGAGCCCCTCAATAAACTGCTCAGTTAGCAATCTGTTCTCATAGTAACATAGTTTGTAAAGCTGAATAAAGACTTGCGTCCATCAAGTTCGACCTGTTAGTTCTGTAATTGATAAAGTTGATCCAGAGGAGGGCAAAACCCCCAAATGATTTGGCCAATCTTCACCTGAGGAAAAATTCCCTCCCGACTCTGAAACCAGCAGTCAGAATAAATCCCTGTATCAACCTACTATTTTATTTTATTTTTAAGTATATGCAGAAATCTGCCTGGTATCTAGAAATGCATCCAGTCCCCGCTTGAACTGGTTTAGTGAATCCGACATTACCGTCTCCTCACTCAGTGAATTCCATATTCTCACTGCTCTTACCGTAAAGAACCCCTTCCTATGCTGGTGCTGAAACCTTTTCTCTTCCAGTCTTAGTGAATGCCCTCTTGTTACCGTAATATCCCTCCTTTTGAACAAATCCCGGCCAAGATCTCTATACTGTCCCCTAACATATTTGTACACATTTATTATGTCCCCCCTCAACCTTCTCTTTTCCAGGCTGAATAGTCCTAGTTTTGCCAACCTCTCTGGGTATTGCATTCCCTTTATTAATTTTGTTGCCCTCCTTTGTACCTTTTCAAGCTCATTTATATCCTTTCTATATATTGGGGCCCATAACTGAGCACAGTATTCCAAGTGTGGTCTGACCAGAGCTTTGTACAGTGGAAGAACAATGTTCTCATCCTTTGCAGCTATACCTCTTCTGATACATCCCATTACCCTGTTTGCCCTTACAGCAGCGGCCTGACTTTGGGCACTCTCATCATGCACACTGTCAGGGTCTATCTGTTTGATGGCCCGCAGCGCCTCCTGCAGGTTTAGAGCATAGTCCCGTACACTGTCCTGCACCCTTTGTTTGCACCCGTAAAACTTCATTTTAATTTCTGCTGCGGTGCGGGTGTCAAAGGTATCCTTCAACCGGGCCAGTATTTCCTTTACAGTGCCTTTGTCTCTGCCCGGCCAGGACTTCACCTCTCTCTGGGCTACACCGATTAGCTGTCCTATGAGGATGCTGACTTTTTGCTCCTCAGACAGGGGGTTCACTTTAAACAAACTGCGCAGTCTCTCCTCAAAGTCGTTCAGGGTGTGCGACTCCCCGGAGTACTGGGGCAACAACGCCGCCCCCGGTATGTACGGCATTGATAACGGCATTACAGTGGCGGCGGCCGCGCCTGCGGCTGAATCCTCTCCTCGGTTGGGCATCTTCCTCCCCCCTAGTAAACCTCAGTCAGGTCATGGGCGTCTGCTGACGTACCGGTATGCTGCTCTGCAGGCGGAGGGATCTCTTACCCGGCGGTTCCGGATCGGGGATTCTTTCTTCCCCCTCGGCGGGTGGCAAACCACATGATAGCACCGTTTAGTAAAGTCTATGGCTCACAGGACCTGGTTATACTGGGCTTCGTGAATCCTGTTCGTGACTCCAAGTTGACGCGCCCCCTGGGCCGTGGGGTACTCGGTGCCGGGCCAGTCGTTGCTAGGAAAGATGTCACAGTGGCGATGACCCGGTCCGTGACCCAGGACGGTCAGTAAAAAGGGGATTTTATAGTTTTTATGTACAAAGTTCGTGACGCCACCTGTGGTATGCGGCTAGGGGAGCCGCCGCTGCGGAGCAGATCCTCTGGAGCTGATGTTAGTGCAGCAAAGCTGGTGTGGCTCTCCACAGGTAGAGCTTAGCTCCAGGGCAGTGTAGATGTTATGGGTTATGCTCGGTGTTGTAGTGCAGGGGTTGATGGCGCAGCAATAATCAGTCCACAACTTAATGGCGGTTTCCACTTATTTTTACTGGCGGTGATTAGGCAAACCGGGACTAGAGTACTGGCTAGAAGTGGAAGTCCGGGCAGCCTGGAAGCAAGTAAGGAATCCACCTCACCAGGTGAAGTTGGAGGCCTTCCCTTTCCACTAATCTCTTTGGCCCTGCTGCTTGTAGCTGTGCGGTGGCCATCGTCCCTGAGTGCAACGTTTCTGTGCTCACCCGTATGGCAGGCAGCTCGGGCCTTGCTGATGCGTCGCTCCCACGTGGCGGTGCTGGGCCCTGCGGTGCTGCTGAGCATCCGGGCGTCTGGTGGGGCCAGGAGACCTGCAGTCTCCTGCCCTCCGGTTTCTGCTGCTGGGCCTCCAGTGCCCCACAGCCTAGGACTCCCGTGTCCGGTTCCTCTGTGTTGGTTCCTTCTGGGGTGAACTGCTGCGCAGCTCCACTCCCCATCTCCTCTCTCGTCGACATCCTCACTTCAACTCTTCACACTAAGTCCAACTAACCCCGCCCCCAGATCCCAGTTGCTAAGGGGAGGAGCTCCCCTTGCTGGTCTGGAGCCAGGACAGTGTTGCATGCTTAGCAAAACCTAATTAGGGGACCCCTGCTTGCTTCCAGGCATGGCATCACATCTTATGCGGAAGGCAATGCCACTGTGGCAACCGGACCCCTGGGGTGCCACACCTTCTTGTTAGGCTAGTGAAGCTGGAGTAATTGTGGAGGAAGGTTTTCTTGATGCTCCCTGCCCCCTCTGATACCTCTGGATCGACGTCTTGACAGTGGGGCTTACCTAATTTTCGTGGTCATTCCTGCCTTTGTGGCAGTTCTTGACCCCATGACATGAGGGTGGTAGATCTGTGGATTTCTTACAGAACTATGACAGTGAGTGCGCCGTGTATTTAGCGCTTTGAGCCTATTAGTCGCCAGTGCAGTAATGTAATAAATTCTGTAACCAACTCATGTCCTGTCATACGTTGTATCTGATTAGAAAAAATTGCGATTTTGATTGTTTTTACTCTTTATGATCATTTTAATTTTTTCCTAAAAGTATGGAATTTATAAGAAGACAATTTCACGCCGCGACTCGACAGACGGTAATTTTAGAAAATTGCTTTCAAAATGTTTTCTCCAGCTTCAGGAAATGAAAGGAAAGACTTGACAGGTGAGAGCAAACATGTTTACCGAGCGAGCGAGTGACGGCGGCGGGTTATGTGATGGAGGGCGGCGCGTAGCTGCCGCGTGCTGCCGGGCTGACGGGTCCGGGTGACAGAGCTCACACAGGCTCTGAAGTAAGTGAACCTCCCTGACAGGCAGAAAATGTAAAATTACATGAATCACGTTACGCTCCCTGACGAGACGCCGTCGCTGACACTCGGATGCACACATGAAGCAGTCACTGATAATTGTGACGGATCGCCGCCGCCATTACTGGGAAATCTCATTATTACTGATACCGCAGATACACGATGATTCCATGTGACAGCCCATCATTACCCGACACTGAGACCGGGCCGGAGGACTACAAATACTAAAGTATCCACAGGAACAGTCAGGCGGGTGCAGCGTGGAGCATCAGTCTGCATAATCACTGCAAAGAGGCCGGTGATTGGCAGATAATGCTCCTCTCAGCTTTTGTCCTCAGTTATCAGCTGATCATTCTCACAAATCATTGTATAATCAAAAGTTTTACAACTTTTTTTTTTACAAGTTTTGTGCTTCAATTCCAACCTTGACCTGGTACTGCTCCCAGAGCAGAGGCTCTGTGACAATGTATCAGTGGAGATAAGATCACTATATCCAGCTATCTATCTATCTATCTCCTATTGCTCCAATATTGCTTATGGAAAGCCCTTTAACTATTTCCACCCCATTACCTTATAGGAGACGCCTTCTCTCATTGTAGTCAGTCTCATCCTTTTCTTCTCCATCTGCTCCAGACCACCACAGTGACTTCTCCGGGACACAACTCATCTCTTTAGATGTTTCTCTGCTTCTGACTCCTGCTTTACGATCCAAAACTTTGACCTTAAAAATAAAAATGTCCTTTTTGTTCCAACTGAATAAATATTTAGCCACTGTGCCCCCAAAATAAAAAGGTCAAATTACTGTGGACCCCTGAATATATTAGGTCACTGTGCCCCCTAATACATATATTAGGTTCCTATGCACCCTGTATATATATTAGGTCCCTTTGCCCCCTAAATGCATATGTTTCACGCACGCTGCTAGGTTCAGATAGGGGCGAGACAGGTTACGTGAATTCTTTGGAATCCTGGAGGAACCGTTACTCAGGGCGACCATAGACCATGTGCTGCAGCTTCTCTCAGGCACACAGGGGTATTGACCCTCAGGCACAGACTGTTGGGTGGATTCTCTTGCTGACCAGACACACTTGACAAGAGTCCTCATAAATGGTAGAACAGTAGCATTTAATAAGAAGCCGCACAGCGAGTGCAATTTAAGTCTCCAGTAACAAACAACAGGCTCCAGTAACAAACAATACAGTTTCTTCTTAAAGCACAAGAATAAACCGTCTTTCCAGTAGCACAGTACAGCACAGATCAAGTCTCCTTAGCAGCACACTTCTATGCACCCACAACCACAGGCTTTTCCTTCACAAAGGTACAGTAGTACACAGCATTCTTTATCCTGCATTGAGATGGAGGGGGGGGGGTTTGATGAGGGAGATGATCCCTGTGACACAATTCGTTCCAGTCCTTATCTTTCTGCCCGATAATACTCTGCATTGCTAGTTCAGGAAGTATATCTGACCTGTGTTTAGTTTCACTCATGATCTGAATCCTGTTCACTTCCCAGGTACTTCTGTGAGATTCAGATCACACACACCACCTTTCCCTTGGCTCCAGCCAGACTAATCAACAAGTTCTCCAAAATCCCCCTGGGGCTCTGCTAACCACTTCCTGTCTCCTGTGACTGTGTTAATCCTAATAGGTGTTGGATGCTTTTGAAGCAACAGCACTACTTCTGCATGTCACACATATATTAGGTCCTTATGTCCCCTGATTACATATATTAGGTCCCTGTGGCCCCTGAGTGTATTGTTGCCCATTCTTTTTACGACCAATCAAGAAAATTATAAAATAAGTAACCACCATCTGGCACTCACTCTCCGTACCCTCTTCCCTCCCTCTCCTTGCCCTATGCCCTCCCTCTCGGTGCCCTCTGACCTCCCTCTCTGTGCCCTCTGACCTCGTTCTCTGTGCCCTCTGACCTCCCTCTCCGTGCCCTCTGACCTCCCTCTCTGTGCCCTCTGACCTCCCTCTCTGTGCCCTCTGACCTCCCTCTCCGTGCTCTTTGATCTCCTTCCCCATGCCCACAGCCCTTCCTCTCTGTGCCCTCTGATCTCCTTCCCCATGCCCTCAGCCCTCCCTCTCTGTGCCCTCTGACCTCAGCAGCAGTGGCATCTGCTGGTCAGGTTCCTATGAATGACACATATGGTATAATGACATCATTGCACCGCTTGCATCATAGAGATGGCGCCGGTTACGGGACAAGGAGCGGATCGTGGCTTCTTTCATCATCCCTGCTGGTTTTGATTGTACAGGACGCCGCTTTCTGCATTTCCGCTGTTCTCGCCAGGAACAGACAGACGCCTTATTTTCATCCTGGAGCTGGAAACTGATGTTTGGAACAATCGTGATCAATAAGCGTCTGCACTTCAAGGAGAACGCGCCGGTTATTTTGTGTTGTTATTTTCCCAGTGTTAGATTTTCCCTGGGCAATTTACTTCCCGCCGTGTGTTTCAATGTGGTGAGAGCTCCAGCAAAATATCTGCAAAAGTCAAACACAAAGAACTCGGCCCGATTTGTGGGATTGAAGCGAAATGCTCTGCAAACTTTCATACGGCTTTGTGATGAAGTTCAGAAAGACGGAAACAAACAACATTGCATCTTCTAACTCTTAACTCTGGGAAAATCATAGATGTGGATCCCTGGTGGTTCAGTGGTCACGCTAAGTCTCAAATCCGCGGTCACCCAGTAATAAAAATAAATCCCTGCCTGATTATCTATTCATCTCTGCTGTTCCTGACTGCCGCCCGCACACCCAGCTCTGCTGCAACAAGGTACATCATAGTCTCCTCTTTTCTGCTGTCCCTGAGTGCTATCCACACACCCCACTCTGCTACATCAATGTGCCTCATTGCACCCTCTTCTCTGCTAGTCCTAACTGCCATCCACACAGCTATCTCTTCTAAGACAAGGTGTCCTATTGTCTTCTCAACTCTGCTGTTCCTGAATGCTAAACCTACATCCATCTCTCCTATGATAAGATCACTGATTGTCTCCACTTCTCCGCTATTCCTGAGTACTATCCACACATCGGGCTCTGCTCCAACAAGGAGGCTGATTCTTTACTTGTCTCTGCTGATTCAAGGTGCAGTCCACATGCTTAATTCTGCTGCATCAAAGTACATGCCTGCCTACCCAAGGAGCTATCTGCACACTCAGATCTGCTACATTAATGCAACTGTCTGCCTACTTGTCTCAACTCATTTAGTGTGCTGTCCACACACAGGAATGGCACAGAATAGCAGCTGCATTTATGTATGTGCCTGCCTACTTGTATCTACTGAGTAACGTCAAGGATAACATCGGAGAGATCACGCAAAATCCCACCGCTGCCACCAATTTATCAAAGATCGCAGCCATGAGGGTCGTCATTTAACCCACCCGCTGTTATCTTTGGAGCGAACAGCTCTCTGCTGCCCCCTATCGTTTATTCAATTACATGATTGGCCGATGATTAATGGAGGAGGCCGCAGGCTGTTGCCACTTATAGTCCGGTTATTGAGAAACTAACAGTGAGCATATGGTATATACACCTCTGATTCCAACACATGGAATATATTTATATACCCCTGATACGGCCACTGCAACCTCCACGATAACCCAAGAAAGATCATTAGCTGCCACCACCAGTCATTTTTTATATATAGGCTGACTGGAGGTCTGATTTCTGGTTCGGGTAGCGTATGGTCCCGGGGAGTGGTTTACAGAACAAAAAAAAACTGAACTATTACATTTTATATTTAATCCAGAACAATCGGCAGTGTTTATACAAAAGATTTTACAAAGTGGACAAAACAATACAGCATGCACAGTCACATAAAATAAAACAGATAAAACAAAAGAAACTTACTACGCTGCTCACAGAGATAAGTCAACTTAGCTGAAGGTGAGCACTTCGATTCGAGACGTTCAGTGAACGGGATTCATACATACACCGATCTGTATCTCTCTACAGGAGCAAAGATCATAATTCAGCTTGATCTTTTATCAGCACCTAAGTTACACCCACACCCCCACCCCTTTGATGACCTCCCATGGGCCGGGTTGTGTGTTGTTCTCAGCCCTTCAGGATTTTATCAAATTCTCAACTTATGATATATCTTCACTTCTGACGATCGAAGAAGTTTGAGATTGCCACCATATTTTTTATCCGGATTTTACCTCTTCCTGGAGACCAAACATGACATGGCTGCTTTCAGCGATTTTCCCATTATCGATTTGTGGCCTATAGGCAGGGGTTACAGTTAGGAAAAAATATGCATCTTCTTCCCCTATTAGCCCTGAAGCCGAAAAGGTTTGTCCCATCACTATCGGATTGATACAAACTTAGATATTCAACATTTTCTTTAGGAAACATCAAGTCTAGGCTTGCTATTGTAAATATAGCATTTCCCCTGGGGGAGCAATCCTGCCTTAATTACCTGTCCAATCTATAAACCTCTGTCTACGCACAAAAGACATCCTCGTTGGCACTACAGGGGTCCTTTGTCCTAAAGGGAGCTCCTGCATGTTAATTAAGGTTGTCACTAGCCAGGCATACCCAATCTCCTGCTCCTCTATGCCCATTGTACTAATTCTAAGAGTGTTAGCTAGGTTGCCAGCTCTTGTCCTACTGCAAAAGAGAGAAGGGAGGAGAGAGGGGGTTAATGCCCCTTCACTGATGGCTGCAGATAGTTTAATATTTTTTTTGACAGTGCTGTTCACACAATCAGCTCTTCTGCATCTAGTTCCATTGATCCACAATCCATCCTTTATATTCAGCTCTAATTATATACAGCTCTACTCATCTGTATATAACATTATATGTGCAGCTGGTATACCCTGGGTACCTCCTGTATATAATTATAAATGTACACCTGGTATAACCTGGGCATCTCCTTCTCCTGTATATAATTATATATGTAAAGCTGGTATAACCTGGAGATCTCCTCTATATACAGTAACTATATATCTACAACTGGTATAAACTAGGCATCTCCTGTATGTAATGATATATGCACAGCTGGTATAACCTGGGCATCTCCTGTATGTAAGTATATATGTACAACTGGTATAACCTGGGCATCCCCTGTATATAAGTACATATGTACAGCTGGTATAACCTGGGTGTCACAGGGATACTGTGACAGAATGGGGCCAGAAGATCGCGGCATCTGGTTACACAAATTCCTGTACTTATTAGAACCGCTTCACCATCCTATTAAACAGTGCAGGTTTTCCTTGCTCTGTCACTGCAAGGGTTAATCAGTTCAGTTGATCTCCTGGAGCTCTCCATCCTGAATTGCCTCAGCTGTTCTGTGTTGGCCGCTCCCCTCTGGTCTATATTCTCACTACTGGCACTTGGGAGTTGCCAGTGATAGTTCTACTTACTGGTTTGGTGGTGAAGAAGAAAGTTCAGCATTTGGAGTAGGCGGTTAGAGAGTTTTTCTGGAGATTGCTGCGTGGAGTTGGTTTGCGTGTTATCCTCATCTCCTCCCATTTGGTTTCTCCTTCCTATCCCTCCCCTGTTTCCCATTCTGTTGTTTTGTGAGTGTATTTGTATGATTGTAGTTTTATTTTATCCCTGTTTACCCCTGTCTGTCTGGTTAGTATCTTCCTATACACTTCAACCTTTCACCTCACATGGTGGTGGAGGATCAGATAAGGTTTAAGCTAGGAGCATAGATAGGTACGAGAATGCGGCGTCTCCACGTTTAGGAGTAATCCGGGGGACAGGGATAGACTAGGGCACCCCTAGTTAGTGGGATGGGATAGGTGCCCACAGTCCCTTGACCAGCTGGTATAACCAGGGCATCTACTATATATCATTATATATGTACAGCTGGTATAACCTGGGTATCTCCTGTATATAATTATATGCATACAGCTGGTATAACCTGGGCATCCCATGTATATCATTATATATGTACAGCTGGTATAACCTGGGCATCTCCAGTATATAATTATATATGTACAGCTGGTATAACCTGGGCATCTCCTGTATATAATTATATATGTACAGATGGTATAACCTGAGCATTTCCTGTATATAATTATATATGTACTGCTGGTATAACCTGGGCATCTCCTGTATATAATTGTATATGTACAACTGGTATAACATGGGTATCTCCTGTATATAATTATACATGTACAGCTGTTATAACCTGGGCATCTCCTGTACATAATTATATATGTACAGATGGTATAACCTGAGCATTTCCTGTATATAATTATATATATGTACAGCTGGTATAACCTGGGCATCTCCTGTATATAATTATATATGTATAGCTGGTATAACCTGGGTATCTCCTGTATATAATTATACATGTACAGGTGGTATAACCTGGGTATCTCCTGTATATAATTATATATGTATAGCTGGTATAACCTGGGTATCTCCTGTATATAATTATACATGTACAGGTGGTATAACCTGGGTATCTCCTGTATATAATTATATATATGTACAGCTGGTATAACCTGGGCATCTCATGTATATAATTATATATGTATAGCTGGTATAACCTGGGTATCTCCTGTATATAATTATACATGTACAGGTGGTATAACCTGGGTATCTCCTGTATATAATTATATATGTACAGCTGGTATAACCTGGATGTCAGAGGGATACTGTGACAGAATGGGGCCAGAAGATCGCGGCGTCTGGTTACACAAACTCCTGTACTTATTAGAACCGCTTCACCATCCTATTAAACAGTGCAGGTTTTCCTTGCTCTGTCACTGCAAGGGTTAATCAGTTCAGTTGATCTCCTGGAGCTCTCCATCCTGAATTGCCTCAGCTGTTCTGTGTTGGCCGCTCCCCTCTGGTATATATTCTCACTACTGGCACTTGGGAGTTGCCAGTGATAGTTCTACTTACTGGTTTGGTGGTGAAGAAGAAAGTTCAGCGTTTGGAGTAGGCGGTTAGAGAGTTTTTCTGGAGATTGCTGCGTGGAGTTGGTTTGCGTGTTATCCTCATCTCCTCCCATTTGGTTTCTCCTTCAGCAGGTATAACCTGGGCATCCCATGTATATCATATATGTACAGATGGTATAACCTGAGCATTTCCTGTATATAATTATATATGTACAGATGGTATAACCTGGGTATCTCCTGTATAGAATTATATATGTACAGCTGGTATAACCTGGGCATCTGCTGCATATAATTATATATGTATAACTGGTATAACCTGGGTATCTCCTGTATATAATTATACATGTACAGCTGGTATAACCTGGGCATCTTCTGTATATAATGATATATGCACTGCTGGTATAACCTGGAAATCTCCTGTATATAATTGTATATTTACAGCCGGTATAACCTGGGTATCTTCTGTATATAATTATATATGTACAGCTGGTATAACCTGAGTATCTCCTGTATATAATTGTATATGTACAACTGGTATAACATGGGTATCTCCTGTATATAATTATACATGTACAGCTGGTATAACCTGGGCATCTCCTGTATATAATTATATAAGTACAGCTGGTATAACCTGGGCCTCTCCTGTATATAATTATATATGTACAGTTGGTATAACCTGGGCAATTGTTGTATATAATTATATATGTATAACTAGTATAACCTGGGTATCTCCTGTATATAATTATACATGTACAGCTGGTATAACCTGGGCATCTTCTGTATATAATGATATATGCACTGCTGGTATAACCTGGAAATCTCCTGTATATAATTGTATATTTACAGCTGGTATAACCTGGGCATCTCCTGTATATAATTATATATGTACAGCTGGTATAACCTGGGTATCTCCTGTATATAATTATATATGTACAGCTGGTATAACCTGGGCATCTCCTGTATATAATTATATGTATACTGCTGGTATAACCTTGGCATCCCATGTATATCATTATATATGTACAGCTGGTATAAAATTATATACTGGAGATGCCCAGGTTATATGTACAGCTGGTATAACCTGGGCATCTCCTGTATATAGTTGTATATGTACAGATGGTATAACCTGGGTATCTCCTGTATATAGTTATATATGTACAGCTGGTATAACCTGGGTATCTTCTGTATATAATTATATATGTACAGCTGGTATAACCTGGGTATCTTCTGTATATAATTATATATGTACAGCTGGTATAACCTGGGTATCTCCTGTATATAATTGTATATTTACAGCTGGTATAACCTGGGTATCTTCTGTATATAATTATATGTGTACAGCTGGTTTAACCTGGGTATCTCCTGTATATAATTGTATATGTACAACTGGTATAACATGGGTATCTCCTGTATATAATTATGCATGTACAGCTGATATAACCTGGGCATCCATGCGGCTAGGGCGTGAAGGGAGGACCGGGGAGCGGCGCTGACATCCAATTGGTCGCGGCCGCTATTTAAATGTGCCGCACAAATCGGTGATTGGTCGCCGACTTGGCCCGCGACCAATCACTGATCTTGCGGCCAAAGTTAAACAGTACTGTGCTGATTGGTCGCGGACGCTGCCCGCGACCAATCACCGATTTGGGCGCCAAATTTAAATATCGGCCGCGACCAATCACCGATCTTGGCTCCACATTTAAACATCGCTGTGCTGATTGGTCGCCGACGCTGGGCACGACCAATCACCGATTTTGGCGCCACATTTAAATAGCGTCCGCGACCAATCCGCACAGCGGTGTTTAAATGTGGAGCCAAGATCGGTGATTGGTCGCGGCCGATATTTAAATTTGGTGCCCAAATCGGTGATTGGTCGCGGGCAGCGTCTGCGACCAATCAGCACCGTAGTGTTTAACTTTTGCGGCAAGATCCGTGATTGGTCGTGGGCCGAGACGGCGACCAATCACCGATTTGTGCGGCAGATTTAAATAGCGGCCGCGACCAATTGGATGTCAGTGCCGCTCCCCCGTCCTCTCTTCACACCCTTGCCGCATGGATGTTAGCGGCGCTGCCTGTGCGGATACTTCCGCTGCGAGAACCCGGGACATGAGCGGGCCGCGGCCGATATTTAAATTTGGCGCCCAAATAGGTGATTGGTCGCGGGCAGCACCTGCGACCAATCAGCGATTTTTAACACAAATTTCCGGACCTTTGTAACACCATGAGGATACAGTGGGGACATCAGCGGCTAGGGTGTGAAGGGAGGACCGGGGAGCGGCGCTGCGAGTCCGGATACTTCTGCTGCGAGCGCCCGCTCATGTCCCGGGTTCTTGCAGCGGAAGTATCCACACAGGCAGCGGCGCTGACATCCAATTGGTCGCGGACGCTATTTAAAATTGCCGCACAAATCGGTGATTGGTCGCTGTCTTGGCCCGCGACCAATGACTGATCCTGGCGCCAAAGTTAAACACTATTGTGCTGATTGGTCGCGGACGCTGACCGTGACCAATCACCGATTTGGGCGCCAAATTTAAATATCGGCCGCGACCAAACACCGATTTGGGCGCCAAATTTAAATATTGGCCGCGACCAATCACCGATCTTGGCTCCACATTTAAACACCGCTGTGGTGATTGGTCGCGGCCGATATTTAAATTTGGCGCCCAAATCGGTGATTGGTCGCGGGCAGCGTCGGCGACCAATCAGCACAGCGGTGTTTAAGTTTTGCGCTAAGATCAGTGATTGATCGGGTCCGAAGACCGCGACCAATCATCGAATCGTCTTGGTGAGGACCGGGGAGCGGCGCTGCCTGTGCAGCTACTTCCGCTGCGAGAACCCGAGACATCGCGGGCGCTCGCAGCAGAAGTATCCCGACCCGCAGCGCCGCTCCCCGGTCCTCCCTTCCGCATGGAGGTCAGCGGCGCCGGCGGTCCTTCCGCTGATACCGGCCGGGAGATGAGCGCCTTGCGCCGCTCATCTCCCGGCTGCATCTCCGTCCCGCAGATGGGTCCGGCGGTCGGGTTCCTTCTGCTGTTGCCGGCCGGGAGATGAGCGCCTCGCAGCGCTCATCTCCCGGCTGCATCGCCGCTCAGCTCCGTCCCGCAGATGAGCCGCTAACGGCCGCCATCTTTTTTTTAGAAATCCCCCGGCGCTGATTGGCCGCTGCCGGACCAATGAGCGACGCGGGATTTCCTGGACAGACAGACACACAGACAGACAGACAGACAGACGGGATAAGACGATTATATATATAGATGTGTGCCATTGGAATAACCTGGGTATTTGTATTTCTAGTTTATTGTAAGTTTTTCAGCGTCCACTTTTCTGACTCCCTTTTCTGTAGCTTCCACCTTATAATCCGCTATAACTCGGGTAAATCTTTAGTCGCAGTTCCACATATGGCCCTATTGTCAGAGCCCTGTTTCTCATATCTGACATGTGTCACTTTATGTGATAATTTGCTCTGGAGCTTTTACAACTCCCATTGATTGTGAGATTGTTTTTTGTGACACATTGGTTTTTTTATGTTAATGGTAAACTTAGTTTCGAAAAGTTTTGTGTTTTGTTTTTTTTTAAATATCTAAAACTTGCCAAAATTTAGAAAACTTATAAATTGTAAATTGCTTATACCCTTAAACTAGACAGTCCAATCACACAAAATAGTTAGTAAGCAACATAATCCCCAGGTCTGCTAAATATCAGTCTTTTTTCAAGCACCCTCGTATTTGTTAGAATGTTAGAAAGGGTTAAAATTTAGCTGCAATTCTTCATCAAAATGTTCAAATCTTGTTTTGTTTTTTTCGTGACTATCCAGTTTTGAGGGGCATGTATATATCTGGAAACCTCCCAAAGTTATAACATTTTAAAAATTGTACCCCTCAAGTTACGTCAAACTGCTGGTAGGAAGTTTGTTAACCCTTCAGGTGCTTCACAGGGGTTAACACAAATTGGAATAAATAGCACAATACAAAATTACTTTTTTCCACTAAGATATTCTTTTCGACCCAAATTTGTAATTTTAACAACAGGTAATAGATTAAAACAGACCCCAAAGTTTGTAACACAACTACTCTCATATGAAGCTGTACTCCATTTATTGGTGGAAACAGCTGTTTGGGCGCACAGCCGGTCTTGGAAGATAAAGGAGGGTATTTGATTTTTGGATTACAAATTTGGCTGGAATAGATTGAAAAAAAAAACATGCAGAGCCTCTGAGGTTCCACAACAAGCGAAACGCTCCACAAGTCCCATGTTGGAAACTAGACACCTCAAGCAATTAATCTAGGGATGGATTGACCGTTGTGGACCCTCAGGTGTTTCACCATTGTTTACAACATTGGGATGCAAAATTGAAAAATTACATTTTATTTTCACATGAACTATTGATTTTTGAAACAAAAATTAAAACGACGATAACTCTTTAAATGTGGTGACAACCTCATTTGTGGTCAAAAACTAATGTTTTTTCACATGACGGGGTTCAGAAAGGAAGGAGAGATAATTGATTAAATTCAAAATTTGGCTGGAATAGATTGCAGTTACCATGTTGCTTTGTAGAGTTCCTGAGGTGCCAAAAAAGCGAAACCCCCATCAAGTGACAACATTTTGGAAATTAACCCCCTTAAGGAATTTTCCTATGAGAGTAATGAGCATTGCTAAGAAATTTTTTAAGTTTTTACCAAGAAAACAAAAAATTGTGTTTCTCCACTACAACATTAATTTAACCTCACACTTTTCATTCTCACTATTGAGACAAGATAAAACGGACTCCACAATTTATAAAATTGCTCATAAATACCATGGTATCCTATATGTGGCTAGATACTACTATTTGGCCAAATTGTAGGGCTCAGGAGGGAAGGAGTGTCATTTGACTTTTGAAATTCACACTGTGGGTGTCATGTCTCATTTACGGAGCCCCTGAGGTGCCAAAATAACACAAACGCTAAAGTGACCTTGTTTTTGTAAAATAAACCAATTATGGACATCATCTAGGGGTGTATGGAGTATTTTGATCTCAAAGGTGCATGACAGAATTTTAGAAGATTCGATCTTGGAAATACACTGTGTGCAGAATTATTAGGCAAGTTGTATTTTAGAGGATTATTTTCATTATTGATCACCAACTATGTTCTCAATCAACTGAAAAGACTCATAAATATCCAAGCTTAATATTTTTGGAAGTTGGAGTGTTTTTTTTTAGATTTGGCTATCTTAGGAGGATATCTGTTTGTGCAGGTAACTATTACTGTGCAGAATTTTTAGGCAACTTAATAAAAACCAAATATAATCCTATCTCACTTGTTTATTTTCACCAGGTAAACCAATATCAGTGCACAAAATTTAGAAATAAACATTTCTGACATGCAAAAACAAAAACCAAAAAAATGAGTGATGAATATAGCCACCTTTCTTTATGATGACACTCAACAGCCTCCATCCATAGATTCTGTCAGTTGCTTGATCTGTTTTCGATCAACATTGCGTGCAGCAGCCACCACAGCCTCCCAGACACTGCTCCGAGAGGTGTACTGTTTTCCCTCCCTGTAGAGCTCACATTTTATGATGGACTACAGGTTCTCTATGTGGTTCAGATCAGGTGAACAAGGGGCCATGTCATTATTTTTTCTTCTTTTAGACCTTTACTGGCCAGCCACGCTGTGGAGTAGTTGGATGCATGTGATGGAGCATTGTTCTGCATGAAAATCATGTTTTTCTTGAAGGATACCGACTTCTTCCTGTACCACTGCTTGAAGAAGTTGTCTTCCAGAAACTGGCAGTAGGTCTAGGAGTTGAGTTTCACTCCATCCTCAACCCGAAAAGGTCCCACAAGTTCATCTTTGATGATACCAGCCCATACCAGTACCCCACCTCCACCTTGCTGGCGTCTGAGTCGGAGTGCAGCTCTCTGCCCTTTACTGATCCAGCCTCTGGCCCATCCATCTGGCCATCAAGAGTCACCCTCATTTCATCAGTCCATAAAACCTTTGAAAAATCAGTCTTAAGATATTTCTTGTCCCATTCTTGATGTTTTATCTTATGTTTCTTGTTCATAGGTGGTGGTTTTTCAGCCTTCCATACCTTGGCCATGTCCCTGAGTATCGCACACCTTGTGCTTTTTGATACTCCAGTAACGTTGCAGCTCTGAAATATGGAAAAACTGGTGGCGAATGGCATCTTGGCAGCTTCACGCTTGATTTTCCTCAATTTATGGGCAGTTATTTTGCGCCTTTTTTGGCCAACACGCTTCTTGCGACCCTGTTGGCTATTTGCCATGAAACGCTTGATTGTTCGGTGATCACGCTTCAAAAGTTTGGAAATTTCAAGACTGCTGCATCCCTCTGCAGGACATCTCACAATTTTGGACTTTTCAGAGCCGTCACATCTCTCTTCTGACCCATTTTGCCAAAGGGAAGGAAGTTGCCTAATAATTAAGCACACCTTATATAGGGTGTTGATGTCATTAGTCAACACCCCTCCTCATTACAGAGATGCAATCACCAGATTTACTTAATTGGTAGTTGGCTCTCAAGCCTATGCAGCTTGGAGTAGGACGACATGTATAAAAAGTATCATGTGATCAAAATACGCATTTGCCTAATAATTCTGCACACAGTGTATATAAAAAAAATACATTTTTACCAATAAAATATTTTGTTACCTGCAAGTTTTACATTTCCATAAGGGGTAATAGATGAAAATAGACCCCATGATTTCTCCTGAACATGGTGATACCACATATGTGGTCGGAATCTCCTGTTCGGCCACATGGCGTGGCTCGGAATGAAAGGCATGATATTTCACTTTTGGAGCGTAGATTTTCCTGGAATAGTTTACATGCAACACGTGCAGAGCCCCTGAGGTACCAGAACATCAGAAAACCTCCAAAGTGACCCCATTATTAACACAGAAAAAAAAAATGTGGCCAGTAATACTCCTTTTATGGCCATTATAGAATATGGTGCTTACAAAAATGCCCCCGCTTACACACATAGCGAGTATGGTATCCCCACAGTGAATTTTTCTCCCACACAGTTTCACCCCACACATGCAGTATAGAACAATATAGTACCCTCACAGCATGATGACCCTAAAAGTTCCCCCCCATAGTATGATATCCCCATAGTTCCCGCCCCACACACACAGTATCATGGCCCCCACACAGTATAATGGCCTGCACGGCCCCCACGCAGTTTGATGCCCCCTACAACAACTCTACACTCAGTATGATGGTTCTCACAGCCCACCACTCAGCATAAGGATGCCCACAACCCTCACTCAGTATTATGGCCACCACAGACCCCAACTCAGCATGGAGGTCTTCACAGTTCCCCACATCCGCTACACAGTATGATTCCCACTGCCTCCCAATCAATATAATGGCCCCCATCATCCTCCCACTTAACATAATGGCCCCCACGGCCTCCAGCTCAGTACAATGATACACTCAGTATGGTTGGCCCCCACGAGCCCTCCATTCAGTATGATTGCCCCCACCAGCCCCAAATTTACTTTGATTGGACTCCATCCTCCAGCTGTTCAGTATAATTTTTCCCCCACCTGACCTCCATTTAGTATGATTGACTTCACAGTCCTCAATTCAGTATGATTAGCCCCCACCAGCCCCACATTCACTATGATTGACCCCCACCAGCCCTCAGATTCAGTATAATAGACCCCACCATCCTCCCCATTTAGTATGATTGACCGCACCAGTCCTTCATTCAGTATGATGGCCCCCACCAGTCCTTCATTCAGTATGATTGCCCCCACCAGTCCTTCATTCAGTATGATTGCCCCCACCAGTCCTCCATTCAGTATGATGGCCCACACCAGTCCTTCATTCAGTATGATTGCCCCCACCAGTCCTCCATTCAGTATGATTGCCCCCATCAGCCCCAAATTTACTTTGATTGGACTCCATCCTACCGCTATTCAGTATAATTTTTCCCCCACCAGACCTCCATTTAGTATGATTGAGTTCACAGTCCTCAATTCAGTATGATTAGCCCCCACCAGCCCCACATTCACTATGATTGACCCCCACCAGCCCTCAGATTCAGTATAATAGACCCCACCATCCTCCCCATTTAGTATGATGGCCCCCACCAGTCCTCCATTCAGTATGATGGCCCCCACCTGCCCTGCATTCATTATGATGGCCCTCTCCAGCCCTCCATTCATT
Organism: Phyllobates terribilis; assembly: GCF_046119375.1. Taxonomy (NCBI): domain Eukaryota; kingdom Metazoa; phylum Chordata; class Amphibia; order Anura; family Dendrobatidae; genus Phyllobates; species Phyllobates terribilis. The sequence continues at coordinate 606,399,781 of NW_027362761.1, read as the reverse complement.
ATGATTGCCCCCACCAGCCCTCCATTCACTATGATTGGCTCCCACCAGCCCTCATTTCAGTATGATTGGCCCCCATCAACTCCCCATTCACTATGATTGGCCCCCACCAGCCCTCAGATTCAGTATAAAAGACCCCACCAGCCCTCCATTCAGTATGACTGGCCCCACCACTCCCACATGCAGTATGATTGCCCCACCACCCACCCATTCAGTATGATTGCCCCCCACAATTACTGAGATTTTTAAAAAAAAACACTACTCTCTTCTACCCGTTCCCTCTGCACTGCTCCAGTCTGTGCAGTGTGCGTATTTAGGGTTCAGCACAGCAGGCGCAATGTAGTGACATCATCGTGACTGAAGTGCATGGAGCCTCAGACTCACAGGTGCAGTCTGAATGGTGGATTAGGAGCCTTAGGCTTCCTGATCCACCATTCTATTCACCAATATTCACATCCTGAGGATGCAGATACTGCTGAAATTGTGATGGCAGGGCTGAGGAGCGAGGGCCCAGTGCTCCCTAACTTACGACCCCATGGTGGGCACGTGGGCTGCTGCTATCAATGGTACGCCCCTGGTGAGAGACATATTTCTCTGTCTCTGAAAATGGTTGTATGTATCCATATGGAAAGCGTCAATACTCCTAACAGCGATACAACTAATACACAATATGTGTCATACAATCAAAATGGTTGTAATGGTTTAGTGTCCCTATAAATAACAGATATGCTGATATGGAAAAGGATGTAATAGAAACCCACTATGATTCTCCAGTGTCAGAACAACATACGAGCAATATTACACAAAGTCATCAGCAGGGACGTAACGATCATGGTGGCGGAGAGCGCGACTGGACCCGTGCATGAGGGGGGCTCTCCGACACCAGCAGCTATTTTAGATGTCTATCTGAGGTTGCACATTCAGCTGAAATGCATTGCAGCGCAGAGACCCGCCGACTCCCTGCACAGCAATACACGCTGCTGGCCAATCAGAGGCCAAAAGCTGACGTTGAACTGCAAGTCACTGGCAGCGCAAAGCAGTGACATCATGCACTGCCCGTCACTTACATGCTCAGGTCCGCTGCTTTCTTCTGTCCCCGCTATAGAAGAGGATGCTGGACGTCGTGGAAGCAGAAGAAGGTAAGCAGAATTGTTTTGTTTTTTTTGCATTTGTTGGAGAAGAGCAGCAGAACAGGGACATTGTTACTGGAAGAAGACGAGGATGGGTGACATTATACCAGGATGGTGGACATATATTACTGGAAGGGGACCAGGATGGGGGACATTATACCAGGATGGGGGACATTATACCAAGATGGGGGACATATATTACTGGAAGGGGACCAGGATGGGGAACATTATACCAGGATGGGGGACATATATTACTGGAAGGGGACCAGGATGGGGGACATTATACCAAGATGGGGGACATTATACCAAGATGGGGGACATATATTACTGGAAGGGGACCAGGATGGGGGACATTATACCAGGATGGGGGACATATATTACTGGAAGGGGACCAGGATGGGGGACATTATACCAGGATGGGGGACATTATACCAAGATGGGGGACATATATTACTGCAAGGGGACCAGGATGGGGAACATTATACCAGGATGGGGGACATATATTACTGCAAGGGGACCAGGATGGGGGACATTATACCAACATGGGGGACATATATTACTGCAAGGGGACCAGGATGGGGGACATTATACCAGGATGGGGGACATATATTACTGCAAGGGGACCAGGATTGCGGACATTATACTGTAAGGGGGTGACCGGAACGGTCATGTGCCTCTTCCCTCCTTGTGCACAATGTATTATACTCTGTATACAGGGGTGGATTAAGAGTAGCAAGGGCCCCGGGCAGTTTAGAAGGCGTGGGCCCCCCCCCACACACACACAACTGATTTATCACGTGACATGTCACATGATCCCCTGTGATAGATCATGTGATAGTTCACGTGAAATTAATTTGGCACAATATTAATTATAATAATTTTTTTTAGGCTGTGTGGCCACTACGCGTTTTTTAAGCGTTTCCGCAGTGGCAATTCCACTGCGGAATCGCTTAAAAAATGCTTGGTAGAAGGTCTGCCATGTTCCCCAATGATAATCCGCATGTGCTGTGCACATGCTGAGGAAATTTCCGCTGTGGATTATCATTGCGGAAAAATCCGCAGCACTAACAATTATTTTGCGGAAGCGCGGCGCTTTCGCCGCCATTGACTTGCATTGGAACGCATGTAATCTGCATCACTGCATCTGTACATGCAGAATCCATGCGTTTCAATGTGCGGATGGTACCCGGGTGTGGAGGACAGGAGACTCTCCTCCACACCCGGGTACCATAGAACCTGTAAAAAAAAGAATAAAATAAAAAATAAATATTATACTTACCTTCTGATGGCCCCCGGTGTCTTTATCCGATGCATCCTGGCTTGCCGGCAGCTCGCGATGGTCTGAAAAGGACCTGCCGTGACGTCATTTAGTCATGTGACGGGTCACGCGACCGCTGACTTCGGCAGGCCATCAAAAGGTAAGTATATATTTATTTTTTACCATTCTTTTACGGTCACACTATATAAATCCATGCTGGTTGCATGGATTTATATCGTGTGACCAAGTTGTCAAGCACTTTCCAAGTGATGCTAAAATCGCTTGGAAAGCGCTTGTCAACCCGCATGCGGAAAAGCAAGTGAAGAACGCTTCACATCCGCATGTCCCTGGCAGGAAAAATGCATGTACAATCCGCATGTACAATCCGCATGCGTTTTTTCTGCCAGGGAGATGCAGAAACGCTCAAAAAAAATCCGGAGCATTTCTGCATCGTGGGCACATAGCCTTACATTAATTGTATGACCCAATATTGAGCACACATAGCCATCTATACACAGCAGGAGGCCGCACGTAGCCATCTATACACAGCAGGAGGCCGCATGTAGCCATTTATACACGGCGGGAGGCCGCACGAAGCCATCTATACACGGCAGGAGGCCGCACTGAGCCATCTATACAAAGCGGAAGGCCGCACGTAGCCATCTATACACGGCAGGAGGCAGCACGTAGCCATCTATACACAGCGGGAGGCCGCACGTAGCCATCTATACACGGCAGGAGGCCGCACGTAGCCATCTATACACGGCAGGAGGCCGCACGGAGCCATCTATACAAAGCGGAAGGCCGCACGGAGCCATCTATACACAGCGGGAGGCCGCACGGAGCCATCTATACACAGCAGGGAGAAGCACAGAGCCATCTATACACAGCAGGGAGCCGCACGGAGCCATCTATACACAGCAGGGAGCCGCACGGAGCCATCTACACACAGCAGGGAGCCGCACGAAGCCATCTACACACAGCAGGGAGCCGCACGGAGCCATCTATACACAGCAGGGAGCCGCACGGAGCCATCTATACACAGCAGGGAGCCGCACGGAGCCATCTATACACAGCAGGGAGCCGCACGGAGCCATCTATACACAGCAGGGAGCCGCACGGAGCCATCTATACACAGCAGCGAGCCGCACGGAGCCATCTATACACAGCGGGAGACCGCACGGAGCCATCTATACACAGCGGGAGGCCGCACGGAGCCATCTATACACAGCGGGAGGCAGCACGTAGCCATCTATACACAGCGGGAGGCCGCACGGAGCCATCTATACACAGCAGGGAGCCGCACGGAGCTATCTGTACACAGCAGGGAGCCGCACGGAGCCATTTATACACAGCAGGGAGCCGCACGGAGCCATCTATACACAGCAGGGAGCCGCACAGAGCCATCTATACACAGCAGGGAGCCGCACGGAGCCATCTATACACAGCAAGGAGCCGCACAGGGCCATCTATACACAGCAGGGAGCCGCACAGAGCCCTCTATACACAGCAGGGAGTCGCACGGAGCCATCTATACACAGCAGGGAGCCACACGGAGCCATCTATACACAGCAGGGAGCCGCACGGAGCCATCTATACACAGCAGGGAGCCGCACGGAGCCATCTATACACAGCAGGGAGCCGCACGGAGCCATCTATACACAGCGGGGAGCCGCACGGAGCCATCTATACACAGCAGGGAGCCGCACGGAGCCATCTATACACAGCGGGAGACCGCACGGAGCCATCTATACACAGTGGGAGGCCGCACGGTGCCATCTATACACAGCGGGAGGCCGCACGGTGCCATCTATACACAGCAGGGAGCTGCATGGTGCCATCTATACACAGCGGGAGGCCGCACGGCGCCCCCCCACCAGAGACAGCGGGAGGCCGCACGTAGCCATCTATACACAGCAGGGAGCCGCACGGTGCCATCTATACACAGCGGGAGGCAGCACGTAGCCATCTATACACAGCGGGAGGCCGCACGGAGACATCTATACATAGCGGGAGGCCGCACGGAGACATCTACAGTGCCTACAAGTAGTATTCAACCCCCTGCAGATTTAGCTGGTTGACACATGCGGAATTAACTTGGCATTGTGACATTTGTACTGTAGATCAGCCTGGAAGTGGGAAATGCACTGCAGCAAATTTTTTTTTTTTTTTTTTTAAACATTAAAAGTTAATTCAGAGTGTCATTTATTATTCAACCCCTCAAACCACAAGAATTCTGTTTGGTCCCCCTAAAGTATTAAGAAGTAGTTCAGGCACCAAGAATAATGAGCTTCACATGTGTGGATTAAAGATCTCTTTTGCCAGCCTTTTCTGACTATTTAAGACCCTCCCCAAACTTGTGAACAGCACTCAGACATGGTCAACATGGGAAAGACAAAGGAGCATTCCAAGGCCATCAGAGACAAGATCGTGGAGGGTCACAAGGCTGGCAAGGGGTACAAAACCCTTTCCAAGGAGTTGGGCCTACCTGTCTCCACTGTTGGGAGCATCATCCGTAAGTGGAAGGCTTATGGAACTACTGTTAGCCTTCCACGGCCTGGACAGCCTTTGAAAGTGTCCTCCCGTGCCGAGGCCAGGCTTGTCCGAAGAGTCAAGGCTAACCCAAGGACAACAAGGAAGGAGCTCCGGGAAGATCTCATGGCAGTGGGGACATTGGTTTCAGTCAATACCATAAGTAACGTACTCCACCGCAATGGTCTCCGTTCCAGACGAGCCCGTAAGGTACCTTTACTTTCAAAGCGTCATGTCAAGGCTCGTCTACAGTTTGCTCATGATCACTTGGAGGACTCTGAGACAGACTGGTTCAAGGTTCTATGGTCTGATGAGACCAAGATCGAGATCTTTGGTGCCAACCACACACGTGACGTTTGGAGACTAGATGGCACTGCATACGACCCCGAGAATACCATCCCTACAGTCAAGCATGGTGGTGGCAGCATCATGCTGTGGGGCTGTTTCTCAGCCAAGGGGCCTGGCCATCTGGTCCGCATCCATGGGAAGATGGATAGCACGGCCTACCTGGAGATTTTGGCCAAGAACCTCCGCTCCTCCATCAAGGATCTTAAGATGGGTCGTAATTTCATCTTCCAACAAGACAACGACCCAAAGCACACAGCCAAGAAAACCAAGGACTGGTTCAAGAGGGAAAAAGTCAAGGTGTTGGAGTGGCCTAGTCAGTCTCCTGACCTTAACCCAATTGAAAACTTGTGGAAGGAGCTCAAGAATAAAGTCCACATGAGACACCCAAAGAACCTAGATAACTTGGAAAAGATCTGCATGGAGGAGTGGGCCAAGATAACTCCACAGACCTGTACCGGCCTGATCAGGTCTTATAAAAGATGATTATTAGCTGTAATTGCAAACAAGGGTTATTCCACAAAATATTAAACATAGGGGTTGTATAATAATTGACCCACACTTTTATGTTTAAAATTTAATAAAATTCAACTGAGCAACATAACTTTTTGGTTTGTAAGATTTATGCTTCTGTTCATAAAACCTACTCTCATTTGCAGTTTGAAGGCTCTAACTTATTTGCATCTTATCAAACCAGCTAAATCTGCAGGGGGTTGAATACTACTTGTAGGCACTGTATACACAGCGGGAGGCAGCACGTAGCCATCTATACACAGCGGGAGGCTGCACGTAGCCATCTATACATAGCGGGAGGCCGCACGGAGACATCTATACATAGCGGGAGGCCACACGGAGACATCTATACACAGCGGGAGGCCGCACGGAGACATCTATACACAGCGGGAGGCCGCACGGAACCATCTATACACAGCAGGAGGCTGCACGTAGCCATCTATACACAGCGGGAGGCTGCACGTAGCCATCTATACATAGCGGGAGGCCGCACGGAGACATCTATACAAAGCGGGAGGCCGCACGGCCCCCCCTCCAGAGACAGCAGGAGGCCGCATGGCGCCATCTATACTCAGCAGGAGGCCGCACGCAGTCACGCACACAAACATATACATGCATATACATACACGCATAAACACATTTGAAACGCAAAAATACATATAAACAGACATCACACAATGATATCTGCCTGCACACACATACATACATACATACACACACACACACTCACTCTCACACATACACACTCTCTCACACACACACACACACACACTCACCATCCCCCGCCTCGGCTCCAGTCCTCCTGGCTCCTGCTTCTCTCCGGTGGTAAGTAGCAGTGCAGGCGGGGCGCGCATTGCGTGACGTCACAGCTAGGAGACACGGCCGCGCACAGGGCCGTGCCTCCTAGCAGTGACGCGGCCGGGCCAGCACAGGGAAGTTAACTGCTGCAGTGCTGGCCTGCCGAAGAAGCAGCGGCCGTGCACCGCTGCTGGGGGAGTGGTCCGGGCCCCCCCCCCGCCACTGTCTGCCGGTATGTGCCGCGGGGCCACACATATAATGAGGGCAATCCGGCCATAGCCCCCTCGGAGCCCCGGGTCCCCTGGAGACCCGAGGCCCCGGGCGGTAGCCCGGATTGCCCTCATTATAATCCGCCTATGTCTGTATACATTTATTATATGTATATGAACATACATGTGACTACTGTCGGACGTGTAGCTGTAGGGTGAGTTTAGGTTTAGGTAGGTAAGATTGGGGTAGTGCAGAGGTGGGCATTTTAAGATAGGATAGAGTTAAGGTAGGAAATAGTTAAATAATTAGGAGTTGCTCAGTGTGGGAGGAGTAGGACAGTGGGGACTAGGGGAGTTCCTGTTTTGAGGAGTCAGTTGCAGCACAAGGGGAACAAGAGGAGACTGTCGGTCAAGCAACAGAGAACCATCGGCCTGTAAATCTGACACAGGCTTTCCCATAGCATTCAGAACCTACGGTCCAGAAGAGGTAGTAGTGAGACTTCCTCCAAAACCTCCAGGAGCGGAGGATCAGACGGACGGGGATTAGTCCAGAGAAGGCTGTACGGGACTCACAAGACTTGATCTCAGCTATCTCAAGGATCAAAGCGGCCAGCTAAGAAAAGGGATAGCTCAGGATGGACGGACAAACAGACGGTAAAGAAGAACATGTGCTGTGTAAAGAACTGTAACTCTGCCAATGTAACTGTCCTTCCCTGTATGTTCTGCTACGCTGAAGTGAAAGCTGAAAGTAAAGTTGTTTTTTACAAAAAGGAGTGGAAGTCCTTTAGTGTGCAAATGGCAGTCCCTGAAGGAAATAGATCGCAAATGGGTCAGAACTACAAGCAAACTGTAAGTGCCATGCATCACAATTACCACATGGGAAGTTTGGGACTCTTGTCTTTGTTTGGGAGCCGGAGTGAAGGAGTACAACATTCCCTCGCCATCACAGCCACGCTAGGTCCCTTACAATACCAGGATGGGGGACATATAATACTGGAAGGGGACCAGGATGGGGGACATTATAACAGGAAGGGACCCAGATGGAGGACATTATACCAAGAAGGGCCCAGGAAAGGGAAACATTACACCAGGAAGGGGATGAGCATGGAGGACTTTATACCAGGAAGGGGACCAGGATGGGGAACATTATACCAGGATGGGGGACATATATTACTGGAAGAACACCAGGATGGGGGACATTATATCAGGATGGGGGACATATATTACTGCAAGGGGACATTATACCAGAATGGGCGACATATTACTGGAAGGGGACCAGGATGGGGGACATTTTACCAGGATGGGGGACATATATTACTGGAAGGGGACCAGAATGGGTGACATTATACTAAGAAGGGATCCAGATGGAGGACATTATACCAAGAAGGGGCCCAGGAAAGGGAAACATTATACCAGGAAGGGAACGAGTATGGAGGGCTTTATATCAGGAAGGGGCCCAGGATGAGGGAGATTATACCAGTGTGGCGGACATATGTTACTGGAAGGGAACCAGGATGGGGGACATTATACCAGGAAGGGACCCAGATGGAGGACATTATACCAAGAAGGGGCCCAGGAAAGGGAAACATTATACCAGGATGGGGACGAGTATGGAGGACTTTATACCAGGAAGGGGCCCTGGATGGACGACATTATACCAGTTAAGGGAAACATTATACTAAGAAGGGAACCAGGATGGAGGATATTATACTAGAATGGGGGGTATTATTACTGGAAAGGACCCAGGATGGGGTACATTATTACAGGAAGGAGTCAGGATGGAGGACATTATAACAGAAAAGGTCCAGGATGGGGGACATTATTACAGGAAAGGGGAACAGGATACGGGACATTATTACAGGATGGGGGACATTGTTACATGAGAGGGCGAACATGTCATGTATGTCTTCATGGGATCTGAAACACTACAAGAGCCGATACATCTGGCAAACAAGCTGGTGTGGGCCCAGGTCCATATTTTGCACCAGGGCCCAATGGACTTTAGTTACGCCACTGTTCATAAGGACTATACAAGGGCGACTATTAATCTGGGGAAGGACTGCTATAAAACAGTGAATTTCCTTAGAAATTCCAGAAAACATTTTTCCAAAACTAAACAGAATAAAAGCAACCATTATAGAAATGATGATAAAAAAAAGGCATCCATAAAAAACAAGACAGGATTTTTTTCAAGGCGTTCACATAAAAAAGGGGAAGGTGGAGAGGGAGGAAACTCTCCAAAAGAAAAACAGATAATATTATATTATAGCATTAAACAATTCATAAGGAAATCAGCCCCAAAAACAAAGGATTTAATCAAATACTGTTCTAAACTATACAGAAAAGGCGCATTGGATAATATGTTTATTCACACTTCCTTTACCAATAAATCAAAATGTAATCCTATCAGGAATATTCTCAGCCTCCAACTGCAAGTGAAAATCTGGTTATAGACAATATTTGCAAAATCAGTAATAAGGCTTCTAAATTCAGCTGCAATAATCTACCGTATGCAGAATAAAATCACAGGAGAACCTTAATATAACCGTCCGCCCAGGAGACGAAGTAGGGAAATAGTGGTTATGGACACCATTGCTTTACTTGAAGAATCTATGTGCCAGGACATATAGAAAGCCAAAAAATTATCCCTCAAAAGGTTTCATCAGAGAAGTAGGAAGCAGAGCCAAAAATGGCTTATTATTGGGAATTTTGATTAAAAAAGGAGTACAATTTTGTACTCCAAAAATAGCTGTGTTTTAGCCCAAAAAATCATAAGGATTCTAAAATCATCAAAAAAGTTCTTCAAAAATTCTGGCTATGTTCACACACAGTGATATTTGCAGCATTTTTCATGCAAATTTCAGAAATCTCATGCCTACTCTTGTTTTTCTTTTCCTTACTGAACTTCAGAACTGCAGCGTTTTTAAATCTGCGGCACGTCAATTCTTTTCACCCAAAGAAAGCAATAAAAAAGTGAAAAAGTGTTTTTGGGAAATAAAACTAACTTAAACATGTACTGTAGACAAAATCCGCATGTAATCTTCCCCAAAAAACGCTGCTAAAAAAGTGTCCGAAAACGGGCAAAAAAAGAGAGCAGGTTTTAGCTGTAGAAAAAAACACAGCAAAAATGCCATTTGTGAATATAGCTTTATAATGCAAAAACTACATTATTGAGTGTACTAGATACATATTGATCTACAATTATTTTATCTATGAGGCATTGATAACAGGTACCTGGATGCAGCAGCGTAGACAATGAGGAGCCAGTGGTACTCAACCCAAAAGCTTTTTATTTAGCTAGCACGGATAAATATATATAAGCACAGTGTCAAGGATAAAAGTGAACAATCACAGTACTGTAAATTGCAACACAACCAGAACACGGTATTACAACAAAACAGGATATCTACACACACTTTCTTCTATAATTACAAGGAAATTACAATTATTGTCAGTGAGGACGTAGTCCTAATGCCCCAACCTAACAGGCGTCACTGTCACTACTGGGCCCGTCACCATTGTCACTCTCTGCACAAAACGTCACAAAACGGGAGTCGGCAAGGCTACTCGTTAGGCCGCAAGTCCCAAATTGATGAGTTACTCTGTCTATAGTACCCTTATCACACCGGCCGCCTTTGTTCCCTGAAACACGGCCTCAGTCCCCACTTTGTACCGTACGTTTACACTGAAAGTAATGGCTCCCACGAATGTCCTTCCTCTGAAGCCAAGTCTATCTCTCAACCTTGCTTTGGCTCACTCCGCTCGGATCACCCGGATCTGGTCTCTCAGTTCTTCACTCATATCTGACTACTCAGGTCAGCTCTTCACTCGCATCTGGTCTCTCCTAACGATGGCTATAAGCGAGCTTGTCCGTCCTGCTACAGGTTTGGGTGCCAACTCCTCCACTTCTTTGCCTTCCCGGGCTTTGTATAGTTATTAACTGCGCCACATCTGTCTCCTGACCCGGTGTCTCCTCTACTCTTTTCCCTTTTTCTTTAGTTCCTACTATTGTCATTCTCTCCGCTTTCTCTATTCTTATCACCTTTGGTCAGCAGATGCTGATTTTGGCTTAAGCACTGTTGTGTGTGTCTCTTCACTCCTTCATCCCCTTAAAGCATTTTACCTACAAACATAGGGCACCGCAATGGGGACAACATTTGCCCCAAGATATGCTATTCTATATGTAGGTTGATGAGAGGAGTCTGTCATCTACCCAGGTGGCAAATTAGAGTGATTTTGTGTTTTAGAACCATTTTATTGACGATGTTATTTTTATTTGAAGAGATTCAAACTTCTCCTGAAACACCTTGTTGCAAAATATTAATCTGAACACATACTCTTCACAATTCATTCCAACATATAGATCCATTAGCGTAAATTTTTTGGACATCACTATTTATGGTGATAGTTAGCTATGAAGAGCTACCGGAAAGAGGTTAAGTGTAACAGCTTCATATCTACATATATCATGTAATATAATTGGAATGGTGGGGCCTTCAGAAAAGCAGTTTTAAAACCATATAAAATCATTGGACAATATCTCCCTGATAACCCCAAGTTTGTTTTCAGATAGGCTTATAATAACCTGAAAAACATGATTGCATCAACCATCACGAATGATGGCAAAAAAAACTTACCAAAGTTTTATCAAAGTAAGGAACATGGGTGACATGCCACAAACTAACACCAACTAAAAACTTTTTGTTTAGTTCAGCATTATAGTTGGGTGCCACTAATATATCTATTCTAGTTTTTATTTGATTTCTTTAAATTAAAGAATTGGAATCTCTTCTTCTGTGGAATATTTATCTATATTATTATTTTTTGTAAGGCTTAATAAATTTATATGTGTTTCCTAATATAATATCATTAGTAACTACTATAATCAGTGTGCTTACATACAAGTAGCGTAAACCTATTTTAGCAAGCTCCAGTCCAGCTCTTTATATTGTCTCTTTGGGGTATATCTAAGTAAGGTGGTGTCCATACGGTCCTGATGAAGACACAAGTACACTTCCAAAACGCGTTAGTTTCTTTTAGGCCAGTTAGACCACTGTACCTTTAGTAGTGCCGTCACCCGCTCCTCTGACTGGTTGGAGTGTCACGGCAAGAGGATATCTTCTCCATGTACCCAGAACAGATCTCTTCAGACTTCCTATATCTGCCAAACCGATGGACAATTTCAAATGAATTTTCCACCCCCCGGGATACATGCTGCGCTCTTTTGTTATTAAGTGAAAAAGTTTGTTTTTTAAAAAACAAAAAACAAAACAAAACTTTGTTCTCACGTTTCTGTGGTTCATAGGGAGTTCATCAGCAATCTGGGTTACATATGTCATGCACTTACTAAATCTTAGTCCATTATGGCCGCATCGATGTTTTATGGTGGCATTATTGGTAAAAGCGATTTTTTTATTTCTTCTCGGATCTTTGCTTTCCCTTAAAGTTTTCCTCCGATTTTTTGCTTCATTTCTTAGATGTTGGACCTGAGAGGCGGCTTTTTCTTTTGGAAGGTTGAGTTGACATTTTTATTAGTAGGAATTTGGGGTATATAACATTTTTTTGCTGGCAGGTTACGGTTCAGTTCACATTTATCCTGTGCTTGAGGTTACATCTGGGTTTCTATCTAAAACCCCTAAAAACACAATTCATATAAAATCCATAATAAGGTCCCTGTTCCGGTGGTGCCGTATTTTTAGGCTTTCACACACGTGTGGTCGGTCACACTTTTGTGCACTTAAAGGATGTCTAAAAAGGCAAACAAAGTGCCTCATTATAGTGAGTGGATCTGTTGGGGGCTTCTCCTGAATCGCAGTATTTAGGGATTTACACCGAAACCCCAATGTAGGTGCACAGGTAAATGTGACCTGAGCTTTATAGTGATTTTTGGGCAGCTAAATGAACAGAAGGTCAAGAATTGTTTGCTTTTTTTTACGCCATTCACCGTACAGCTAAAAGCTAGCCATAACTTTTTGATATCTCATCTATCACAGCTTGTTTTGTTTTTTTTGCAAGATGAGATGAAGCTTAATTTTGCACCATTTTGGGTCACATGACATTTTTTGATCGTTTTTTTTTTTTTTCAAATTTTTCTTCTGCGGAATGAACAAAACCAGCAATTCAGGAAACATTTTCATTTTCTGATTTTAGGCCGCCCATTGTGAAGTAAAAGCGATGAGACAGTTGTGTAATTCGGGTCAGTACGATTATAGCAAAAACAGATTTGTAAGGGTCTTTTTTTAGGATTTGCTACTTTTGCACACTAAAAACAACGGTGCCGGTTCATCAAAGCTTTTGCACCAGAATACTGGGATGAATCTCTTTGAAAAGTTTTTGTGCAATGAAGACTTGTGCACACTTTTGCGACTTTTGGTATTTTCACACCAGTTGGGACCGGGTACAGTACAGACCAAAAGTTTGGACACACCTTCTCATTTAAAGATTTTTCTGTATTTTCATGACTATGAAAATTGTACATTCACACTGAAGGCATCAAAACTATGAATTAACACATGTGAAATTATATACTTAGCAAAAAAGTGTGAAACAACTGAAAATATGTCTTATATTCTAGGTTCTTCAAAGTAGCCACCTTTTGCTTTGATGACTGCTTTGCACACTCTTGGCATTCTCTTGATGAGCTTCAAGAGGTAGTCACCAGAAATGGTCTTCCAACAATCTTGAAGGAGTTCCCATTGATGCTCAGCACTTGTTGGCCCTTTTGCCTTCACTCTGCGGTCCAGCTCACCCCAAACCATCTCGATTGGGTTCAGGTCTGGTGACTGTGGAGGCCAGGTCATCTGGCGTAGCCCCCCATCACTCTCCATCTTGGTCAAATAGCCCTTACACAGCCTGTCTGTACTGTATGTCAACATCTACGTGTCAAATTTACCAAAAGATGATTTTTATGCAACAATTGCTGCTCCAGTCCCCACAGTACTCAGCCATGGCAGGATCAACTGGGAGCACCCAATGAGGTGACGCCAAGGTCGACAACCAAGCAGCTCGTTGACACCCACCTTGGAGACTCCATGGGTTCCACCATCCTCAGTCTTTAGAGATAGAAGAGCGTGGACATTCCTTCCAAGGGCAGTGATAACAGTAGTGGATGAAAACCCTCACCGTCGCCCTAGACGGCAGATTCTCCTGCGGCTCTCGCACCTGCCCGCTGTCTCACCGCCACGCTGCTCCTGAATACTGAACATCCACAGAGCAAAGCAGAGGCCATTATGGAGATCTAGGATAAATGAGTCTGATTGTGGCGCAGGAGATTGTGCAGCAGAATTGAGTGCAGCACAGACGTTTGCAGGAGATAAGAACAGGAGGCATCTATCCATTACAGCTGGTTTGGTCCAACCTGAATAACACAACGTGCCGGACAGCGGCGTCATATTATACAGCTCCCCTACTGCGTACCTGAGCCCACCCTGCCCTTCTGTGCTACAACGTACACTTCTCACATTATTCCAATGGACACAAGGAGCATTCGATACCTGCACCAGTACTACACATGTGGTCAAAGTTGTTGGTACCCCTCGTTTAGTGAAAAAAAAAACCACAATAGTCACATAAATAACTTGAATCTGAGAAAAGTAATAATAAATTAAAAATCTATGAAAATGAACAAATGAAAATCAGACATTGCTTTTCTGCTTCCACAGAATTTAAAAAAAAATTAAACTCATGAAATCAGCCTGGACAGAAATGATGGTACCCCTGAAAATAATGTGACGAAAGGGGCATGTTAAATCAAGTTGTGTCCACTAATTAGCATCACAGGTGTCTACAACCTTGTAATCAGTCAGTGGCCTGTATATAGGGCTACAGATACTCACTGTGCTGTTTGGTGACATGGTGTGTACCACACTCAACATGGACTAGAGGAAGTAAAAAGTTGTCTCAGGAGATTAGAACGAAAATTATAGACGAGCATGTTAAAGGTAAAGGTTATAAGACCAACTCCAAGCAGCTTGATGTTCCTGTGACTACAGTTGCACATATTATTCAGAAATGTAAGATCCATGGGACTGTAGCCAACCTCCCTGGACGTGGCCGCAGGAGGAAAATTGATGACAAATCAAAGAGACGGATAATGCGAATGGTAACAAAAGAGCCCAGGAAAACTTCTAAAGAGATTAAAGGTGAACTTCAAGCTCAAGGAACATCAGTGTCAGATCGCACCATCCGTCGTTGTTTGATCCAAAGTGGACTTCATGGGAGACGACCAAGGAGAACACCATTGTTGAAAAAAAATCATAAAAAAGCCAGACTGGAATTTGCCAAACTACATGTTGACAAGCCACAAAGCTTCTGGGAGAATGTCCTATGGACAAATGAGACAAAAATGGAAGTTTTTGGCAAGGCACATCAGCTCTATGTTCACAGACGGAAAAATGAAGCATATCAAGAAAAGAACACTGTCCCTACTGTGAAACATGGAGGAGGCTCTGTTATGTTCTGGGGCTGCTTTGCTGCATCTGGTACAGGATGTCTTGAATCTGTGCAGGGTACAATGAGATCTCAAGACTATCAAGGGATTCTAGAGAGAAATGTGCTGCCCAGAGTCAGAAAGCGTGGTTTTAGTCTCAGGTCATGGGTCTTGCAACAGGATAATGACCCAAAACACACAACTAAAAACACCCAAGAATGGCTAAGAGGAAAACATTGGACTATTCTGAAGTGGCTTCTATGAGCCCTGACCTAAATCCTATGGAGCATCTTTGGAAAGAGCTGAAACATGGAAAAGGCAACCTTCAAACACGAGACAACTGGAGCAGTTTGCTGATGAGGAGTGGACCAAAATACCTGTCGAGAGGCGCAGAAGTCTCATTGACAGTTACAGGAATCGTTTGATTGCAGTGATTGCCTCAAAAGGTTGTTCAACAAAATATTAAGTTAAGAAGAAGAAGAACCAACATTTCTGTCCAGGCCGATTTCATGAGGTTAATTTTTTTAAAATTCTGTGGAAGCAGAAAAGCAATGTCTGACTTTCATTTGTTCATTTTCATAGATTTTTAATTTATTATTACTTTTGTCAGATTCAAGTTATTTCTGTGACCATTGTGAGTTTTTCTTTCATTAAACGAGGGGTACCAACAATTTTGACCACGTGTGTATGTCCAAAGAGCGTTCTCCTGCCGGTGGTCTATAGCTGGGGAGGGGTCTGCTCCACTCAGCTTTTATCCATGAACTCTGCTGCCCTACATCTTACTGATGAGGGGCTATGTAACCAAAGCTTGTGCTCAGCGAGAGTCTCCACCAGGTATTTATTATCAATCAGTGTATAAATGTATGTGTCAATGTACTGTATGTATTTATTCATCAATTTATTGCAAGTTTTGCTGATGCAAACCTGTCATCATAAATACCCCATATTGGACATGTGTAGATCCCCCATATTGGACATGTGCAGATTCCCCCATATTGGACATGTGCAGACCCACCCATATTGGACATGTGCAGATTCACCCATATTGGACATGTACAGACCCCCCAATATTGGACATGTGCAGATTCCCCCATATCGGACATGTACAGATCCCCCATATTGGACATGTATAGACCCCCATATTGGACATGAATAGATCCCTATATTGGATATGTACAGACCTCCCATATTGGACATGTATAGATCCCCCATATTGGACATGTGCAGATTCCCCCATATTGGACATGTACAGACCCTCCATATTAGAAACATATGTATCCCCCATACTGAACATGTAGAGACCCCCATATTGCATATGTACAGTATAGATCTCCCATATTGGACATGAATAGATCCCTATATTGGATAAGTACAGACTTCCCATATTGGACATGTACAGACCCCCCATATTGGACATGTATAGACCCCCATATTGGACATGTACAGACCTCCCATATTGGACATATATAGATCCCCCATATTGGACATGTATAGATCCCCTGTAGCATCGGCGTCTCTGCCCCCTGCCAGGCAGAGACGCCGTCCCACTCACCTCCTCGCTCCCTGCGCTACCCGCTCTGCGTTCACCAGCGCTCCTCTTCCTGCTGCCGGCGCGCGCAGCTCCCCGGGCACTGTGCTTAGGGCGCGCACGTGCTCCCTCCCTCTTAAAGGGGCCGCACGCGCCGTCCTAAGGAGTCCCCGGCCAATAGCCGAGGGTCCTCCCATATATAAGGCACCTCCTCCAAAATGGAGGTGCCCGAGCAAAAGTTGTTGCACAGTGTTTCTGACCTCTGCTTCAGCCCTCAGGTCGCTCTGCTAGCCTGACTACCAGTCTTGCCCGCCAGCCTGTTACCTGCCTGTTACCTGCCGTGCCTGCCAGTCCGCTTACCTGGGAGCACTTGCCTGTTGCCTGCCTGTTACCTGCCGTGCCTGCCAGTCCGCTCACCTGGGAGCACTTGCCTGGTGCCTGCATGTTACCTGCCGTGTCTGCCAGCCTGCTCACCTGGGAGCACTTGCCTGTGACCTGCCTGTTACCTTCTTGTTACCTGCCGTGCCTTCCCGGAGGCTCCTGCCGTCACTTGCCGTGACCACCTGCCAGCCCACCTAGAGACTCCTGCCGTCACTTGCCGTGTCTACCTGATAGCCTACCTGGAGGCTTCTGCTCGCCAGCCTGCCTGCTGTGCCTACCTGCTATTCTGGTCAGTCTCTGCCATCTGTACCGTGGGAGTCACCTGCTCCCTTACAAGGTCATCCCCAGAGTAGCACCTGGTCCCTCGGCTCGGTCCCTCCCTGGTCACGGAGTCGTTAGCCGCCGTACGACCAGGGTCGGTCCGGGTTGATACTTTGTTACGCCCCTCTGGGTCCCTCCTTGCACCGTAGCACAGAGGTTCCACCCCCCGGATCCGTAACATCCCCCATATTGTACATGTACAAAATCCCCATATTGGACATGTACAGACCCCCCATATTGGACATGCACAAACACCAATATTGGACATGTACTGACCCCCCCATATTAGACATGTATAGACCCCCCATATTGGACATGTATAGATCTCCCATATGGGACATGTATAGACTCCCCATATTGGACACATATGTATCCCCCATATTGAACATGTAGAGACCCCCATATTGGGCATGTATAGATCCCCCATATTGTACATCAGGGTCGGACTGGGGTGTCTGGGGCCCACAGGGAGAACTGACTCTAGGGGCCCACCTACAGCCATATGCAAATATCTGTTATCCGCTCTCCCTGTTATAGTGGAGCATTGACTGGCGGCTCCTGCACATCTACTGTGCACCACTATAACTGGGATGTACAATTACGGTAGTTTGCATTAAAGGGGTTCTTTGGTTAAAACAAGTTATCACCGATCCATGGGATCCACAGGATCGGTGATCACTTATTGATCGTTTGGGTCCGAACATTGGAAAACGCGCCTATCAGAAGAATGGGGAAGTTTCATCCCTGACAGGACACTTATCCCCATTTTAAAATGCAGCTTCCAAAAAAGAGCAGCGCTCACAGTCACTGAGGGAATGACTGGATGAGTGGTCGCATCTCACATGCCGCTCCAGTCTAATGGGGAGAAAAGCTCCACATTCTGCCGATTGTGTCCCAGCAGTCAGACCCCCACCAATCAATATCATCACTGATCCTGTGGAGAGGTGATTACTTGTTTTCACCAGAGAACCCCTGTAAGTGCATCTCTGCCGCTCTGGTCCAAGTATTTAATCTCTAAGGCTGCGGCCCCACTATCAGTATTTGGTCAGTATTTTTTCTCAGGAGTGGGAGCCAAAACCAGGTGAGGAACAATCAGAGAAAAGGTATAATAGAAACAAGTCACCAATTCTGCATTTATCACCCACTCCTGGTTTTGGCAGCTACTCCTGAGAAAAAATACTGACCGAATACTGATGGTGGGGCTGTGGCCTAATGGAAAAAAATCTTTTCCTAGTTAATATCAGCAAGAACAAAATGACTGCCATACACAACACAGTCCACTATATCAACACCAATAATACCACATACAAAAGAGACAAATATCGCCACACCATGACTAGATCACATATTACCACCACATAGTGACCGAATAATACTACATACAAGGAACAAATACGGCCACACCATGACCAGACCACATATTACCACCCCAAAGTGACCAAATACTACAATACTGATCATGAATACAAACCACAATACTAACAACACTGTTATTACCACCAGTGACATTATACACAGGAGCTCTGTATATAGTGTCAGTGTACAGGTAATACAGGGATCACCAGTGACATTATACACAGGAGCTCTGTATATAGTGTCAGTGTACAGGTAATACAGGGATCACCAGTGACATTATACACAGGAGCTCTGTATATAGTGTACAGGTAATACAGTGACCACCAGTGACATTATACACTGGAGCTCAGTATATAGTGTCAGTGTACAGGTAATACAGGGTTCACCAGTGACATTATACACAGGAGCTCTGTATAGAGTGTCAGTGTACAGGTAATACAGTGATCACCAGTGACATTATACACTGGAGCTCTGTATTTAGTGTACAGGTATTACAGTGGTCACCAGTGACATTATACACAGGAGCTCTGTATATAGTGTACAGGTAATACAGTGGTCACCAGTGACATTATACACAGGAGCTCTGTACATAGTGTATAGTGCACAGGTAATACAGTGGTTACCAGTGACATTATACACAGGAGCTCTGTATATAGTGTACAGATAATACAGTGGTCACCAGTGACATTATACACAGGAGCTCTGTATATAGTGTACAGGTAATACAGTGGTCACCAGTGACATTATACACAGGAGCTCTGTATATATTGCACAGGTAATACAGTGGTCACCAGTGACATTATACACAGGAGCTCTGTATATAGTGTACAGATAATACAGTGGTCACCAGTGACATTATACACAGGAGCTCTGTATATAGTGTACAGGTAATACAGTGGTCACCAGTGACATTATACACAGGAGCTCTGTATATAGTGTCAGTGTACAGGTAATACAGTGATCACCAGTGACATTATACACTGGAGCTCTGTATATAGTGCACAGGTAATACAGTGGTCACAAGTGACATTATACACAGAAGCTCTGTATATAGTGTATACATAATATAATGATCACCAGTGACATACACAGGAGTTCTGTATATACTATATACACACGTGGTCAGAATTGTTGGTACCCCTCGTTTAATGAAAGAAAAACCCACAATGGTCACAGAAATAACTTGAATCTGACAAAAGTAATAATAAATTAAAAATCTATGAAAATGAACAAATGAAAGTCAGACATTGCTTCTCTGCTTCCACTGAATTTAAAAAAAAAATTAAACTCATGAAATCGGCCTGGACAGAAATGATGGGACCCCTGAAAATAATGTGACAAAAGGGACATGTTAAATAAAGTTGTATCCACTAATTAGCATCACAGGTGTCTACAATCTTGTAATCAGTCAGTGGGCCTGTATATAGGGCTACAGATACTCACTGTGCCTGTATATAGGGCTACAGATACTCACTGTGCTATATATAGGGCTGCAGATACTCACTGTGCCTGTATATAGGGCTACAGATACTCACTGTGCTTGTATATAGGGTTACAGATACTCACTGTGCCTGTATATAGGGCTACAGATACTCACTGTGCCTGTATATAGGGTTACAGATACTCACTGTGCCTGTATATAGAGCTACAGATACTCACTGTGCTGTATATAGGGCTACAGATACTCACTGTGCTTGTATATAGGGTTACAGATACTCACTGTGCCTGTATATAGGGTTACAGATACTCACTGTGCCTGTATATAGGGTTACAGATATTCACTGTGCCTGTATATAGGGTTACAGATACTCACTGTGCTTGTATATAGGGCTACAGATACTCACTGTGCTTGTATATAGGGCTACAGATACTCACTGTGTTGTTTGGTGACATGGTGTGTACCACACTCAACATGGACCAGAAGAAGCAAAGGAAAGAGCTGTCTCAGGAGATTAGAAAGAAAATTATAGAAAAGCATGTTAAAAGGTAAAGGTTATAAGACCATCTCCAAGCAGCTTGATGTTTCTGTGACTACAGGTGCACATATTATTCAGAAATTTAAGATCCATGGGACTGTAGCCAACCTCCCTGGACGTGGGTGCAGGAGGAAAATTGATGACGAATCAAAGAGACGGATAATATGAATGGTAACAAAAGAGCCCAGAATAACTTCTAAAGAGATTAAAGGTGAACTTCAAGCTCAAGGAACATCAGTGTCAGATCGTACTATCCACCGTTGTTTGATCCAAAGTGAACTTCATGTAAGACGACCAAGGAGAACACCATTGTTGAAAAAAAAAATAGTAAAAAAGCCAGACTGGAATTTGCCAAACTACATGTTGACAAGCCACAAAGCTTCTGGGAGAATGTACTATGGACAGATGAGACAAAAATTGAAGTTTTTGGCAAGGCACATCAGCTCTATGTTCACAGATGGAAAAATGAAGCATATCAAGAAAAGAACACTGTCCCTACTGTGAAACATGGTGGAGGCTCTGTTATGTTCTGGGGCTGCTTTGCTGCACCTGGCACAGGGTGTCTTGAATCTGTGCAGGGTACAATGAAATCTCAAGACTATCAAGGGATTCTAGAGAGAAATGTGCTGCCCAGTGTCAGAAAGCTTGGTCTCAGTCGCAGGTCATGGGTCTTGCAACAGGATAATGACCCAAAACACACACAGCTAAAAACACCCAAGAATGGCTAAGAGGAAAACATTGGACTATTCTGAAGTGGCTTCTATGAGCCCTGACCTAAATCCTATGGAGCATCTTTGGAAAGAGCTGAAACATTCTGGAAAAGGCAACCTTCAAACACGAGACAACTGGAGCAGTTTGCTCATGAGGAGTGGCCAAAATACCTGTCGAGAGGCGCAGAAGTCTCATTGACAGTTACAGGAATCGTTTGATTGCAGTGATTGCCTCAAAAGGTTCAACAAAATATTAAGTTAAGAAGAAGAAGAACCAACATTTCTGTCCAGGCCGATTTCATGAGGTTAATTTTTTTTTAAATTCTGTGGAAGCAGAAAAGCAATGTCTGACCTTCATCTCTTCATTTTCAAAAATTTGTAATTTATCAGATTGAAGTTATTTCTGTGACCATTGTGGGTTTTTCTTTCATTAAACGAGGAGTACCAACAATTTTGACCACGTGTGTAGTGTAAGTGTACATGTAATACACTGACTCACCAGTGATGTCTCTAGGTGAAGTCCTTCATCTTCGCTTTTCTTCTTCATCAGGCACAGACGGCCATCACTTCTTCCAGCCAGGAATCATCTCTGCAGAAAATAACACACAGTTATTAATAACTGATCTCTTCTAGAGAATATTCCCACTTCCCCCCCCCCCCGACCTCTACACTACACCAGTTGAAGAAAAAAAGCAACATAGTGCCGTCCTGCACAGTAACAGGAGCCCTCTTTTGTCCCATCCCATGGAAAACAATTTCCTAAAAAGTAAATTATATTACAGAAGTAATAATGTAATAATAATTGGAATCTAAAGTAATAATGTTCCCCACTGGTCACCATAAACTAATAAAGTATGTTCCTCAATCTGGCTCCCAAACAGTAATTAAGTCCCTTGTCTAGCCAGGCACCCCCATATGTCCCTTCTGGCCACCATTTGTCTAGTGTGACCCCTCCATACATTTATCCTAGCACATGTGTATCGAGCCTGCCCCCTCCCATATACCCATCCTAGCCCCCCCATGTGCCAGTCTGCCCCCCCACATAACCATCCTTGCCTCCATGTTTCCAGCCTGCGCCCCCATATGTCCCCCCCATATATCCTCCATGTGTCCAGCCTGCCCTCTACATATTCATCCTGGCCTCCATGTGTCCAGCCTCTCCCCTCATATATCCATACTGCCCTTACCCCCTGCATATATCCATCCTGACACCCCCCATATATCCAGCGTGCCCCTCCATATATTTATGCTAGCCCATGTGTATCGAGCCCACCCCCCCCCACATATTCATCCTAGCCCCCCATGTGTCCAGCCTGTCCCCCCCCATATATCCATCCTGGCCTCCATGTGTTCAGCCTGCCCCCCCCCATATATCCATCCTGGCCTCCATAAGTCCAGCTTGCCCCCCCCCCATATATCCATCCTGGCCTCCATATATCCATCTTGCCCCCCCATATATCCATCCTGCCCCCCATATATCCATCCTGGCCTCCATGTGTCCAGCCTGCCCCCCATATACCCATCCTGCCCACCCCCCTTTGCCTGGGTCCTCCTTGGTTCCCCCTTGTGTGTCCTGCCAGGGCTCCCCCTTGTGTGTCCATCCAGGGCTCCCCTCCCTTGCGTGTCCAGCCAGGGCTCCCCTCCCTTGCGTGTCCAGCCAGGGCTCCCCCCCTTGCGTGTCCAGCCAGGGTTCCCCCCTCGTGTGTCCAGCTTGGCCCCCCCTCGTGTGTCCAGCTTGGCCCCCCCTCGTGTGTCCAGCTTGGCCCCCCCTCGTGTGTCCAGCTTGGCCCCCCCTCGTGTGTCCGTCCAGCTTGGCCCCCCCTCGTGTGTCCATCCAGCTGGGCCCCCCCTTGTGTGTCTGTCCAACTTGGCCCCCCCTTGTGTGTCTGTCCAGCTGGGCCCCCCCTTGTGTGTCTGTCCAGCTGGGCCCCCCCCTTGTGGGTCTGTCCAGCTGGGCCCCCCCTTGTGTGTCCTGCTGGCCCCCACCTTGTGTGTCCAGACCATTACACACACACACACACACACACACACACACCTCTTACCTTCCTGCGATCCCGTGCGGTGTCCTCCTTCTCCTGAGTTGCGCGCCTCCTTCACAGCAGGCGCATGACGATGACGTCATACGCCGGCCGGCGAAGGGAGACACGCAGCTTCAGCTGCTTCACAGGTACGTGCGCCGCGGTGGTTCAGGTAATGAACGCTGCGTGCGCGCGTCCCTGCATACACTGTGCCTGCGCTTTTAAAGGGCCCGTGCCCCTTAAAACCGCAGGATTTTTTTTGTTCTCTTCTCCCCCCTCTACTCCCCCACCGGGAAATTTCCCGGTATCCCGCCAGCCTAGACCGACCCTGTTGTACATGTACAAACCCCCTTATTGGACATGTATAGATCCCCCATATTGGACATGTACAAATACCCATATTGGACATGTATAGATCCCCCCTATTGGACATGTATAGACCCCCCATATTGGACATGTATAGACCCCCCATATTGGACATGTGTAGTTCCCCCATATTGTACATGTACAAACCCCCATATTGGACGTGTATAGATCCCCCATATTGGACATGTATAGACCCCCATATTGGACATGTATAGATCCCCCATATTGGACATGTACAAACACCCATATTGGACATGTATAGATCCCCCATATTGGACATGTATAGACCCCCCATATTGGACATGTATAGACCCCCCCATATTGGACATGTGTAGATCCCCCATAATGTACATGTACAAACCCCCATATTGGACGTGTATAGATCCCCCATATTGGACATGTACAAACACCCATAATGGACATGTATAGATCCCCCATATTGGACATGTACAGAGCCCCCATATTGGACATGTATAGATCCCCCATATTGGACATGTATAGATACCCCATATTGGACATGTACAGACCCCCCCATATTGGACACATATGTATCCCCCATATTGAACATGTAGAGACCCCCATATTGCATATTTACAGTATAGATCTCCCATAATTGACATGCATAGATCCCTATATTGGACATGTACAGACCCCCATATTGGACATGTACAGACCCCCCATATTGGACATGTATAGATCCCCCATATTGGACATGTACAGACCCCCCCATAGTGGACATGTATAGATCCCCATATTGGACATGTATAGATCACCCATATTGGATATGTACAGACCCCCCCATAGTGGACATGTATAGATCCCCCATATTGGACATGTACAGACCCCCATATTGGACATGTGCAGATTCCCTCATATTGGACATGTACAGACCGCCCATATTGGACATGTACAGACACCCATATTGGACATGTACAGACCCCCCCATATTGGACATGTATAGATCCCCATATTGGACATGTACAGACCCCCCCCATATTGGACATGTACAGACCCCCCATATTGAACATGTACAGACCCCCATATTGGACATTTATAGCTCCCCATATTGGACATGTACAGTCCCCCATATTGGACATGTACAGACCCCCCATATTGGACATGTATAGATTCCCCATATTGGACATGTACAGACCCCCATATTGGACATGTACAGTCCCTCATATTGGACATGTACTGACCCCCCATATTGGACATGTACAGACCTCCATATTGGACATGCATAGATCCCCCATATTGGACATGTACAGTCCCTCATATTGGACATGTACAGACCCCCCATATTGGACATGTAGAGACCCCCCAGTTTGGACATGTACAGACCCCCACATATTGGTCATGTATAGATTCCCCATATTGGACATGTACAGACCCCCATATTGGACATGTACAGTCCCTCATATTGGACATGTAGAGACCCCCCATTTTGGAAATGTACAGTCCCCCATATTGGACATGTACAGACTCCCATATTGAACATGTACAGACCCCCATATTGGACATGAACAGTCCCCCATATTGGACATGTAAAGACTCCCCATATTGGACATGTACAGTCTCCCATATTGGACATGTACAGTCCCCCATATTGGACATGTACAGACCCCCCCATATTGGACATGTACAGACCCCATATTGGACATGTATAGATCCCCCATATTGGACATGTACAGTCCCCCATATTAAACATGTATAGACCCCCCATATTGGACATGTATAGACCCCCCATATTGGACATGTATAGATCCCCCATATTGTACATGTACAAACCTCCATATTGGACGTGTATAGAGCCCCCATATTGGACATGTACAAACACCCATATTGGACATGTATAGATCCCCCATATTGGACATGTACAGACCCCCCATATTGGACATGTATAGATCCCCCATATTGGACAAGTATAGATACCCCATATTGGACTTGTACAGACCCCCATATTGGACACATATGTATCCCCCATATTGAACATGTAGAGACCCCCATATTGCATATTTACAGTATAGATCTCCCATAATTGACATGAATAGATCCCTATATTGGACATGTACAGACCGCCATATTGGACATGTTCAGACCCCCCATATTGGACATGTACAGACCCCCCCATAGTGGACATGTATAGATCCCCAATATTGGACATGTATAGATCCCCCATATTGGATATGTACAGACCCCCATATTGGACAGGTACAGACCCCCCCATATTGGACATGTACAGACCCCCCCCATATTGGACATGTACAGACCCCCCATATTGGACATGTACAGACCCCTATATTGGACATTTATAGCTCCCCATATTGGACATGTACAGTCCCCCATATTGGACATGTACAGACCCCCCATATTGGACATGTATAGATCCCCCATATTGGACATGTATAGATCCCCCATATTGGACATGTACAGACCCCTCATATTGTACATGTACAGTCCCTCATATTGGACATGTACAGATCCCCCATATTGGACATGTACAGACCCCCCCATATTGGTCATGTATAGATTCCCCATATTGGACATGTACAGACCTCCATATTGGACATGTACAGTCCCCCATATTGGACATGTACAGTCCCTCATATTGGACATGTACAGATCCCCCATATTGGACATGTAGAGACCCCCCAGTTTGGACATGTACAGACCCCCCATATTGGTCATGTATAGATTCCCCATATTGGACATGTACAAACCTCCATATTGGACATGTACAGTCCCTCATATTGGACATGTACAGACCCCCCATTTTGGAAATGTACAGTCCCCCATATTGGATATGTACAGACCCCCATATTGAACATGTACAGACCCCCATATTGGACATGAACAGTCCCCCATATTGGACATGTACAGGACCCCATATTGGACATGTATAGATCCCCCATATTGGACATGTACAGTCCCATATATTAGACATGTACAGACCCCCCACATTGGACATGTACAGTCCCCCATATTTGACATGTACAGACCCCCCATATTGGACATGTACAGACCCCATATTGGACATGTATAGATCCCCCATATTGGACATGTACAGTCCCCCATATTAGACATGTACAGACTCCCCATATTGGACATGTACAGTCCCCCATATCGGACATGTACAGACCCCCATATTGGACATGTACAGACCCCCCATATTGGACATGTACAGACCCCCCATATTGGACATGTATAGATCCCCCATATTGGACATGTACATACCCCCCCATAGTGGACATGTACAGACCCCCATATTGGACATGTGCGGATTCCCCCATATTGGACATGTACAGACCGCCCATATTGGACATGTACAGACCCCCATATTGGACATGTACAGGCCCCCCATATTGGACATGTATAGATCCCCATATTGGACATGTACAGACCCCCATATTGGACATGTACAGACCCCCCCCCCATATTGGACATGTACAGACCCCCATATTGGACATTTATAGCTCCCCATATTGGACATGTACAGTCCCCCATATTGGACATGTACAGACCCCCATATTGGACATGTACAGACCCCCCCATATTGGACATGTATAGATCCCCCATATTGGACATGTACAGACCCCCCATATTGGACATGTACAGTCCCTCATATTGGACATGTACAGACCCCCATATTGGACATTTATAGATCCCCATATTGGACATGTACAGACCCCGCATATTGGACATGTATAGATTCCCCATGTTGGACATGTACAGTCCCATATATTAGACATGTACAGACCCCTCATATTGGACATGTACAGACCCCCCATATTGGACATGTACAGACCCCCCATATTGGACATGTACAGACCCCATATTGGACATGTATAGATCCCCCATATTGGACATGTACAGTCCCCCATATTAGACATGTACAGACTCCCCATATTGGACATGTACAGTCCCCCATATTGGACATATACAGACCCCCATATTGGACATGTACAGACCCCCCATATTGGACATGTACAGACCCCCCATATTGGACATGTATAGATCCCCCATATTGGACATGTACATACCCCCCCATAGTGGACATGTATAGATCCCCCATAGTGGACATGTACAGACCCCCATATTGGACATGTACATACCCCCCATAGTGGACATGTATAGATCCCCCATATTGGACATGTACAGACCGCCCATATTGGACATGTACATACCCCCATATTGGACATGTACAGGCCCCCCATATTGGACATGTATAGATCCCCATATTGGACATGTACAGACCCCCCCATATTGGACATGTACAGACCCCCCCCCCATATTGGACATGTACAGACCCCCATATTGGACATTTATAGCTCCCCATATTGGACATGTACTGTCCACCATATTGGACATGTACAGACCCCCATATTGGACATGTACAGACCCCCCATATTGGACATGTATAGATCCCCCATATTGGACATGTACAGACCCCCCATATTGGACATGTACAGTCCCTCATATTGGACATGTACAGACCCCCCATATTGGACGTGTATAGAGCCCCCATATTGGACATGTACAAACACCCATATTGGACATGTATAGATCCCCCATATTGGACATGTACAGACCCCCCATATTGGACATGTATAGATCCCCCATATTGGACATGTACATACCCCCCCATAGTGGACATGTACAGACCCCCATATTGGACATGTGCGGATTCCCCCATATTGGACATGTACAGACCGCCCATATTGGACATGTACAGACCCCCATATTGGACATGTACAGGCCCACCATATTGGACATGTATAGATCCCCATATTGGACATGTACAGACCCCCATATTGGACATGTACAGACCCCCCCCCCATATTGGACATGTACAGACCCCCATATTGGACATTTATAGCTCCCCATATTGGACATGTACAGTCCCCCATATTGGACATGTACAGACCCCCATATTGGACATGTACAGACCCCCCCATATTGGACATGTATAGATCCCCCATATTGGACATGTACAGACCCCCCATATTGGACATGTACAGTCCCTCATATTGGACATGTACAGACCCCCCATATTGGACATTTATAGATCCCCATATTGGACATGTACAGACCCCGCATATTGGACATGTATAGATTCCCCATGTTGGACATGTACAGTCCCATATATTAGACATGTACAGACCCCTCATATTGGACATGTACAGACCCCCCATATTGGACATGTACAGACCCCCCATATTGGACATGTACAGACCCCATATTGGACATGTATAGATCCCCCATATTGGACATGTACAGTCCCCCATATTAGACATGTACAGACTCCCCATATTGGACATGTACAGTCCCCCATATTGGACATATACAGACCCCCATATTGGACATGTACAGACCCCCCATATTGGACATGTACAGACCCCCCATATTGGACATGTATAGATCCCCCATATTGGACATGTACATACCCCCCCATAGTGGACATGTATAGATCCCCCATAGTGGACATGTACAGACCCCCATATTGGACATGTACATACCCCCCCATAGTGGACATGTATAGATCCCCCATATTGGACATGTACAGACCGCCCATATTGGACATGTACAAACCCCCATATTGGACATGTACAGGCCCCCCATATTGGACATGTATAGATCCCCATATTGGACATGTACAGACCCCCCATATTGGACATGTACAGACCCCCCCCCATATTGGACATGTACAGACCCCCATATTGGACATTTATAGCTCCCCATATTGGACATGTACTGTCCACCATATTGGACATGTACAGACCCCCATATTGGACATGTACAGACCCCCCATATTGGACATGTATAGATCCCCTATATTGGACATGTACAGACCCCCCATATTGGACATGTACAGTCCCTCATATTGGACATATACAGACCCCCCATATTGGACGTGTATAGAGCCCCCATATTGGACATGTACAAACACCCATATTGGACATGTATAGATCCCCCATATTGGACATGTACAGACCCCCCATATTGGACATGTATAGATCCCCCATATTGGACAAGTATAGATACCCCATATTGGACTTGTACAGACCCCCATATTGGACACATATGTATCCCCCATATTGAACATGTAGAGACCCCCATATTGCATATTTACAGTATAGATCTCCCATAATTGACATGAATAGATCCCTATATTGGACATGTACAGACCCCCATATTGGACATGTTCAGACCCCCCATATTGGACATGTACAGACCCCTCCATAGTGGACATATATAGATCCCCCATATTGGACATGTATAGATCCCCCATATTGGATATGTACAGACCCCCATATTGGACATGTACAGACCCCCCCATATTGGACATGTATAGATCCCCATATTGGACATGTACAGACCCCCCCATATTGGACATGTACAGACCCCCCATATTGGACATGTACAGACCCCCATATTGGACATTTATAGCTCCCCATATTGGACATGTACAGTCCCCCATATTGGACATGTACAGACCCCCCATATTGGACATGTATAGATCCCCCATATTGGACATGTACAGACCCCTCATATTGTACATGTACAGTCCCTCATATTGGACATATACAGACCCCCCATATTGGACATGTATAGATTCCCCCATATTGGACATGTACAGACCTCCATATTGGACATGTACAGTCCCCCATATTGGACATGTACAGTCCCTCATATTGGACATGTACAGATCCCCCAAATTGGACATGTAGAGACCCCCCAGTTTGGACATGTACAGACCCCCACATATTGGTCATGTATAGATTCCCCATATTGGACATGTACAGACCTCCATATTGGACATGTACAGTCCCCCATATTGGACATGTACAGTCCCTCATATTGGACATGTACAGATCCCCCATATTGGACATGTAGAGACCCCCCAGTTTGGACATGTACAGACCCCCCATATTGGTCATGTATAGATTCCCCATATTGGACATGTACAGACCTCCATATTGGACATGTACAGTCCCTCATATTGGACATGTACAGACCCCCCATTTTGGAAATGTACAGTCCCCCATATTAGATATGTACAGACCCCCCATATTGGACATGTACAGTCCCCCATATTGGACATGTACAGTCCCCCATATTGGACATGTACAGGACCCCATATTGGACATGTATAGATCCCCCATATTGGACATGTACAGTCCCATATATTAGACATGTACAGACCCCCCATATTGGACATGTACAGTCCCTCATATTGGACATGTACAGACCCCCCATATTGGACATGTACAGACCCCATATTGGACATGTATAGATCCCCCATATTGGACATGTACAGTCCCCCATATTGGACTTGTACAGACCCCCATATTGGACACATATGTATCCCCCATATTGAACATGTAGAGACCCCCATATTGCATATTTACAGTATAGATCTCCCATAATTGACATGAATAGATCCCTATATTGGACATGTACAGACCCCCATATTGGACATGTTCAGACCCCCCATATTGGACATGTACAGACCCCTCCATAGTGGACATATATAGATCCCCCATATTGGACATGTATAGATCCCCCATATTGGATATGTACAGACCCCCATATTGGACATGTACAGACCCCCCCATATTGGACATGTATAGATCCCCATATTGGACATGTACAGACCCCCCCATATTGGACATGTACAGACCCCCCATATTGGACATGTACAGACCCCCATATTGGACATTTATAGCTCCCCATATTGGACATGTACAGTCCCCCATATTGGACATGTACAGACCCCCCATATTGGACATGTATAGATCCCCCATATTGGACATGTACAGACCCCTCATATTGTACATGTACAGTCCCTCATATTGGACATATACAGACCCCCCATATTGGACATGTATAGATTCCCCCATATTGGACATGTAAAGACCTCCATATTGGACATGTACAGTCCCCCATATTGGACATGTACAGTCCCTCATATTGGACATGTACAGATCCCCCATATTGGACATGTAGAGACCCCCCAGTTTGGACATGTACAGACCCCCACATATTGGTCATGTATAGATTCCCCATATTGGACATGTACAGACCTCCATATTGGACATGTACAGTCCCCCATATTGGACATGTACAGTCCCTCATATTGGACATGTACAGATCCCCCATATTGGACATGTAGAGACCCCCCAGTTTGGACATGTACAGACCCCCCATATTGGTCATGTATAGATTCCCCATATTGGACATGTACAGACCTCCATATTGGACATGTACAGTCCCTCATATTGGACATGTACAGACCCCCCATTTTGGAAATGTACAGTCCCCCATATTAGATATGTACAGACCCCCCATATTGGACATGTACAGTCCCCCATATTGGACATGTACAGTCCCCCATATTGGACATGTACAGGACCCCATATTGGACATGTATAGATCCCCCATATTGGACATGTACAGTCCCATATATTAGACATGTACAGACCCCCCATATTGGACATGTACAGTCCCTCATATTGGACATGTACAGACCCCCCATATTGGACATGTACAGACCCCATATTGGACATGTATAGATCCCCCATATTGGACATGTACAGTCCCCCATATTAGACATGTACAGACTCCCCATATTGGACATGTACAGTCCCCCATATCGGACATGTACAGACCCCCATATTGGACATGTACAGACCCCCCATATTGGACATATACAGACCCCCCATATTGGACATGTATAGATCCCCCATATTGGACATGTACATACCCCCCCATAGTGGACATGTACAGACCCCCATATTGGACATGTGCGGATTCCCCCATATTGGACATGTACAGACCGCCCATATTGGACATGTACAGACCCCCATATTGGACATGTACAGGCCCCCCATATTGGACATGTATAGATCCCCATATTGGACATGTACAGACCCCCATATTGGACATTTACAGACCCCCCCCCCATATTGGACATGTACAGACCCCCATATTGGACATTTATAGCTCCCCATATTGGACATGTACAGTCCCCCATATTGGACATGTACAGACCCCCATATTGGACATGTACAGACCCCCCCATATTGGACATGTATAGATCCCCCATATTGGACATGTACAGACCCCCCATATTGGACATGTACAGTCCCTCATATTGGACATGTACAGACCCCCATATTGGACATTTATAGATCCCCATATTGGACATGTACAGACCCCGCATATTGGACATGTATAGATTCCCCATGTTGGACATGTACAGTCCCATATATTAGACATGTACAGACCCCTCATATTGGACATGTACAGACCCCCCATATTGGACATGTACAGACCCCCCATATTGGACATGTACAGACCCCATATTGGACATGTATAGATCCCCCATATTGGACATGTACAGTCCCCCATATTAGACATGTACAGACTCCCCATATTGGACATGTACAGTCCCCCATATTGGACATATACAGACCCCCATATTGGACATGTACAGACCCCCCATATTGGACATGTACAGACCCCCCATATTGGACATGTATAGATCCCCCATATTGGACATGTACATACCCCCCCATAGTGGACATGTATAGATCCCCCATAGTGGACATGTACAGACCCCCATATTGGACATGTACATACCCCCCATAGTGGACATGTATAGATCCCCCATATTGGACATGTACAGACCGCCCATATTGGACATGTACATACCCCCATATTGGACATGTACAGGCCCCCCATATTGGACATGTATAGATCCCCATATTAGACATGTACAGACCCCCCATATTGGACATGTACAGACCCCCCCCCATATTGGACATGTACAGACCCCCATATTGGACATTTATAGCTCCCCATATTGGACATGTACTGTCCACCATATTGGACATGTACAGACCCCCATATTGGACATGTACAGACCCCCCATATTGGACATGTATAGATCCCCCATATTGGACATGTACAGACCCCCCATATTGGACATGTACAGTCCCTCATATTGGACATGTACAGACCCCCCATATTGGACGTGTATAGAGCCCCCATATTGGACATGTACAAACACCCATATTGGACATGTATAGATCCCCCATATTGGACATCTACAGACCCCCCATATTGGACATGTATAGATCCCCCATATTGGACATGTACATACCCCCCCATAGTGGACATGTACAGACCCCCATATTGGACATGTGCGGATTCCCCCATATTGGACATGTACAGACCGCCCATATTGGACATGTACAGACCCCCATATTGGACATGTACAGGCCCACCATATTGGACATGTATAGATCACCATATTGGACATGTACAGACCCCCATATTGGACATGTACAGACCCCCCCCCCCATATTGGACATGTACAGACCCCCATATTGGACATTTATAGCTCCCCATATTGGACATGTACAGTCCCCCATATTGGACATGTACAGACCCCCATATTGGACATGTACAGACCCCCCCATATTGGACATGTATAGATCCCCCATATTGGACATGTACAGACCCCCCATATTGGACATGTACAGTCCCTCATATTGGACATGTACAGACCCCCCATATTGGACATTTATAGATCCCCATATTGGACATGTACAGACCCCGCATATTGGACATGTATAGATTCCCCATGTTGGACATGTACAGTCCCATATATTAGACATGTACAGACCCCTCATATTGGACATGTACAGACCCCCCATATTGGACATGTACAGACCCCCCATATTGGACATGTACAGACCCCATATTGGACATGTATAGATCCCCCATATTGGACATGTACAGTCCCCCATATTAGACATGTACAGACTCCCCATATTGGACATGTACAGTCCCCCATATTGGACATATACAGACCCCCATATTGGACATGTACAGACCCCCCATATTGGACATGTACAGACCCCCCCCCATATTGGACATGTACAGACCCCCCATATTGGACATGTACAGACCCCCCCCCATATTGGACATGTACAGACCCCCATATTGGACATTTATAGCTCCCCATATTGGACATGTACTGTCCACCATATTGGACATGTACAGACCCCCATATTGGACATGTACAGACCCCCCATATTGGACATGTATAGATCCCCTATATTGGACATGTACAGACCCCCCATATTGGACATGTACAGTCCCTCATATTGGACATATACAGACCCCCCATATTGGACGTGTATAGAGCCCCCATATTGGACATGTACAAACACCCATATTGGACATGTATAGATCCCCCATATTGGACATGTACAGACCCCCCATATTGGACATGTATAGATCCCCCATATTGGACAAGTATAGATACCCCATATTGGACTTGTACAGACCCCCATATTGGACACATATGTATCCCCCATATTGAACATGTAGAGACCCCCATATTGCATATTTACAGTATAGATCTCCCATAATTGACATGAATAGATCCCTATATTGGACATGTACAGACCTCCATATTGGACATGTTCAGACCCCCCATATTGGACATGTACAGACCCCTCCATAGTGGACATATATAGATCCCCCATATTGGACATGTATAGATCCCCCATATTGGATATGTACAGACCCCCATATTGGACATGTACAGACCCCCCCATATTGGACATGTATAGATCCCCATATTGGACATGTACAGACCCCCCCATATTGGACATGTACAGACCCCCCATATTGGACATGTACAGACCCCCATATTGGACATTTATAGCTCCCCATATTGGACATGTACAGTCCCCCATATTGGACATGTACAGACCCCCCATATTGGACATGTATAGATCCCCCATATTGGACATGTACAGACCCCTCATATTGTACATGTACAGTCCCTCATATTGGACATATACAGACCCCCCATATTGGACATGTATAGATTCCCCCATATTGGACATGTACAGACCTCCATATTGGACATGTACAGTCCCCCATATTGGACATGTACAGTCCCTCATATTGGACATGTACAGATCCCCCATATTGGACATGTAGAGACCCCCCAGTTTGGACATGTACAGACCCCCACATATTGGTCATGTATAGATTCCCCATATTGGACATGTACAGACCTCCATATTGGACATGTACAGTCCCCCATATTGGACATGTACAGTCCCTCATATTGGACATGTACAGATCCCCCATATTGGACATGTAGAGACCCCCCAGTTTGGACATGTACAGACCCCCCATATTGGTCATGTATAGATTCCCCATATTGGACATGTACAGACCTCCATATTGGACATGTACAGTCCCTCATATTGGACATGTACAGACCCCCCATTTTGGAAATGTACAGTCCCCCATATTAGATATGTACAGACCCCCCATATTGGACATGTACAGTCCCCCATATTGGACATGTACAGTCCCCCATATTGGACATGTACAGGACCCCATATTGGACATGTATAGATCCCCCATATTGGACATGTACAGTCCCATATATTAGACATGTACAGACCCCCCATATTGGACATGTACAGTCCCTCATATTGGACATGTACAGACCCCCCATATTGGACATGTACAGACCCCATATTGGACATGTATAGATCCCCCATATTGGACATGTACAGTCCCCCATATTGGACTTGTACAGACCCCCATATTGGACACATATGTATCCCCCATATTGAACATGTAGAGACCCCCATATTGCATATTTACAGTATAGATCTCCCATAATTGACATGAATAGATCCCTATATTGGACATGTACAGACCCCCATATTGGACATGTTCAGACCCCCCATATTGGACATGTACAGACCCCTCCATAGTGGACATATATAGATCCCCCATATTGGACATGTATAGATCCCCCATATTGGATATGTACAGACCCCCATATTGGACATGTACAGACCCCCCCATATTGGACATGTATAGATCCCCATATTGGACATGTACAGACCCCCCCATATTGGACATGTACAGACCCCCCATATTGGACATGTACAGACCCCCATATTGGACATTTATAGCTCCCCATATTGGACATGTACAGTCCCCCATATTGGACATGTACAGACCCCCCATATTGGACATGTATAGATCCCCCATATTGGACATGTACAGACCCCTCATATTGTACATGTACAGTCCCTCATATTGGACATATACAGACCCCCCATATTGGACATGTATAGATTCCCCCATATTGGACATGTAAAGACCTCCATATTGGACATGTACAGTCCCCCATATTGGACATGTACAGTCCCTCATATTGGACATGTACAGATCCCCCATATTGGACATGTAGAGACCCCCCAGTTTGGACATGTACAGACCCCCACATATTGGTCATGTATAGATTCCCCATATTGGACATGTACAGACCTCCATATTGGACATGTACAGTCCCCCATATTGGACATGTACAGTCCCTCATATTGGACATGTACAGATCCCCCATATTGGACATGTAGAGACCCCCCAGTTTGGACATGTACAGACCCCCCATATTGGTCATGTATAGATTCCCCATATTGGACATGTACAGACCTCCATATTGGACATGTACAGTCCCTCATATTGGACATGTACAGACCCCCCATTTTGGAAATGTACAGTCCCCCATATTAGATATGTACAGACCCCCCATATTGGACATGTACAGTCCCCCATATTGGACATGTACAGTCCCCCATATTGGACATGTACAGGACCCCATATTGGACATGTATAGATCCCCCATATTGGACATGTACAGTCCCATATATTAGACATGTACAGACCCCCCATATTGGACATGTACAGTCCCTCATATTGGACATGTACAGACCCCCCATATTGGACATGTACACACCCCATATTGGACATGTATAGATCCCCCATATTGGACATGTACAGTCCCCCATATTAGACATGTACAGACTCCCCATATTGGACATGTACAGTCCCCCATATCGGACATGTACAGACCCCCATATTGGACATGTACAGACCCCCCATATTGGACATATACAGACCCCCCATATTGGACATGTATAGATCCCCCATATTGGACATGTACATACCCCCCCATAGTGGACATGTACAGACCCCCATATTGGACATGTGCGGATTCCCCCATATTGGACATGTACAGACCGCCCATATTGGACATGTACAGACCCCCATATTGGACATGTACAGGCCCCCCATATTGGACATGTATAGACCCCCATATTGGACATGTACAGACCCCCATATTGGACATGTACAGACCCCCCCCCATATTGGACATGTAAAGACCCCCATATTGGACATTTATAGCTCCCCATATTAGACATGTACAGTCCCCCATATTGGACATGTACAGACCCCCCAATTGGACATATACAGACCCCCCCATATTGGACATGTATAGATCCCCCATATTGGACATGTACAGACCCCCCATATTGGACATGTACAGTCCCTCATATTGGACATGTACAGACCACCCATATTGGACATTTATAGATCCCCATATTGGACATGTACAGACCCCCCATATTGGACATGTATAGATTCCCCATGTTGGACATGTACAGTCCCATATATTAGACATGTACAGACCCCCCATATTGGACATGTACAGACCCCCCATATTGGACATGTACAGACCCCCCATATTGGACATGTACAGACCCCATATTGGACATGTATAGATCCCCCATATTGGACATGTACAGTCCCCCATATTAGACATGTACAGACTCCCCATATTGGGCATGTACAGTCCCCCATATTGGACATGTACAGACCCCCATATTGGACATGTACAGACCCCCCATATTGGACATGTATAGATCCCCTATATTGGACATGTACAGACCCCCCATATTGGACATGTACAGTCCCTCATATTGGACATATACAGACCCCCCATATTGGACGTGTATAGAGCCCCCATATTGGACATGTACAAACACCCATATTGGACATGTATAGATCCCCCATATTGGACATGTACAGACCCCCCATATTGGACATGTATAGATCCCCCATATTGGACAAGTATAGATACCCCATATTGGACTTGTACAGACCCCCATATTGGACACATATGTATCCCCCATATTGAACATGTAGAGACCCCCATATTGCATATTTACAGTATAGATCTCCCATAATTGACATGAATAGATCCCTATATTGGACATGTACAGACCCCCATATTGGACATGTTCAGACCCCCCATATTGGACATGTACAGACCCCTCCATAGTGGACATATATAGATCCCCCATATTGGACATGTATAGATCCCCCATATTGGATATGCACAGACCCCCATATTGGACATGTACAGACCCCCCCATATTGGACATGTATAGATCCCCATATTGGACATGTACAGACCCCCCCATATTGGACATGTACAGACCCCCCATATTGGACATGTACAGACCCCCATTTTGGACATTTATAGCTCCCCATATTGGACATGTACAGTCCCCCATATTGGACATGTACAGACTCCCCATATTGGACATGTATAGATCCCCCATATTGGACATGTACAGACCCCTCATATTGTACATGTACAGTCCCTCATATTGGACATATACAGACCCCCCATATTGGACATGTATAGATTCCCCCATATTGGACATGTACAGACCTCCATATTGGACATGTACAGTCCCCCATATTGGACATGTACAGTCCCTCATATTGGACATGTACAGATCCCCCATATTGGACATGTAGAGACCCCCCAGTTTGGACATGTACAGACCCCCACATATTGGTCATGTATAGATTCCCCATATTGGACATGTACAGACCTCCATATTGGACATGTACAGTCCCCCATATTGGACATGTACAGTCCCTCATATTGGACATGTACAGATCCCCCATATTGGACATGTAGAGACCCCCCAGTTTGGACATGTACAGACCCCCCATATTGGTCATGTATAGATTCCCCATATTGGACATGTACAGACCTCCATATTGGACATGTACAGTCCCTCATATTGGACATGTACAGACCCCCCATTTTGGAAATGTACAGTCCCCCATATTAGATATGTACAGACCCCCCATATTGGACATGTACAGTCCCCCATATTGGACATGTACAGTCCCCCATATTGGACATGTACAGGACCCCATATTGGACATGTATAGATCCCCCATATTGGACATGTACAGTCCCATATATTAGACATGTACAGACCCCCCATATTGGACATGTACAGTCCCTCATATTGGACATGTACAGACCCCCCATATTGGACATGTACAGACCCCATATTGGACATGTATAGATCCCCCATATTGGACAAGTACAGTCCCCCATATTAGACATGTACAGACTCCCCATATTGGACATGTACAGTCCCCCATATTGGACTTGTACAGACCCCCATATTGGACACATATGTATCCCCCATATTGAACATGTAGAGACCCCCATATTGCATATTTACAGTATAGATCTCCCATAATTGACATGAATAGATCCCTATATTGGACATGTACAGACCCCCATATTGGACATGTTCAGACCCCCCATATTGGACATGTACAGACCCCTCCATAGTGGACATATATAGATCCCCCATATTGGACATGTATAGATCCCCCATATTGGATATGTACAGACCCCCATATTGGACATGTACAGACCCCCCCATATTGGACATGTATAGATCCCCATATTGGACATGTACAGACCCCCCCATATTGGACATGTACAGACCCCCCATATTGGACATGTACAGACCCCCATATTGGACATTTATAGCTCCCCATATTGGACATGTACAGTCCCCCATATTGGACATGTACAGACCCCCCATATTGGACATGTATAGATCCCCCATATTGGACATGTACAGACCCCTCATATTGTACATGTACAGTCCCTCATATTGGACATATACAGACCCCCCATATTGGACATGTATAGATTCCCCCATATTGGACATGTAAAGACCTCCATATTGGACATGTACAGTCCCCCATATTGGACATGTACAGTCCCTCATATTGGACATGTACAGATCCCCCATATTGGACATGTAGAGACCCCCCAGTTTGGACATGTACAGACCCCCACATATTGGTCATGTATAGATTCCCCATATTGGACATGTACAGACCTCCATATTGGACATGTACAGTCCCCCATATTGGACATGTACAGTCCCTCATATTGGACATGTACAGATCCCCCATATTGGACATGTAGAGACCCCCCAGTTTGGACATGTACAGACCCCCCATATTGGTCATGTATAGATTCCCCATATTGGACATGTACAGACCTCCATATTGGACATGTACAGTCCCTCATATTGGACATGTACAGACCCCCCATTTTGGAAATGTACAGTCCCCCATATTAGATATGTACAGACCCCCCATATTGGACATGTACAGTCCCCCATATTGGACATGTACAGTCCCCCATATTGGACATGTACAGGACCCCATATTGGACATGTATAGATCCCCCATATTGGACATGTACAGTCCCATATATTAGACATGTACAGACCCCCCATATTGGACATGTACAGACCCCCATATTGGACATTTATAGCTCCCCATATTGGACATGTACAGTCCCCCATATTGGACATGTACAGACCCCCATATTGGACATGTGCAGACCCCCCCATATTGGACATGTATAGATCCCCCATATTGGACATGTACAGACCCCCCATATTGGACATGTACAGTCCCTCATATTGGACATGTACAGACCCCCCATATTGGACATTTATAGATCCCCATATTGGACATGTACAGACCCCGCATATTGGACATGTATAGATTCCCCATGTTGGACATGTACAGTCCCATATATTAGACATGTACAGACCCCTCATATTGGACATGTACAGACCCCCCATATTGGACATGTACAGACCCCCCATATTGGACATGTACAGACCCCATATTGGACATGTATAGATCCCCCATATTGGACATGTACAGTCCCCCATATTAGACATGTACAGACTCCCCATATTGGACATGTACAGTCCCCCATATTGGACATATACAGACCCCCATATTGGACATGTACAGACCCCCCATATTGGACATGTACAGACCCCCCATATTGGACATGTATAGATCCCCCATATTGGACATGTACATACCCCCCCATAGTGGACATGTATAGATCCCCCATAGTGGACATGTACAGACCCCCATATTGGACATGTACATACCCCCCCATAGTGGACATGTATAGATCCCCCATATTGGACATGTACAGACCGCCCATATTGGACATGTACAAACCCCCATATTGGACATGTACAGGCCCCCCATATTGGACATGTATAGATCCCCATATTGGACATGTACAGACCCCCCATATTGGACATGTACAGACCCCCCCCCATATTGGACATGTACAGACCCCCATATTGGACATTTATAGCTCCCCATATTGGACATGTACTGTCCACCATATTGGACATGTACAGACCCCCATATTGGACATGTACAGACCCCCCATATTGGACATGTATAGATCCCCTATATTGGACATGTACAGACCCCCCATATTGGACATGTACAGTCCCTCATATTGGACATATACAGACCCCCCATATTGGACGTGTATAGAGCCCCCATATTGGACATGTACAAACACCCATATTGGACATGTATAGATCCCCCATATTGGACATGTACAGACCCCCCATATTGGACATGTATAGATCCCCCATATTGGACAAGTATAGATACCCCATATTGGACTTGTACAGACCCCCATATTGGACACATATGTATCCCCCATATTGAACATGTAGAGACCCCCATATTGCATATTTACAGTATAGATCTCCCATAATTGACATGAATAGATCCCTATATTGGACATGTACAGACCCCCATATTGGACATGTTCAGACCCCCCATATTGGACATGTACAGACCCCTCCATAGTGGACATATATAGATCCCCCATATTGGACATGTATAGATCCCCCATATTGGATATGTACAGACCCCCATATTGGACATGCACAGACCCCCCCATATTGGACATGTATAGATCCCCATATTGGACATGTACAGACCCCCCCATATTGGACATGTACAGACCCCCCATATTGGACATGTACAGACCCCCATATTGGACATTTATAGCTCCCCATATTGGACATGTACAGTCCCCCATATTGGACATGTACAGACCCCCCATATTGGACATGTATAGATCCCCCATATTGGACATGTACAGACCCCTCATATTGTACATGTACAGTCCCTCATATTGGACATATACAGACCCCCCATATTGGACATGTATAGATTCCCCCATATTGGACATGTACAGACCTCCATATTGGACATGTACAGTCCCCCATATTGGACATGTACAGTCCCTCATATTGGACATGTACAGATCCCCCATATTGGACATGTAGAGACCCCCCAGTTTGGACATGTACAGACCCCCACATATTGGTCATGTATAGATTCCCCATATTGGACATGTACAGACCTCCATATTGGACATGTACAGTCCCCCATATTGGACATGTACAGTCCCTCATATTGGACATGTACAGATCCCCCATATTGGACATGTAGAGACCCCCCAGTTTGGACATGTACAGACCCCCCATATTGGTCATGTATAGATTCCCCATATTGGACATGTACAGACCTCCATATTGGACATGTACAGTCCCTCATATTGGACATGTACAGACCCCCCATTTTGGAAATGTACAGTCCCCCATATTAGATATGTACAGACCCCCCATATTGGACATGTACAGTCCCCCATATTGGACATGTACAGTCCCCCATATTGGACATGTACAGGACCCCATATTGGACATGTATAGATCCCCCATATTGGACATGTACAGTCCCATATATTAGACATGTACAGACCCCCCATATTGGACATGAACAGTCCCTCATATTGGACATGTACAGACCCCCCATATTGGACATGTACAGACCCCATATTGGACATGTATAGATCCCCCATATTGGACATGTACAGTCCCCCATATTGGACTTGTACAGACCCCCATATTGGACACATATGTTTCCCCCATATTGAACATGTAGAGACCCCCATATTGCATATTTACAGTATAGATCTCCCATAATTGACATGAATAGATCCCTATATTGGACATGTACAGACCCCCATATTGGACATGTTCAGACCCCCCATATTGGACATGTACAGACCCCTCCATAGTGGACATATATAGATCCCCCATATTGGACATGTATAGATCCCCCATATTGGATATGTACAGACCCCCATATTGGACATGTACAGACCCCCCCATATTGGACATGTATAGATCCCCATATTGGACATGTACAGACCCCCCCATATTGGACATGTACAGACCCCCCATATTGGACATGTACAGACCCCCATATTGGACATTTATAGCTCCCCATATTGGACATGTACAGTCCCCCATATTGGACATGTACAGACCCCCCATATTGGACATGTATAGATCCCCCATATTGGACATGTACAGACCCCTCATATTGTACATGTACAGTCCCTCATATTGGACATATACAGACCCCCCATATTGGACATGTATAGATTCCCCCATATTGGACATGTAAAGACCTCCATATTGGACATGTACAGTCCCCCATATTGGACATGTACAGTCCCTCATATTGGACATGTACAGATCCCCCATATTGGACATGTAGAGACCCCCCAGTTTGGACATGTACAGACCC
Organism: Phyllobates terribilis; assembly: GCF_046119375.1. Taxonomy (NCBI): domain Eukaryota; kingdom Metazoa; phylum Chordata; class Amphibia; order Anura; family Dendrobatidae; genus Phyllobates; species Phyllobates terribilis. Next base: position 606,355,191 of record NW_027362761.1, on the reverse strand, counting down.
CCACATATTGGTCATGTATAGATTCCCCATATTGGACATGTACAGACCTCCATATTGGACATGTACAGTCCCCCATATTGGACATGTACAGTCCCTCATATTGGACATGTACAGATCCCCCATATTGGACATGTAGAGACCCCCCAGTTTGGACATGTACAGACCCCCCATATTGGTCATGTATAGATTCCCCATATTGGACATGTACAGACCTCCATATTGGACATGTACAGTCCCTCATATTGGACATGTACAGACCCCCCATTTTGGAAATGTACAGTCCCCCATATTAGATATGTACAGACCCCCCATATTGGACATGTACAGTCCCCCATATTGGACATGTACAGTCCCCCATATTGGACATGTACAGGACCCCATATTGGACATGTATAGATCCCCCATATTGGACATGTACAGTCCCATATATTAGACATGTACAGACCCCCCATATTGGACATGTACAGTCCCTCATATTGGACATGTACAGACCCCCCATATTGGACATGTACAGACCCCATATTGGACATGTATAGATCCCCCATATTGGACATGTACAGTCCCCCATATTAGACATGTACAGACTCCCCATATTGGACATGTACAGTCCCCCATATCGGACATGTACAGACCCCCATATTGGACATGTACAGACCCCCCATATTGGACATATACAGACCCCCCATATTGGACATGTATAGATCCCCCATATTGGACATGTACATACCCCCCCATAGTGGACATGTACAGACCCCCATATTGGACATGTGCGGATTCCCCCATATTGGACATGTACAGACCGCCCATATTGGACATGTACAGACCCCCATATTGGACATGTACAGGCCCCCCATATTGGACATGTATAGACCCCCATATTGGACATGTACAGACCCCCATATTGGACATGTACAGACCCCCCCCCATATTGGACATGTAAAGACCCCCATATTGGACATTTATAGCTCCCCATATTAGACATGTACAGTCCCCCATATTGGACATGTACAGACCCCCCAATTGGACATATACAGACCCCCCCATATTGGACATGTATAGATCCCCCATATTGGACATGTACAGACCCCCCATATTGGACATGTACAGTCCCTCATTTTGGACATGTACAGACCACCCATATTGGACATTTATAGATCCCCATATTGGACATGTACAGACCCCCCATATTGGACATGTATAGATTCCCCATGTTGGACATGTACAGTCCCATATATTAGACATGTACAGACCCCCCATATTGGACATGTACAGACCCCCCATATTGGACATGTACAGACCCCCCATATTGGACATGTACAGACCCCATATTGGACATGTATAGATCCCCCATATTGGACATGTACAGTCCCCCATATTAGACATGTACAGACTCCCCATATTGGGCATGTACAGTCCCCCATATTGGACATGTACAGACCCCCATATTGGACATGTACAGACCCCCCATATTGGACATGTATAGATCCCCTATATTGGACATGTACAGACCCCCCATATTGGACATGTACAGTCCCTCATATTGGACATATACAGACCCCCCATATTGGACGTGTATAGAGCCCCCATATTGGACATGTACAAACACCCATATTGGACATGTATAGATCCCCCATATTGGACATGTACAGACCCCCCATATTGGACATGTATAGATCCCCCATATTGGACAAGTATAGATACCCCATATTGGACTTGTACAGACCCCCATATTGGACACATATGTATCCCCCATATTGAACATGTAGAGACCCCCATATTGCATATTTACAGTATAGATCTCCCATAATTGACATGAATAGATCCCTATATTGGACATGTACAGACCCCCATATTGGACATGTTCAGACCCCCCATATTGGACATGTACAGACCCCTCCATAGTGGACATATATAGATCCCCCATATTGGACATGTATAGATCCCCCATATTGGATATGCACAGACCCCCATATTGGACATGTACAGACCCCCCCATATTGGACATGTATAGATCCCCATATTGGACATGTACAGACCCCCCCATATTGGACATGTACAGACCCCCCATATTGGACATGTACAGACCCCCATTTTGGACATTTATAGCTCCCCATATTGGACATGTACAGTCCCCCATATTGGACATGTACAGACCCCCCATATTGGACATGTATAGATCCCCCATATTGGACATGTACAGACCCCTCATATTGTACATGTACAGTCCCTCATATTGGACATATACAGACCCCCCATATTGGACATGTATAGATTCCCCCATATTGGACATGTACAGACCTCCATATTGGACATGTACAGTCCCCCATATTGGACATGTACAGTCCCTCATATTGGACATGTACAGATCCCCCATATTGGACATGTAGAGACCCCCCAGTTTGGACATGTACAGACCCCCACATATTGGTCATGTATAGATTCCCCATATTGGACATGTACAGACCTCCATATTGGACATGTACAGTCCCCCATATTGGACATGTACAGTCCCTCATATTGGACATGTACAGATCCCCCATATTGGACATGTAGAGACCCCCCAGTTTGGACATGTACAGACCCCCCATATTGGTCATGTATAGATTCCCCATATTGGACATGTACAGACCTCCATATTGGACATGTACAGTCCCTCATATTGGACATGTACAGACCCCCCATTTTGGAAATGTACAGTCCCCCATATTAGATATGTACAGACCCCCCATATTGGACATGTACAGTCCCCCATATTGGACATGTACAGTCCCCCATATTGGACATGTACAGTCCCCCATATTGGACATGTACAGGACCCCATATTGGACATGTATAGATCCCCCATATTGGACATGTACAGTCCCATTTATTAGACATGTACAGACCCCCCATATTGAACATGTACAGTCCCCCATATTGGACATGTACAGACCCCCCATATTGGACATGTACAGACCCCATATTGGACATGTATAGATCCCCCATATTGGACATGTACAGTCCCCCATATTAGACATGTACAGACTCCCCATATTGGACATGTACATTCCCCCATATCGGACATGTACAGACCCCCATATTGGACATGTACAGACCCCCCATATTGGACATGTACAGACCCCCCATATTGGACATGTATAGATCCCCCATATTGGACATGTACATACCCCCCCATAGTGGACATGTACAGACCCCCATATTGGACATGTGCGGATTCCCCCATATTGGACATGTACAGACCGCCCATTTTGGACATGTACAGACCCCCATATTGGACATGTACAGGCCCCCCATATTGGACATGTATAGATCCCCATATTGGACATGTACAGACCCCCATATTGGACATGTACAGACCCCCCCCCCATATTGGACATGTACAGACCCCCATATTGGACATTTATAGCTCCCCATATTGGACATGTACAGTCCCCCATATTGGACATGTACAGACCCCCATATTGGACATGTACAGACCCCCCCATATTGGACATGTATAGATCCCCCATATTGGACATGTACAGACCCCCCATATTGGACATGTACAGTCCCTCATATTGGACATGTACAGACCCCCCATATTGGACATTTATAGATCCCCATATTGGACATGTACAGACCCCCCATATTGGACATGTATAGATTCCCCATGTTGGACATGTACAGTCCCATATATTAGACATGTACAGACCCCTCATATTGGACATGTACAGACCCCCCATATTGGACATGTACAGACCCCCCATATTGGACATGTACAGACCCCATATTGGACATGTATAGATCCCCCATATTGGACATGTACAGTCCCCCATATTAGACATGTACAGACTCCCCATATTGGACATGTACAGTCCCCCATATTGGACATATACAGACCCCCATATTGGACATGTACAGACCCCCCATATTGGACATGTACAGACCCCCCATATTGGACATGTATAGATCCCCCATATTGGACATGTACATACCCCCCCATAGTGGACATGTATAGATCCCCCATAGTGGACATGTACAGACCCCCATATTGGACATGTACATACCCCCCCATAGTGGACATGTATAGATCCCCCATATTGGACATGTACAGACCGCCCATATTGGACATGTACATACCCCCATATTGGACATGTACAGGCCCCCCATATTGGACATGTATAGATCCCCATATTGGACATGTACAGACCCCCCATATTGGACATGTACAGACCCCCCCCCCCATATTGGACATGTACAGACCCCCATATTGGACATTTATAGCTCCCCATATTGGACATGTACTGTCCACCATATTGGACATGTACAGACCCCCATATTGGACATGTACAGACTCCCCATATTGGACATGTATAGATCCCCCATATTGGACATGTACAGACCCCCCATATTGGACATGTACAGTCCCTCATATTGGACATGTACAGACCCCCCATATTGGACGTGTATAGAGCCCCCATATTGGACATGTACAAACACCCATATTGGACATGTATAGATCCCCCATATTGGACATGTACAGACCCCCCATATTGGACATGTATAGATCCCCCATATTGGACAAGTATAGATACCCCATATTGGACTTGTACAGACCCCCATATTGGACACATATGTATCCCCCATATTGAACATGTAGAGACCCCCATATTGCATATTTACAGTATAGATCTCCCATAATTGACATGAATAGATCCCTATATTGGACATGTACAGACCCCCATATTGGACATGTTCAGACCCCCCATATTGGACATGTACAGACCCCTCCATAGTGGACATATATAGATCCCCCATATTGGACATGTATAGATCCCCCATATTGGATATGTACAGACCCCCATATTGGACATGTACAGACCCCCCCATATTGGACATGTATAGATCCCCATATTGGACATGTACAGACCCCCCCATATTGGACATGTACAGACCCCCCATATTGGACATGTACAGACCCCCATATTGGACATTTATAGCTCCCCATATTGGACATGTACAGTCCCCCATATTGGACATGTACAGACCCCCCATATTGGACATGTATAGATCCCCCATATTGGACATGTACAGACCCCTCATATTGTACATGTACAGTCCCTCATATTGGACATATACAGACCCCCCATATTGGACATGTATAGATTCCCCCATATTGGACATGTACAGACCTCCATATTGGACATGTACAGTCCCCCATATTGGACATGTACAGTCCCTCATATTGGACATGTACAGATCCCCCATATTGGACATGTAGAGACCCCCCAGTTTGGACATGTACAGACCCCCACATATTGGTCATGTATAGATTCCCCATATTGGACATGTACAGACCTCCATATTGGACATGTACAGTCCCCCATATTGGACATGTACAGTCCCTCATATTGGACATGTACAGATCCCCCATATTGGACATGTAGAGACCCCCCAGTTTGGACATGTACAGACCCCCCATATTGGTCATGTATAGATTCCCCATATTGGACATGTACAGACCTCCATATTGGACATGTACAGTCCCTCATATTGGACATGTACAGACCCCCCATTTTGGAAATGTACAGTCCCCCATATTAGATATGTACAGACCCCCCATATTGGACATGTACAGTCCCCCATATTGGACATGTACAGTCCCCCATATTGGACATGTACAGGACCCCATATTGGACATGTATAGATCCCCCATATTGGACATGTACAGTCCCATATATTAGACATGTACAGACCCCCCATATTGGACATGTACAGTCCCTCATATTGGACATGTACAGACCCCCCATATTGGACATGTACAGACCCCATATTGGACATGTATAGATCCCCCATATTGGACATGTACAGTCCCCCATATTGGACTTGTACAGACCCCCATATTGGACACATATGTATCCCCCATATTGAACATGTAGAGACCCCCATATTGCATATTTACAGTATAGATCTCCCATAATTGACATGAATAGATCCCTATATTGGACATGTACAGACCCCCATATTGGACATGTTCAGACCCCCCATATTGGACATGTACAGACCCCTCCATAGTGGACATATATAGATCCCCCATATTGGACATGTATAGATCCCCCATATTTGATATGTACAGACCCCCATATTGGACATGTACAGACCCCCCCATATTGGACATGTATAGATCCCCATATTGGACATGTACAGACCCCCCCATATTGGACATGTACAGACCCCCCATATTGGACATGTACAGACCCCCATATTGGACATTTATAGCTCCCCATATTGGACATGTACAGTCCCCCATATTGGACATGTACAGACCCCCCATATTGGACATGTATAGATCCCCCATATTGGACATGTACAGACCCCTCATATTGTACATGTACAGTCCCTCATATTGGACATATACAGACCCCCCATATTGGACATGTATAGATTCCCCCATATTGGACATGTAAAGACCTCCATATTGGACATGTACAGTCCCCCATATTGGACATGTACAGTCCCTCATATTGGACATGTACAGATCCCCCATATTGGACATGTAGAGACCCCCCAGTTTGGACATGTACAGACCCCCACATATTGGTCATGTATAGATTCCCCATATTGGACATGTACAGACCTCCATATTGGACATGTACAGTCCCCCATATTGGACATGTACAGTCCCTCATATTGGACATGTACAGATCCCCCATATTGGACATGTAGAGACCCCCCAGTTTGGACATGTACAGACCCCCCATATTGGTCATGTATAGATTCCCCATATTGGACATGTACAGACCTCCATATTGGACATGTACAGTCCCTCATATTGGACATGTACAGACCCCCCATTTTGGAAATGTACAGTCCCCCATATTAGATATGTACAGACCCCCCATATTGGACATGTACAGTCCCCCATATTGGACATGTACAGTCCCCCATATTGGACATGTACAGGACCCCATATTGGACATGTATAGATCCCCCATATTCGACATGTACAGTCCCATATATTAGACATGTACAGACCCCCCATATTGGACATGTACAGTCCCTCATATTGGACATGTACAGACCCCCCATATTGGACATGTACAGACCCCATATTGGACATGTATAGATTCCCCATGTTGGACATGTACAGACCCCCATATTGGACATGTACAGGCCCCCATATTGGACATGTACAGTCCCCCATATTGGACACGTACAGACCCCCCATATTGGACATGTACAGATCCCCCATATTGGACATGTACAGACCCCCCATATTGGACATGTACAGTCCCTCATATTGGACATGTACAGACCCCCCATATTGGACATGTATAGATTCCCCATGTTGGACATGTACAGACCCCCATATTTGACATGTACAGACCCACCATATTGGACATGTACAGTCCCTCATATTGGATATGTACAGACCCCCCATTTTGGAAATGTACCGTCCCCCATTTTGGACATGTACAGTCCCCCATATTGAACATGTACAGACCCCCCATATTGGACATGTACAGACCCCATATTGGACATGTACAGACCCCATATTGGACATATATAGATCCCCCATATTGGACATGTACAGTCCCCCATATTGGACATGTACAGACCCCCCATATTGGACATGTACAGTCCCCCATATTGGACATGTACAGACCCCCCATATTGGACATTTACAGACCCCCCATATTGGACATGTACAGTCCCCCATATTGGACATGTACAGATCCCCCATATTGGACATATACAGGCCCCCCATATTGGACATGTACAGACCCCCCATATTGGACATGTACAGTCCCCCATATTGAACATGTATAGATCACCCATATTGGACATGTACAGTCCCTCATATTGGACATGTACAGATCCCCCATATTGGACATGTAGAGACCCCCCAGTTTGGACATGTACAGACCCCCCCATATTGGTCATGTATAGATTCCCCATATTGGACATGTACAGACTTCCATATTGGACATGTACAGTCCCCCATATTGGACATGTACAGTCCCTCATATTGGACATGTACAGATCCCCCATATTGGACATGTAGAGACCCCCCAGTTTAGACATGTACAGACCCCCCCATATTGGTCATGTATAGATTCCCCATATTGGACATGTACAGACCTCCATATTGGACATGTACAGTCCCTCATATTGGACATGTACAGACCCCCCATTTTGGAAATGTTCAGTCCCCAATATTGGACATGTACAGACCCCCCATATTGAACATGTACAGACCCCCATATTGGACATGAACAGTCTCCCATATTGGACATGTAAAGACTCCCCATATTGGACATGTACAGTCCCATATATTAGACATGTACAGACCCCCCATATTGGACATGTACAGTCACCCATATTGGACATGTACAGACCCCCCATATTGGACATGTACAGACCCCATATTGGACATGTATAGATCCCCCATATTGGACATGTATAGATCCCCCATATTGGACATGTACATACCCCCCCATAGTGGACATGTACAGACCCCCATATTGGACATGTGCGGATTCCCCCATATTGGACATGTACAGACCGCCCATATTGGACATGTACAGACCCCCATATTGGACATGTACAGGCCCCCCATATTGGACATGTATAGATCCCCATATTGGACATGTACAGACCCCCATATTGGACATGTACAGACCCCCCCCCCATATTGGACATGTACAGACCCCCATATTGGACATGTACAGTCCCCCATATTGGACATGTACAGACCCCCATATTGGACATGTACAGACCCCCCATATTGGACATGTATAGATCCCCCATATTGGACATGTACAGACCCCCCATATTGGACATGTACAGTCCCTCATATTGGACATGTACAGACCCCCCATATTGGACATTTATAGATCCCCATATTGGACATGTACAGACCCCCCATATTGGACATGTATAGATTCCCCATGTTGGACATGTACAGTCCCATATATTAGACATGTACAGACCCCCCATATTGGACATGTAGAGACCCCCCAGTTTGGACATGTACAGACCCCCCCATATTGGTCATGTATAGATTCCCCATATTGGACATGTACAGACCTCCATATTGGACATGTACAGTCCCCCATATTGGACATGTACAGTCCCTCATATTGGACATGTACAGATCCCCCATATTGGACATGTAGAGACCCCCCAGTTTGGACATGTACAGACCCCCCCATATTGGTCATGTATAGATTCCCCATATTGGACATGTACAGACCTCCATATTGGACATGTACAGTCCCTCATATTGGACATGTACAGACCCCCCATTTTGGAAATGTTCAGTCCCCAATATTGGACATGTACAGACCCCCCATATTGAACATGTACAGACCCCCATATTGGACATAAACAGTCTCCCATATTGGACATGTAAAGACTCCCCATATTGGACATGTACAGTCCCCCATATTGGACATGTACAGTCCCCCATATTGGACATGTACAGTACCCCATATCGGACATGTATAGATCCCCCATATTGGACATGTACAGTCCCATATATTAGACATGTACAGACCCCCAATATTGGACATGTACAGTCACCCATATTGGACATGTACAGACCCCCCATATTGGACATGTACAGACCCCATATTGGACATGTATAGATCCCCCATATTGGACATGTATAGATCCCCCATATTGGACATGTACATACCCCCCCATAGTGGACATGTACAGACCCCCATATTGGACATGTGCGGATTCCCCCATATTGGACATGTACAGACCGCCCATATTGGACATGTACAGACCCCCATATTGGACATGTACAGGCCCCCCATATTGGACATGTATAGATCCCCATATTGGACATGTACAGACCCCCATATTGGACATGTACAGACCCCCCGCCCCATATTGGACATGTACAGACCCCCATATTGGACATGTACAGTCCCCCATATTGGACATGTACAGACCCCCATATTGGACATGTACAGACCCCCCATATTGGACATGTATAGATCCCCCATATTGGACATGTACAGACCCCCCATATTGGACATGTACAGTCCCTCATATTGGACATGTACAGACCCCCCATATTGGACATTTATAGATCCCCATATTGGACATGTACAGACCCCCCATATTGGACATGTATAGATTCCCCATGTTGGACATGTACAGTCCCATATATTAGACATGTACAGACCCCCCATATTGGACATGTACAGACCCCCCATATTGGCCATGTACAGACCCCATATTGGACATGTATAGATCCCCCATATTGGACATGTACAGTCCCCCATATTGGACATGTACAGTCCCCCATATTAGATATGTACAGACTCCCCATATTGGACATGTACAGTCCCCCATATTGGACATGTACAGACCCCCCATATTGGACATGTACAGACCCCCCATATTGGACATGTATAGATCAGCCATATTGGACATGTACATACCCCCCCATAGTGGACATGTATAGATCCCCCATAGTGGACATGTACAGACCCCCATATTGGACATGTGCGGATTCCCCCATATTGGACATGTACAGACCGCCCATATTGGACATGTACAGACCCCCCATATTGTACATGTACAGTCCCTCATATTGGACATGTACTGACCCCCCATATTGGACATGTACAGACCTCCATATTGGACATGCATAGATCCCCCATATTGGACATGTACAGTCCCTCATATTGGACATGTACAGACCCCCCATATTGGACATGTAGAGACCCCCCAGTTTGGACATGTACAGACCCCCACATATTGGTCATGTATAGATTCCCCATATTGGACATGTACAGACCCCCATATTGGACATGTACAGTCCCTCATATTGGACATGTACAGACCCCCCATTTTGGAAATGTACAGTCCCCCATATTGGACATGTACAGACTCCCATATTGAACATATACAGACCCCCATATTGGACATGAACAGTTCCCCATATTGGACATGTAAAGACTCCCCATATTGGACATGTACAGTCTCCCATATTGGACATGTACAGTCCCCCATATTGGACATGTACAGACCCCCCCATATTGGACATGTATAGACCCCATATTGGACATGTATAGATCCCCCATATTGGACATGTACAGTCCCCCATATTAAACATGTATAGACCCCCCATATTGGACATGTATAGACCCCCCATATTGGACATGTATAGATCCCCCATATTGTACATGTACAAACCTCCATATTGGACGTGTATAGACCCCCCATATTGGACATGTATAGATCCCCCATATTGTACATGTACAAACCTCCATATTGGACATGTATAGATCCCCCATATTGGACATGTACAGACCCCCCATATTGGACATGTATAGATCCCCCATATTGGACATGTATAGATACCCCACATTGGACTTGTACAGACCCCCATATTGGACACATATGTATCCCCCATATTGAACATGTAGAGACCCCCATATTGCATATTTACAGTATAGATCTCCCATAATTGACATGAATAGATCCCTATATTGGACATGTACAGACCCCCATATTGGACATGTTCAGACCCCCCATATTGGACATGTACAGACCCCCCCATAGTGGACATGTATAGATCCCCAATATTGGACATGTATAGATCCCCCATATTGGATATGTACAGACCCCCATATTGGACATGTACAGACCCCCCCATATTGGACATGTATAAATCCCCATATTGGACATGTACAGACCCCCCCCATATTGGACATGTACAGACCCCCCATATTGGACATGTACAGACCCCTATATTGGACATTTATAGCTCCCCATATTGGACATGTACAGTCCCCCATATTGGACATGTACAGACCCCCCATATTGGACATGTATAGATCCCCCATATTGGACATGTATAGATCCCCCATATTGGACATGTACAGACCCCTCATATTGTACATGTACAGTCCCTCATATTGGACATGTACAGATCCCCCATATTGGACATATACAGACCCCCCATATTGGACATGTATAGATTCCCCCATATTGGACATGTACAGACCTCCATATTGGACATGTACAGTCCCCCATATTGGACATGTACAGTCCCTCATATTGGACATGTACAGATCCCCCATATTGGACATGTAGAGACCCCCCAGTTTGGACATGTACAGACCCTCCCATATTGGTCATGTATAGATTCCCCATATTGGACATGTACAGACCTCCATATTGGACATGTACAGTCCCCCATATTGGACATGTACAGTCCCTCATATTGGACATGTACAGATCCCCCATATTGGACATGTAGAGACCCCCCAGTTTGGACATGTACAGACCCCCCATATTGGTCATGTATAGATTCCCCATATTGGACATGTACAAACCTCCATATTGGACATGTACAGTCCCTCATATTGGACATGTACAGACCCCCCATTTTGGAAATGTACAGTCCCCCATATTGGATATGTACAGACCCCCATATTGAACATGTACAGACCCCCATATTGGACATGAACAGTCCCCCATATTGGACATGTACAGTCCCCCATATTGGACATGTACAGGACCCCATATTGGACATGTATAGATCCCCCATATTGGACATGTACAGTCCCATTTATTAGACATGTACAGACCCCCCATATTGGACATGTACAGTCCCCCATATTGGACATGTACAGACCCCCCATATTGGACATGTACAGACCCCATATTGGACATGTATAGATCCCCCATATTGGACATGTACAGTCCCCCATATTAGACATGTACAGACTCCCCATATTGGACATGTACATTCCCCCATATCGGACATGTACAGACCCCCATATTGGACATGTACAGACCCCCCATATTGGACATGTACAGACCCCCCATATTGGACATGTATAGATCCCCCATATTGGACATGTACATACCCCCCCATAGTGGACATGTACAGACCCCCATATTGGACATGTGCGGATTCCCCCATATTGGACATGTACAGACCGCCCATTTTGGACATGTACAGACCCCCATATTGGACATGTACAGGCCCCCCATATTGGACATGTATAGATCCCCATATTGGACATGTACAGACCCCCATATTGGACATGTACAGACCCCCCCCCCATATTGGACATATACAGACCCCCATATTGGACATTTATAGCTCCCCATATTGGACATGTACAGTCCCCCATATTGGACATGTACAGACCCCCATATTGGACATGTACAGACCCCCCCATATTGGACATGTATAGATCCCCCATATTGGACATGTACAGACCCCCCATATTGGACATGTACAGTCCCTCATATTGGACATGTACAGACCCCCCATATTGGACATTTATAGATCCCCATATTGGACATGTACAGACCCCCCATATTGGACATGTATAGATTCCCCATGTTGGACATGTACAGTCCCATATATTAGACATGTACAGACCCCTCATATTGGACATGTACAGACCCCCCATATTGGACATGTACAGACCCCCCATATTGGACATGTACAGACCCCATATTGGACATGTATAGATCCCCCATATTGGACATGTACAGTCCCCCATATTAGACATGTACAGACTCCCCATATTGGACATGTACAGTCCCCCATATTGGACATATACAGACCCCCATATTGGACATGTACAGACCCCCCATATTGGACATGTACAGACCCCCCATATTGGACATGTATAGATCCCCCATATTGGACATGTACATACCCCCCCATAGTGGACATGTATAGATCCCCCATAGTGGACATGTACAGACCCCCATATTGGACATGTACATACCCCCCCATAGTGGACATGTATAGATCCCCCATATTGGACATGTACAGACCGCCCATATTGGACATGTACATACCCCCATATTGGACATGTACAGGCCCCCCATATTGGACATGTATAGATCCCCATATTGGACATGTACAGACCCCCCATATTGGACATGTACAGACCCCCCCCCCATATTGGACATGTACAGACCCCCATATTGGACATTTATAGCTCCCCATATTGGACATGTACTGTCCACCATATTGGACATGTACAGACCCCCATATTGGACATGTACAGACTCCCCATATTGGACATGTATAGATCCCCCATATTGGACATGTACAGACCCCCCATATTGGACATGTACAGTCCCTCATATTGGACATGTACAGACCCCCCATATTGGACGTGTATAGAGCCCCCATATTGGACATGTACAAACACCCATATTGGACATGTATAGATCCCCCATATTGGACATGTACAGACCCCCCATATTGGACATGTATAGATCCCCCATATTGGACAAGTATAGATACCCCATATTGGACTTGTACAGACCCCCATATTGGACACATATGTATCCCCCATATTGAACATGTAGAGACCCCCATATTGCATATTTACAGTATAGATCTCCCATAATTGACATGAATAGATCCCTATATTGGACATGTACAGACCCCCATATTGGACATGTTCAGACCCCCCATATTGGACATGTACAGACCCCTCCATAGTGGACATATATAGATCCCCCATATTGGACATGTATAGATCCCCCATATTGGATATGTACAGACCCCCATATTGGACATGTACAGACCCCCCCATATTGGACATGTATAGATCCCCATATTGGACATGTACAGACCCCCCCATATTGGACATGTACAGACCCCCCATATTGGACATGTACAGACCCCCATATTGGACATTTATAGCTCCCCATATTGGACATGTACAGTCCCCCATATTGGACATGTACAGACCCCCCATATTGGACATGTATAGATCCCCCATATTGGACATGTACAGACCCCTCATATTGTACATGTACAGTCCCTCATATTGGACATATACAGACCCCCCATATTGGACATGTATAGATTCCCCCATATTGGACATGTACAGACCTCCATATTGGACATGTACAGTCCCCCATATTGGACATGTACAGTCCCTCATATTGGACATGTACAGATCCCCCATATTGGACATGTAGAGACCCCCCAGTTTGGACATGTACAGACCCCCACATATTGGTCATGTATAGATTCCCCATATTGGACATGTACAGACCTCCATATTGGACATGTACAGTCCCCCATATTGGACATGTACAGTCCCTCATATTGGACATGTACAGATCCCCCATATTGGACATGTAGAGACTAGTGTTGAGCCACCCCCGTAGTGTTCGAGTTCGGTTCGGTTCGTCGAACACCCGTGTGTTCGCCGAACTGTTCGTCGAACTGTTCGTCGAACACCTTCGAACACCGTTAAAACCAATGGCAGGCAAACAAAAACACATAGAAACACATAGAAAACACCTTCAAAGGTGTCCAAAAGCTGACAAACTGCTCAGAAGACACAACTAACACATGGAAAAGTGACAAGTACATATAGTCATGCGAAAAGAAAAGAGGTGGAGGAGTAAAAGGAGGGGGAGACACAGATATAGGCATGTCATGCCCTTCTAAAATCCAAAAAGTGAGAAGCCGAGACGGCCAGTCCGCTCCTGCCCGTGCCACCTCCGTGTCGCCGGGTTTGTGCCAGAGCCGCGGTGAACCCTGACAGCCAGCCCCCCTCTCCCAATACTGGTGCCTGTCCGCTGGTGGGTCGAGAGAGCCCCCCTGTGGTGGAGGCAGCTCTAAGCTTTTTAATTTAAATTGTCCCTCTAATTTGAATGAATACACTTTAAATCCATTTACAAGGATCTATTGGAGGGCAAGTCTCATGCCAGCAGCCGCGTAATTCCAGCTCCAGTAGCGTCCACTAAAGCTGCTGCAGTTAAAAAGCTTTTATAAGGATCGAGCTCGGCTGTCCACCGCAAGGCATCCTAGTGCCAGTCCCAGCCCCTATGCCTTGGGGTGCCTCCTGATGCTCTTCACTAAGTATCCCGTGGTCCCGAAGCATTTCCTTTGAAAAAATTAAGTGTCCAAACTACAGGTGGTGTAGCTTGCTTAACAGCCGGGATAATCCGCTGACTAGCAGACACTGCTACTAGGCACAAAGTATTTCCTGGGCTAGATGCAGTTAAAAATTTGTAAGTAGATACTCTCGTTGGATGCTGAGAAAGCATTCCATAGAGTCTCCTGGCACGCCATATATGATTCTCTTAAAAAGCTTGGGGTAGGGGTCTAGGGGACCCTTTTATAGCCAAAATCACGGCCCTGTATCACAATACGTCACCTAGGCTGAAGATAAATGGAACTGTAGCACCGAGGGCTCGGTTGCTACAGACGTATTGCACCTCACCCAGAGGTGTGATATCTCACTCTCAGATAAGGATGGAGTGTGGATCAGGACCCGACACCTGCATGCATTACACCACATTGCCGTGGGGCAGGGCGACCAATATGCCCCTGAGATGGGCACGACAGTCCCTGTCCCTGGCTGGAGTGGGGGGAGGGAACACTGAGGAAGGGGAACCCTGCAGTGCAGGAGCAGGGAGGAACCAGTTCCTGGGTGCATTGAGAAGGGAGTATAAAAGGTGGGCACCATCTTAGTTCAGTGCAGAGAAGTCTGAGCAGAAGTGGCAGGGAGCAGGGGCTCTGCATGAGCTCTGCTCCGGAGGCGGGCCTAGTAACAGAGGCCCAGGCCTGCAAGAGGGAGAAGGAAGGAAGAGGAGCGGAGAAGGCTCCAGGAACGAGGAATGAAGGGATCCCAGGGGTGCGGACGGGCGAGTCGCCACCGCACGCCCGAATCCACCTGCGTGGAGGGGTCAGGCCAAAGGGGGAGACCGGTCCCCGAACTAGTGGAGGCAGGAAACGACCCTCAGCTAGAAACCGGAGGCTCTGACATTTTATGTGGCGCAGCCCCTTGCTCCACCCGCTAGGAAGGCACCACATAGGGTCAGGGAAACTGGCGCCAAGCTTACCAAGAGGAGGCCCGAGGCAGCCGGACAGAAGTGTTGGTAAGAAAGGCCAGACAAAGGACACACAAAGGGGGTCCTGTGAAGCGCTCCAAAGTTATCTGGGAGTTGTCTGAGCCCCTCACCTGGTGAGCACAGTACGACGTGGGCAGCCGTTACCTGCAGACGTGGTCTGGATAATAAGAACTGTGAGTAAAGGCCCTGGACTGCATCACTGACTCCGTGTCGTTACTGCTGCTGCCCTGTACCATCACCCCCATCCTCCGCATACACTGCCCTGAGGCTATACTCCTCCCGTGGGGAGTTATGCTACGCTCTGCTGCACCCACAACACCAGCCTTAGCGGTCTGCCCTGTAGCGGCGGTTCACTCTGACCGCAATCCACGGGTGGCGTAGTCGGACATTTAAACATGAAATCCACATAAATAGTTCCGCCACTGGTTTGACTGCCCTGAGCCACGGAACCGGGTCGCCGCCACGAAGACTACAACCACCAGCATCCACCAAAAAGGGTCCGGCTCCGGGTGTCCCAAGGCCCAGGGGGTGCGTCAGAACATTTTCATCACCTTTCACAATCACCAATGGGACAAGGCAGGGATGTCCTCTGTCCCCTCTCTTATACATCCTAGTGACGGAGCACCTGCTCTCATCAATTCGCCATAACCCCAATATTAGGTGGATTGAGGTGGGAGGCACCGAGTACAAGTGCTCTCTATTTGCTGATGATGTCCTAGTATATATCACTCAATCACATATATCCATCCCTGCTGTTATGGCTGAAATAGATCACTTTGTTACATGGTAAAATTTTAAAATCAATGCAGCGAAGTCTGAGGCCCTCGATGTCTCCCTCCCCAAATCCATATAGGATTCCATCCAGTCCAACTTTCCCTTTGCCTGGCCCTCACAGGGTATCAAATACTTAGGAATTCCTATTCATAGAGACCTCTCCCATCTATGTTATCTTAATTTTGGGCCCTTTATTGAACAACTCCATACAGACCACGGTTGGCAAGTTAGAACTGTAAGATTCACTACGTGAACCACTGGTGTTTTGTGGAAAAGCACATGTACACCGCGTTCCAAATTATTATGCAAAAAGTGTTTAGGAGTGATAAGGGAAGAATTTGTTTGTTTGTCAGTTAAGCTCATTGATGGTGATGTGTGTCAGGGCTCTTTATATCACTGTAAGCAATTGCAGACACCTGTGCTAATTAGTTTGGCAGGTGTGTCCAATGAAAGGCAAGACTACTTAAGAAGGCTGTCTCACATTATTAAGCAGCCTACATTTTCTGCCAAAATGGGAAAGAAAAAGGATGTGTCGGCTGCTGAGAAGCAACAAATTGTGGAGTGTTTAGGTCAAGGCATGACTACAATCAACATTGTGCGATGATCAGGATGAAGTGTCTTGGCAATCAAGAAGTATGTAGCTGATTCACAGTACACACGTGTGCGTGCTGATAAGGGCAAATTGAGGACTCTTTCCTACAGGCAATTACGTCAGGTTGAAAGAGCAGCGGCAAAAAAGCCTTGTCATAGCAGCAGACAAGTTTTTGAAGCTGCTTGTGCCTCCAACGTCCCCCGAACAACAAGATGCAGGGTCCTTCAGAGGTTTGCAGCTGTGCATATGCCATCCTGTCGACCTCCTCTATCCACTTCACACAAGCAGAAACGGCTCCAGTGGGCCAAACATTACATGAAGACTGATTTCAAAACTGTTTTGTTCACGGATGAGTGCCGTGCAGCGCTCGATGGTCCAGATGAATGGAGTGGAGGATGGCTGGTTGATGGACACCCCACGCAAACACGGCTACAGCGCCAACAAGGAGGAGGTGGAGTAATGTTTTGGGCTGGAATCATGGGGAGAGAGATTGTCGGCCCCTTTAGGATCCCTGAAGGCGCTAAAGATGAACTCCATAATGTATGTGGATTTTCTCAAACAGCATTTCCTGCCATGGTTCAAGAAGAAGAACCGTGTATTTCACAGCAAGATCATTTTTCTGCATGATAATGCACCATCTCATGCTGCACATAAAACATCTGCATCTCTGGCTGATATGGGCATAAAAGGGGACAAACTTATGGTGTGACCCCCATGCTCCCCTGACCTCTACCCCATTCAGAACCTTTGGAGCATCATTAAAAGGAGTGTCTATGATGGCGGGAGGCAGTTCACATCTAAGCAACAGCTCTGGGAGGGTATTCTGTCCTCATGCAAAACAATTGAAGCAGAAACCATCCAAAACCTGACAAATTCAATGGACGAGAGAGTTCAGAAGCTCCTTTCGAACAAGGGGTCCTATGTGAAAATGTAACATCACCTAGAATAAAGTTTTGAGTTGAAAACTGTTTGATTTCAGTTTCTAACAACCTGCTAATGCTTATAATTTCAAAAATGACCATTTTTTTGGTCTTTATTAAAATGAAAAGGTTGATCGAAAAGTTTGGGGGATCTAAGAGTGTGGCAACCCAGTAGTCATGATTACTTCGAATTCTGACAATATGAGGGTCATGCTGCAGGTAGTGCAGCAAGAAGGCACTTATGTGTCTTGCGCATCTCGGAGCCCCAAAATTATTTTCCGGGCTAGATGCAGCTAAAAATTATTTTTAATTTTAAATCTGGTGAAGCTTATTATAGATGGCCTAATAGGATCAGTGCTGCACACTGCTACAAAGCCCAAATTATTTTCCAGTCAAGATACAGATAAACATGATTAGTAATTTGAAAGCTTAAAACGGTTGGTAGGGTGATTTTAACCAATCATCAAGCTTTTACTCTCCCCAGGATGACACAGGGGTAGAAAAGTCGTTTCGGATCCATGATTTGTTCAT
Source organism: Phyllobates terribilis (assembly GCF_046119375.1). Taxonomy (NCBI): domain Eukaryota; kingdom Metazoa; phylum Chordata; class Amphibia; order Anura; family Dendrobatidae; genus Phyllobates; species Phyllobates terribilis. Next base: position 606,335,517 of record NW_027362761.1, on the reverse strand, counting down.
CTTTATGAACGTGAGTCTGTCTACATTATCAGTGGAGAGCCGCGTGCGCTTATCTGTCAGCACACCACCAGCAGCGCTGAACACACGTTCAGACAGAACGCTGGCTGCGGGGCATGACAAGATCTCCAAGGCGTAAGTGGCTAGCTCCGGCCATTTATCCAGATTGGAAGCCCAAAAAAAGCAAGGGTCCAGTGACACAGTCGTGGCTTCAATGTTTACTTGGAGATACTCCTGTACCATCGTCTCTAGGCGTTGACTATGTGTCAGACTTCTTGTCTCCTGTGGCCTTGCAAAGGATGGGCTAAAAAAGTGGTGAAATGATTCCGCAAAATTGATGTTACCAGCAGATACTGTGGTTCTGTTACGGTTTGAGTGCTGAACACTTGACGGTCCCACGGTTGGCAAGTTGGAACTGTGAGATTCACTACGTGCACCACTGGTATTTTGTGGAAAAGCACATGTAAGATTCTGCAACAGTCTCTGCTGATACTCCTGCATGCGTGCATCCCTTTCTATGGCAGGAATAATTTCTGCAAATTTACTTTTGTACCGGGGATCTAACAGTGTGGCAACCCAGTAGTCAGGATTATTTCTAATTCTCACAATTCGAGGGTCATGTTGCAGGTAGTGCAGCAAGAAGGCACTCATGTGTGTTGCGCATCCAGGAGCACCAAGTCCCTGTTGTGTTGGTGGCGAGGTAACAATCATGCTTCCTTCCTCTGTCCTCTCCCCCCAACCTCGCACAACAGAAATGTGATCAAGGTCTCCCTCATCTGATGAGTCTTCCATCAGTTCGTCCTCCACTTCTTCCTGGGCTCCTGCACCTTCCTCACTAGTTTGGCTGCTACCATGCGCCCTGGTAAAACCATCTCCCCCACCCTCACATGCCTGCCGCCTTGGTGCTGCCGACCGTCTGGACCTTGCAGATGTTAGCCCTTCCGCATACAACTCCTCCTCCTCTACTTCCTCCACCTCCTCTTGTGCCACCACCTGACTCCGAATTCTGTTTAACATGTGCTCCAGCATGTAAATCACCGGAATAGTCATGCTGATAATGGCATCGTCAGCACTAAACATCTTCGTCGCCATTTCAAAACTGTGCAGAAGGGTGCATAGGTTCCTGATCTGAGACCACTCCTCCAGCGTGATTTGCCCCACCTCTGAATCTCGTTGGCCCAGGCTATACGTCAGAACGTATTGCACCAGGGCTTGTCGGTGCTGCCACAGTCGCTGCAACATGTGCAGAGTTGAATTCCACCGGGTAGGCACATCGCATTTTAGCCAGTGAAGTGGCAGGCCCAACGACTTCTGTAGAGATGTAAGTCGCTGAGCTGCGGGATGCGAACGGCGGAAGTGAGCACACAGCGACCGTGCCCTCTGCAGAAGGCCATCTAGTCTGGGATAGTGGGCTAAAAATTGCTGGACAACCAGGTTCAACACGTGAGCCATACAAGGCACGTGTGTGACATTGCCCCGGCGAAGGGCCGCACCCAGGTTTGCAGCATTGTCGCACACGGCCTTCCCTGGTTTCAGGTCCAGTGGAGACAACCATTCATGAAATTGGTTCTCCAGAGCTGACCACAACTCCTCAGCTGTGTGACTCACATTTCCCAGACATTTCAATGTAAAAACCGCCTGATGACGTTGAGCCCTACTGCCAGCATAGTAAGGAGGTGTGCAGGATCCCTTCTGCGCAGTTAGAAAGCTTGTGGCATGACCAGACAGGCTTTGGGTGCAGGTGGAAGACCGAGAGGAGGTTGAGGAGGCAGAAGCAGTGGAGGAACTTTGACATAAAGAGGATTGACGCACAACTCGTGGGGACGGCAAGACTTGGACAGCAGCCCCTTGTCCTGCTGTCACCATAGTTACCCAGTGCCCAGTCAGCGACATGTAACGCCCCTGTCCATGCCTACTCGTCCAAGTGTCTGTGGTGAAATGCACCCTGTCACACACAGAGTTTATCAAAGAAGCGGTGATGTTGTGTGCGACATGCTGGTGGAGCGCAGGCACACCTTTCTTTGAGAAGTAGTGCCGACTGGGCATCTGGTACTGGGGCACTGCGACGGACATAAGGTCTCGAAAATCCTCTGTGTCCACCAGGCGGAAAGGCAGCATTTCTGTAGCCAAGAGCTTGCAGATGGTGAAATTCAACCTCTTAGCTTTCTCATGGCTAGGAGGAAATGGTCTTTTACTTGTCCACATCTGAGGGACCGAGGGCTGGCTATTGTGCTTAGACGGGGTTGATAAGGGTGTCCCCGGCAAACTGCCGGTCTGTGAGGAAGATGCAGGCGGACATGTTAGGTTGCCTTGATCCAAAGGTGGTGCTATCGATGTCGGACAGCGCTCAACACCAGCTGGTGTTACCACCTCCAAAGAAAATGATGACCTGCCAATCACGCTGGCTGTTGCGGGTAAAGAGGTGGCAGGTCTGCGCCCCAAAACAGGTGTGACTGCTGTCCCCCCAGTCACAGAGGATGAAGAGGCCGCGGATGCACAAGATATGGCAGACGGTGGTTGGCCCGGCCGGCTAGGCCGCATTGTAGCACACTGAGCTTCCCACTGCAACTTATGCTTCATGTCCATGTGCCGGTTCATGCATGAAGTACTCAAACTATGTATTTTTTGGCCTCTACTTAGCTTTTGCTGACAAATGTTACAGATAACACGAGTTGGGTCATCTTTATCGATCTGAAAAAATGCCCAGGCTATGCAAGGCTTAGCACCCATGCGACCTGAAGAGCCACCACGACTTGTGGTGAGAGGCAGAGTTGTGTTTGAGGATGCAGTTGTTGACGTGCTTCCAGTACTACGTCTCTGTCCAGGAAGGCGCAACCTGACCTCGTCGTCACTAGCATCTTCCTCCACCTCCTCTGCTGACCTCATCTCTTGGCTGACTGTGGGTTGACAGTAAGTGGGATCTCCGACCTCATCATCATCACCCTGTGCGTTATCACACCCGTCGTCCTCAGAGCCAACCTGTTCCTGCCCTGACAAAAAACTATAGTTGCTCCAATCAGGTATTTGAGTCTTATCATCGTCTTCCTCATTGTCTCCACCAACAGGAGTTACAGTTTGGGAATGAGGGTCTACATTATGGTCAGAACCTTCTGCGTCTGGTCCTGGATCCGACTCATAAAGATTCTGGGCATCAGTGCAGATCATTTCCTCGTCTGGATTCACAGAAGCGCTGGAGTCGACCTCTGATTCCCAGGCTATAGTATGAGTAAACAGCTCTGCAGACTCAACCATCTGTTCTACCTCATACTCAGACGGGCAGCTGGAGATTTGGGAGCTGTGAGGAAGCAAGTGCGATTTGGGTGACACCTTTGAGGACTGGAGTATTTGTGATGTTGAAGTTGATGTGGAGGAGAGCCCACTTAAAGGAGCACTTGATATCCGTTGAAGCACCTGCTGTTTTTGTGCCTCATCTGGAATTTGTAGCGATTGGCGTGGCCGTAAGAAAGGGATCTTATCACATTGTCCGCTAAAAGAAGTAGACATTTTAGTTTGGCTGGAAGATGGTCTTTCTTCTGCACCTACCCCACGGACACAACCTTTTTTCCCCTTCCCAACACGCCTATTCCCCTTTCCACCAGCAGCAGGCCTTTTTCCACTCATTTTGGTGGTTAACTAATTCACAACTCTGGAGTTGTTTGCACAAAAAAACAATGGATGGTAACCGAGCAGAGCTGAGTGGCCAAACTGTGGTATTAGGCCAAAACTATTGGCTGGGCTAGATGCAGAAAAAAATTATTTTTAATTTGCAACCTGATGGAGGTCAGTATAGATGGACTAATAGAACAAGTCCCACACACTGCTAGAAGCCCAAATATTTTTTCAGAGCTAGATGCAGAAAAAAATTATTTTTAATTTGCAACCTGATGGAGCTCAGTATAGATGGACTAATAGACCAAGTCCCACACACTGCTAGAAGCCCAAATATTTTTTCAGAGCTAGATGCAGAAAAAAATTATTTTTAATTTGCAACCTGATGGAGGTCAGTATAGATGGACTAATAGAACAAGTCCCACACGCTGCTAGAAGCCCAAATATTTTTTCAGAGATAAATGAAGAAAAAAATTATTTTTAATTTGCAACCTGATGGAGGTCAGTATAGATGGACTAATAGACCAAGTCCCACACACTGCTAGAAGCCCAAATATTTTTTCAGAGCTAGATGCAGAAAAAAATTATTTTTAATTTGCAACCTGATGGAGGTCAGTATAGATGGACTAATAGACCAAGTCCCACACACTGCTAGAAGCCCAAATATTTTTTCAGAGCTAGATGCAGAAAAAAATTATTTTTAATTTGCAACCTGATGGAGCTCAGTATAGATGGACTAATAGACCAAGTCCCACACACTGCTAGAAGCCCAAATATTTTTTCAGAGCTAGATGCAGAAAAAAATTATTTTTAATTTGCAACCTGATGGAGGTCAGTATAGATGGACTAATAGAACAAGTCCCACACGCTGCTAGAAGCCCAAATATTTTTTCAGAGATAAATGAAGAAAAAAATTATTTTTAATTTGCAACCTGATGGAGGTCAGTATAGATGGACTAATAGACCAAGTCCCACACACCGCTAGAAGCCCAAATATTTTTTCAGAGCTAGATGCAGAAAAAAATTATTTTTAATTTGCAACCTGATGGAGGTCAGTATAGATGGACTAATAGACCAAGTCCCACACACTGCTAGAAGCCCAAATATTTTTTCAGAGCTAGATGCAGAAAAAAATTATTTTTAATTTGCAACCTGATGGAGGTCAGTATAGATGGACTAATAGACCAAGTCCCACACACTGCTAGAAGCCCAAATATTTTTTCAGAGCTAGATGCAGAAAAAAATTATTTTTAATTTGCAACCTGATGGAGGTCAGTATAGATGGACTAATAGACCAAGTCCCACACACTGCTAGAAGCCCAAATATTTTTTCAGAGCTAGATGCAGAAAAAAATTATTTTTAATTTGCAACCTGATGGAGGTCAGTATAGATGGACTAATAGACCAAGTCCCACACACTGCTAGAAGCCCAAATATTTTTTCAGAGCTAGATGCAGAAAAAAATTATTTTTAATTTGCAACCTGATGGAGGTCAGTATAGATGGACTAATAGAACAAGTCCCACACGCTGCTAGAAGCCCAAATATTTTTTCAGAGATAAATGAAGAAAAAAATTATTTTTAATTTGCAACCTGATGGAGGTCAGTATAGATGGACTAATAGACCAAGTCCCACACACCGCTAGAAGCCCAAATATTTTTTCAGAGCTAGATGCAGAAAAAAATTATTTTTAATTTGCAACCTGATGGAGGTCAGTATAGATGGACTAATAGACCAAGTCCCACACACTGCTAGAAGCCCAAATATTTTTTCAGAGCTAGATGCAGAAAAAAATTATTTTTAATTTGCAACCTGATGGAGGTCAGTATAGATGGACTAATAGACCAAGTCCCACACACTGCTAGAAGCCCAAATATTTTTTCAGAGCTAGATGCAGAAAAAAATTATTTTTAATTTGCAACCTGATGGAGGTCAGTATAGATGGACTAATAGACCAAGTCCCACACACCGCTAGAAGCCCAAATATTTTTTCAGAGCTAGATGCAGAAATTTTTTTTATTCAATTTGCAACCTGATGGAGGTCAGTATAGATGGACTAATAGACCAAGTCCCACACACTGCTAGAAGCCCAAACATTTTTTCAGAGCTAGATGCAGAAAAAAATTATTTTTAATTTGCAACCTGATGGAGGTCAGTATAGATGGACTAATAGACCAAGTCCCACACACAGCTAGAAGCCCAAATATTTTTTCAGAGCTAGATGCAGAAAAAAATTATTTTTAATTTGCAACCTGATGGAGGTCAGTATAGATGGACTAATAGACCAAGTCCCACACACCGCTAGAAGCCCAAATATTTTTTCAGAGCTAGATGCAGAAATTTTTTTTATTCAATTTGCAACCTGATGGAGGTCAGTATAGATGGACTAATAGACCAAGTCCCACACACTGCTAGAAGCCCAAACATTTTTTCAGAGCTAGATGCAGAAAAAAATTATTTTTAATTTGCAACCTGATGGAGGTCAGTATAGATGGACTAATAGACCAAGTCCCACACACAGCTAGAAGCCCAAATATTTTTTCAGAGCTAGATGCAGAAAAAAATTATATTCAATTTGCAACCTGATGGAGGTCAGTATAGATGGACTAATAGAATGATGCTATGCCCAAAAGATTTTACTTCACTAGGTGCAGTAAAAAAATTGGTATTCTATACACAGGTGGTATATCTTGCAACACAGATAGGCTACTCCACTGACTAACACACTCTGCAATAGGCCAAAAAGGATTAGCTTTGCTAGATTCAGCCAAATGCTGTGAAAAAAACTTGCACAGCACTGGCACAGACCTGCCTGGCAAAAACTGATAGGAACTGATGTAACCTAGTCCTGAAAAGGACTCCAATTACAATTAGTCTTTACTCCCACAACCTATCTATTTAAGAGCACAGACCTGCCTGATAAAAGTCGTAGGAAATGCTGTAACCTAGTCCTTAAAAGGACTGCAATCACAACTATTCCCTACTCCCAAGCTATCTGTATATTTGTGCGAAAATTGGCTTGAAATTAACAAGGTATAGCGCACACAGCAACAGCGGTGCCGTCTAACACGCAGCTGCAGCAGTGAGAAAATGGTGGCGACGGGGAAAATGGCTTGGTCTTATAGGGCAAGGACATGTGACATACACTGCCAATCACACATGCCCTTGCTTGTGTGAAAAAAAGCACTTCGCTCCGTGTGTGCGCTGCTGATAGGCTGACAGATTGCACCTCCCCACTGCAAATGCGGGAAAGAGAGAAAAAAATGGAGATCTTCATTGTTCCTGCAGAGATCCATCCCCTGCCCCTCCCCCCGCCCCGCTGTACACTCAAACTGCGTATTAACATTAATTTTCATCATTACTGAGAAAAAATCCAGTTATGATTTTGGTGCACGAACAGTTATCGAACATAACCTCGAACAGCCGAATTTTTCTCAAATTGTTCGTGTTCGCCGACCGGCTCGAACACCGCCCAAAACAGCTCGAATTTGAGATTGGCGAACAGTTCGAGTAGAACAACGCTCATCTCTAGTAGAGACCCCCCAGTTTGGACATGTACAGACCCCCCATATTGGTCATGTATAGATTCCCCATATTGGACATGTACAGACCTCCATATTGGACATGTACAGTCCCTCATATTGGACATGTACAGACCCCCCATTTTGGAAATGTACAGTCCCCCATATTAGATATGTACAGACCCCCCATATTGGACATGTACAGTCCCCCATATTGGACATGTACAGTCCCCCATATTGGACATGTACAGGACCCCATATTGGACATGTATAGATCCCCCATATTGGACATGTACAGTCCCATATATTAGACATGTACAGACCCCCCATATTGGACATGTACAGTCCCTCATATTGGACATGTACAGACCCCCCATATTGGACATGTACAGACCCCATATTGGACATGTATAGATCCCCCATATTGGACATGTACAGTCCCCCATATTAGACATGTACAGACTCCCCATATTGGACATGTACAGTCCCCCATATCGGACATGTACAGACCCCCATATTGGACATGTACAGACCCCCCATATTGGACATGTACAGACCCCCCATATTGGACATGTATAGATCCCCCATATTGGACATGTACATACCCCCCCATAGTGGACATGTAGAGACCCCCATATTGGACATGTGCGGATTCCCCCATATTGGACATGTACAGACCGCCCATATTGGACATGTACAGACCCCCATATTGGACATGTACAGGCCCCCCATATTGGACATGTATAGACCCCCATATTGGACATGTACAGATCCCCATATTGGACATGTACAGACCCCCCCCCCATATTGGACATGTACAGACCCCCATATTGGACATTTATAGCTCCCCATATTAGACATGTACAGTCCCCCATATTGGACATGTACAGACCCCCATATTGGACATATACAGACCCCCCCATATTGGACATGTATAGATCCCCCATATTGGACATGTACAGACCCCCCATATTGGACATGTACAGTCCCTCATATTGGACATGTACAGACCCCCCATATTGGACATTTATAGATCCCCATATTGGACATGTACAGACCCCCCATATTGGACATGTATAGATTCCCCATGTTGGACATGTACAGTCCCATATATTAGACATGTACAGACCCCCCATATTGGACATGTACAGACCCCCCATATTGGACATGTACAGACCCCCCATATTGGACATGTATAGATCCCCCATATTGGACATGTACAGTCCCCCATATTAGACATGTACAGACTCCCCATATTGGGCATGTACAGTCCCCCATATTGGACATGTACAGACCCCCATATTGGACATGTACAGACCCCCCATATTGGACATGTACAGACCCCCCATATTGGACATGTATAGATCCCCCATATTGGACATGTACATACCCCCCCATAGTGGACATGTATAGATCCCCCATAGTGGACATGTACAGACCCCCATATTGGACATGTACATACCCCCCATAGTGGACATCTATAGATCCCCCATATTGGACATGTACAGACCGCCCATATTGGACATGTACAGACCCCCATATTGGACATGTACAGGCCCCCCATATTGGACATGTATAGATCCCCATATTGGACATGTACAGACCCCCCATATTGGACATGTACAGACCCCCCCCCCCATATTGGACATGTACAGACCCCCATATTGGACATTTATAGCTCCCCATATTGGACATGTACTGTCCCCCATATTGGACATGTACAGACCCCCATATTGGACATGTACAGACCCCCCATATTGGACATGTATAGATCCCCCATATTGGACATGTACAGACCCCCCATATTGGACATGTACAGTCCCTCATATTGGACATGTACAGACCCCCCATATTGGACATGTATAGATTCCCCATGTTGGACATGTACAGACCCCCATATTGAACATGTACAGACCCCCCATATTGGACATGTACAGACCCCATATTGGACATGTACAGACCCCATATTGAACATGTATAGATCCCCCATATTGGACATGTACAGTCCCCCATATTGGACATGTACAGTCCCCCATATTGGACATGTACAGACCCCCCATATTGGACATGTACAGTCCCCCATATTGGACATGTACAGACCCCCCATATTGGACATGTACAGACCCCCCATATTGGACATGTACAGTCCCCCATATTGGACATGTACAGATCCCCCATATTGGACATGTACAGGCCCCCCATATTGGACATGTACAGACCCCCCCATATTGGACATGTACAGTCCCCCATATTGGACATGTATAGATCCCCCATATTGGACATGTACAGTCCCTCATATTGGACATGTACAGATCCCCCATATTGGACATGTAGAGACCCCCCAGTTTGGACATGTACAGACCCCCCCATATTGGTCATGTATAGATTCCCCATATTGGACATGTACAGACCTCCATATTGGACATGTACAGTCCCCCATATTGGACATGTACAGTCCCTCATATTGGACATGTACAGATCCCCCATATTGGACATGTAGAGACCCCCCAGTTTGGACATGTACAGACCCCCCCATATTGGTCATGTATAGATTCCCCATATTGGACATGAACAGTCCCCCATATTGGACAAGTAAAGACTCCCCATATTGGACATGTACAGTCCCCAATATTGGACATGTACAGTCCCCCATATTGGACATGTACAAGACCCCATATTGGACATGTATAGATCCCCCATATTGGACATGTACAGTCCCATATATTAGACATGTACAGACCCCCCATATTGGACATGTACAGTCCCCCATATTGGACATGTACAGACCCCCCATATTGGACATGTACAGACCCCATATTGGACATGTATAGATCCCCCATATTGGACATGTACAGTCCCCCATGTTAGACATGTACAGACTCCCCATATTGGACATGTACAGTCCCCCATATTGGACATGTACAGACCCCCATATTGGACATGTACAGACCCCGCATATTGGACATGTACAGACCCCCCATATTGGACATGTATAGATCCCCCATATTGGACATGTACATACCCCCCCATAGTGGACATGTACAAACCCCCATATTGGACATGTGCGGATTCCCCCATATTGGACATGTACAGACCGCCCATATTAGACATGTACAGACCCCCATATTGGACATGTACAGGCCCCCCATATTGGAAATGTATAGATCCCCATATTGGACATGTACAGACCCCCATATTGGACATGTACAGACCCCCCCCCATATTGGACATGTACAGACCCCCATATTGGACATGTACAGACCCCCCATATTGGACATGTACAGTCCCTCATATTGGACATGTACAGACCCCCCATATTGGACATTTATAGATCCCCATATTGGACATGTACAGACCCCCCATATTGGACATGTACAGACCCCCCATATTGGACATGTACAGACCCCATATTGGACATGTATAGATCCCCCATATTGGACATGTACAGTCACCCATATTGGACATGTACAGTCCCCCATATTAGACATGTACAGACTCCCCATATTGCACATGTACAGTCCCCCATATTGGACATGTACAGACCCCCATATTGGACATGTACAGACCCCCCATATTGGACATGTACAGACCCCCCATATTGGACATGTATAGATTCCCCATATTGGACATGAACATACCCCCCCATAGTGGACATGTACAGACCCCCATATTGGACATGTGCGTATTCCCCCATATTGGACATGTACAGACCGCCCATATTGGACATGTACAGACCCCCATATTGGACATGTACAGGCCCCCCTTATTGGACATGTATAGATCCCCATATTGGACATGTACAGACCCCCATATTGGACATGTACAGACCCCCCCCCATATTGGACATGTACAGACCCCCATATTGGACATTTATAGCTCACCATATTGGACATGTACAGTCCCCCATATTGGACATGTACAGACCCCCATATTGGACATGTACAGACCCCCATATTGGATATGTACAGACCCCCACATATTGGACATGTATAGATCCCCCATATTGGAAATGTACAGACCCCCCATATTGGACATGTACAGTCCCTCATATTGAACATGTACAGACCCCCCATATTGGACATGTATAGATTCCCCATGTTGGACATGTACAGTCCCATATATTAGACATGTACAGACCCCCCATATTGGACATGTACAGACCCCCCATATTGGACATGTACAGACCCCCCATATTGGACATGTACAGACCCCATATTGGACATGTATAGATCCCCCATATTGGACATGTACAGTCCCCCATATTGGACATGTATAGATCCCCCATATTGGACATGTACAGTCCCCCATATTAGACATGTACAGACTCCCCATATTGGACATGTACAGTCCCCCATATTGGACATGTACAGACCCCCATATTGGACATGTACAGACCCCCCATATTGGACATGTACAGACCCCCATATTGGACATGTACAGACCCCCCATATTGGACATGTATAGATCCCCCATATTGGACATGTACATACCCCCCCATAGTGGACATGTATAGATCCCCCATAGTGGACATGTACAGACCCCCATATTGGACATGTACATACCCCCCCATAGTGGACATGTATAGATCCCCCATATTGGACATGTACAGACCGCCCATATTGGACATGTACAGACCCCCATATTGGACATGTACAGGCCCCCCATATTGGACATGTATAGATCCCCATATTGGACATGTACAGACCCCCCATATTGGACATGTACAGTCCCCCATATTGGACATGTACAGACCCCATATTGGACATGTATAGATCCCCCATATTGGACATGTACAGTCCCCCATATTGGACATGTATAGATCCCCCATATTGGACATGTACAGTCCCCCATATTAGACATGTACAGACTCCCCATATTGGACATGTACAGTCCCCCATATTGGACATGTACAGACCCCCATATTGGACATGTACAGACCCCCCATATTGGACATGTATAGACCCCCCATATTGGACATGTACAGGCCCCCCATATTGGACATGTATAGATCCCCATATTGGACATGTACAGGCTTCATCCAGTCACTGCTGGTTTGTTCCTGCCGTGTTTATTTCCCTCCTCCCCGTCCACCACTAAGAGAAGACTCATTATAGGGCCGAGACCATAAATCTGAGCGGCAAAGTCATTTTCCAGGTGATTTCCAGTCTAGTTGACGCCAATTCTCCGGATCGGAGAGGATGAGGCTCCCAGATCCCTCTGGATCCCCCACTATCAGCCATATGCCATTGATAATTTTTGTGCCTTCCTATGTGGCAGAGATGATTTTGGGCCCCATAAGCACCAGGACCCGGGTGCCGCTGTGGTATGGAAAGCTCCTGGAACACCTCACCATACATGACAGCTTTGTTATGTAAGGCATCGTTCACACGATGAGCTTTTGGTGACTTTTTGATGTTGCAGATTTCCTGTACAATTTCTGCATCCATTACAGGTCACTTGCATTTTTTCAAACGTACGAAGCGTAAAGAACCAAAAACTTATTGTGGAGGCAAAATACCTGTAAATATGATCGAAACGCGTCACAAGAGAAGCTGTGGAGTCACTGCGGATCCTGTCCCGGCGGCGGAGGAGGAGCAATTATTGTGACGGTTTTGTGCTTATTTCCGACACATTGGACCCGGACCACATACTGAATTAGGGCCGTGCAGTTCTTACAGATGATGCTCGTTATTCTAGTCTTATCTGCTCGGTATCGGGTGGTTTTTAGAATGGACCCAGCATATAAAGCCGAGCTCCGCAGCTGATGGCAAGAGGGGGGGGGGAGGGTGCGGGGCTGGATATTTTTTCACCGACTCCGTACAGGAAGCTTAATTAAGACGAGGTAATCAAGAGATGAAATACATTCAATTAACTCCACATTAATCAGGGAGAGTTCACCTCCAAATGCACCAAAGAAGATGTCACATGTGGAATATCATTCATCAGTTCTGGAGTAGCGGAGGGGGGGCGGGGGGAAACATAACTAAAAGACGCGAGGACGGAGGAAAATAATAATAATAATAGTAACTAATGAATGTATTCATTATTAATTCCTTCCTGTTTGTACTGCAGCCATCAACATAGACATCGAGGGAACCTGCTCTCAGCGGATCATTACAATGCAGACCCTACAGGTCCACAATACAGGGTACATCCATACAGAACATTTTCACTGTGGACTTTGCTAAAGATTTCAGCCTTCACATTGCAAAGGATAAAATCCATGATGAAAATTTATACCATAAATTAACAACTTTTTGTAAAATCTTATGCACTATGTAGGTACTGGCTGGGAAAAAAACACTTACTAGAAAGCAGCAGCATTGAGGAAATCATATAGCAGTACTGAGTAGTGAAGCTGTGAATTCAGCTTTGGAGTGACAAAACCTGTGCGAGAAAGTAACTGCAGAATAAAGTACATGGGGTGAGATAAAACACTTACTAACCAAAATTGAAGACATTATACAGCAGCAGTAACATTGTAGGAGTGATTGCAGCATTGGGTAAGAATGAAACACTTACTATAAAGCAGTTGCAGCTTGTAGGACATTATATAGCAGTATCTAGGAGTAAAGATTTAAATCCAACTTTAGGGTGAGATAGAACACTTACTTGAAAGCAGCTGCAGCATGGATGATATCGTACTACAGCACTAAGAGTGACATAAAGCACTAAATTCACCAGTATGGATGACATTATACAGCAGTGCTAACATTTTAGGCAAAAATCCAGCATTGGGTGAGATAAAACACTTACTAGAAAGCATCCACAGTATGGAAGAAATTAAATCGCAGTATCCAGAAGTGAAGCCTTAATACAGCATGGGAGTAAGAAAAAACACTTACTAGAAAGTAGCTGAAGCATGGAGTGCAATTTGCAGCAGTAAGGAGCAGTGCAGATGTGAATTTAGCACTGGAGTAAGACAAAAACACCAACTAGAATCAGAAAAATGAATGACATAATACAGCAGCGCTAACAGTATAAGTGTGAATGCAGCATTAAGTGACATAAAACACTTACTATAAAGCAGCTGCAGCATTGAGGACATTATATAGCAGTACTGAGCAGTGAAGCTTTGAATCCAGCTTTGTGTAGCGATATAACAATGACTAGAAAGCAACTGCAACATGAAGTACTTGGGGTGACATACGACTCTTACTAAAATCATCAAAAATGGCTAAAATTATACAGCAGCAGAAACAATGTATATGTGATTGCAGCAATTGGTAAGCATGAAACACTTACTGTAAAGCAGCTTCTGCTTGTAGGACATTATACAGCAGTACACACTACTGAACAGTTTAGCCAAAGTAGCTGAATAGATGACATTATACATTAGTATTAACAGTGTAGGTGTGAATCCAGCATAGCGTGAGATAAAACACTTACTAGAAAGCAGCAGCATGGTGGATATTATGCAGCAGTACTAAGCTGTGTAGCCGTGACAGTGGGAAAAACACTTTCTAGAATGTAACGCCTGTGACTCTCTCCCTCTGCTTCTCCCTCCCGTTTAGAATAGAAATCTGTAGCTGGACGCCTCAGTGAGCGGGCTGTCCATCTTGGGATTTTAGCAGTTTTCAGAGTTTATAGTGTGTTCAAGATCAATAGGGGAGAAGTGGCTTTTAAGTGGAGAAAGAAGCAGATTTCTCCTGTAAGATACATTGCAATGTTTCTATTATTCTCTTGTACTATTGATTTATACAAGGATGGATAACAGTGAGGTTTAATGTTGTGAGCTCGGCGAGTGGAGGCTGCGTCTTCTGATTGCTCTATGTAGGAAGAGTGTAACTGAGCGCAGTGAGCCGGCGGATGGTGCGTGCTGGTTTTAGGTGAGTTTGTTGCGGCCGCTAACAGCCATTATTGTCCCTTCCTGTGTATGATGTACAGGCACGTACTGTGATGGGGAGACATCCGCCATCGCTGACAATCTTAACACATAGCGGTGGCCTGAAATTGTGCCCTAATGTAGGGAAGTGAGAGGACGTCAGAGCGGTGGAGGGGGAATCCGCATTATCCCTATGGTGTTGGGAATGCTTATATGGTCACGTGAGATATTATTATGTTGGCTCATTAGTATAATATCCATCACCACATCACAGACTGAGTGTGAGATAAGAGATGGTCCCATCAGCACAGAGTATTTCAGGAGAGGATCTGGCTAAAGCCGCCATACACATTAGGCTAATGTCGGCCGAATCCACCGGTATCGATGGGTTCGGACGACAGTCTAATGTATATGATGGCCCCCGGACAATTCACTGTTAGGAGAAATATCGATCAGACATGTCCAATTTCGACATGTCTGATGACACCTCTTTCATAGAGAACACAGGAGCTCGGCCAAATAAGCGCTCACGTATATGGAAAGGGCGGCCGAGATGGCTGCCGGCCAACAGCCATCTACAGTAATGTGTATGGTGGGCTTAAGAGTTACATAGGGGATTGTACAGGAGCCCAGCAGCACAGACTATATCAGGAGAGAGGTGTGCTTATCATGGTGAAGGGCAGAGATTGAATTTTATATTATCCATTGTATTTCAGTAGAGAAGTGGGTGAATTGTAAAGGAAATCACAGACTAGGTGCTACATAGTGGATGAGCAAGTTCCCCAGCAGCACAGAGTATTTCAGGAGATGAGTGTGCTCGAAGCTGTTTGTATATTGTGATTATGGAGAGTATGAGGTTGGAGGTTGCATTGTTGGTGGCACCCCTCCCCCGCTGTATGGAGAATATGAGGGTGGAGGGTGCAGTGCAGGTAGTGCCCCTCCCCCGCTGTATTGTACATTGTGGCTGCATTTACCATTGTCATATTCCCTTGTAGAATGCAATTTTTAGCAGATTAGTCCATGCTGTTAGTGAGTTGTCATTTCACCTCCTTCAGAGGTCGCTGACAGTGTTGTGTGCAGAGGTCACTCACCATGGTGGGTGCAGAGGTGGCTGACTGCAGTATATGCAGAGGTCACTGACAGTGTTGGGTGCAGAGGTCACTCACCATGGTGTGTGCATAGGTGGCTGACTGCAATGTATACAGAGGTTGCTGACAGTGTTGGGTGCAGAGGTCACTCACCATGGTGTGTGCAGAGGTGGCTGACTGCAGTATATGCAGAGGTCACTGACAGTGTTGGGTGCAGAGGTCACTCACCATGGTGGGTGCAGAGGTGGCTGACTGCAGTATATGCAGAGGTCACTGACAGTGTTGGGTGCAGAGGTCACTCACCATGGTGGGTGCAGAGGTGGCTGACTGCAGTATATGCAGAGGTCACTGACAGTGTTGGGTGCAGAGGTCACTCACCATGGTGGGTGCAGAGGTGGCTGACTGCAGTATATGCAGAGGTCACTGACAGTGTTGGGTGCAGAGGTCACTCACCATGGTGTGTGCAGAGGTGGCTGACTGCAGTGTATGCAGAGGTTGCTGACAGTGTTGAGTGCAGAGGCCGCTGATCACGGTGTGTGCAGAGGTGGCTGACTGCAGTGTATGCAGAGGTTGCTGACAGTGTTGGGTGCAGAGGTCACTCACCATGGTGGGTGCAGAGGTGGCTGACTGCAGTATATGCAGAGGTCACTGACAGTGTTGGGTGCAGAGGTCACTCACCATGGTGTGTGCAGAGGTGGCTGACTGCAGTGTATGCAGAGGTTGCTGACAGTGTTGAGTGCAGAGGCTGCTGATCACGGTGTGTGCAGAGGTGGCTGACTGCAGTGTATGCAGAGGTTGCTGACAGTGTTGAGTGCAGAGGCCGCTGATCATGGTGTGTGCAGAGGTGGCTGACTGCAGTGTATGCAGAGGTTGCTGACAGTGTTGAGTGCAAAGGCCACGGATCATGGTGTATGCAGAGGTGGCTGACTGCAGTGTATGCAGAGGTCGCTGGCAGTGTTGAGTGCAGAGGCCGCTGATCACGGTGTGTGCAGAGGTGGCTGACTGCAGTGTAGGCAGAGGTCACTGACAGTGTTGGGTGCAGAGGTCACTCACCATGGTGGGTGCAGAGGTGGCTGACTGCAGTATATGCAGAGGTCACTGACAGTGTTGGGTGCAGAGGTCACTCACCATGGTGTGTGCAGAGGTGGCTGACTGCAGTGTATGCAGAGGTTGCTGACAGTGTTGAGTGCAGAGGCTGCTGATCACGGTGTGTGCAGAGGTGGCTGACTGCAGTGTATGCAGAGGTTGCTGACAGTGTTGAGTGCAGAGGCCGCTGATCACGGTGTGTGCAGAGGTGGCTGACTGCAGTGTATGCAGAGGTTGCTGACAGTGTTGAGTGCAAAGGCCACTGATCATGGTGTATGCAGAGGTGGCTGACTGCAGTGTATGCAGAGGTCGCTGGCAGTGTTGAGTGCAGAGGCCGCTGATCACGGTGTGTGCAGAGGTGGCTGACTGCAGTGTATGCAGAGGTTGCTGACAGTGTTGTGTGCAGAGGTCACTCACCATGGTGTGTGCAGAGGTGGCTTACTGCAGTGTAAGCAGAGGTTGCTGACAGTGTTGAGTGCAGAGGCCACTGATCACATTGTGTGTAGAGGTGGCTGACTGCAGTGTATGCAGAGGTCGCTGACAGTGTTGAGTGCAGAGGTCGCTGATCACGGTGTGTGCAGAGGTGGCTGACTGCAGTGTATGCAGAGGTTGCTGACAGTGTTGAGTGCAGAGGCCGCTGATCACGGTGTGTGCAGAGGTGGCTGACTGCAGTGTATGCAGAGGTTGCTGACAGTGTTGAGTGCAGAGGCCGCTGATCACGGTGGGTGCAGAGGTGGCTGACTGCAGTATATGCAGAGGTTGCTGACAGTGTTGTGTTGCAGAGGTCACTCACCATGGTGTGTGCAGAGGTGGCTGACTGCAGTGTATGCAGAGGTTGCTGACAGTGTTGAGTTCAGAGGCCGCTGATCATGGTGTGTGCAGAGGTGGCTGACTGTGTGCAGAGGTGGCTGACTGCAGTGTAAGCAGAGGTTGCTGACAGTGTTGAGTGCAGAGGCCGCTGATCACGGTGTGTGCAGAGGTGGCTGACTGCAGTGTATGCAGAGGTTGCTGACAGTGTTTAGTGCAGAGGCTGCTGATCACGGTGTGTGCAGAGGTGGCTGACTGCAGTGTATGCAGAGGTCACTGGCAGTGTTGTGTGCAGAGGTCACTCACCATGGTGTGTGCAGAGGTGGCTGACTGCAGTCTATGCAGAGGTTGCTGACAGTGTTGAGTGCAGAGGTGGCTGACTGCAGTGTATGCAGAGGTTGCTGACAGTGCTGTGTGCAGAGGTCACTGTGTTGTATCCAAAGGTCGATGACCATTGTGTTGGAACATGTCACTGACAGTGTTGTGTGCAGAGGTCGCTGATTGCAGTGTGTGCAGAGGTCGCTGATTGCAGTGTGTGCAGAGGTCATTCTGCACTAACTCTGCAGCAAATGGTTGTAAAATCGCAAGCGACATGTTCATATTCTTACATTTTATTTCACATCATGAAAAGTTTTCCCTCAAAAAACAAAACCTCGACTGACTATAACTGAATAACTGAATAATACCAGGTTAAAGGGGTTGTCATTTTTTTATGAAAATGGGGAAACTGCTTGCGTGCTGAAGCCCCTGCTGCTCTGGAGCTGAATGTTGACTGCTGCCCTCTAGTCTTTGGGGACAGGGATCCAGCAGTGACGTCCCCCTGACACAATGTGACCGCTGCAATCAATCACTGTGATTGTGATTTATACGGCACGAGACCACAGAGGCCAGTCATTTTACTGTAGAACTAAAAGTATCAGCAGGCTCTGCCTGCCACAAGAAGCTTCAGCTCAGCATTTAGAATCCTGACCCCTTTCAGCATTGCTGTCCATGGTGCTGAAACCGCAGGAGTGCACACTGACAGTGTCAGGGGGTGCGTGCAGTCCTATGTAAGTAAAGATGAAGCATTGTAGAGTAAAAGGTTCTGAAACTTCCTCCTAGATTCTGTATGAAGTTACTGACAACAATCAAGGACACTGCTTGCTGTCAATGAATATGTATCCAGGATTGTCCAGACTGGATACAGTCGTGACGGGTGAGACGACGCTGATCAGAGCACGGACAGCGCCTCCGGTCGCTGCTGGGACAACACTTTGAGAGTAATGCGCTGCTCTGACCCTGCACATCCATCCACTTGCAGCTCGTGAGAATGAGAAGCATGTAATGCTTTATTTCCCCAGTGGGGGCGCTGCTGGAAAATAAAACAGTTGCTGCAGATCACTGATTACAGCTGTTTATTGGGATTCAGAGCAGATGGATCCTTTTGGTAAAAAGTGAACAACCCCTTTAAGGACACAAAATTACTAACTCTGGGCTATTGCAACCTGTTACTTGGGAGCACGGATCTGCTGCAAATGTAACCAGTGCCCTGTAATAAGGATATTGTCAGACCTCGGTGTGCGCCTCTTGTCACCTTCCTCCGGGAGCGTTTATACCGATGTTTCCTGCAGACAAATTGGTTGCTGAACTCGTGTCACATCCTAAACGAGGAACGGCATAAACTGCCAGGACCCAAGCGTCACAAAGCCGGCGAGGGGGAATGAAGCCTCCTCTGTGTAATTAGTCCCCGGACTGTTCTCATCCATCCGCACCGCCTCTTTCTGCAGCGCTGATTGCGTCCCCTTCGCCGCCGCTTCCCTCCAGATCCGATCAATAATTTTAATCTTCAGGAAGTTGAGCAGAAACCGTGAAGAAATCTCAGGAATAAACAGGTCAAGGGGAAGGAGGCCATTAAGCAAATGTCAGTCCTGTGCAAGAGAGGAAGAAAGGTAAAACGAGCCGAGGCAAATCTTCAATATCCTAGGAAAGCACATAAATTGGGACTTCAGAGCCCTGGAGGCATACGGAGGAGCGGGGAGTCTACTGGAGCTAGTTCACACCTCCAGAACTTTGCACCAACGTGACATTCTGCACCCCTCGGGGACACATAAGGTCAGATTGGTACAGTTTTACACAGACACCACCTGTCAACATGGGCCCAGGGAAGCACTGGGAGTGAGAGGATGTGGCCCAAGTAGTCACTGACGTGGCACCACACCCCTGACAGGCTGAGAGGCCCCTTTCATTAGCCACGGTGAAACAGAACTTTATCAGCCCGGTAGAATTGCCTCATTCAATTTTACCCTGGTCCGTTAACGAAAATTATATAAAGACCAGAAATTAACCCTGGTAGCATGGAAAGTTAAACCAAGAAACAAAAGTGTGGATTCGTGGATCGATATAAAAGAGCAGCCCAAAGTTAAATTATGTATTTTATATATTTAATTGCCTTAAGGGAACACTAGACAATACTCTATATACACAAGGGTTATACATGTATAATGGTCAGATATGCTAATACAATAGTGGTAGGACAAAAGATATAAGCAGATGAATCATGTCAATTACCGGTGTGACGTCCAACCATGTGTGCGCTGGACGTCATGGGGACCTGCGCTTCCAGCTGGTTTCTGGGTCATTCACAGTATGTTACTCAACGTGAGTCCCCCTGTTCGAAAGGGGACCACATGCATCAGAGAAAGAGAGAGCCACATAGCCTTACTCTAGCTTATATCTCCCTTGGGTAACTCCCCTCCTGCCCTCTGGGCTGAACCTGAGTTCCCTCCCCGTGCCCCTGGCAGATAATAATTCCAAATCTTCATATGGGTCATAACTCCTTAATGGACGGTCCTAGCCGGGCCCCATGTACACGTAAAGACTAAACACAGCTGTACTATCTGTTTCCTACTAGCTATTCTACGTATCTCCCCACCCTGTGAGGCCAGAATGGATCGAGAAACTGGACGGTGTCCTGTCAGGTCTGGGGATCTTGGAAATATACACGATGTACGGCTAGGAGGTATAGTATCTCCATAAGCCTTTGAGACTGGGCCCCCTGCTGAGCTCGGTTTCCTGTCAATTCTGGTGAGAGGGAGAAGTTTTTTTTTTTTTTATTTTCCCAGGATACAAACGATTGACATGGAATTATATCTCCAATATTCTTCACAAGCAGTATTACATGTAAATCTTTATAACAAAATTATACGTTTCCAATTTTTGTCCTACTTTTTCATGGCTTTTATGATCATGCTGTTTCTCTCATGAAATTATAGATTTTCTTTATTTCATGTGTATTTCTTATATGTAAAAATAAAGCTAAATTTTCACTCTAACAGAGAACTTTTGCTCCCGTGTTGCTCAGGTGTCAGTGTTATGAGCTGCGTGGTTGAATGTCTGTCCGGGGCATCTCCCCGCCGGAGACGTCTGGCTCGGAGGTAGATCTGTGTGTAGTGTATGCAGGAGATTATGGACCATGTAAAGTGTTTATTGATCCTACACAATGCCTGTCTGCCATACAAAGCAGGACACACAATGAGGAGCGAGCAGCAGAGCTCGTCTGGAGCTCAGCAGATCGATGCCGAGGTCCTGGTACGTAAGTGACAATCCTACAGCCGGACATTAAGGGTTTATTGTTAGTTCCTTCGCTTCACTTGCGCAGGATTGATCCGGACGGTTACACGAACCATTACTTAGTGACAAGGGAAGGTGGTCGTCTGCAGACGATGGCTGGTAATGAACCCGCTCTTCCTTCTTCCAGTAAATCAATCATGTACTGACCATGTGTTAGTGCCCTGTGGTCAGTACCGTAGAATACGGACCCTGCGGAGCGCTCCCCACTGCATCCAGGCATCGCCAACGTCATCTCCTGCTGATACCAGAGGAGAATAGCAGCTCAGACTCATCGACTTAGAATTTTGGAAGAATCATAAGTCTTCATGTACCCGGATGACATAATGCTCACGCCCCGGGCTGGGGTGATCGCCCCTCTGCGGTCATACATCTCAATGTCCTGCTCCCACCACCCACATTAATATCTACGGTGCAGCATAATTATACCCCGCCATTACAGCGCTGCCATTTATATCCTGCTCTGCGCGGCCCACACACATTTCCTGCTCATTTATAGACGTTTTATCATTCGGAGTGATGGCCGGTAATGAGGCTGAGGAAGGAAGCGATACAGGTCCATGACAGGAGGGGGGAAAAGTTTATGCCTTTTGGAGAACTTAACAACTACTACAACCCACACCAGGTTCTTATCCCACAGTCTACAGTATCAATCCTGATCCACAAGTGTAACCTTCCTATTATATTCTGTTTACTCCAGTCACATCCGGAGCTGTATGCACAATTCTGCTGGATGCCACAAGTATAAAACAGTTCATATCATCAGATTGTACAAACGATGATCCATTGTGCTGCACATTACTCAAGAAAGGTCTGCTCAAAGGCGTAGCTGGGCGTTCAGCTCAAGGGGACAAAACAATGGAGGGGGGCGCCTAACAGGTAACCCTGATTACAACTACAATGGCGGACCCTAATTGTGGGTACAGGGGAACCTCAATATGGATATTACCGCCATGCCACCGCACAGTGGTAGATACCAGGGCTGCAGATCATATAGTGATTACAGTACAGTGAAAGACGGTGACTTACAGATGACCTTCTTTCTGATGGAGTCCTTCACTTTTCCCATCTTTTCCATCTTTCCCATTCCGACATGACAAGTTTTTCCATTCACGAGTCAAAAATTACAACAAAGACACATTAACTTCTCACATTGCCAGCGTCATCCCCATCTATTTCCAACCTGCACCCATTACTATCCCTGCTGTTTGGCACAATAACGGCTCCTCTAGGTGCCCCACATAATAATGCCACCACTGTGCCCCTTACATACGTAGTAATAATGCCTCCTTTGTGCCCTCTAGATGGTAAAATTGCTTCCTCGAAAACATTAATGCCCTGTAAAAGTGCTCTAGAAAACAGTGCCCACATTTTCCCCCTAGAAAGTAATAATTCCCCCTGTCCACTTTTGGCTGTCACTGTACTCTGAGTGCCCCTATAACAATATTGCTTCTTAAGTGCCCACATAACGTTTAATAATGTCCCGAGTCCCCAATATACAGCTCCCCAATACACAGTATGATGGACCCACAGCTCCCCTATACACAGTATGATGGGCTCACAGCTCCTCTATGCATAGTATGATGGGCCCACAGCTCCCCTATACACAGTATGATGGGCCCACAGCTCCTCTATACACAGTATGATGGGCCTACAGCTCCTCTATACACAGTATGGTGGGCCCACAGCTTCCCAATACACAATATAATACACCCACAGCTCCCTTATACACAGTATGATGGGCCCACAGCTCCCCTATACACAGTATGATGGGCCCACAGCTCCTCTATACACAGTATGATGGGCCCACAGCTCCTCTATACACAGTATGGTGGGCCCACAGCTTCCCAATACACAATATAATACACCCACAGCTCCCTTATACACAGTATGATGGGCCCACAGCTCCCCTATACACAGTATGATGGGTCCACAGCTCCTCTATACACAGTATGATGGGCCCACAGCTCCTCTATACACAGTATGGTGGGCCCACAGCTTCCCAATACACAATATAATACACCCACAGCTCCCTTATACACAGTATGATGGGCCCACAGCTCCCCTATACACAGTATGATGGGTCCACAGCTCCTCTATACACAGTATGGTGGGCCCACAGCTCCTCTATACACAGTATGGTGGCCCCACAGCTTCCTAATACACAATATAATACACCCATAGCTCCACTATACACAGTATGATGTGCCAACAGCTCCTCTATACACAGTATGATGGGCCCACAGTTCTTCTATACACAGTATGGTGGTCCCAAAGCTTCCTAATACACAATATAATGCACTCAAAGCTCCCCTATACACAGCATGATGGGCCCACAGCTCCTCTATACACAGTATGATGGGCCCACAGATCTCCTATACACAGTATGATGGGCCCACAGCTCCCCTATACACAGTATGATGGGCCCACAGCTCCCCTATATGCAGTACGTTGGGCCCACAGCTTCCATATACACAGTATGATACTCACACTGCTCCCGTATACACAGTATGATGGGCCCAGAGTTCCCCTATACATAGTATGATGGGCCCACAGATCTCCTATACACAGTATGGAGAATCCACAGATCCCCTATACACAATATAATGCACCCACAGTTCCCCTATACACAGTATGATGGGCCCACAGCTCCCCTATACATAGTATGATGGGCCCACAGCTCCCCTATACACAGTATGATGGACCCACAGATCCCCTATACACATTATGGTGGGCCCACAGCTTCCCTATACACAGTATGAGCGACCAACAGATCCCCTATACACAGTAGAGTGAGCTCACAGCTCCCATATACACAGTATGATACCTCCACTGCTCCCCTATACACAGTATGGTGGGGCCAACTGCTCCCCTATACACAGTATAATGCATCCACAGCTCCTCTATACACAGTATGATGGGCCCACAGCTCCTCTATACACAGTATGATGGGCCCACAGCTCCCCTATACACAGTATGATGGGCCCACAGCTCCTCTATACACAGTATGGTGGGCCCACAGCTCCTCTATACACAGTATGGTGGCCCCACAGCTTCCTAATACACAATATAATACACCCATAGCTCCACTATACACAGTATGATGTGCCAACAGCTCCTCTATACACAGTATGATGGGCCCACAGTTCCTCTATACACAGTATGGTGGTACCAAAGCTTCCTAATACACAATATAATGCACTCAAAGCTCCCCTATACACAGCATGATGGGCCCACAGCTCCTCTATACACAGTATGATGGGCCCACAGATCTGCTATACACAGTATGATGGGCCCACAGCTCCCCTATACACAGTATGATGGGTCCACAGATCCCCTATACGCAGTACGGTGGGCCCACAGCTCCCCTATACACAGTATGATACTCACACTGCTCCCGTATACACAGTATGATGGGCCCAGAGTTCCCCTATACATAGTATGATGGGCCCACAGATCCCCTATACACAGTATGGTGAATCCACAGATCCCCTATACACAATATAATGCACCCACAGCTCCCCTATACACAGTATGATGGGCCCACAGCTCCCCTATACACAGTATGATGGGCCCACAGCTCCCCTATACACAGTATGATGGACCCACAGATCCCCTATACACAGTATGGTGGGCCCACAGCTTCCCTATACACAGTATGAGGGACCAACAGATCCCCTATACACAGTAGAGTGAGCTCACAGCTCCCATATACACAGTATGATACCTCCACTGCTCCCCTATACACAGTATGGTGGGGCCAACTGCTCCCCTATACACAGTATAATGCATCCACAGCTCCTCTATACACAGTATGATGGGCCCACAGCTCCTCTATACACAGTATGGTGGGCCCACAGCTCCTCTATACACAGTATGATGGGCCCACAGCTCCCCTATACACAGTATGATGGGCCCACAGCTCCTCTATACACAGTATGGTGGGCCCACAGCTCCTCTATACACAGTATGGTGGCCCCACAGCTTCCTAATACACAATATAATACACCCACAGCTCCACTATACACAGTATGATGTGCCCACAGCTCCTCTATACACAGTATGGTGGGCCCACAGCTCCTCTATACACAGTATGGTGGCCCCACAGCTTCCTAATACACAATATAATACACCCACAGCTCCACTATACACAGTATGATGTGCCCACAGCTCCTCTATACACAGTATGATGGGCCCACAGTTCCTCTATACACAGTATGGTGGTCCCAAAGCTTCTTAATACACAATATAATGCACCCACATCTCCCGTATACACAGTATGATGGGCCCAGAGTTCCCCTATACATAGTATGATGGGCCCACAGATCCCCTATACACAGTATGGAGAATCCACAGATCCCCTATACACAATATAATGCACCCACAGCTCCCCTATACACAGTATGATGGGCCCACAGATCCCCGATACACAGTATGATGGACCCACAGATCCCCTATACACAGTATGGTGGGCCCACAGCTTCCCTATACACAGTATGAGGAACCAACAGATCCCCTATACACAGTAGAGTGAGCTCCTATATACACAGTATGATACCTCCACTGCTCCCCTATACACAGTATAATGCATCCACAGCTCCTCTATACACAGTATGGTGGGCCCACAACTCCCCTATACACAGTATTGTGTCCCACAGCTCCTCTACACACAGTATGATGCGCCCACAACTCCCCTATACACAGTATAATGTCCCCACATCTCCCCTATACACAGCATAATGCCCCCACAGCTCCCCTATAGACAGTATGATGGGCCCACAGCTCCCCTATACACAGTATGCTGGGCCCACGGCTCCCTTATATACAGTATAATGGCCCACAGCTCCCCTGTACATAATATAATGGGCCAACAGCTCTCCTATACACAGTAAAATACCCCCACAGCTCCCCTATACACAGAATGATGGACCCACAGCTCCCCATACACAGTATGATGACCCCCACAGTAGCTCTCACACTGTATAAAGGCCCCTATAGTAGAACCCACACTGTAATGACCCCAACACTGTATAATGGCCTCCACAGTAGTCCCCACACTTTATATGACTCCCACAGTAGCCCTCAAACTGTATAATGGTCCCAGACTGTATAATGGCCCCCAAACCTTATAAGGACCCAACAACAGATGTCCCTACAATGTTTGAGGGGCCCACCAAAAGTATGAGAGACCCCCACACTGTATGAGGGTCCTCCACAGTAATCTCCACACTGTATGATGGCCCCCACGGTAGCACTCAACGTGTATAATGGCTCAACAATTAGCCCCCAAACAATATAATGGCCCTCACATTAGCCCCCAAACTGTATAATAGCCCCCAACATTAGCCCCCAAAGTATATAATGGCCCTACATTAGTTCCCAAACTATAACGGCCAACACACTAGCCCCCAAAGTGTATAATGGCCCCCCACATTAGCCCCAAAACTGTATAATGGCCCCACATTAGCTCCCGAGCTATAACGGCCAACATACTAGCCCCCAAAATGTATATTGGCCCCTCCACTTTATGATGGCCCACCACAGTAGTTTCTACAATGTATTAGGGCCCCCACACTATTTCAGGGACACTTTTTTTCATAATGCCCCCACAATCACCCCAAAGGCTCTAATTAAAATAAAAAACATCATATACTCACCTAATAAAGAATCCTGATGAGGGCATTGTGGGTGGAGAAGCCGAGGCACTGGCACGTGCAAAGAAAGTCAGAGCCCATCACCCTACCGCTCTATAGACTGCAGGCAGGCATATAGTGAAGAGTGGTAATCAGGGAGAACATGTATCCTTGCTCTACAGCAGCGCTTAACCATACAGTTAAGGGTAGCAGTAGCTCTGGAATGACCACACCCTTTGCCTCCATCCCCTGTCAGCTATTGGTCTACATACATAACAGCGCACCATGTGGTCAGGAGCGGTATTATATGTAACACTTATAACTGGTCTACCACATAACAGCACACCATGTGGTCAGGAGCAGTATTACATGTAACACTCATCACTGGTCTATCACATAACAGCGCACCATGTGGTCAGGAGAGGTATTACATGTGACACTTATCACTGGTCTGTCACATAACAGCACACCATGTGGTCAGGAGCAGTATTACATGTAACACTTATCACTGGTCTATCACATAACAGCGCACCATTTGGTCAGGAGCAGTATTACATGTAACACTCATCACTGGTCTATCACATAACAGCGCACCATGTGGTCAGGAGAGGTATTACATGTGACACTTAGCACTGGTCTATCACATAACAGCACACCATGTGGTCAGGAGTGGTATTACATGTAACACTTATAACTGGTCTATCACATAACAGCGCACCATTTGGTCAGGAGCAGTATTACATGTAACACTTATCACTGGTCTATCACATAACAGCGCACCATGTGGTCAGGAGCGGTATTACATGTAACACTTATCACTGGTCTATCACATAACAGCGCACCATGTGGTCAGGAGCGGTATTACATGTAACACTTATCACTGGTCTATCACATAACAGCACAGCATGTGGTCAGGAGCGGTATTACATATAACACTTATCACTGGTCTATGACATAACAGCGCACCATGTGGTCAGGAGCGGTATTACATGTAACACTTATCACTGGTCTATCACATAACAGCACACCATGTGGTCAGGAGCAGTATTACATGTAACACTTATCACTGGTCTATCTCATAACAGCACACCATGTGGTCAGGAGCGGTATTACATATAACACTTATCACTGGTCTATGACATAACAGCGCACCATGTGGTCAGGAGCGGTATTACATGTAACACTTATCACTGGTCTATCACATAACAGCGCACCATGTGGTCAGGAGCGGTATTACATGTAACACTTATCACTGGTCTATCACATAACAGCGCACCATGTGGTCAGGAGCGGTATTACATGTAACACTTATCACTGGTCTATCACATAACAGCGCACCATGTGGTCAGGAGCGGTATTACATGTAACACTTATCACTGGTCTATCACAAAACAGCACACCATGTGCTCAGGAGTGGTATTACATGTAACACTTATCACTGGTCTATCACATAACAGCGCACCATGTGGTCAGGAGCGGTATTACATGTAACACTTATCACTGGTCTATCTCATAACAGCACACCATGTGGTCAGGAGTAGTATTACATGTAACACTTATCACTAGTCTATCACATAACAGCACACCATGTGGTCAGGAGCAGTATTACATGTAACACTAATCACTAGTCTCTCACATAACAGCGCACCATGTGGTCAGGAGCAGTATTACATGTAACACTTATCACTAGTCTATCACATAACAGCACACCATGTCGTCAGGGGCGGTATTACATGTAACACTTATCACTGGTCTATCACATAGCAGCGCACCATGTGGTCAGGAGCGGTATTACATGTAACACTTATTACTGGTCTATCACATAGCAGCGCACCATGTGGTCAGGAGTGGTATTACATGTAACACTTATCACTGGTCTATCACATAACAGCGCACCATGTGGTCAGGAGCGGTATTACATGTAACACTTATCACTGGTCTATCATATAACAGCACGCCATGTGGTCAGGAGCGGTATTACATGTAACACTTATCACTGGTCTATCACATAACAGCGCACCATGTGGTCAGGAGCAGTATTACATGTAACACTTATTACTGGTCTATCACATAACAGCGCACCATGTGGTCAAGAGCGGTATTACATGTAACACTTATCACTGGTCTATCATATAACAGCACGCCATGTGGTCAGGAGCGGTATTACATGTAACACTTATCACTGGTCTATCACATAACAGCGCACCATGTGGTCAGGAGCGGTATTACATGTAACACTTATTACTGGTCTATCACATAACAGCGCACCATGTGGTCAAGAGCGGTATTACATGTAACACTTATCACTGGTCTATCATATAACAGCACGCCATGTGGTCAGGAGCGGTATTACATGTAACACTTATCACTGGTCTATCACATAACAGCGCACCATGTGGTCAGGAGCAGTATTACATGTAACACTTATTACTGGTCTATCACATAACAGCGCACCATGTGGTCAAGAGCGGTATTACATGTAACACTTATCACTGGTCTATCATATAACAGCACGCCATGTGGTCAGGAGCGGTATTACATGTAACACTTATCACTGGTCTATCACATAACAGCGCACCATGTGGTCAGGAGCAGTATTACATGTAACACTTATTACTGGTCTACCACATAACAGCGCACCATGTGGTCAAGAGCGGTATTACATGTAACACTTATCACTGTTCTATCACCTAACAGTGCACCATGTGGTCAGGAGCAGTATTACATGTAACACTTATCACTGGTCTATCACATAACAGCGCACCATGTGGTCAGGAGCGGTATTACATGTAACACTTATCACTGGTCTATCACATAACAGCGCACCATGTGGTCAGGAGCGGTATTACATGTAACACTTATCACTGGTCTATCACATAACAGCACAGCATGTGGTCAGGAGCGGTATTACATATAACACTTATCACTGGTCTATGACATAACAGCGCACCATGTGGTCAGGAGCGGTATTACATGTAACACTTATCACTGGTCTATCACATAACAGCACACCATGTGGTCAGGAGCAGTATTACATGTAACACTTATCACTGGTCTATCTCATAACAGCACACCATGTGGTCAGGAGCGGTATTACATATAACACTTATCACTGGTCTATGACATAACAGCGCACCATGTGGTCAGGAGCGGTATTACATGTAACACTTATCACTGGTCTATCACATAACAGCACACCATGTGGTCAGGAGCGGTATTACATGTAACACTTATCACTGGTCTATCACATAACAGCGCACCATATGGTCAGGAGCGGTATTACATGTAACACTTATCACTGGTCTATCACAAAACAGCACACCATGTGCTCAGGAGTGGTATTACATATAACACTTATCACTGGTCTATCACATAACAGCGCACCATGTGGTCAGGAGCGGTATTACATGTAACACTTATCACTGGTCTATCTCATAACAGCACACCATGTGGTCAGGAGTAGTATTACATGTAACACTTATCACTAGTCTATCACATAACAGCACACCATGTGGTCAGGAGTGGTATTACATGTAACACTTATCACTAGTCTCTCACATAACAGCGCACCATGTGGTCAGGAGCAGTATTACATGTAACACTTATCACTAGTCTATCACATAACAGCACACCATGTCGTCAGGGGCGGTATTACATGTAACACTTATCACTGGTCTATCACATACAGCGCACCATGTGGTCAGGAGCGGTATTACATGTAACACTTATTACTGGTCTATCACATAGCAGCGCACCATGTGGTCAGGAGTGGTATTACATGTAACACTTATCACTGGTCTATCACATAACAGCGCACCATGTGGTCAGGAGCAGTATTACATGTAACACTTATTACTGGTCTATCACATAACAGCGCACCATGTGGTCAGGAGCAGTATTACATGTAACACTTATTACTGGTCTATCACATAACAGCGCACCATGTGGTCAAGAGCGGTATTACATGTAACACTTATCACTGTTCTATCACCTAACAGTGCACCATGTGGTCAGGAGCAGTATTACATGTGATTTTCCAGAACTCCCGTAGTCCGGCTCTGTGCAGCTTCAGATCCTCTTGCCAGCTGTCACATCAGTTTGCAGAGTTTGATTATTGCTCCAATTTTGAGTAATCAGATGTAATGTATTAAACCTTCTTTCCTGCATTTGGCAAAAATAAATGATTTGTGGATTCTTCCGAGGAAGTGAATTCCCAGAATGGTTAATTGATTGGACCGGTTACACTTTACTGACGTCATCCAGCCCAGTGCAGACCAGTCTACTAGCAAACAACCACTAATATTACTGCATGATGGGAGCAGTAGTTCATAAACATTTTGGATGAATATGTGTTACCCATTGTACCACACAGCACCCCCTATGGGAGGATACATGAGGAGCGGTCATGGTCAGTAGCACAGAGAGCCATATATTCATCTCACACAATATCCATCAGAGGTAGCGAACGCGTTGTGTGTCCGGAGCGCGCAGACCTGCAGGCGCTGAGCAAGGTACATGTATTCCCGGAGAAGGTCACCCATTCACTGACTCATTGGGATTCTCCCCTGCAGCTCGGTGACATTCACCCCTCCCCCTCTTATCCTCCAATGTGATTGAACAAGGGACCGAGCTGCAGCTCCACAACCGCGCCAAATGTCACCAACCCGCCACAGAAATAAAGAATAATGGAGGGACAATCCAGAGGGATGGAGCCGTATATTCAGTCCTAGGCACGAGATAAAGCGATGAGGTGAAAGCTGCAGATGATGGAAACCTTCCAGGGGATTGTGCACATGGTCACAACTTGCAGCAGATGTTTCTGCACTAAAACTCGTCTCTTTGTAGGAATAATGCAGCTCCAATATGCAAGTTTTTGATGCTTTTTTTGCAAAAACTGCTACATTTCTGAAAGCATTCACACATTGCAGATTTGAAAAAACACATTCATAGTAAAAAGCATAAGACTTCGAAAATGTCTTCAGCTTTGCTGGTACTGTAAAATGCACGCAAAAAGACACCACTGCAAATGTTGCTGTTGCAGAGTGTGACATGCAGAAGTAGTGCTGTTGCAGAGTGTGACATGCAGAAGTAGTGCTGTTGCAGAGTGTGACATGCAGAAGTAGTGCTGTTGCAGAGTGTGACATGTAGAAGTAGTGCTGTTGCAGAGTGTGACATGCGGATGTAGTGCTGTTGCAGAGTGTGACATGTAGAAGTAGTGCTGTTGCAGAGTGTGACATGCGGATGTAGTGCTGTTGCAGAGTGTGACATGCAGAAGTAGTGCTGTTGCAGAGTGTGACATGTAGAAGTAGTGCTGTTGCAGATTGTGACATGCGGATGTAGTGCTGTTGCAGAGTGTGACATGCAGAAGTAGTGCTGTTGCAGAGTGTGACATGTAGAAGTAGTGCTGTTGCAGAGTGTGACATGCGGATGTAGTGCTGTTGCAGAGTGTGACATGCAGAAGTAGTGCTGTTGCAGAGTGTGACATGCAGAAGTAGTGCTGTTGCAGAGTGTGACATGCAGAAGTAGTGCTGTTGCAGAGTGTGACATGCAGAAGTAGTGCTGTTGCAGAGTGTGACACGCAGAAGTAGTGCTGTTGCTTTAAAAGCATTCAGCAACTCTTAGAAGTAACATAAGCACAGGAGACAGGAAGTGTTTTGCTCCAGAAACATCCAGCAACTAGAGGGGTTAACACAGTCACAGGAGAAGGGGAGTGTTTTAGCAGAGCCCCAGGGGGATTGTGGGGAAGTTGTTTACATTCTGGCTGGAGCCAAAGAGAAAGGTGGCTTATGATCTGTATCTCACAGAAGTCAAGGGAACAGAATTCAGGTCAGAAGGGAAGCTAAACACAAGTCAATTAGACTCCCTGAGCTAACAGTGTGGAGTATTATTGGCCAGGAAGATAAGAACTGGAAGGAATCCTGTCATTGAGATCATCTCCCTCATCACACCCTGCCCCCCCCCCCCTCCATCTCCATGCAGGATAAAGAATGCTGTGTACTATTAAGTCCTTGTGAAGGAAAAGCCTGTGGTTGTGTATGCATTAAAACTGTGCTGTACTGTGCTACCGGATAATAGACTGTGTACTGCTGTGCTGCAAAGGAGACTGTACTGTTATTACTGGAGCCTGTTGCTCAAAGAGACATTTACATTGCACTGACCGTGCCTCATTAAATGTTACTGCTCTACCGTTTATGAAGACTTTTGTCAGATGTGTCTGGTCAGCAACTGAATCTATCGTGTGCCTGAGAGAAGCTGCAGCCTATGGTCGCCCTGAGTAACGGTTCCCCCAGGATTCCAAAGAATTCATGTAACCGGCCTCGCCCCTATCTGAACTTAGGCGGCGTGCGTGTAACAGGAATATTATAAGTGGCTGGTTATGGAGACCTTATGATCTGCTGGCTGTGGAGGGCCTTATGGGGGGGCATTATGTGGGGCTGGCTGTGTGGACAATTTAAGGGGCTAGCTGTGTGGACATTACGAGGGGCTGGCTGTGGGGACATTATTAGGGGCTAGGTGTGTGGACT
This sequence comes from Phyllobates terribilis, assembly GCF_046119375.1. Classification (NCBI taxonomy): domain Eukaryota; kingdom Metazoa; phylum Chordata; class Amphibia; order Anura; family Dendrobatidae; genus Phyllobates; species Phyllobates terribilis. The sequence continues at coordinate 606,301,821 of NW_027362761.1, read as the reverse complement.
TTGAGGGTCTGACTGTGTGGACATTGAGGGGATGGCTGTGTGGACATTACGAGAGACTGACTGTGGGAAACATTACGAGGGGCTGGCTGTAGGGGACATTACAATAGGTTGGCTGTGGGGGACATTATGAGGGGCTAGGTGTTTGGACATTGAGGGGCTATCTGTGTGGACAAGAAGGGGCTGACTCTGGGGAACATTAAAAGGGGCTGACTGTGGGGGACATTACAAGAGGGGATGGTTGTGGGGACATTAAAAGAGGGGCTGGCTGTGGGGAATATCACAAGAGGGGCTGTGGGGGACATCATATTGTATGGGAGACTGTGGGGGACATTATACTGTGTATAGAGGGCTATGGTGGACATTATACCGTGTAGGAGAACGGGGTGAGGAGGGGGTAGAGTTTGGAGAGGAACATGTGGTGGGCAGTGTGAGGGCAAAATGTGAAGAGGCGGCACAGAATGGTTGTGGAGAAGGGGCAGCATGAAATGTGGGCAAAGTATGGAGAGAGTTTAGCATGTCGGGGGATAGTGTGGAGATATAGAGAGTGTAAGGGAAAACAGTGGAGAGGGTACAGCCGTGGTATAGGTCGTGGTTCATAAGGGCGGACTGTGTGGTGGTTATAGCTGATAATGGCTGACATTGTGGAGGTCATCTATATATATAATCGTCTTATCCCGTCTGTCTGTCTGTCCAGGAAATCTCGTGTCGCTAATATTGCCAGCAAATTTAAACACCGTTTTGCTGATTGGTTGCGGTTGCCGGCTGCGACCAATCAGCGATTTTGGCGGCAAATTTGAACAACGTTCTGCTGATTGCGCCCGGTCGGACGCATACATATTCTAGAATACCCGATGTGTTAGAATCGGACCACCATCTAGTCTATATATATAATTGTCTTATCCCGTTTGTCTTTCTGTCTGTCTTTCTGTTTTTCTGTCTGTCAGTCTGTCCAGGAAATCACGCGTCGCTCATTGGTCCGGCCGCTGTCTGTCCAGGAAATCCCGCGTCGCTCATTGGTCCGGCTGCGGCCAATCAGCGATGCGGGATTTCAGAAAAAGATGGCGGCCGTTAACGGCTCATCTACCGGACGAAGGTCAGCGGCGATGCAGCAGGGAGATGGCCGGCGCTCATCTCCCCGCTGCTGGCAGCAGAAGTACCCCGACAGGCGGCGCCGCTCACCTCCATGCGGCTAACGTCGGGAGGGCTGATCACCGGAGGGCAAGTGTGAACGGAGGACCGGGGAGCGGCGCCGCCGGTCGGGATCCTTCTGCTGCGAGTAGCCGCTCATCTCCTGGCTTCTCGCAGCGGAAGTAGCCGCACAGGCAGCGCCGCACGCCAGTCCTCACTAATACGACGCTGATTGGTCGCGGTCGACGCCCGCAACCAATCAGCGATATGGGCGGAAAATTTAAACGCCGCTCTGCTGATTGGTCGCGATGGCCGGCTGCGACCAATCAGCGATTTTGGTGCCAAATTTAAACACCGCTCTGCTGATTGGTCGCGGCCGGCAGCCGCGACCAATCAGCAGTATTGGCGGCAAATTTAAACCCTGCTCTGCTGATTGGTCGCGGCCGCCAGCCACGACCAATCAGCGAGATTGGCGCCAAATTTAAACAACACTCTGCTGATTGGTCGTGGCTGCAAGCCGACCACGACCAATCAGCGAGATTGGCGCCAAATTTAAACACCGCTCTGCTAATTGGTCGCGGCCGCCGGCCGGGAACAATCAGCGATATTGGCGCCAAATTTAAACACCGCTCTGCTGATTGGTCGCGGTCGCCGGCCGCAACCAATCAGCATTATTGGTGCCAAATTTAAACCCCGCTCTGCTGATTGGTCGAGGCCGGCCGCGACCAATCAGCGATATTGCGCCAAATTTAAACACCGTTTTGCTGATTGGTCGCAGTCGCGACTAATCAGCGATTTTATCGCCAAATTTAAACAAGTTCTCCGGTCCTCACTAACACTGTTCGCTGATTGGTCACGTCCGCCACCCGCGACCAATCACCGATATTGCCGCCAAATTTAAACACCGTTTTGCTGATTGGTTACGGTTGCCGGCTGCGACCAATCAGCGATTTTGGCGGCAAATTTGAACAACGTTCTGCTGATTGCGCCCGGTCGGACGCATACATATTCTAGAATACCCGATGTGTTAGAATCGGACCACCATCTAGTCTATATATATAATTGTCTTATCCCGTTTGTCTTTCTGTCTGTCTTTCTGTTTTTCTGTCTGTCAGTCTGTCCAGGAAATCACGCGTCGCTCATTGGTCCGGCCGCTGTCTGTCCAGGAAATCCCGCGTCGCTCATTGGTCCGGCTGCGGCCAATCAGCGATGCGGGATTTCAGAAAAAGATGGCGGCCGTTAACGGCTCATCTACCGGACGAAGGTCAGCGGCGATGCAGCAGGGAGATGGCCGGCGCTCATCTCCCCGCTGCTGGCAGCAGAAGTACCCCGACAGGCGGCGCCGCTCACCTCCATGCGGCTAACGTCGGGAGGGCTGATCACCGGAGGGCAAGTGTGAACGGAGGACCGGGGAGCGGCGCCGCCGGTCGGGATCCTTCTGCTGCAAGTAGCCGCTCATCTCCTGGCTTCTCGCAGCGGAAGTAGCCGCACAGGCAGCGCCGCTCCCCAGTCCTCACTAATACGACGCTGATTGGTCGCGGTCGACGCCCGCAACCAATCAGCGATATGGGCGGAAAATTTAAACGCCGCTCTGCTGATTGGTCGCGATGGCCGGCTGCAACCAATCAGCGATTTTGGTGCCAAATTTAAACACCGCTCTGCTGATTGGTCGCGGCCGGCAGCCGCGACCAATCAGCAGTATTGGCGGCAAATTTAAACCCTGCCCTGCTGATTGGTCGCGGCCGCCAGCCACGACCAATCAGCGAGATTGGCGCCAAATTTAAACAACACTCTGCTGATTGGTCGTGGCTGCAAGCCGACCACGACCAATCAGCGAGATTGGCGCCAAATTTAAACACCGCTCTGCTAATTGGTCGCGGCCGCCGGCCGGGAACAATCAGCGATATTGGCGCCAAATTTAAACACCGCTCTGCTGATTGGTCGCGGTCGCCGGCCGCAACCAATCAGCATTATTGGTGCCAAATTTAAACCCCGCTCTGCTGATTGGTCGAGGCCGGCCGCGACCAATCAGCGATATTGCGCCAAATTTAAACACCGTTTTGCTGATTGGTCGCAGTCGCGACTAATCAGCGATTTTATCGCCAAATTTAAACAAGTTCTCCGGTCCTCACTAACACTGTTCGCTGATTGGTCGCGTCCGCCACCCGCGACCAATCACCGATATTGCCGCCAAATTTAAACACCGTTTTGCTGATTGGTTGCGGTTGCTGACCGCGACCAATCACCGATTTTGGCAGCAATTTTAAACAACGTTCTTCTGATTGCGCCCGGTCGGACGCATACATATTCTAGAATACCCGATGCGTTAGAATTGGGCCACCATCTAGTCTATATAAATAATTGTCTTATCCCGTCTGTCTGTCTGTCTTTCTGTCTGTTTTTCTGTCTGTCAGTCTGTCCAGGAAATCTCGCGTCGATCATTGGTCCGGCCGCTGTCTGTCCAGGAAATCCCGCGTCGCTCATTGGTCCGGCCGCGGCCAATCAGCGACGTGGGATTTCAGAAAAAAGATGGCGGCCGTTAGCGGCTCATCTGCCGCACGGAGGTCAGCGGCGATGCAGCTGGGAGATAAGCGGCGCTAGCAGCAGAACTACCCCGACCGGCGGCGCCGCTGACCTCCATGCGGCTAACGTCGGGAGATCAGCGGCTTGGCCCGCTGATCTCCCGACGGCAAGTGTGAACGGAGGACCGGGGAGCGTCGCCGCCGGTTGGGATGCTTCTGCTGCAAGCAGCAGCTCATCTCCCAGCTGCTCGCAGCGGAAGTACCCGCACAGGCAGCGCCGCTCCCCGGTCCTCACTAATACAACGCTGATTGGTCGCAGCCGCCAGCCGCGACCAATCAGCGATATGGGCGGCAAATTTAAACGCCGCTCTGGTGATTGGTCGCGGCCGCCGCCTGCGACCAGTCAGCGATTTGGGCGCCAAATTTAAATTCGCTCTCCAGTACTCACTAACACGGTTCGCTGATTGGTCGTGGCCGCCGGCCGCGACCAATCAGCGATCTTGGCGCCAAATTTAAACACCACTGTGCTGATTGGTCGCGGCCGCTGCCCGCGACCAATCAGCGATCTTGGCGCAAAATTTAAACACTGCTGTGCGGATTGGTCGCGGCCGCGACTAATCAGCGAAATTGGCGTGAAATTTAAAACCCCGCTTCTCTGATTGGTCGCACCCAGTCGGCCGCGATCAATCAGCAACTGCCGCAGCACGGCCGCAAATTGGCGCCGGATTTTAAACACGCAGGCCACCGTCGGGAGATCAGCGGCACTAGCCACTGATCTCCCGACGGTAGCCGCATGGAAGTCAGCAGCGATGTAGCCGGGAGATGACCGGCGCTAGCCATTCATCTCCCGTCTGCTCACACCAAAAGTACGCGCACATCAACGCCACTCCCCGTTCTCAGTAACACGGGTCGCTGATTGGCCGGCAGCCGCCGGCCGCGACCAATCAGCGATATGGGCGGCAAATTTAAAGGCCGCTCTGCTCTGCACTAGCCGTTCATCTCCCGGCTACTCACACCGAAAGTACCCACACATCAACGCCACTCCCCCGTTCCAATACTGCTGCAACCAATCAGCAGTATTGGCGCCAAATTTAAACCCCGCTCTGCTGATTGGTCGCGGTTGCCGCCGCGACCAATCAGCATTATTGGCGCCAAATTTAAACCCCGCTCTGCTGATTGGTCGCGGTTGCCGCCGTGACCAATCAGCATTATTGGCGCCAAATTTAAACACTGCTCTGCTGATTGGTCGCGGCCGGCAACCGAGACCAATCAGCAGTATTGGCGCCAAATTTAAACCCCGCTCTGCTGATTGGTCGCGGTTGCTGGCCGCGACTAATCAGTATTATTGGTGCCAAATTTAAACCCCGCTCTGCTGATTGGTTTCGGTTGCCGGCCGCGACTAATCAGCATTATTGGCGCCAAATTTAAACACCGCTCTGCTGATTGGTCGCAGTCGCCGGCGGCGACCAATCAGCAGTATTGGCGCCAAATTTAAACCCCGCTCTGCTGATTAGTCGCGACCACCGGCGGTGACCAATCAGCGGTATTGGCGCCAAATTTAAACCCCGCTCTGCTGATTAGTCGCGACCACCGGCGGTGACCAATCAGTGATATTGGCGCCAAATTTAAACACCGCTTTGCTGGTTGGTCGCGGTCGCGACTAATCAGTGATTTTGGTGCCAAATTTAAACACGCTCTCCAGTCCTCACTAACACAGTTCGCTGATTGGTCGCGGCCGCCGCCCGCAACCAATCAGAAGTATTGGCGCCAAATTTAAACCCCGTTCTGCTGATTGGTCGCGGTCACCGGCTGCGACCAATCAGCATTGTTGACGCCAAATTTAAACACTGCTTTGCTTATTGGTCGCGGTGGCCGGCTGCGACCAAGCAGCGATATTGGCGCCAAATTTAAACACCGCTCTGCTGATTGGTCGCGGTTGCCGGCCGCGACTAATCAGCATTTTTGGTGCCAAATTTAAACACCGCTCTGCTGATTGGTCGCGGCCGTGACCAATCACCATTATTGGCGCCAAATTTAAACACCGCTCTGCTGATTGGTCGCGACCGCCGGTCGCAACCAATCAGCATTATTGGCGCCAATTTTAAACCCCGCTCTGCTAATTGGTCACATTCGCTAGCCGCGACCAATCAGCATTATTGGCGCCAAATTTAAACCCCGCTCTGCTGATTAGTCGCAACCGCCGGCCGTGACCAATCAGCGATATAGGCGCTAAATTTAAACACCGCTTTGCTGATTGGTCGCGGTTGCCGGCCGCGACCAATCAGTGATTTTGGCGCCAAATTTAAACACCGCTCTGCTAATTGCGGCCGGTCGGCCGCATACATATTCTAGAATACCCGATGCATTAGAATCGGGACACCAGCTAGTATACCATAAGAGGCTTATTTAGGTCATAGTATGGATAAATATCATTATGTAGAGGGCATTATAATAACACTTTTATTTTTAAGGGAATCGTGTTGGAATTTTCTGCATAAGAGTGGAGAAGATGGATGTCTGCAGAGAAGACCTGTGGATATGAAAAGTTATCATGAAATCTGGACAAGATGGAGACGAAAAGAAAGAAACGACTCAGTCAGAGAAGATGTCACCTATAAAGTACCTGGATATAAATGTTTACTTGTTGATACTGACTAGAACTCAACAGTACTGTGGTTCCTGTATGATACGCAGTCTGATAATGACCGATAATAACTCCCAGCATCCCCTTACCATTGTTAAAGACATACTGTCAGTTGTATGATCATGAGATACAAATGTATATGGCCCTGACTTGACATTACAACTGATTGCTGTACTAAGCTTAGTGATGTAGTTATGTACTTATGGTGGTTCTGGTGATGTATTCATGTACTGATGGTGGTTCTGGTGATTTATTCATTTACTGACGGTGGTTCTCGTAATGTATTTATGCACTGATTATAGTTCTGGTGATGCATTCATGTACTGATAGTGGTTTCAGTGTTGCATTCATGTACTGATGGTGGTTCTAGTGACCTATTTATGTACTGATAATGGCTCTGGTGCCGAATTTATGTACTATTGATGGCTTTCATGTTCTATTTTTGTACTGATGATGATTTTGGTATCACTTTCACGTACTTATGATGGTTCTGGTGATGAATACACCACCAGAACAACCATCACTACATGAATACATCAAAAGAACCACCATCCGTACATGAATACGTCACCAGAACTACTTTCCATAAAGGAATATGGCACCAGAAACACCATCAGTTTTGTTGCAAACTGAATTTGTCACATGATGGACGTAAGAACGATCAGACGTATCCCTTTATCTGTAATGGGGTCTGGTTGGTTTCTGTTAGGATATCTGCGAAATGCTGGACACCTTAATTGAAACATGATCAAACAATGAATTATTCTATATATAACTTAGAAAACACACTCCCTTTTGAGCCTCACCCCTAAAATACACCACTTTGTTTTTACTTTTGCTGGTATTATTGGATGAAAAAAAAGTAACAATTCTAGGGTAAGTGGGGTTTTAGGGGACCTGTAACCTTAGTCTCTGACCCATTCCTTTACTTGGGGGCTGAGGGTTCATCAGGGGGGCACCATCGACTTCATCTGCCTAGGGCACTAAAATACTATGTCCAGGCCCTGACTGTGGGGGCATCATACTGTTTGTGGGGGCCATCATACTGTGTGCATGGGCTGTGGGGGAGCCAGGGGCTATTATTATTTTTAAAGGGCACTCAGAGGACAATATTAAGTGTTATGCGGTCATTTAAGAGGCATTATTACAATATAGAGGCACCAGGGTATTATAACTGCCAAAGGGGCATATATGAGGTGTTACTTTCCAGGGGGTAAAATGTGAGCACTGTTACTCTCTAGGGCACTTACAGAGGGCATTAATATTTTCTAGGGACCCATTTTACCACCTAGAAGGCACAGTGGTGGACATTACTATGTTGCGCACTAAGAAGGGCACTGTCACTATTCCACAGAGTAAGTGCTGGCCGTAATAAGGACACATATGGCTACAGCGGCTCAGCATGGAGAGCGCTTGTAGGAATAGATGGGGACAGGACTGGAAATAAGAGAAATCAAATGTGTCTTTGTTGTAAACTCTGCAGACGAGTCCTGGCTGGAGAAGTCGTCGTGTCGGTCTGGGCCAGATGGACAAGACGGGAAAAGTCAAGTCAATGCTGTCTGCTGTAAGTCACTATCTATAACTGTACTGGTATCTGCCATTATACAGTCACAGTATAGCGGTAATATTGGTCTTGGGCTTTGTATAATGATTTTTTTTTAGTGACCGCATGGTCATCAGCTGGGGTTCCCCTTTACCCACTATGATTATGGCCACCATAGTTATGACATGGTTACCTGGTTAGGGGGCCACTCCGATGTGTTTCGCCCCCCCACCCTGTGCTGAGCCCCTCGCTCCGCCTCTGCTTGACGTGTCTTTCTCAGTTTACTATGTGTATCACAGACATGAAGCTTCGGGAAATTACTTTCTCAGATTTGAATCTCAGTAAATTGAAAACCGTAAGTTTTACATGATCCATTTTCGTGTTATTTAGACTTCAGCCTCCAGAACGATGTAAAGTCTCGTTCCTGCACCCGAGAAAAACATCAATTTGCCTCTAAAATGTCAATTTTTTTTTGTTTGTGCCGCTTTCATCATTTTTAGCTTTTCTTTTTCTGCTGCAAATTCATTTCCATTTTATTTAAAAAAAAAGAAAAAAAAGAAACAGAAATGTAAATGGAATATTTATTGTAACTGCTTGGTAAGAGCCGCTGCCGCCTCGCGGTGCCGCCACCAATTATCAAATCGCAGCCTGAGGACAGCCATGACATTTAGGAGAAAATAACCCCCTCGGGTTCCTTGATGGATCTTCTCTGTCATTCCCGCGGCGTGCCGCACTAACAAACACGGCGGCGCGCAGGTCTGACCTCCGTATCACGCAGGCAGTTATGCCCTAAAGAACTTCTTTTATTTTTGGTGCTAAGTTTCCAACAGTTTTTGATTTTTTTGCCTTTCATTTTTACCTCCCCTTCTTCCATGAGCCATGACTTTTTTATTTTTCCGTCGACCATGTTTCGTGATTTTTTGAGCAACAAGTTGTAATTTTGAATGAAATAATTTCAACAGGCAGTGACCTGAAAAATGAAATAAAAAAATCCATGTGACGTGAAATGGTGAAATAAACAACTCTGCGAGTGTTTTTCTCTGTTTTCTTTTTACAGAATTCATTGTGCTGTAAAAATGATCTGAAAATACGGTTCTCCGGGTCAGTGCGGTTACACAGATACCAAACTTGTAACCATTATTCCACCTGCCTGACAGGGAGGTGTCATGTATAAACAGGTATCAGAGGAGGCAAGGTGTGCCAAGAATACCTTCCCTTACCCCATCATTACTCCATCTCTACCAGCCTAAAAGAAAGGATTCATCCATTCACAAGTATCAGAGGAGTTAGGGCACATGAGAAAAAGACAAAATAATTCTTCACATCCTCTTCTGATCCTTCCATCAGAACAATTCTGCACATCTTCCTCTGATCCTTCCAGCAGATTGATTCTCCACATATTACTATGATCCTTCCATCAGAACTATTCTTCACATCTTCCTCTGATTCTTCCACCAGAATGATTCTCCTCATATTACTATGATTCTTCCATCAGAACAATTCTTCACATCCTTCTCTGATCCTTTTATCAGAACAGTTCGTCACATCCTCCTCTGATCCTTCCATCAGAACAATTCTTCACATCTTCCTCTGATTCTTCCACCAGAATGATTCTCCAATCTCCACATATTACTTTGATCCTTCCATCAGAACAATTCTTCACATCCTTCTCTGATCCTTTTATCAGAACAGTTCGTCACATCCTCCTCTGATCTTTCCATCAGAACAATTCTTCACATCCTTCTCTGATCCTTCTAACAGGATGATTCTTCACATCCTACTATGATCCTTTCATCAGAACGATTCTTCACATCGTTCTCTGATATTTCCATCAGAATGATTCTTCACCTTCTCTTCTGATCCTTTCATCACAATGATTTTTCACATCCTCTTGTGACCCTTTCAGCAGAAAAATTCTTCAAATTCTTCTCTGTTCATTTCATCAGAATGATTCTTTACATCCTCTTCGATCTTTTCATCATAACGATGCTTTACATCCTCTTTTGACCCTTCCTTCCGAACTATTCTTCACATTCTCATTTGATTCTTCCATCATAATGATTCTTTACCTCCTCCTCTGATCCTTCCATCAGAACGACTCTTTACCTCCTCTTCTGATCCTTTCCTAGGTTCTTGGTATGATGTCCTCAACGCTGCATCAGAAGACCTCACAAATTCCGCAGTGTATGAAGTCTTTGCCCCAGTTAGTCCAGCACCAATGACCAGGGAATGTTCCAAAACGTTCCAATCTCTCAATTTCCACATAATAATGTGGGTTTATGCTGACACTGATCACTGGATTTTATGGTGAACCTGGGACCTGTAGTTCTCCAGGGATTCCGGTATACCTTACTGGGTCGTAGAGATCCCGGTAAGCTCGGACCCGGTGTCCGGTATATGTTTCGGGGTGAGCTGGGTAAGCTCCTCTGTCCCCACTGTTACTCACTTTCCACTCGCCTTCGGCCACGCTCGGGCCCTCACTAGGCTACTCACACTAATGGCAGCTTGCCGCTCTTCACCGCTCTTACAGGCGTTGGCACACATTGGGCTCACTTACTTGAGCTCCTGAGTCTAGACTGGGCTTCAGGACCGCTGGAGGCCTAGCTTGCCTACACAGCAACGCACGTGCTTCTCCACACGCACAGCTTTTCACTCTCTGTGCACTTCAGACTAACTGAGCTCGACTCTGTATTCAGGTCTGTACTTGCTGAACTCTCCAGAGGAACTGCTTACTGCCTAGCTCCACCTTCCCTATTTATACTCCTAACGGGCTCCCTCTGCTTGTCTGAGGTGGAAGGTGGAGATGTGTGAATGTTTATGGGGGCCTCTTGTGGAGGATTCCATTAATGCACCCTTCTAGGATCCGTGGTACCAAACGCAGCTGGGCGCCACATTCCCCCCCTAGCAAGGCTCAGGACTCCCGGGCTGAAGTACATTTTAAAACAACAATAGTAAACATTAACAATGCAATAACTCTTCCCTTTATGGGAGGCACATTTCTTAAACGTTGCATAATAACATAAACAGGTACAAAGCGTCCTCAGAATTCAAGTCTCTTATGGTGAGGTTCCCAGACAGGATGTCCATCTCACAGGGTAGAGTACTTGGTGGTTTGACGGACCTGTCCCAAACCCTCAACGAAGGCCCTGGGGTGGCTGCAGGGCATGAAGATCCCGAGTTGGACCTCCAGTAGAGCCACTCCAGACAGGTTTTACTTCTGAGGTCACCTAGAAGGGCACTCCAGGGAGTGCAAATATTTACAAGAAATAGTTTTTGGGATGCACATAGTCCTCAGCCAAAAAGTTCTGTATATCACAAGGGAAATGTCCGTATCACTTAAACTGTTCATCAATAAGGCCAAACACAAAATAATATACATATGCATGAAAACACACAGAAATACAGTTTAATACCCCAGGGGTAACTATCTACATTTGTCAGAGTTTAGCTATCTTACTGATTGTACATGACAGGGGGTTGACCTTTAGTACTACGCGTGGACCTGCGTGGTACTGGAATGCGTGAGGCTCTAATAGGTGCTCTACCTCCCAATGTGTCAGTACTAGGTGTGGCGGGGCTACAAGGCTGCATTGACCTCTCTACAGGACTGACAAGTTCACCATTAGCTGGGCCTTCTTGCTCTGCTCCAACCGAGGATCCTTCTTCAGCACTTACAGGTTCTTCTTGCTGTGGGTAGAAGGTAATTACAGGGATGATTATTGCTCCTCCTAGTTGGGGCCAATCTGCTGGGAAATCTCCTAAGTCAGTGTGTATTACTGCTTCTTTAGGCTTCTCCGGGATAACGAGAGGCACTTCCTCTTGGGGTTTTAGCAGATCTGGACACAACTTTAGGTGATCCCTGGATACTGTTGCAGTCGTCCTTCCTCCGTCTCTACTAATTATGCAGGTCTTCTTATTATCAAATCTTGAATTCAAAACAGTGTAGGGTTCCCTCTCCCACTGGTCATCAAGTTTGTGGTTTCTTCTTTTCCTTTTTAGTACTACTTCACCAGGTGTGAAGGGTTCTGCTTGGGCACCTCTGTTGTATTGAGCTTCCTGCTTGTCCCTCACCCGAGTGAGACTGTCTTCGACACAGGCTTGTAGTCATCTGTACTGCTCCTGTCTGGCCGTGTCCCAGTCCTCAATGGTCACATCCGCTTCTGGTTCTACAACATCAAGCTCCAGGTCCATGGGCAGCTTTCCTGGCCTTGCTCGCATGAGATATGCCGGAGTACAGTTGGTGGAACTTACTGGTATGTGATTGTACAGATCTACTAGGTCAGGTAGTAGGTCTGGCCACTGATTTCTCTCCTCAAGTGGTATGGTCTTTAGCAGGTCGATGATGATGTTATTCATCTTCTCACAGAGACCATTGGTCTGTGGGTGGTACGGTGTAGTTCTTATCTTCTTACACCCGTATAGATGGCAGAACTCCTTGAACAACTCAGCCTTGGTCCGTCAGCACCTGCTCAGGATAACCATGGGGTCTACAGAAATGCACTTGGAACGTCTTTGCTGCTGTCTCTGCCGTCAGGTCTTTGACGGGGGCGACCACCAGGAAACGTGAGTAGTGATCCACCATGGTCAGAGCATAAGAGTACCCTGACCTGCTGGGGGACAGCTTGACATGGTCCAGGGCCACGATCTCCAGGGGTCGAGTCGTCTTGATGGGTTGCAGGGGTGCCTTCTGGCTGCTGTAGTCTTTTCTTCTGAGGCCACAGGGTCCACAGTCCCGGCACCACCGCTCAATGGAGCTGCGCATTCCTACCCAGTAGAATCGACACTTCAGCAGGGTCTCTAGCTTTTTCCAGCAAAAGTGCCCCGCCTGATCGTGGTAGGCCTCCAACACCATTTGGATGTCTGTCTTGGGGACCACTATCTGCCATACCATCTCATGGGTTTTTGAATTGACTTACCTCCGGCACAGCTTCTCGCGGTAGATAAACAGCCGGCTTCTCTCGTTCCACAGCTGCTTTGCTTGCAGAGACGCTTCTTTTTCCAGGGAGGAACCTTCTTGGGTTATCAGCTCCTTGATGCGGCTGACAACCGGATCACTGTCTTGGGTCTCTTTCCAGCTGTGGTGAGGCAGGGGGTTTAACGTCTTCCCACGCTGCCTCCTGGAGGCTCGTTGCTCGTGGATCATCCAATTCCGGTGAAAGGCAGGTAGCTCAATCTCCTCCAGGTCATCCACTTATTCTTCTGTGTCTGACTGGTGAGGCATCCTGGACAGGGCATCGGCGTTGGCGTTCTTGCGGCCCACCCGGTATTTAATTGTGAATTGATAATTTGACAGCCGAGCCATCCATCGTTGTTCCAGTGCCCCTAGCTTAGCTGTTTCAAGATGGGTCAAGGGGTTGTTATCAGTGAAGGCAGTGAACTTACTGGAGGCCAGGTAGTGCTTGAACCTTTCGGTGATGGCCCAGACCAAGGCCAGGAACTCCAACTTAAAGCTGCTATAGTTCTCTGGGTTCCTCTCAGTCGGGCGGAGCTTCCTGCTTGCGTATGCGATCACTTTCTCTTGGCCATTCTGCTTCTGACTTAGGAAAGCGCTCAGACCTTCGTTGCTGGCATCAGTGTACAGCAGGAACGGTAGGCTGTAATCAGGGTAGGCTAGGATCTCATCACCTGTCAGGATCTCCTTCATCTCCTGAAATGACTCGGCTTGCTCCTTACCCCAGTGGAATGGGGGATTTCTGCCTTTGGGGGACTGCCCTACCAGGAGGTCTTGCAGAGGCGCTGCTTTCTTAGTGTAATCTTTTACGAACCTCTGGTAGTATCCTACTAGTCCCAGAAACTGACGCACCTCCTTGAGGTTCTTCGGCTCCAGCCATTTCTGGATGGCAGTGACCTTCTCCGGGTCTGGTGCTACCCCTTCTGGACTGACAATGTGCCCCAGGTACTGTACCTTTCTCTTGAGCAGGTGGCACTTTGAGGGCTTCAGCTTCATCCCGTACAGGGACAGTGACTCAAATACCTCTGCCAGGTGCTTCAAGTGGTCCTCGTATGTTCTTGAGTACACTATCACGTCATCCAGGTATAGTAACACAGTCTCGAAGTTGCGGTGTCCCAGGCAGCACTCCATCAATCTCTGGAACGTTCCAGGGGCGTTGCAGAGTCCAAACGGCATACTGTTGAACTCGCAGAGTCCCATCGGGGTAGTGAAGGCCATCTTTTCCCGATCCTCCTCAGCCACAGCGACTTGCCAGTACCCACTAGTGAGGTCAAGGGTAGAAAAGTAATTTGCAGACTTTAAGGCAGCTAGGGACTCCTCTATGCGTGGTAAAGGGTATGCATCTTTATGTGTAATGCGATTTACTTGTCGGTAATCCACACACATTCTCATACTCCCGTCCTTTTTCCTAACCAGCACTAGGGGAGCTGCCCAGGGACTACAACTATCCCTTATCACTCCCGGCTTCCTCATGTCGTGCAACATTTCCTTAGCCTTCTGATAGTGAGCTGGGGGTATAGGCCTGTAACGATCTTTGATGGGTGGATGGTCACCTGTGGGGATATGGTGTTGAACCCCCTTAATCCTCCTGAAGTCAAGTGGATGTTTACTGAACACCTGCACGTATTCTTGAACCACCCGGTGTACACCCTGTTTTTGATGGGCAGGAGTGGTGTCTGTCCCAACATGAAGCTGTTGACACCAATCCTCCACCTGGGTTGCAGGGTCATTATCCTCCACTTCATTTGGTGAGGTTAAGGACTCCACCGTGTGAATGGAGTTGTTATTTACAGCATGTAATTTGGCAACAGTGGCATAACGTGGCAATCTGACCTCATCTTCCCCACAGTTGAGAAGACGGACGGGCACCCTCCCATTGCGTACATCTACCACTCCTCTGGCGGTTAAGAGCGTGGGTCTGTGCTCGGAGCAAAGGGGTTCTACTACCGCCTGGTAGCTCTGTCCTCTAAGACCTATGGCGGCTCTACACCAGATAAGCATTTCACTCATTAGGGGGATGACAATGGGTATGGGGTCCGTCACCCGCACGTTACCGATTTCACCATCTGTTAACCTTACTTGCTGTTGGTACATCAGGACTCGGATCTCCTTCTGCAGCGCCCTCCTCTGTTTTGGTCTGGCAGTGTCAGCTATCTGTTGGAGCAAGAACACAACTTCTCCCAAACAGTTACCAACAATGTTAGTGCCAAGTACCATGTACGGATTACTGTCATCAGGATTAGTCTCTACTACAATTAGTCCCTGGTCCTTCAGCTCCACTTTCCCCACCTTCACTGTCACATTCTTAACCCCGATTAGGTTAATGGGGAGTCCATTTGAGGCATAAACAGAAAGATTTGGAGCTGGCGGGCTTAAGTCGTCCATGGACCAGAACCTCTTGTAGAGGACATCAGGCATTATGGTTACCTGAGATCCTGTGTCCAGCAGAGCGTGCGTCGGGATGCCGTCCAGCACAATGGACAGGAAAGGTCTTCCTCCGACGAACCTGTTGTACCAGTCTGATGGGCCTGGTGAGTTTACTCCTGGGTATCGGCCCTCGGCCCCAGGGTTTTCTCATTTAAAGGTGTGTCTGGTCTTGCGGCAGCGGTAGCAGGTAGGGTCCTTCTGTGGATGGCGCTGGTCACTGTTCCTCGTAGAGGGTGGTGTTGTCCTCCTCTTCCTTCGCATCCAGGGGACATCCTCAGGGCTATCGGCTAACAGGATTTTCCCTCCGTCCTCGGGCTCCGTCCGCAGCTGCAGAGCACTCAGCACAGTGGTCAGGGTTTTACTCAACTGGCGCACTTCAGAGCGCAGACTGTCCAGCTCTCTAGGGGACGTTGCTGGAACCTTGGCTTCAGCAGCCACTGGGGAAAAGGTGGGTGTTGCAGGCACTGGGGTAGCCCCACCCTGGTAACATTGGCATTTGTTTCCAGGGGCTGCAGTCCTTTTATAGCCATGTCCTTAAGATTGTCAAAGGTGGCATCTGGATGATCTAAGGACCACAAAACGCACAGTCTTGCTCTCCTCTGGAGACCTCAGTCCCCGGACAAACTGTTCCTTCAGCATTTTGTTTTCA
Organism: Phyllobates terribilis; assembly: GCF_046119375.1. Taxonomy (NCBI): domain Eukaryota; kingdom Metazoa; phylum Chordata; class Amphibia; order Anura; family Dendrobatidae; genus Phyllobates; species Phyllobates terribilis. Next base: position 606,285,957 of record NW_027362761.1, on the reverse strand, counting down.
TTTTCGATACTGGTCGGACTAACCTGTTTCAGAGCCCGTAGGGCCCCTTGTAGACGCCAGGCGTAGTCCCGAACATTGTCCTCCGGCTGTTGGGAATAGTTGTAGAACCTCATCTGGAGGTCCACCTCAGTATGATCCTCAAAAACAGTCTGTAGCTTTTTAAAGATTGCGGACACTGACTCCTGGTCTGCGGCCGACCAGGTTTCTACTTCCCGTTCCGCAGCACCAGTCAGTTGTCCTAATACAACAGCGGTCCTCTGCTTGCCTGTCATAGAGTACATGTCCAAGATACCGCATATCTTCCGTTTGAATAAAGACAGGGCATCTGGTTTGCCGTTGTACTGGGGGAGCCACTTTGCTCCAGGAATGTATGGTAGAGTTATGGGGATGACAGGAGTTACAGTCGCTGTTGGTGAAACGGCCGCCTCGGCCTGCTCGGCGTCGGGCGCGGGTTGAACATCAGAGCCGTTAACCAGTATTCTGTTCCTCGGACATTCTGACGCCCCCCTAGTGAACCGTGGCCTACCTTCTTTTTTTTTTCTTCCGGTAGGCCGCAGCTCCGCAGGTGACGGTCGTCTTCAGGACCTTGCGTCGCTTGCGTCCTACGTCAGAGCGTTCAGCGACGCTCCTTCCAGGACCTGGCGCTTCCTGGTTTGACGTCGAGGCGTTGGGGCGTGTCCGGGGTTTCGCGCACTTTTGCAGGTACGCCCCTCAGTTTCCCGCGGTTGCACCCTTCTTCTCGCCTAACAATGGCGGCAATCTTCACCACAGTTTAACATACACAGTTTTTAATTAAAGGCACACAGTACCCGGTGGCAACGGGCATAACACTCATTGCAGCGGGCACGCAATCCTGTTCGTGACGCCAGAAAAGATGACTCGCCCAGGAGGATGGGGACGACTCGGTACCCGGGCCTTTGTCTGGCCTTGGGGATATCACGGTGGTCGGCTCCCGGGCCCGTACTCTGGGGTCAGCTTTTAAAAGGGGATTGTTAATTTTATGGAAGTTCGTGACGCCACCTGTGGTTTCTGGTGAGAATCACCAGCGCTGCGGCAGTCCACTGAGGCCGGTAATTAGGCAGCTCGATGGTATAGCTCCCCACAGGTGGAGCTAGGCCTCAGGGCAGCGTACGGAGAGGGGGATGCAGGACAGGCGAAACCCAGCCGGGTCAGAGCAAGAACAGGGACAGACACGATAGTCACTTCACTACCTTTTACTGATGGAAATTCAGGCACGTCCCGGAGCACTGTAGGGTGAAGGGTGCATATCAGGATCCTCCCCAATAAGCGGGTGTAGGGTCTCCTGTTTCTTGCCTCTACGTAGTAAGTTTCTGACCTGCCTGAAGCTAGGCCTAACTTTATCTCTGTCCTGCACCGGCTGACGTTGTGGTAGGGCCTTCTCTTGGAGTGCACGCTCCCAGCTTATGGGGACCTATGTGTCTCCTGGCTCTGTTACGTATCAGCTCTCTGGTGAACCTGGGACCTATAGTTCTCCAGGGATTCCGCTTATGCCTTACTGGGTCGTAGAGATCCCGGTAAGCTCGGACCCGGTGTCCGGTATATGTTTCGGGGTGAGCTGGGTAAGCTCCTCTATCCTCACTGCTACTCACTTTCCACTCGCCTTCGGCCACGCTCGGGCCCTCACTAGGCTACTCACACTAATGGCAGCTTGCCGCGCTTCACCGCTCTTACAGGCGTTGGCACACCTTGGGCTCACTTACTTGAGCTCCTGAGTCTAGACTGGGCTTCAGGACCGCTGGAGGCCTAGCTTGCCTACACAGCAACGCACGTGCTTCTCCGCACGCACAGCTTTTCACTCTCTGTGCACTTCAGACTAACTGAGCTCGACTCTGTATTCAGGTCTGCACTTGCTGAACTCTCCAGAGGAACTGAACTGCCTAGCTCCACCTTCCCTATTTAACCTCATCCTTACCTTTCCATGGTTCTCAGGATGGCTTCAGCTCTGCTACATTCACATGACAGGCTGAATGGCAGCGCTCAGCTGCGATCCAGCCTGTCATCTCAATGCCATCCCAGCGTGGGAGAATTCTCCTGCTCAAGTACTGAGCGCAGGAGAATTTTCGCACGCTGTCAGTGACGTGCATGAGGTGAACTGAGTTCATTGGTAATGAACTTGGCTCATCTGGATGCCATCACAGCCAGATACTGAGGAGCGCAAGCATACCTGCGCTTCTCAGTGTCTGCGGCATGGCAAGCTGAATGGCAGCTTTCGGCTGCGATCCAGCCTGTCATGTGAATGTAGCAGAGCTGAAGCCGTCGTGGGAACCATGGAAAGGTAAGGATGAGGTTGCTTTATTATTTTACTTTTATTGCAGGAGATCGTTGGCTTCAGCTGGAATGGGCGTGATGGTAAGTATGGTTTAATTTAGAACATTAAAGAATTGTGTGTTTATTTCAATGAAAGGACTTTATTCTGGGTGTTTGTGGGTTTTCTTTAACTTTCACTATGGGGTTAGTAATGGGGGTGTCTTATAGAAGCCTCTCCATTACTAACCTGGGCTTGATGTCAGCTGGCATTATAAGCTGACATCAACCCCAACCCTATTACCCCACTGCCACCGCTACAGGGCAGTGGGAAGAGCGAGGCTAAGTGCCAGAATTGGCGCATCCTATGGATGCGCCATTTCTGGGGCGGCTGACGGCTGGTGTTTCTAGCCTGGGAGGGGGCCAATATTCATGGCTCCCTTCCTGGGCTATTAATATCAGCCCCCAGCTGCCTGCCTAGCCTTTGCTAGCTATTAAAATCGGGGGACCCCACGTCATTTTTTTTTAAATAAATCCTTTATTTTAACACTAAATGACAAGTACATTAAGCAACACTGTCACTGTACTTATTATATATGTGACTGACATGTTTATATCTATCTAATCTATGTGTGATGCTTTATTCTTTCTGTTCTAAATTGTCGGGTACAGGTGTATGCGCTGATGAATTGCCGGCTTTTCATGTTTCACTGTGAGCACTGTTCCCATCGATTTGGGCAATCACTGTAATGCCACAACCACCATGGCTGTGGCATTACAGTGAGTGGCAGACAATCCCTCCATGATTGGTGCTCTAAATAGCGCCAAACATGCAGGACGGGGACCCGAGCTCCCACCCGAGCATCGCGCAAGTACTCGGCGAGCTCCGAGCATCTCGAGTATTGAGATGCTCGGGCGAGTACCGAGCAGTGGCGAGCATGCTCGCTCATCACTAGTGATCGCCACATAACAGGACGCAGATTTACGGAGCGGCCGCTCCATGCCAGTCCGGTGCCCACATTCTGCCAGTTTATCCTACATTAAATAAAAATTCCTTTAAAATGATATAATAATACAAAGAATGGAGGTGGAACTGCCAAACCTAGCTAATATAATACTGCCATATGGTGCTGAGGAGCACCAATTGTAAAGAGAGGACACCTGTGCTAGATGCCATCTAAAGGGGCAACCAGGGGAGTTAAAGGGGCAAAGAAGTGATATCATTACTGACTCCATGTGGCAGTATTATGTGGCCACTGCAGCACAATATTATGCAAATACTATAGGGCAGTATTATGTGGCAATATTATAAAGGTACTTTATGGAAATAGTATATGAGTACTAAAGGGCAGCATTATGTGATATACAGTAGGGTATAATTTTGACACTATATGGTGGTATTATTTGGACTGTATGTGACTTTATTAAGCGGGTACTATAAATAAGTATTATACAGGCTGTATATGGTACTATTACATAAATGCTGTATGGTTGTATTATATGTGTACTATATGGCAGTATTATATGAGCTCACTAACAAAGTACTACAGAGAGAGCATCATTTTAACCAGTTAAGGTATTATATGGGGACTATAAATAGACGTTATGTGGGTTGTATATTGCAGAATTATATGAGGAGTATGTGGTTATGTCATTTGGATACTATATGGCAGTATTATGAGATAGTATATAATTTATGGTCTTTATGGTGGTATAATGCGGGCTGTATATGGCAGTATTATGTGGGTACTATACATGTAATGTGGGCTGTATATGGCAGTTTTATGTGGGTACTATGCATATTATGTGGGCTGTATATGGCAGTATTATCTGCACTCATTAATAAAGCACTGTTATAAGAAGTATTGTGCTGGTATATTGTATAATATACGGTTTGAGCCCTGCAGTATATTGAGGTATAGAGGTATTATATGAGCTGCATATGGCACTATAACGTGGGAACTATGTATCTGTAATATGTTGGATATTATATGACAGTATTATGTGGGGTCAATAAGCTAAATAACTAATGTACATTTATTATTTGGGCGCTATATAGTGGTATCTTTGGCTTCTAGTTGGCAGCATTATCTTGGCACTATATGGCAGTAACATGTGGTCTTAAATGACATTCATACTGTCTGGAAATGGCCAACAATTCAGCAATAGCCACATACAATCATATGCTGATAGCCCATTAGAGGAGGCTCATGTAGCTCAGGCTCTATAGCGCCTCCTCAGGGCGTGTTTACACATTGCAGGTTTTTTGCATATTTTTTTTTTTGCTTTGGTTTGGAAAAACACAGATTTCTACAGTTGATTCTTGCAAAGTTTTGACGGCAAGTTTTCACCATTGAGGTTAAAATAGGTTAACAGGGCAGACAAAAAAAGCGCACCGAAAAAACGTACACAAAAATGCACCAAACACCTCACAGAATTGTCTTCGTAGTTTTCTGACCGTAGTCTGCGTTTTTCATGCAGAAAAAAGCAGGAAAAAAGCCACGTGTGAACAAAGGCGCATCTGAAATTCATCATGTGAACACGGCCTATGAGTGATTCTTATTTAGTTCCGACTTCACATTTCTTCCGTCTCCTTCTGATGTGTTCACATTCCGTTACTTCACTGTTTGTAGCAGAAGTTTCTGGATTAACTTTTCTCCCCACCTGTTCTATGAAGAAAGCGCCGGCAGCCACTGGCCCCAGGTCCGCTCGCACCACCGCTCCATGCTTCCTGCTGACTCCAATCCCAATGTTTAGCGCAGTCGTTTCTACACATATTTGCTGCTTTTCTTATAGCTTTTATTCTCAGCTTTCGCTCTTGTTTTGTTACAATGTAACAATGTCGTCAGGATCCTGATCACATCTGGAGGTGAGGAAACTGTGCCGAGGAGAGGAGATTGCCGAGGAGAGGAGACTGTGCTGAGGAGAGGAGACTGTGCTGAGGAGAGAATACTGTGCTGAGGAGAGGATACTGCTGAGGTGAAGAGACTGTGCCAAAGAAAAGATACTGCGCCAAAGAGAGGAGACTGTCGAGGAGAGAAGACTGTGCTGAGGAGAGGAGACTGTGTCAAGGAGAGGAGACTGTGCTGAGGAGGGGAGACTGCTGAGGTGAGGAGACTGTGCCAAAGAGAGGATAACTGTGCCAAAGAGAGGAAACTGTGCTGAGGAGAGGAGACTGCCGAGGAGAGGAGACTGTGCCGAGGAGAGAATACTGTGCTGAGGAGAGGAGACTGCTGAGAAGAGGAGACTGTGCAAAGGAGCAGAGACTGTGCTGAGGAGAGGAGACTGTGCCTGTGAAAGAAAACTGTGCTGAGGAACAGAGACGGTGCCGAAGAGAGGAGACTGTGCTGAGGAGAGGAGACTGTGCTGAAGAGAGGAGACTGTGCCGTGGAGACTGTGTCGAGGAGTGGAGACTGTGCCAAGGAGACTGAGCCGAGGACATGAGACCATGCCAAGGAGAGGAGACTGCCGAGGAGAGGAGACTATGCAAAGGAGCAGAGACTGTGCTGAAGAGAGGAGACTGTTCCAAGGAACAGAGACTGCCAAAGAAAAGATACTGCGCCAAAGAGAGGACACTGTCGAGGAGAGAAGACTGTGCTGAGGAGAGGAGACTGTGTCAAGGAGAGGAGACTGTGCTGAGGAGGGGAGACTGCTGAGGTGAGGAGACTGTGCCAAAGAGAGGATACTGTGCCAAAGAGAGGAAACTGTGCTGAGGAGAGGAGACTGCCGAGGAGAGGAGACTGTGCTGAGGAGAGGAGACTGTGCCGAGGAGAGAATACTGTGCTGAGGACAGGAGACTGCTGAGGAGAGGAGACTGTGCAAAGGAGCAGAGACTGTGCTGAGGAGAGGAGACTGTGCCTGTGAAAGAAAACTGTGCTGAGGAACAGAGACTGTGCCGAAGAGAGGAGACTGTGCTGAGGAGAGGAGACTGTGCTGAAGAGAGGAGACTGTGCCGTGGAGACTGTGTCGAGGAGTGGAGACTGTGCCAAGGAGACTGTGCCGAGGAGATGAGACCGTGCCAAGGAGAGGAGACTGCCGAGGAGAGGAGACTGTGCAAAGAAGCAGAGACTGTGCTGAGGAGAGGAGACTTTTCCAAGGAATGGAGACTGTGCTGAGGGGAGGAGACTGTGCCTGGGAAAGAAAACTGTGAGGAGGAGCAGAGACTGTGCCAAGGAGAGGAGACTGTGCTGAGGAGAGGAGACTGTGCCAAGGAGAGGAGACTGCCAAGGAGACTGTGTCGAGGAGTGGAGACTGTGCCAAGGAGACTGTACCGAGGAGATGAGACTGTGCCAAGGAGAGGAAACTGCTGAGAAGAGGAGACTGTGCAAAGGAGCAGAGACTGTGCTGAGGAGAGGATACTGTGCCAAAGAGAGGAGACTGCCGAGGAGAGGAGACTGTGCCGATGAGAGGAAACTATGCCGAGGAGAGGAGACTGCTGAGGAGAGGAGACTGCTGAGGAGAGGAGACTGTGCCAAAGATAGGAGACTGTGCCGAGGAGAGAAGACTGTGCCAAGGAGCAAAGACTGTGCCGAGAAGCGGAGACTGTGCCGAGGAACGGAGATTGTGATGATGAGAGGAAACTGTGATGATGAGAGGAGACTGTGCCGAGGAGAGGAGACTGTGCCAAGGAGAAGAGACTGTGCCGAGGAGAGGAGACTGTGCTGAAGAGAGGAGACTGTGCCGAGGAGTGGAGACTGTGCCAAGGAGACTGTGCGGAGGAGATGAGACCGTGCCAAGGAGAGGAGACTGTGCAAAGGAGCAGAGACTGTGCTGAGGAGAAGAGACTGTTCCAAGGAGGGGAGATTGTGCTGAGGCGAGGAGACTGTTCCCAGGAGCGGAGACTGTGCATCGGAAAGAAAACTGTGCCGAGGAGCAGAGACTGTGCCAAGGAGAGGAGACTGTGCCAAGGAGAGAAGACTGTGCTGAGGAGAGCAGACTGCCGAGGAGAAAAGACTGTGCTGAGGAGAGGAGACTGTGCCGAGGAGAGAAGACTGTGCTGAGGAGAGGAGACTGCTGAGGTGAAAAGACTGTGCCAAAGAAAGGATACTGTGCCAAAGCGAGGAGACTGTGCCGGGGAGAGGAGACTGTGCCAAGGAGAGGAGATTGTGCCGAGGAGAGGAGTCTGTGCCAAGGAGAGAAGACTGTGCTGAGGAGAGGAGACTGCTGAGGTGAGGAGACTGTGCCAAAGAGTGGATACTGTGCCAAAGAGAGGAGACTGTGCCGAGGAGAGGAGACTGTGCCGTTGAGTGGAAACTGTGCCGAGGAGAGGAGACTGTTGAGGAGAGGAGACTGTGTCGAAAATAGGAGACTGTGCCGACGAGAGGAGACTGAGCCAAGGAGCGGAGACTGTGCCAAGGAGCGGAGACTGTGCCGAGGAACGGAGGTTGTGCCGAGGAGAGGAAACTGTGATGAGGAGAGGAAATTGTGATGATGAGAGGAGACTGTGCCGAGGAGAGGAGACTGTGCCGAGGAGAAGAGACTGTGCTGAAGAGAGGAGACTGTGCCTAGAAGACTGGGCCGAGGAGAGGAGACTGCCGAGAAGAGGAGACTGTGCCAAGGAGCAGAGACTGTGCTGAGGAGAGGAGAATGTACATGGGAAAGAAAACTGTGCCCGATGAGCAGAGACTGTGCTGAGGAGAAGAGATTGTGCCAAGGAGAGGAGAATGTGCCGAGGAGAGAAGACTATGGCGAGGAGAGGAGACTGTCGAGAAGCGGAGACTGTGCCGAGGAGAGGAGACTGTGCCAAGGACACTGTGCCGAGGAGCAGAGACTGTGCTGAGGAGACTGTGCCACGAAGCGGAGACAGTGCTGAGGAGAGGAGACTGTGCCAAGGAGAGGAGACTGTGCCGAGGAGATGAGACTGTGCCAAGGAGCGGAGGCTGTGCCGAGGAGAGGAGATTGTGCCAAGGAGACTGTGCCTGGGAGAGAAAACTTTGCAGAGGAGAGGAAACTGACGAGGAGAGGAGACTGTGCCTGAGAGAGGAAACTGTGCCGAGGAAAGGAAACTGAACCGCAGAGTTTATGTCCTGATACAAATTAATTGCAGGTAAAACATCAAAGGCTCCCACCGCGGTAGATCATAAAGAGGGGAGACGTCCTAAGAAAACGATCCGAACACAAGAAAAAGAGCAGTATAATGCAAGCATCACCCCCAACATCTGGGGAGGGGGGCGCTGTGTACATAGGCTGAGCTGTGAACTGCAACAACCACATTTATCACTTATATCTGTGGTGTTACATGGGACTGCAGGTGACATCTACTACATTATCTGTACTCAGAGAGTTATCACTGTGTTATCTGTGGTGTTACATAGGACTGCAGGTGATATCTACTACATTATCTGTACTCAGAGAGTTATCACTGTGATATCTGTGGTGTTACATAGGACTTCAGGTGACATCTGCTACATTATCTGCACTCAGAGAGTTATCACTGTGTTATCTGTGGTGTTACATAGGACTGCAGGTGACATCTACTACATTATCTGTACTCAGAGAGATATGACTATTATCTGTGGTGTTACATAGGACTGCAGATGACATGTACTACATTATCTGTGGTGTTACATAGGACTGCATGTGACATCTACATTATCTGTACTCAGAGAGTTATCACTGTTATCTGTGGTGTTACATAGGACTGCAGGTGACATCTACTACATTATCCGTACTCACAGAGTTATCACTGTGTTATCTGTGGTGTTACATAGGACTGCAGGTGACATCTACTACATTATCCGTACTCCGAGAGTTATCACTGTGTTATCTGTGGTGTTACATAGGACTGCAGGTGACATCTACTACATCATCTGTACTCCGAGAGTTATCACTGTGTTATCTGTGATGTTACATAGGACTGCAGGTGACATCTACTACATTATCCGTACTCCGAGAGATATCACTGTGTTATCTGTGGTGTTACATAGGACTGCAGGTGACATCTACTACATTATCTGTACTCAGAGAGATATCACTGTGTTATCTGTGGTGTTACATAGGACTGCAGGTGACATCTACTACATTATCCGTACTCCGAGAGTTATCACTGTGTTATCTGTGGTGTTACATAGGACTGCAGAAACTTTCCTCCTTCAGTTTACCCTAGACCATCCCCATTTTCCTTACGATTTATATTACTCCAGTAATGATAAGATTCCTCCTCCTCGTCTGTGAAGATCTGTTTAGGATCGGGGCCTGATATGAAGAGCTTGACGGTATTATGCGGAGAGATAATTATTCTATCTACAATTAAGATACAATTAAGTGAAACTAACTATAAATAGTGAATGATTCCTTGTGATGGATCCTGGTCCGGATCACGGTGAATACGACAAGTACCATGTCCACAGATATACTCAGTGTGAGTACACGTGGATGACTGTGCCACCTTCTGGGGAAAGTTATAGATGAGGTCATGAATTTTCCGGTTGTTGGACTCTCCATGAACTTGACTGTCAGGGTGTGAAGTGCTGCTTCTTAGGGGCGATGGATGAGTAGAGCGCACTGTCAGGTGCAAGTGATCTGCTGCGTCACATGGAGTCAGTGATTATCTCATTTTTTGGACTCTATGACCAAAAGGAGGAGAGGAAAGGATATACATTGTACATCAATCTTCTCCTTGTCTTTCCCTTTCCCTCCCCTGATGAAGCTGCTTGACCAGAAATACGTGTGGGGTTTCGCCAATCACTTCCCCCTAGGCTGCTATGGTTTCCATATTATGGGTTTGGTATATTGAATACTATAAGATTAATCACCCTATACATACATATATATATATTTATATATTATATAGCTGTTCAGGTTTAACCATTCCACCATACTTCTTTCTCTATGGGCTATATATTAAGACTCATGTGCCTTACTTTATTCATTAATTGTTCTTGTCTGCTCTTCCACATTTCTATAGAGTTATCCACATTTTATTGGCTTTAGTGTTTGCTCTTTAGTATGAGCAGATATTGATATTTGCTCCTTGGTTAATATCTTGCACATTTCTCATACACTTAGATATTTATTCCTGAATATATGGCCCCCCTATATCTGTATATGGGATTTATACACTATTATTTGTACATTTTGTACCTGTATATTTATGCTGGAATCTCAGTGTTGTGGATCTTTTTTAATTGTTTTTATGCAGTATTGATCTTTGGGTTTTCAGTACAATGTATTTCGCACTATACCCAGATACTGTGCTGCTTTCTTCTCCTCCTTCTGGTCAGTACATGTTGTAGTGATGTAGCACCTGATAATATATCTTTGGGCTGTGCGACTACTGCTCGTATAATGGAGAATGACCATAGGACCCCTGAGCCATGATCCCCTGCCCCGAGAGACGTGAAAGACCTATGGACGCCCCTCTCGCCTTCAGAGCAGACCCTTGGGGACTCTTCCAATTCCTGATTTTGAACACTTATGAAAAGTGTCGAAAACAGTAAAAAAATTGTGAAAGATGAAAATTTCCCACATTTTTCAGATGAAGCAGTCGCCAACACGAGTGTGAACATAAACCAGCACCCTGATCCAGTAATATCTCCACTACGGGGGAAGTCATCGGCCGGGTGCCCCCATTGCTTTATCCCCCCAGGGAACGTCTCACGCCTTTACACTTCCATCACTTTTATTGACTTTATGAAACTTTAACTTTAGGTGCAATTATGTCTCTAAGAGCAAGAAGAACATGAGAAGAAGAAAGTCGTCTCCTAAATCATGGGGTCACTTTCCATTAAAGCCACTAATGAGGACCTGCGGGTAATTAACCTGACCTCGGACCGCCGCCCGCAGAGGTGATGGGGCACATTATTGCTGAACTTCAGGATGCACAATCAGATCAATGAAATTCGCCATGAAGATAAGATGTCTGCTCTTTACAGAAGTGACAGAACGACGGTCATCGGGGACAGTGATCGGCTGCTGCCTGACAAAGTCCCTGCTGTCCTGGCGAATGGTCCCTATTAGGAACCAGAAAGTTCTGCACACGTCCTGGTGGGTACGTCCACAAGGGCGAACCTCAATCATCAGGTCCAATTAGTCTACTTGGTTCCTGCAGCACAACAAGGACCTGGAACAGAGCACTCTGGTGGTATAGTAAAATAATTATATCCCTGGTGGTCTAGTGAATTAATAATGTCCATGATGGTCTAGTAAAATAATTATATCCCTAGTGGTCTACTGAATTAATAATATCCCTGGTGGTCTAGTAAAATAATTATATCCCTGGTGGTCTAGTAAAATAATTATATCCCTGGCGGTCTAGTTAAATGATTATATCCCTGGTGGTCTACTGAATTAATAATATCCCTGGTGGTCTAGTAAAATAATTATATCCCTGGTGGTCTAGTAAAATAATTATATCCCTGATGGTCTAGTTAAATAATTATATCCCTGGTGGTCTACTGAATTAATAATATCCCTGGTGGTCTAGTAAAATAATTATATCCCTGGTGGTCTAGTAAAATAATTATATCCCTGGTGGTCTAGTGAATTAATAATATCCTTAGTGGTCTAGTGAATTAATAATATCCTTAGTGGTCTAGTGAGTAATAATATTCCAAGAAGTCTAATGGATTAAAAATATATAGTGAACTAATGGATAAACAATATCAATGGTAATCTAGTGGATTTATAACATCCCTGGAGGTCTAGTGGATTAAAATAATTTCTGGTGGATTAATGGACTAATAATATTCCAGAGGTTGAGTGGATTAATAATATTAACACTATCCCTGGTTGAATAATGAATTAACAAAATCCCTGGTAATGTAGTAAATTAATTTTATCCCTGGTGGTCCAGTGAGTTAATAATGTTCCTGCTGATCTAATGGATTAGTAATATCCTTTGGGTGGTCTAATGGATTAATAATACTCCTGATGGTCTAGTGGGTTAATAATATCCCTGGTGGTCTAGAAGAATAAAAGTATTTCTGGCGGATTAATGGTATCCCTGGTGGTCTAATAGAATAATGGTATCCCTGGTGTTCTAGTCTAGTAGAATAATGGTGTCCCTGGTGGTCTAGTAGAATAATGGTGTCCCTGGTGGTCTAGTGGATTGTAATAATAATGAATTGTATTCAATGTTGCACCTTATAGCTGGAAATAAAAGATTAGTTGCAGTATGATGAGAATCATTGTCTATCTGCATCACCGACGGACAGACGGACGCTATGAAACGATGGTTGGTTTTGGGGTTCTCCCTTCGGTGACTCTTCCTAGGAATAGTTTTGCAGTCAGATACACTCGGGGCTCAGGACTCGGCGGATTCTTCATCCTGTTCCCTATTGATGGATGACGTTTCCGTGTTTGCCGTCGTTTACATTTTCGTAAATGCAAATATATGTAAAACAAGCAAATTGCACAATTAGCGCAGTTTCATTAGCGGCGCTGCTGGAGGAGTGTGCGTGACATTAATAATTGCTGCCATATGTATAAGTGTTATTTACATATATTGTGCTGTAATGGCGTTATCTCTCATGGAGGCTGACATCGGTGTCAGTGTAATTACAGCGGGGGAGGGGGAGACAAATCCCCGGGATTTAATGAGCTGCTTAACACCAGCGCGTTATAAGAACTGAAGCCCGAGCCGCAGTATAGCGGAGATTCTGCTGTGATCTCCTATAGAAAGTGCAGTGGAGACACTCAGAGCGTAGGGGGCGTAATAATAGTCATACTATGCCCGATACTAATGAATCCGCTATCTGCTCTCAAGTATCATCACTGTACCAGCTCTGTGTCCAGACAGCAGCTCTCTCCCCTCTCTCCCAGCACAGTCCCAGTACAGCCCCAGTATGGATGCTGGGACACCAGTACATTGCGGACTGTGCTGCAGATGGCGGCCATGCACTGGCAGAATGACCCACGCTTTTACTTGTCCTGATCGCAGACGGTCTCTTTCCTGAGAGCGAAGTAACATCTCCCCAACCTCCATCGGTTCTCCGCCGTCTGAGCAGATTTTCTGGGGACTAGGACCCGGCATTACAGGAGTCTTTACCTCATTTTGCCTGGACCTCAGCCTCCTATCCACAGGAACAGCTAATTGCATGGCATCCTTCAGAGTCTCAGATGCAGGGAATGCAATTAGCAAATCCTTAACCCTTTCACTCAGACGAGCAAGAAATAGACATTTCAGAGCAGGATCATTTCATTTGACTTCTGAAGCCCACCTTCTAAAGTGTGTGCAATAATTTTCAACATCACCTGACCCCTGAATCAAACGCCTGAGTTCTGCCTCAGCAGATGAGATTGGATCAGGATCGTCATATAATAGACCCATAGCAGAAAAAAATTCTTCTACCGACCTTAAGCATGAATCATTAGGTTGGAGAGAAAAGGCCCACCCCTGTGGTTCATTTTGCAAAAGTGACATAATAAAACCAATGCACTGTGATTCATTCCCAGAGGACCTTGGACTCAAACGAAAATAGAACAAACAAGCATTTTTAAAGGAAAAAAAATCTTGCTATTTACCATAAAAAACATCAGGTAGTCCTACCTTAGGTTCCACAAAATGCGCTCCAGAACAGCTACTCAAGTGTTGCTGGAGCTCGGCCACCTCCAGAGACAATCCCTGCAAGCGTTGAGCCAAATCCTGGACGTAAACCATACTGATCCCCAAATTTCTTTCCTTTTAGTTTTTTGGGCTGGACTTACTGTTATGATCTGCAACATGAACTAAGGAAAGAAAGGGGAAAGCTGTCCCTACAGTAAGACTAAGTTGAATCCCTACGATGTAGCAGGCTGCCTGTTCCTTGCGAACAGACCTGCCTTAGTCCTCGGCTAGTCTGAACGAAGACCTATAGCATAAGGGGAGGGGTCCCTAAAAGAACTAAGGACTGGAACAAAAATGTGACACCTCCAGAGCAGAGAAAGTTGTTGCAGAACACAAAAAGATAAACTGACAAAAAGGTACTAGAGGTCCCAGAGGACCAAGCGAACTGACAGAGATAGGCACCGAAGCACCTGGCTAGAGAAACAGTCAAACAACACTGAAGTCCAGCACAGCCAAAAGGGCGGAGCTGGAATATAAAGGCAGATGGTCACGTGACCGCAAAACACAAGATGGAAAAAACAAACAGGAGGGTTCTAACAGATGGGGGACATATAATACTGGAAGAGGCCCAGGATGGGGACATTATACCAGGATGGGGGACATATATTACTGGAAGGGGCCCAGGATGGGGGATATTATAGCAGAATGGGGGACATATATTACTGAAAGGGGCCCAAGATGGGGGACATTATACCAGGATGGGGGACATATATTACTGGAAGGGGCCCAGGATGGGAGACATTATACCAGGATGGGGGACATATATTACTGGAAGGGGCCCAGGAAGGGGGACATTATACCAGGATGGGGGACATATATTACTGGAAGGGGCCCAGGATGGGGGACATTATACCAGGATGGGGGACATATATTACTGGAAGGGGCCCAAGATGGGGGACATTATACCAGGATGGGAGACATATATTACTGGAAGGGGCCCAGGATGGGAGACATTATACCAGGATGGGGGACATATATTACTGGAAGGGGCCCAGGAAGGGGGACACTATACCAGGATGGGGGACATATATCACTGGAAGGGACCCAGGATGGGGGACATTATACCAGGATGGGGGACATATATTACGGGAACGGGCCCAGGAAGAGGGACATTATATCAGGATGGGGGACATATATTACTGGAAGGGTCCCAGGATGGGGACATTATACCAGGGTGGGGGACATATATTACTGCAAGGGGCCCAGGATGGGGACATTATACCAAGATAGGGGACATATATTACTGGTAGGGGACCAGGATGGGGGACATTATACCAGGATGAGGGACATATATAGCTGGAAGGGGACCAGGATGGGGACATTATACCAGGATAAGGGACATATATTACTGAAAGGGGCCCAGGAAGGGGGACATTATACCAGGATGGGGGACATATATTACTCGAAGGGGCCCAGGATGGAGACATTATACCAGGATGGGGGACATATATTACTGAAAGGGGCCCAGGAAGGGGGACCCTATACCAGGATGGGGTACATATATTACTGGAAGGGGCCCAGGAATTGGGACATTATACCAGGATGGGGGACATATATTACTGGAAGGGGCCCAGGATGGGGACATTTTACCAGGATGGGGGACATATATTATTGGAAAGGGCCAAGGAAGGGGGACATTATACCAGGATGGGGGACATATATTACTGGAAGGGGCCCAAGATGGGGGACATTATACCAGGATAGGGGACATATATTACTGGAAGGGGACCAGGTTGGGGATATTATACCAGGATGGGTAACATATATTATTGGAAGGGGACCAGGATAGGGGACATTATATCAGGATGGGGGACATATATTACTGGAAGGGACTCAGGATGGGGGATATTATACCAGGATGGGGGACATATATTACTAGAAGGGGCCCAGGATGGGGAACATTATACCAGTATGGGGGACATATATTACTAGAAGGGGACCAGGATGGGGATATTATACCAGGATAGGGGACATATATTACTAGAAGGGGCCCAGGATGGGGAACATTATACCAGGATGGGGGACATATATTAGAAGAAGAAGCCCAGGATGAGGGAAATTATACCAGGATGGGGGACATATATTACTGGAAGGGGCCTAGGAAGGGGGACGTTATACCAGGATGGGGGACATATATTACTGGAAAGGGCCCAGGATGAGGGAAATTATACCAGGATGGGGGACATATACTACTGGAAGGGGCCCAGGAAGGGGGACATTATATCAGGATGGGGGAGATATATTACTGGAAGAAGCCCAGGATGGGGGACATTATATAAGGATGGGGGACATATATTACTGGATGGGCCATAGGATGGGGAACATTATACTAGGTTTGGGAACATATATTACTGGAAGGGGGCCCAGGATGGGGAACATTATACCTGGAAGAGCCCAATGGGGACTCTCTAGTTATGCCATTGCCTCCAAACCTCTCTGACATCGCCCTTTCCTTGAAAAAAAAAAATTGGGTGTTTAAACTTCATCCACCTTTAAATTTTCAGATTATGTCGAGGGCGAGTTGTGGGGACCCCATACACATTAAATCATGTGCTTATTTGAGGCCTTCCATAGACATCTGACTGTCGTTTCTCTGTAGCACTCACATGGTGACTCCATCAGGAGCCATCGGTGTATTCATTCTGTAGCTCCAACCTGATAGAGGTCCTCGGTGACAACCTTTTTGTGTTTTTTTGCTATTCCCAGGTATTTCTAAGTTGTTTTCTGGCTTGGACAAGTCTCTACGATCAATTATTTTGCCTGGAGAAAACTGGAGAAGATATGAAGAATTATTGAAGTCAATGCCATAATATGTATTATATAGACGAGCTGAATCGTCAGGAAGAACAGCTGTAATATATACCAGGAGAGGGGTCCAAGGGGGGTCTCCTATTACATCAATATGCCCAGATTCCTCAGGAGTCATTGGGGAAGAAAAATACCTGAATGGGGTTGGGGGCGTCATGTAATCTCCGGCATCGGTTCTTTCTCTGTCCCCCCAAGAAGGAAACATGATAAAGGCACATTACTGTGGATATTGGGGGTGATAGCTACTGCGGAAAGAAAAAAATCTCAACATCCCTCACAACTGCGGGAAAATCCATGACGAAGACAAAAAGTTCCTAAAAGCTTGTAAATAGTTTTAGAGATGGAAAACTTTTTGGTTTGTTTGTTAGTTTGTTTGTTTTTTTCCGCAATTTCTTTCCTGCCAGGAAACATTTGTAAACTATCACCCTCATCATCATGTGCGCCAGGAACATGGCAAGGGCATAACTTTCCAAATCCGTATGTACAAAGAAAGGTGACGGCGAGTTAACGCCATCTGTGCTGGAAGATGTAAGACACCCGGAGCACAAAGGATGATTTACCAATGAGTTCACCCTGATACTTGAGTGATACAAAGTATCTGCAGACGCCAATCACGGAATCGCATTGTATCTCCGGACGAGAACTTGTGCAATCTATAAGACTGGCGGACCCCGTCCTATCCATCAGTTCAGAGGGTAACATAAAGAAGGAACGGGGGAAAGAGAAATGTCTGTAAATTGATGCTCATCCATCTGGCTGCGGCCGCGGTGATGGGGCGACGGTGTCTTACATCTGGAATATGGGCTTTCTACCGAGCCAATTACCACATTTATCTCTCGTAGACTGAGCTCGGCACAAAGCGAGAGGCGATTAGTCAGGAAAGACAATCTAAGCGTACTCAATGTAACGACACAGCAGCACATTACAGGCCGCCGTCAGCAATTGTACCGCAATCATTCTGCTCATTACTGTTAACCATTTATGACCCAGGACCCTCCAGGATTCCCAACTTCTGCAACGTGAAGTCGATCAGTCGATAAGTTGTAAAAATCCAGGAAGTTTATAAAGTTCTGCTACGTAAATGGATTATAATGGCGATACACTGTACAAGAATAATACTGGGATCGTCTACAGAGCTTACACTCTCCACTAATCACATAGGAAGGTAACTGATTCCTGAGTAAAACTGACCATGGTGTGCTGTCATGTGATAGAGTCAGTGATAAGTGTTACATGTAATACCTCTCCTGACCACATGGTGCGTTGTTATGTGATAGACCAGTGATAAGTGTTACATGTAATACCGCTCTTGACCACATGGTGTGCTGTTATGTGATAGAGCAGTGATAAGTGTTACATGTAATACCGCTCCTGACCACATGGTGTGCTGTAATGTGATAGAATCAGTGATAAGTGTTACATGTAATACCTCTCCTGACCACATGGTGTGCTGTAATGTGATAGAATCAGTGATAAGTGTTACATGTAATACCGCTCCTGACCACATGGTGTGCTGTAATGTGATAGAATCAGTGATAAGTGTTACATGTAATACCACTCCTGACCACATGGTGTGCTGTTATGTGATAGAATCAGTGATAAGTGTTACATGTAATACCGCTCCTGACCACATGGTGTGCTGTAATGTGATAGAATCAGTGATAAGTGTTAAATGTAATACCGCTCCTGACCACATGGTGCTCTGTTATGTGAGAGACCAGAGATAAGTGTTACATGTAATACCACTCCTGACCACATGGTGCACTGTTATGTGATAGACCAGTGATAAGTGTAACATGTAATACCACTCCTGACCACATGGTGTGCTGTTATGTGATAGACCAGTGATAAGTGTTACATGTAATACCGCTCCTGACCACATGGTGTGCTGTTATGTGAAAGACCAGTGATAAGTGTTACATGTAATACCGCTCCTGACCACATGGTGTGCTGTTATGTGATAGACCAGTGATAAGTGTTACATGTAATACCGCTCCTGACCACATAGAATCATAGAATCATAGAATCATAGAATCATAGAATGGCAGAGTTGGAAGGGACCTCCTGGGTCATCTGGTCCAACCCCCTGCTCAAAGCAGGATTCACTAGATCATCTCAGACAGATGTCTGTCCAGCTTCTGTTTGAAGACGTCCATTGAAGGGGAACTCACCACCTCTCGTGGCCGCCTGTTCCACTCATTAATCACCCTAACTGTCAAAAAGTTTTTTCTAATATCTAATCTGTGTCTCCTCCCATTTAGTTTCATCCCATTGCTTCTAGTCTTTCCTTGTGTAAATGAGAATAAAGATGATCCTTCTACAATGTGACAGCCCTTGACATATTTGTAGACAGCTATTAAGTCTCCTCTCAGTCTTCTTTTTTGCAAGCTAAACATTCCCAAATCCTGCAACCGTTCCTCATAGGACATGGTTTGCAGACCAGTCACCATTCTGGTCGCTCTTCTCTGAACTTGCTCCAGTTTGTCTATGTCTTTTTTAAAATGTGGTGCCCAAAACTGTACACAGTATTCCAGATGAGGTCTGACCAAAGAGGAGTAAAGACCGATAATGACTTCACGTGATCTAGACTGTATGCTTCTGTTAATACATCCCAGAATTGTATTTGCCTTTTTTGCTGCTGCATCACACTGTTGACTCATGTTCAGTCTATGATCTATTAGTATACCTAAGTCTTTTTCACATGTACTGTTGCTTAGCTCTATTCCTCCCATTCTGTATATGCTTTTTTCATTTTTATTGCCCAGATGTAGTACTTTGCATTTTTCCCTGTTAAAAACATGGTGCGCTGTTATGTGATAGACCAGTGATAAGTGTTACATGTAATACCGCTCCTGACCACATGGTGTGCTGTTATGTGAAAGACCAGTGATAAGTGTTACATGTAATACCGCTCCTGACCACATGGTGTGCTGTTATGTGATAGACCAGTGATAAGTGTTACATGTAATACCGCTCCTGACCACATGGTGCGCTGTTATGTGATAGACCAGTGATAAGTGTTACATGTAATACCGCTCCTGACCACATGGTGTGCTGTAATGTGATAGACCAGTGATAAGTGTTACATGTAATACTGCTCCTGACCACATGGTGCGTTGTTATGTGATAGAACCGGCAGTGATAAGTGTTACATGTAATACCGCTCCTGACCACATGGTGTGCTGTTATGTGATAGAATCAGTGATAAGTGTTACATGTAATACCGCTCCTGACCACATAGTGTGCTGTTATGTGACAGACCAGTGATAAGTGTTACATGTAATACTGCTCCTGACCACATGGTGTGCTGTAATGTGAAAGATCAGTGATAAGTGTTACATGTAATACCGCTCTTGACCACATGGTGTGCTGTAATGTGATGGAATAAGTGATAAGTGTTACATGTAATACTGCTCCTGACCACATGGTGTGCTGTTATGTGATAGACCAGTGATAAGTGTTACATGTAATACCGCTCCTGACCACATGGTGCGCTGTTATGTGATAGACTAGTGATAAGTGTCACATGTAATACCACTCCTGACCACATGGTGCGCTGTAATGTGATAGACCAGGGATAAGTGTTACATGTAATACCGCTCCTGACCACATGGTGCGCTGTTGTGTAATAGACCAGTGATAAGTGTTACATGTAATACTGCTCCTGACCACATGGTGTGCTGTTATGTGATAGACCAGTGATAAGTGTTACTTGTAATACTGCTCCTGACAACATGGTGTGCTGTAATGTGATAGACCAGTGATAAGTGTTACTTGTAATACCACTCCTGACCACATGGTGTGCTGTAATGTGATAGACCAGTGATAAGTGTTACATGTAATACTGCTCCTGACCACATGGTGTGCTGTAATGTGATAGAATCAGTGATAATAAGTGTTACATATAATGTCGCTCCAGACCACATGGTGTGCTGTTATGTGATAGACCAGTGATAAGTGTTACATGTAATGCCGCTCCTGACCACATGGGTTGCTGTTATGTGATAGACCAGTGATAAGTGTTACATGTAATACTGCTCCTGACCACAAGGTGTGCTGTTATGTGATAGACCAGTGATAAGTGTTACATGTAATACTGACCCTGACCATATGGTGTGCTGTTATGTGATAGACCAGTGATAAGTGTTACATGTAATACTGCTCCTGACCACAAGGTGTGCTGTTATGTGATAGACCAGTGATAAGTGTTACATATAATACTGCTCCTGACCACAAGGTGTGCTGTTATGTGATAGACCAGTGATAAGTGTTACATGTAATACTGCCCCTGACCATATGGTGTGCTGTTATGTGATAGACCAGTGATAAGTGTTACATGTAATAGCGCTCCTGACCACATGGTGCGCTGTTATGTGATAAGACCACTGATAAGTGTTACATGTAATACCGCTCCTGACCACATGGTGCGCTGTTATGTGATAGACCAGTGATAAGTGTTACATGTAATACCGCTCCTGACCACATGGTGTGCTGTTATGTGATAGACCAGTGATAAGTGTTACATGTAATTCCACTCCTGACCACATGGTGTGCTGTGATATGATAGATCAGTGATAAGTGTTACATGTAATGCTGCTCCTGACCACATGGTGTGCTGTAATGTGATAGAACCAGTGATATGTTACATGTAATACTGCTCCAGACCACATGGTGTGCTGTAATGTGATAGAACCAGTGATGTGTTACATGTAATACTGCTCCTGACCACATGGTGTGCTGCTATGTGATAGACCAGTGATAAGTGTTACATGTAATACCGCTCCTGACCACATGGTGTGCTGTTATGTGATAGACCAGTGATAAGTGTCACATGTAATACCACCCCTGACGACATGGTGTGCTGTTATGTGATAGACCAGTGATAAGTGTTACATGTAATACCGCTCCTGACCACATGGTGTGCTGTTGTGTGATAGACCAGTGATAAGAGTTACATGTAATACTGCTTCTGACCACATGGTGCGCTGTTATGTGATAGACCAGTGATAAGAGTTACATGTAATACCACTCCTGACCACATGGTGCGCTTTTATGTAATAGACCAGTGATAAGTGTCACATGTAATACTGCTTCTGACCACATGGTGTGCTCTTATGTGATAGACCAGTGATAAGTGTCACATGTAATACCGCTCCTGACCACATGGTGCGCTGTTATGTGATAGACCAGTGAAAAGTGTTACATGTAATACCACTCCTGACCACATGGTGTGCTGTTATGTGATAGACCAGTGATAAGTGTTACATGTAATACCGCTCCTGACCACATGGTGTGCTGTTATGTGAAAGACCAGTGATAAGTGTTACATGTAATACCGCTCCTGACCACATGGTGCGCTGTTATGTGATAGATCAGTGATAAGTGTTACATGTAATACCACTCCTGACCACATGGTGTGCTGTGATATGATAGATCAGTGATAAGTGTTATATGTAATGCTGCTCCTGACCACATGGTGTGCTGTAATGTGATAGAACCAGTGATATGTTACATGTAATACTGCTCCTGACCACATGGTGTGCTGCTATGTGATAGACCAGTGATAAGAGTTACATGTAATACCACTCCTGACCACATGGTGCGCTTTTATGTAATAGACCAGTGATAAGTGTTACTTGTAATACTGCTTCTGACCACATGGTGTGCTGTTATGTGATTGACCAGTGATAAGTGTCACATGTAATACCGCTCCTGACCACATGGTGCGCTGTTATGTGATAGACCAGTGAAAAGTGTTACATGTAATACCACTCCTGACCACATGGTGTGCTGTTATGTGATAGACCAGTGATAAGTGTTACATGTAATACCGCTCCTGACCTCATGGTGTGCTGTTATGTGAAAGACCAGTGATAAGTGTTACATGTAATACCGCTCCTGACCACATGGTGCGCTGTTATGTGATAGATCAGTGATAAGTGTTACATGTAATACCACTCCTGACCACATGGTGTGCTGTGATATGATAGATCAGTGATAAGTGTTACATGTAATGCTGCTTCTGACCACATGGTGTGCTGTAATGTGATAGAACCAGTGATATGTTACATGTAATACTGCTCCTGACCACATGGTGTGCTGCTATGTGATAGACCAGTGATAAGTGTTACATGTAATACAGCTCCTGACCACATGGTGCACTGTTATGTAATAGACCAGTGATAAGTGTTACATGTAATACCTCTCCTGACCACATGGTGTGCTGTAATGTGATAGAACCAGTGATGTGTTACATGTAATACTGCACCTGACCACATGGAGTGCTGCTATGTGATAGACCAGTGATAAGTGTTACATGTAATACCGCTCCTGACCACATGGTGCACTGTTATGTAATAGACCAGTGATAAGTGTTACATGTAATACCGCTCCTGACCACATTATGCTCTGTTTTGTGATAGACCAGTGATAAGTGTTACATGTAGTACCGCTCCTGACCACATGGTGTGCTGTTATGTGATAGATCAGTGATAAGTGTTACATGTAATACGTCTCTTGACCACATGGTGTGCTGTTATGTGATAGACCAGTGATAAATGTTACATGTAATACCTCTCTTGACCACATGGTGCGCTGTTATGTGATAGACCAGTGATAAGTGTTACATGTAATACCGCTCCTGACCACATGGTGCGCTGTTATGTGATAGATCAGTGATAAGTGTTACATGTAATACCTCTCTTGACCACATGGTGTGCTGTTATGTTATAGACCAGTGATAAGTGTTACATGTAATACCTCTCTTGACCACATAGTGCGCTGTTATGTGATAGACCAGTGATAAGTGTTAAATGTAATACCGCTCCTGACCACATGGTGTGCTGTTATGTCATGGGCCATTGATAAGTGTTACATGTAATACCGCTCCTGACCACATGGTGCGCTGTTATGTGATAGACCAGTGATAAGTGTTACATGTAATACCACTCCTGACCACATGGTGTGCTGTTATGTGATAGATCAGTGATAAGTGTTACATGTAATACCGCTCCTGACCACATTGTGTGCTGTTATGTGATAGACCAGTGATAAGTGTTACAAGTAATACCGCTCCTGACCACATGGTGCGCTGTTATGTGATAGACCAGTGATAAGTGTTACATGTAATACCGCTCCTGACCACATGGTGCGCTGTTATGTGATAGACCATTGATAAGTGTTACATGTAATACCGCTCCTGACCACATGGTGCGCTGTAATGTGATAGACCAGTGATAAGTGTTACATGTAATACCGCTCCTGACCACATGGTGTGCTGTTATGTGATAGACCAATGATAAGTGTTACATGTAATACTGGCCCTGACCACATGGTGTGGTGTTATGTGATAGAACCAGTGATAAGTGTTACATGTAATACTGCTTCTGACCACATGGTGTGCTGTTATGTGATAGACCAGTGATAAGTGTTACATGTAATACCGCTCCTGACCACATGGTGTGCTGTTATGTGATAGAACCAGTGATAAGTGTTACATGTAATACTGCTCCTGACCACATGGTGTGCTGTAATGTGATAGACCAGTGATAAGTGTTACATGTAATACCGCTCCTGACCACATGGTGTGCTGTTATGTGATAGACCAGTGATAAGTGTTACATGTAATACTGCTCCTGACCACATGGTGTGCTGTTATGTGATAGACCAGTGATAAGTGTTACATGTAATACCGCTCCTGACCACATGGTGCGCTTTTATGTGATAGACCAGTGATAAGTGTTCCATGTAATACTACTCCTGATCATATGGTGCGCTGTTATGTGATAGACCAGTGATAAGTGTTACATGTAATACCACTCCTGACCACATGGTGTGCTGTTATGTGATAGACCAATGATAAGGGTTACATGTAATACCGCTCCTGACCACATGGTGCGCTGTAGTATGATAGAACCAGTCATGTGTTACATGTAATAACACTCCTGACCACATTTTGTGCTGTTATGTGACAGACCAGTGATAAGTGTTACATGTAATGCCGCTCCTGACCACATGTGCGCTGTAATATGATTGAACCAGTGATGTGTTACATGTAATAACACTCCTGACCACATGGTGTGCTGTTATGTGATAGACCAGTGATAAGTGTTACATGTAATACTGCTCCTGACCACATGGTGCGCTGTTATATGATAGACCAGTGATAAGTGTTACATGTCATACTGCTCCTGACCACATGGTGTGCTGTTATGTGATAGACCAGTGATAAGAGTTACATGTAATAACACTCCTGACCACATGGTGCGCTGTTATGTGATAGACCAGTGATAAGTGTTACATGTAATACCGCTCCTGACCACATGGTGTGCTGTTATGTGATAGACCAATGATAAGTGTTACATGTAATACTGGTCCTGACCACATGGTGTGGTGTTATGTGATAGAACCAGTGATAAGTGTTACATGTAATACTGCTTCTGACCACATGGTGTGCTGTTATGTGATAGACCAGTGATAAGTGTTACATGTAATACCGCTCCTGACCACATGGTGTGCTGTTATGTGATAGAACCAGTGATAAGTGTTACATGTAATACTGCTCCTGACCACATGGTGTGCTGTAATGTGATAGACCAGTGATAAGTGTTACATGTAATACCGCTCCTGACCACATGGTGTGCTGTTATGTGATAGACCAGTGATAAGTGTTACATGTAATACCGCTCCTGACCACATGGTGCGCTTTTATGTGATAGACCAGTGATAAGTGTTCCATGTAATACTACTCCTGATCACATGGTGCGCTGTTATGTGATAGACCAGTGATAAGTGTTACATGTAATACCACTCCTGACCACATGGTGTGCTGTTATGTGATAGACCAATGATAAGGGTTACATGTAATACCGCTCCTGACCACATGGTGCGCTGTAGTATGATAGAACCAGTCATGTGTTACATGTAATAACACTCCTGACCACATTGTGTGCTGTTATGTGATAGACCAGTGATAAGTGTTACATGTAATGCCGCTCCTGACCACATGTGCGCTGTAATATGATTGAACCAGTGATGTGTTACATGTAATAACACTCCTGACCACATGGTGTGCTGTTATGTGATAGACCAGTGATAAGTGTTACATGTAATACTGCTCCTGACCACATGGTGCGCTGTTATATGATAGACCAGTGATAAGTGTTACATGTCATACTGCTCCTGACCACATGGTGTGCTGTTATGTGACAGACCAGTGATAAGTGTTACATGTAATAACACTCCTGACCACATGGTGCGCTGTTATGTGATAGACCAGTGATAAGAGTTACATGTAATACCGCTCCTGACCACATGGTGTGCTGTTATGTGATAGACCAGTGATAAGTGTTACATGTAATAACACTCCTGACCACATGGTGCGCTGTTATGTGATAGACCAGTGATAAGTGTTACATGTAATACCGCTCCTGACCACATGGTGTGCTGTTATGTGATAGACCAGTGATAAGTGTTACATGTAATACTGCTCCTGACCACATGGTGCGCTGTTATGTGATAGACCAGTGATAAGTGTTACATGTAATAACACTCCTGACCACATGGTGCGCTGTTATGTGATAGACCAGTGATAAGTGTTACATGTAATAACACTCCTGACCACATGGTGCGCTGTTATGTGATAGATCAGTGATAAGTGTTACATGTAATACCGCTCCTGACCACATGGTGCGCTGTTATGTGATAGACCAGTGATAAGTGTTACATGTAATTCTTCTCCTGATCACATGCTGTGCTGTTATGTGATAGATCAGTGATAAGTGTTACATGTAATACTGCTCCTGACCACATGGTGCGCTGTTATGTGATAGACCAGTGATAAGTGTAACATGTAATATCTCTTCTGACCACATGGTGTGCTGTTATGTGATAGACCAGTGATAAATGTTACATGTAATACCGCTCCTGACCACATGGTGCGCTGTTATGTGATAGACCAGTGATAAGTGTTACATGTAATTCTTCTCCTGATCACATGCTGTGCTGTTATGTGATAGATCAGTGATAAGTGTTACATGTAATACTGCTCCTGACCACATGGTGCGCTGTTATGTGATAGACCAGTGATAAGTGTAACATGTAATATCTCTTCTGACCACATGGTGTGCTGTTATGTGATAGACCAGTGATAAGTGTAACATGTAATATCTCTTCTGACCACATGGTGTGCTGTTATGTGATAGACCAGTGATAAATGTTACATGTAATACTGCTCCTGACCACATGGTGTGCTGTTATGTGATAGACCAGTGATAAGTGTTACATGTAATACTGCTCCTGACCACATGGTGTGCTGTTATGTGATAGACCAGTGATAAGTGTTACATGTAATACTGCTCCTGACCACATGGTGTGCTGTTATGTGATAGACCAGTGATAAGTGTTACATGTAATACTGCTCCTGACCACATGGTGCGCTGTTATGTGATAGACCAGTGATAAGTGTTACATGTAATTCCACTCCTGACCATATGGTGTGCTGTTATGTGAGAGACCAGTGATAAGTGTTACATGTAATTCTGCTCCTGACCACATGGTGTGCTGTTATGTGAGAGACCAGTGATAAGTGTTACATGTAATACCGCTCCTGACCACATGGTGTGCTGTTATGTGATAGACCAGTGATAAGTGTCACATGTAATACCTCTCCTGACCACATGGTGTGCTGTTATGATATAGACCAGTGATAAGTGTTACATGTAATACCACTCCTGACCACATGGTGTGCTGTTATGTGATTGACCAGTGATAAGTGTTACATGAAATACCGCTCCTGACCACATGGTGCGCTGTTATGTGATAGACCAGTGATAAGTGTTACATGTAATACCGCTCCTGACCACATGGTGTGCTGTTATGTGATAGACCAGTGATAAGTGTTACATGTAATACTACTCCTGACCACATGGTGTGCTGTTATGTGATAGACCAATGATAAGTATTACATGTAATACCGCTCCTGACCACATGGTGCACTGTTATGTGATAGATCAGTCATGTGTTACATGTAATACCGCTCCTGACCACATGGTGTGCTGTTATGTGATAAACCAGTAATAAGTGTTACATGTAATACCGCTCCTGACCACATGGTGCGTTGTTATGTGATAGACCAGTGAAAAGTGTTATATGTAATACCGCTCCTGACCACATGGTGTGCTGTTATGTGATAGACCAGTGATAAGTGTTACATGTAATACCGCTCCTGACCACATGGTGTGCTGTTATGTGATAGACCAGTGATAAGTGTTACATGTAATACCGCTCCTGACCACATGGTGTGCTGTTATGTGATAGACCAGTGATAAGTGTTACATGTAATACTACTCCTGACCACATGGTGTGCTGTTATGTGATAGACCAATGATAAGTATTACATGTAATACCGCTCCTGACCACATGGTGCACTGTTATGTGATAGATCAGTCATGTGTTACATGTAATACCGCTCCTGACCACATGGTGTGCTGTTATGTGATAAACCAGTAATAAGTGTTACATGTAATACCGCTCCTGACCACATGGTGCGCTGTTATGTGATAGACCAGTGAAAAGTGTTATATGTAATACCGCTCCTGACCACATGGTGCGCTGTTATGTGATAGAACCAGTGATAAGTGTTACATGTAATACCGCTCCTGACCACATGGTGCGCTGTTATGTGATAGACCAGTGAAAAGTGTTATATGTAATACCGCTCCTGACCACATGGTGTGCTGTTATGTGATAGAACCAGTGATAAGTGTTACATGTAATACCGCTCCTGACCACATGGTGCGCTGTTATGTGATAGACCAGTGAAAAGTGTTATATGTAATACTGCTCTTGACCACATGGTGTGCTGTTATGTGATAGACCAGTGATAAGTGTTACATGTAATACTGCTCTTGACCACATGGTGCGCTGTTAGAAGGACCTTTCCATTTATAACATGTTGCCTAAACTAAGTACTGTCACTTGGACATTTATTTGCAAACTCCTCTCCTTCTCCATCTAGTGGTGGAATCATTAACTGCTCTTCACTATATCCCTGTGTTATTAGCTTCTGTGTAAAGTTAACCCTGTGGTGGACGGTATGTTACATCTGTGACGTGTGTGACCAGTACTCCGGACCGCCGTCACGCTCACGCTCAGGTTCAGGTCTCTTTACTTTTACTGCAGATACTTTAAGAATTGTAAAGAAATGTCATAATGATTTTTGTAAAAAAGAAAAGAAAAGGAGAAGAATTTTTTTTTTTTTTTAAACTTTTGGATGAGATTAAGTATCACCCTAAAGAAAAGTGAAGCCAAAAGAAGATGAAAGTATGTGACCCCCCAGTGTGAGCCGGTGATGGGAGCCTTGATCTGCTTCTTGCCTGTGACTTTTTCCCTGTCCTCGGGGGAGAGCAGGCGCGCTGCGGAGCGCACGGAGGGCGGCGGTATAAAATATATTTCAACACTCCGGGAAGGTGTCATTATCTCAGAGAGCAAAGGGAACGGATACAATCTCCTCTCTCCAAAGTGCTGGCCCAGGGGGAGCCCGGCACAGGAATACATTATATCAGCCCATTGTCTGCGTCCTCCCTCCGCTCTCCTGAGATGAGAGAGCCGCAGTCAGCGAGCGCAGGAGTAGAGGAGCGATCCTCTGTGAGATGCAGATGACACATGGCATATATTACCGTCCTGTGTGCACCGTCACATACGTTATATAGCAGAGCTCCAACCGCTCGCGGCATTTCTCTTCATCATGGTTGCTGATCCCTGGGATGGATGGGCCCAGGTTATCTCGGAGGAAGGTCGAGTCCCACAATCAGGACAAGTTTGTCTTCTAGATCAGATTTGGAGGAGAAGACGCTCACAGTGACTTCACAAGTGACAAAGTCTGGAGCTTTACTGCCCGGATTGTGTTCTTCTTCCTGCACGTACACTGTGTTCCAAATTATTATGCAAATAATATTTTCTCAGATTTTCCCAAATTACCTATATGAATTGCAGTCATTGTAATTTTCCAGTCAAATAACTATTAGAGTACAATTGAAAGGTTTTTGTATAAACTGCCTATGATAACAGGATATTTTTAAAAAAATAAAACACTCAAACTGCACTCAAAATGCATGTTCCAAATTATTATGCACCGCAGAGTTTTCAACCTTTTCATTTTAATAAAGAACAAAAAAATGGTCATTTTTGAAATTATAAGCATTAGCAGGTTATTACACACTGAAATCAAACAGTTTTCAACTCAAAACTTTATTCTAGGTGATGTTACATTTGCACATAGGACCCCTTGTTCGAAAGGAGCTTCTGAACTCTCTCGTCCATTGAATTTGTCAGGTTTTGGATGGTTTCTGCTTCAATTGTTTTGCATGAGGACAGAATACCCTCCCAGAGCTGTTGCTTAGATGTGAACTGCCTCCCGGCATCATAGACACTCCTTTTGATGATGCTCCAGAGGTTCTCAATGGGGTTGAGGTCAGGGGAGCATGGGGGCCACACCATAAGTTTGTCCCCTTTTATGCCCATAGCAGCCAGAGATGCAGATGTGTTATGTGCAGCATGAGACGGTGCATTATCATGCATGAAAATGATCTCGATGGTCCAGATGGATGGAGTGGAGGATGGCTGGTTGATGGACACCCCATGCAAACACGGCTACGGCACTAACAAGGAGGAGGTGGAGTAATGTTTTGGGTTGGAATCACGGGGAGAGAGATTTTCAGCCCTTTTAGGATCCCTGAAGGGGTAAAGATGAACTCCATAATGTATGTTGAGTTTCTCAAACAGCACTTCCTGCCATGGTTCAAGAAGAAGAACCGTGCATTCCACAGCAAGATCATTTCATGCATGATAATGCCCCGTCTCATGCTGCACATAACACATCTGCATCTCTGGCTGCTATGGGCATAAAAGGGGACAAACTTATGGTGTGACCCCCATGCTCCCCTGACCTCAACCCCATTGAGAACCTCTGGAGCATCATCAAAAGGAGTGTCTATGATGGCGGGAGGCAGTTCACATCTAAGCAACAGCTCTGGGAGGGTATTCTGTCCTCATGCAAAACAATTGAAGCAGAAACCATCCAAAACCTGACAAATTCAATGGACGAGAGAGTTCAGAAGCTCCTTTCGAACAAGCGGTCCTATGTGCAAATGTAACATCACCTAGAATAAAGTTTTGAGGTGAAAACTGTTTGATTTCAGTGTGTAATAACCTGCTAATGCTTAGAATTGCAAAAATGACCATTTTTTTGTTCTTTATTCAAATGAAAAGGTTGAAAACTCTGCTGTGCATAATAATTTGGAACACAGTGTAGATTGGGTGGACATCTTGCGTCGGCCTGGGACATTAGCAGAAAGTGCTGGGCTACATGGCTACTTTTTTAATGCTCCTCCTAGTTGACACATTAGACAAGTCATGATGCAATAATACTTGTCTGAAGAAACAATTCCCAGCATTCCCTTACAATCATGAGACATCCACTGAGACACCATACTGTGCCGCCATGTGTGCTTAATGGATATACTCTACTATGCTGCCTTATGTGCTAAATATACTGTGTTAAATATGTGCTGGATAAATACACTTTACTGTGCTGCCATATATGCTGAAAGGATACACTCTACTGTGCTGCCTTATGTGCTCGCTATACTTTGCCACCACATGTGGAAAGGGTTCTTTACAGTCAGAGCAGTCAGTCTGGAATGCCGACCACAAGAGGTAGCGATAGACGACATTATAACAGCTTTATATATGTGCTGGATATACCGTGCTGCCACATGTGCTCAGTATACTGTGCTGCTATATGTGCTGGATATACTGTGCTGCGACATGTGCTCAGTATACTGTGCTGCTATATGTACAGGATATACTGTGCCGCCACATGTGCTCAGTATACTGTGCCGCTATATGTGCTGGATATACTGTGCTGCCACATGTGCTCAGTATACTGTGCCGTAATATGTGCTGGATATACTGTGCTGCCCCATGTTCTCAGTATACTGTGCTGCTATATGTGTTGGATATACCGTGCTGCCACATGTGCTCAGTATACTGTGCCGCTATATGTGCTGGATATACTGTGCCGCCACATGTGCTCAGTATACTGTGCTGCTATAAGTGCAGGATATACTGTGCTGCCACATGTGCTCAGTATACTCTGCCGCTATATGTGCTGAAAATACTGTGCTGCCACATGTGCTCAGTATACTGTGCCGCTATATGTGCTGGATATACTGTGCTGCCACATGTGCTCAGTAAACTGTGCCGCTATATGTGCTGGAAATACTGTGCTGCCACATGTGCTCAGTATACTGTGCTGCTATATGTGTTGGATATACTGTGCTGCCACATGTGCTCAGTATACTGTGCCACTATATGTGCTGGAAATACTGTGCTGCCACATATGCTCAGTATACTGTGCCACTATATGTGCTGGAAATACTGTGCTGTCACATGTGCTCAGTATACTGTGCCGCTATATGTACAGGATATACTGTGCTGCCACATGTGCTCAGTATACTGTGCCGCTATATGTGCTGGATATACTGTGCTGTCACATGTGCTCAGTATACTGTGCTGCTATATGTGTTGGATATACTGTGCTGCCACATGTGCTCAGTAAACTGTGCCGCTATATGTGCTGGAAATACTGTGCTGCCACATGTGCTCAGTATACTGTGCTGCTATATGTGTTGGAAATACTGTGCTGCCACATGTGCTCAGTATACTGTGCCACTATATGTGTTGGAAATACTGTGCTGCCACATGTGCTCAGTATACTGTGCCGCTATATGTGCTGGAAATACTGTGCTGCCACATGTGCTCAGTATACTGTGCTGCTATATGTGTTGGATATACTGTGCTGCCACATCTGTTCAGTATACTGTGCTGCTATATGTGCAGGATATACTGTGCTGCCACATGTACTCAGTATACTGTGCCGCTATATGTGCTGGATATACTGTGCTGCCACATGTGCTCAGTATACTGTGCCGCTACATGTGCTGGATATACTGTGCTGCCACATGTGCTCAGTATACTGTGCTGCTATATGTGCAGGATATACTGTGCTGCCACATGTGCTCAGTATACTGTGCCGCTATATGTGCTGGATATACCGTGCTGCCACATGTGCTCAGTATACTGTGCCGCTATATGTGCTGGATATACTGTGCTGCCACATGTGCTCAGTATACTGTGCCTCTATATGTGCTGGATATACTGTGCTGCCCCATGTGCTCAGTATACTGTGCCGCTATATGTGCTGGATATACTGTGCTGCCACATGTGCTCAGTATACTGTGCCGCTACATGTGCTGGATATACTGTGCTGCCACATGTGCTCAGTATACTGTGCCGCTATATGTGCAGGATATACTGTGCTGCCACATGTGCTCAGTATACTGTGCCGCTACATGTGCTGGATATACTGTGCTGCCACATGTGCTCAGTATACTGTGCTGCTATATGTGCAGGATATACTGTGCTGCCACATGTGCTCAGTATACTGTGCCGCTATATGTGCTGGATATACTGTGCTGCCACATGTGCTCAGTATACTGTGCCGCTATATGTGCGGGATATACTGTGCTGCCACATGTGCTCAGTATACTGTGCCGCTATATGTGCTGGATATACTGTGCTGCCACATGTGCTCAGTATACTGTGCCGCTACATGTGCTGGATATACTGTGCTGACACATGTGCTCAGTATACTGTGCCGCTATATGTGCAGGATATACTGTGCTGCCCCATGTGCTCAGTATACTGTGCCGCTATATGTGTAGTATATACTGTGCTGCCACATGTGCTCAGTATACTGTGCCGCTATATGTGCTGGATATACTGTGCCGCCACATGTGCTCAGTATACTGTGCCGCTATATGTGTAGTATATACTGTGCTGCCACATGTGCTCAGTATACTGTGCTGCTATATGTGCTGGATATACTGTGCTGCCACATGTGCTCAGTATACTGTGCCGCTATATGTGTAGTATATACTGTGCTGCCACATGTGCTCAGTATACTGTGCCGCTATATGTGCTGGATATACTGTGCTGCCACATGTGCTCAGTATACTGTGCCGTAATATGTGCTGGATATACTGTGCTGCCCCATGTTCTCAGTATACTGTGCTGCTATATGTGTTGGATATACCGTGCTGCCACATGTGCTCAGTATACTGTGCCGCTATATGTGCTGGATATACTGTGCCGCCACATGTGCTCAGTATACTGTGCTGCTATAAGTGCAGGATATACTGTGCTGCCACATGTGCTCAGTATACTCTGCCGCTATATGTGCTGAAAATACTGTGCTGCCACATGTGCTCAGTATACTGTGCCGCTATATGTGCTGGATATACTGTGCTGCCCCATGTTCTCAGTATACTGTGCTGCTATATGTGTTGGATATACCGTGCTGTCACATGTGCTCAGTATACTGTGCTGCTATATGTGTTGGATATACTGTGCTGCCACATGTGCTCAGTAAACTGTGCCGCTATATGTGCTGGAAATACTGTGCTGCCACATGTGCTCAGTATACTCTGCCGCTATATGTGCTGAAAATACTGTGCTGCCACATGTGCTCAGTATACTGTGCCGCTATATGTGCTGGATATACTGTGCTGCCACATGTGCTCAGTAAACTGTGCCGCTATATGTGCTGGAAATACTGTGCTGCCACATGTGCTCAGTATACTGTGCTGCTATATGTGTTGGATATACTGTGCTGCCACATGTGCTCAGTATACTGTGCCACTATATGTGCTGGAAATACTGTGCTGCCACATATGCTCAGTATACTGTGCCACTATATGTGCTGGAAATACTGTGCTGTCACATGTGCTCAGTATACTGTGCCGCTATATGTACAGGATATACTGTGCTGCCACATGTGCTCAGTATACTGTGCCGCTATATGTGCTGGATATACTGTGCTGTCACATGTGCTCAGTATACTGTGCTGCTATATGTGTTGGATATACTGTGCTGCCACATGTGCTCAGTAAACTGTGCCGCTATATGTGCTGGAAATACTGTGCTGCCACATGTGCTCAGTATACTGTGCTGCTATATGTGTTGGAAATACTGTGCTGCCACATGTGCTCAGTATACTGTGCCACTATATGTGCTGGAAATACTGTGCTGCCACATGTGCTCAGTATACTGTGCCACTATATGTGCTGGAAATACTGTGCTGCCACATATGCTCAGTAAACTGTGCCGCTATATGTGCTGGAAATACTGTGCTGCCACATGTGCTCAGTATACTGTGCTGCTATATGTGTTGGATATACTGTGCTGCCACATCTGTTCAGTATACTGTGCTGCTATATGTGCAGGATATACTGTGCTGCCACATGTACTCAGTATACTGTGCCGCTATATGTGCTGGATATACTGTGCTGCCACATGTGCTCAGTATACTGTGCCGCTACATGTGCTGGATATACTGTGCTGCCACATGTGCTCAGTATACTGTGCTGCTATATGTGCAGGATATACTGTGCTGCCACATGTGCTCAGTATACTGTGCTGCTATATGTGCTGGATATACCGTGCTGCCACATGTGCTCAGTATACTGTGCCGCTATATGTGCTGGATATACTGTGCTGCCACATGTGCTCAGTATACTGTGCCTCTATATGTGCTGGATATACTGTGCTGCCCCATGTGCTCAGTATACTGTGCCGCTATATGTGCTGGATATACTGTGCTGCCACATGTGCTCAGTATACTGTGCCGCTACATGTGCTGGATATACTGTGCTGCCACATGTGCTCAGTATACTGTGCCGCTATATGTGCAGGATATACTGTGCTGCCACATGTGCTCAGTATACTGTGCCGCTACATGTGCTGGATATACTGTGCTGCCACATGTGCTCAGTATACTGTGCTGCTATATGTGCAGGATATACTGTGCTGCCACATGTGCTCAGTATACTGTGCCGCTATATGTGCTGGATATACTGTGCTGCCACATGTGCTCAGTATACTGTGCCGCTATATGTGCGGGATATACTGTGCTGCCACATGTGCTCAGTATACTGTGCCGCTATATGTGCTGGATATACTGTGCTGCCACATGTGCTCAGTATACTGTGCCGCTACATGTGCTGGATATACTGTGCTGACACATGTGCTCAGTATACTGTGCCG
Source organism: Phyllobates terribilis (assembly GCF_046119375.1). Taxonomy (NCBI): domain Eukaryota; kingdom Metazoa; phylum Chordata; class Amphibia; order Anura; family Dendrobatidae; genus Phyllobates; species Phyllobates terribilis. The sequence continues at coordinate 606,250,175 of NW_027362761.1, read as the reverse complement.
CTATATGTGCAGGATATACTGTGCTGCCCCATGTGCTCAGTATACTGTGCCGCTATATGTGTAGTATATACTGTGCTGCCACATGTGCTCAGTATACTGTGCCGCTATATGTGCTGGATATACTGTGCCGCCACATGTGCTCAGTATACTGTGCCGCTATATGTGTAGTATATACTGTGCTGCCACATGTGCTCAGTATACTGTGCTGCTATATGTGCTGGATATACTGTGCTGCCACATGTGCTCAGTATACTGTGCCGCTATATGTGTAGTATATACTGTGCTGCCACATGTGCTCAGTATACTGTGCCGCTATATGTGCTGGATATACTGTGCTGCCACATGTGCTCAGTATACTGTGCCGTAATATGTGCTGGATATACTGTGCTGCCCCATGTTCTCAGTATACTGTGCTGCTATATGTGTTGGATATACCGTGCTGCCACATGTGCTCAGTATACTGTGCCGCTATATGTGCTGGATATACTGTGCCGCCACATGTGCTCAGTATACTGTGCTGCTATAAGTGCAGGATATACTGTGCTGCCACATGTGCTCAGTATACTCTGCCGCTATATGTGCTGAAAATACTGTGCTGCCACATGTGCTCAGTATACTGTGCCGCTATATGTGCTGGATATACTGTGCTGCCCCATGTTCTCAGTATACTGTGCTGCTATATGTGTTGGATATACCGTGCTGTCACATGTGCTCAGTATACTGTGCTGCTATATGTGTTGGATATACTGTGCTGCCACATGTGCTCAGTAAACTGTGCCGCTATATGTGCTGGAAATACTGTGCTGCCACATGTGCTCAGTATACTCTGCCGCTATATGTGCTGAAAATACTGTGCTGCCACATGTGCTCAGTATACTGTGCCGCTATATGTGCTGGATATACTGTGCTGCCACATGTGCTCAGTAAACTGTGCCGCTATATGTGCTGGAAATACTGTGCTGCCACATGTGCTCAGTATACTGTGCCACTATATGTGCTGGAAATACTGTGCTGCCACATATGCTCAGTATACTGTGCCACTATATGTGCTGGAAATACTGTGCTGCCACATGTGCTCAGTATACTCTGCCGCTATATGTGCTGAAAATACTGTGCTGCCACATGTGCTCAGTATACTGTGCCGCTATATGTGCTGGATATACTGTGCTGCCACATGTGCTCAGTATACTGTGCTGCTATATGTGTTGGATATACTGTGCTGCCACATGTGCTCAGTATACTGTGCCACTATATGTGCTGGAAATACTGTGCTGCCACATATGCTCAGTATACTGTGCCACTATATGTGCTGGAAATACTGTGCTGTCACATGTGCTCAGTATACTGTGCCGCTATATGTACAGGATATACTGTGCTGCCACATGTGCTCAGTATACTGTGCCGCTATATGTGCTGGATATACTGTGCTGTCACATGTGCTCAGTATACTGTGCTGCTATATGTGTTGGATATACTGTGCTGCCACATGTGCTCAGTAAACTGTGCCGCTATATGTGCTGGAAATACTGTGCTGCCACATGTGCTCAGTATACTGTGCTGCTATATGTGTTGGAAATACTGTGCTGCCACATGTGCTCAGTATACTGTGCCACTATATGTGCTGGAAATACTGTGCTGCCACATGTGCTCAGTATACTGTGCCACTATATGTGCTGGAAATACTGTGCTGCCACATATGCTCAGTAAACTGTGCCGCTATATGTGCTGGAAATACTGTGCTGCCACATGTGCTCAGTATACTGTGCTGCTATATGTGTTGGATATACTGTGCTGCCACATCTGTTCAGTATACTGTGCTGCTATATGTGCAGGATATACTGTGCTGCCACATGTACTCAGTATACTGTGCCGCTATATGTGCTGGATATACTGTGCTGCCACATGTGCTCAGTATACTGTGCCGCTACATGTGCTGGATATACTGTGCTGCCACATGTGCTCAGTATACTGTGCTGCTATATGTGCAGGATATACTGTGCTGCCACATGTGCTCAGTATACTGTGCCGCTATATGTGCTGGATATACCGTGCTGCCACATGTGCTCAGTATACTGTGCCGCTATATGTGCTGGATATACTGTGCTGCCACATGTGCTCAGTATACTGTGCCTCTATATGTGCTGGATATACTGTGCTGCCCCATGTGCTCAGTATACTGTGCCGCTATATGTGCTGGGTATACTGTGCTGCCACATGTGCTCAGTATACTGTGCCGCTACATGTGCTGGATATACTGTGCTGCCACATGTGCTCAGTATACTGTGCCGCTATATGTGCAGGATATACTGTGCTGCCACATGTGCTCAGTATACTGTGCCGCTACATGTGCTGGATATACTGTGCTGCCACATGTGCTCAGTATACTGTGCTGCTATATGTGCAGGATATACTGTGCTGCCACATGTGCTCAGTATACTGTGCCGCTATATGTGCTGGATATACTGTGCTGCCACATGTGCTCAGTATACTGTGCCGCTATATGTGCGGGATATACTGTGCTGCCACATGTGCTCAGTATACTGTGCCGCTATATGTGCTGGATATACTGTGCTGCCACATGTGCTCAGTATACTGTGCCGCTACATGTGCTGGATATACTGTGCTGACACATGTGCTCAGTATACTGTGCCGCTATATGTGCAGGATATACTGTGCTGCCCCATGTGCTCAGTATACTGTGCCGCTATATGTGCTAGATATACTGTGCTGTCACATGTGCTCAGTACACTGTGGCGCTATATGTGCTGGATATACTGTGCTGCCACATGTGCTCAGCATACTATGCCGCTATATGTGCTGAATATACTGTGCTGCCACATGTGCTCAGTATACCGTGCCGCTACATGTGCTGGATATACTGTGCTGACACATGTGCTCTGTATACTGTGCCGCTACATGTGCTGGATATACTGTGCCGCCACATGTGCTCAGTATACTGTGCCGCTATATGTGCTGGATATACTGTGCCGCCACATGTGCTCAGTATACTGTGCCGCTATATGTGCTGGATATACTGTGCCGCCACATGTGCTCAGTATACTGTGCTGCTATATGTACAGGATATACTGTGCTGCCACATGTGCTCAGTATACTGTGCCTCTATATGTGCTGGATATACTGTGCTGCCCCATGTGCTCAGTATACTGTGCCGCTATATGTGCTGGATATACTGTGCTGCCTCATGTGCTCAGTATACTGTGCCACTATATGTGCAGGATATACTGTGCTGCCACATGTGCTCAGTATACTGTGCCGCTATATGTGCAGGATATACTGTGCTGCCCCATGTGCTCAGTATACTGTGCCTCTATATGTGCTGGATATACTGTGCTGCCCCATGTGCTCAGTATACTGTGCCGCTATATGTGCTGGATATACTGTGCTGCCTCATGTGCTCAGTATACTGTGCCGCTATATGTGCAGGATATACTGTGCTGCCACATGTGCTCAGTATACTGTGCCACTATATGTACAGGATATACTGTGCTGCCACATGTGCTCAGTATACTGTGCCGCTATATGTGCAGGATATACTGTGCTGCCACATGTGCTCAGTATACTGTGCCGCTATATGTGCTGGATATACTGTGTTGCCACATGTGCTCAGTATACTGTGCCGCTATATGTGCTGGATATACTGTGCTGCCCCATGTGCTCAGTATACTGTGCCGCTATATGTGCTGGATATACTGTGCTGCCACATGTGCTCAGTATACTGTGCCGCTATATGTGCTGGATATACTGTGTTGCCACATGTGCTCAGTATACTGTGCCGCTACATGTGCTGGATATACTGTGCTGACACATGTGCTCTGTATACTGTGCCGCTACATGTGCAGGATATACTGTGCTGCCCCATGTGCTCAGTATACTGTGCCGCTATATGTGCTGGATATACTGTGCTGCCTCATGTGCTCAGTATACTGTGCCACTATATGTACAGGATATACTGTGCTGTCACATGTGCTCAGTATACTGTGCCGCTATATGTGCAGGATATACTGTGCTGCCACATGTGCTCAGTATACTGTGCCGTTCAGACATTGGACTGCTCACGGCTCCACCTGTGGTCAGCAGCGGGATTACATGTGAATATGGCAATATACTGAGCAGACAGTTTTGCATTTTTGGAGTATTTTCCTTCTCGATGTTGTGTTTTGTGAATTCCATTTTTTCTTATTTCCCTCTGGATGGGCGGAGTGTGTTAGTTGTGATGTCAGAGCCGCGTTGTGACATCAAACATGACCTGAACTACTCCCCCTGTTGTTTCATCTTATGGGTGGTCTAAAGTGTAGAAATTGTAACGTGGTGCTCCTCCCTCTCCCCTCTCACAGCATCTGCAGCTGCATCTCCCTCCTCCCTCCATGTCTTACTGGCGGAGGTCTATCACCATTTGCAGTGTTGCTGGAGAGGCGACTGCCACTAGACAATCCCTTTAATAATGATGCCCAGTAGACCTTATGTATGCGGTGGGTGCAGGGATGCCCTCAGCCTTCTCTCCGGCACGGTCAGGGTTACAGCCGGCAGTCAGCGCAGGGTTAGAGCTGAATATTCCCCAGGCATTCTCCATGGCTTCCATCGTCGGCTGGGCTCCTGCCAGAGAACCTCGGCTGCTGCTGGACCTGACTCGCTCCTACCTGCTCTGCATAAAGATGAAGGTCCCTCCTGACCAGAGAGCACCGGGTTATGGAGGGGGCTGGGGTGGGGGTTCATCTTCTGCTCTTCCTCAGGTCAGGGTCTGACATAATCCACCTTACAGAAATAGCAGAGATGGCTCGTTCCTGGGTCGCCTGGTAAATGCCAACTCCGCGGCTATAAAACCCATTAGCCGGATGGCAATAACTGCGGCGCAGGTTTAATATTCCGCTCTAATTACAGCGTCTCTTTCACACGCACTTTTATGTAAAAGTTAATTGAGGAGTCAAACACGGAACAAAGGAATCAGCAGAAATGCACCCGAGAGCAGTGGGGAGCGCTGCTCTGGAGGGAGTCGTGCACTGCAGTCCATCCTACTTGAAACTGAATAATGGCGTTTATCAGACGTCGTATACTGCCCGGTGCTCTGGACACTGGTATTATACATCACAGACCCAGTACTGCTACTGGTTTTATATGGAGCGCACTGGTTATTGTACTATTTGTCTTCAGTATCCTCCCACAAACCCACGGATAACCACTGTCACGATTATCGCAGCCCGAGAAGGTCATTCAGAATCATTCGATGTGATCTCTGGAGCAAACAGCTCTCTGCTGCCCCCTATCGTCCGTACAATTACACAATTGGCCGACGATTAACGTAGGAAGTTGCAGGCTGTTTGCACTAACAGGCCAGTTATTGGAAAACTAACAGTGAGAGTATGGTATATACACCTCCAGATTCCAACACATGGAATATATGTATATACCCCTGTATGATCACTGCTAACTTCATGATAACCCAAGAAAGATTATTAGCTGCCACCACAAGTCAGGTTTTATACAGGCTGGCTGGACGCCTGGTTCGGGTAGCGTATGGCTTCGGGGTGCAGTTTACAGAGCAAAAGGAACAGAACTATTAAATTTTATATTTAATCCAGAACGATAGGCAATGTTTATAAAAAAATATACAAAAGATTTTACAAAGGGAACAAAACAATACAGAATAAACAGTTACATAAAATAAAAGGATAAACCAAGAAAACTTACTAGACCTGTTGTCACAGCAGTGGCCTCAGGTTTATGGAGGGTGGCACTCCAGAAAAACGGACAGCACCTGCAGTGAAGTGTGCCTCCATGTACTGATGAAACCCTAAAGTTGGCATTTGCCTTTTATTAGCTCCTACGTTACATCCACACACCGACCCTTCATGACTCCTACAGGGTTGGACTTTTCATAATTTAGTTTCCGAAAATTATGAGATTCCCTAAATGGACTATGTCTTTGCTCCGGAAAGTCGCATGTGCTTGATATCGATGTCATATTTTGTATCATGATATTATATTTGCATAGAGACCAAATACGCCAGGTGTAGCCTCTTCTATCAGGTCCATATTCAATTGACAGGATTCTGGTCATCGCTCAGCGACTTGAAACCATGTTTTGCATTTGGCACTTCATCACGTTTCTGAAAATATGATTTTCCTATATATTGGATTGGCGCAGTTCATGCAAACCTCCCTTCTTACTTTTCTAGTAAGAACAAAAGGGGAATCCTAGATCTTTACTTTCCTAAAACACTTATCTCGGTCGTAAATCTAATTCACATTCCTGAATCAGGGCCTCACATCTGTTTAGCCTTTGGAGTATATATGGTTACCTAATTCCAAAGGAGGGGGGTCAGCTGCACAGAAGAGAGTGCAAGCTCTTCTCTCTCATCTCTGGAAGCATTTTAATTTTCTACATGACAACCATGAATCATGAATGGGACTCCCGAAATACAGGTGAAGAGGTTGTTGCAACTTCTGCCTTCAGGAACAAAGCTCTCCTCTGCCTCTACACTTCCTGCTTGTTGCAGGGGTGCTGCGCTCCTGAAGATTGACAGTTTGGACTAGTGACATGGCAATCAGAGGCAGCAAGCAGAGGCAGAGACGCTGAAGCTGGTTCATTCCAGCAATTTGGCCACCTTCAGGGCTGCGCTTCCAAGCTTTCTAGAAAAGAGCATGTACAGTAAGTGCTGCACTCCACTCCTTGCCTAGGTGACCGGTCACCACTGATAGACTGCAGAGATGGCCGGTAATCTAGGCAGGAAGCAGTAAACTATGGGGGTGGCCTGCATTTACAGCCCTCCATCCTCTCTCCCTCCTCCTCTTGCCAGTGATTGACAGGTAACTCTTCTCTGCGACCTGCTCCCCCAGCTGACATCTTCCGCCTGCGCCATCATTCTCTGATGCAGGTAGAGGGGTCTTAGCACCAAGTAGTGGGCCCTGAGCCGGGCTTTATGGCCTGGGAAGATGGCGGCACAAGGCCCACACCTGAGGTCAGTAGCGGGGAGTATTCCCTAAACCATTTGCCCAGTGGGCTTTCTCCCGCATCAGCCGGCCTCTATCAGGTTGTCTGTGACAAAAGACCATCACCTGGATGTGTTGAGGACGGGGCCCATGGGAAGTTATTGGAGTAATTAATTCTGTTCATGAACCAGAAAGCTCAGGATGGACGAGGACTGGGGAGTCCTAGATTGACGACTGTTCAGCGCAAAGGATAAATGGATAAGACAAAATGTAACTGGAGAAATGAAGTCTGGAAGTAAAATAAAGCTGGCGATGGCCGCCCATGAGCAGGTGTTGGCCGGACCCTCACAATCTGCGCCCCCTCACCTGTATACACTGCTGTAGATATATTGTCACATAATATATATACAATGTATCGTACGCTCTGCGCCCCCTCATCTCCTACCCACCATTAATGATACAATGTATCAGTATTTCCCAGGGACGTAGCGATGCTCTGTGCTTGCTGCTGCCATATTAGTACCAATGTCGTGTGCGGAATATGAACGCCATCCCCTCCTCCTTACCTTCTACACTAATAACCTGGGATTCTCTGCAGCTTCTCCGTAGCAATTACATGGTGTGAATATGGCCTGAGCCAATGAATAACATCCTCAGCCACTTCTCAGAGGTGCAGCCCCCGCTACACCCGCCGTGCCCACCGCCTGTGCAGGTGCTGATCGCTGCCCTCATCCGCTGTGGTTTTCAGCCATTAGGACACCACAGTGACTCCAGGTTAGCTGCATCATCTATTGGAGCCAGTGGTGGTCTGAAGCCCACCATACTTCACATATCAACTTAATTATGGTACAATTATGGCTGTGGCTCCAGTGTAGCTGCATGATCCATTGGAGCTTGAAGTAGTCTAAGTCCTGTCTTCTCAGAAGCTGAGATCACTGTCGATCCACCATGCTTTACACTTCATCTTCGATTACTTATAGCAAAACTATGTCCAATGACTCCGGCGAAACTGCTCTGTCTATTGGCATGTGAGGTAGTCTGAAGCCCATTTCACCAGAAGCTTCAATTTCTTTGTAGCTCCGCCATACTTTACACTTCAACTCTGCCTTATTATGGCACAACTATGACCCATGGCTCCAGCTTAGCTGCATTTTTTTATTGCAGCCTCAGATAACCTAAAAATCACCTCCTGTATCATCAGAGACTCGTACTGCTGCCATGTGCCTTCCCCATGCTTTATACTGCAGCTCGGCTTGTTCTGCATGAAGCCAATTTATGGAACGTTGATTTCTACATAGAGGGGTGTGAAAAGATTTCTGGGGCCACACAGCTCATAGCAAAGGTGAATGTGGCCCCTGTCCTCATGGGCGCTCTGTATGCATGCTGTATGGTCCTGACACTGTGCAGACGTCCCCCCGCGCCGCCGTACAAAGCTCATCGCACTATGAGGCCTTCATTGTGTCTCCTTGTGTTGTTCTCAAGTCTCAGTGGGAAAAGGAGCAGAAACGTCTTCAATGAGGCAGCAGAACGGCGGTAATGTCTCCCGCAGAGCCGGCGTCTCGTCCCGCTCTGACCTGCTCCCTTATAACGCCCCATTTCACATCACACTCCATTTCCTCTCGTTTGTGCCGTTCATCGTAGACGCTGGTAATGTGTCAAGTCCGGAGCGCCATTTACCAGCAAACGCAAGAGAAAGCCATAAAGCCGAGCAGAGCGACTATGGGATCCCGGGGGGGGGGCTGCCATCAGGAAAGATCACGGAGAGGGCGCAAGTGAAGAAGCGGCAGACGACACCTGGAGCAACGCGAGGGTCCTACGGGTTATAGGCTCAGCGGCAGGTTTGGGGAATTCCTGACAGCCCCCACGATCCACTTTCCTTTCCCTCTGTCTAGTGATAGGGGTCTCCGGTGTGAGGGGCAGTGGCCGAGGATTGACGATAAGGCTACTACTCTGGAGGAGCATGATGTGCTGAGACCAGGGAAGGAAGCAAGAAGAACTAACACAAAACCTCCACTAACGACCTAAACTGGAAGATATGGGCTAAACAAATAGCTGAAAGTGTCGCTGTCCTACCAGGGGAATATGACAAATAACACTATTTATGGTAATTATATGACTTGCAATCTATATTTTCACAAGTTTTCCCTTTGCAGGCAATATCTCTAATTTTCAGTTGTCTCAGAGCTAGTGGGTGTAGACGAGCTGCTGCAATGTCTCCCATATACAGCACAATCACGTGAGTGATTCCTGCTCTCCTGCCTCTGTAGCACATGTTCAGAAGTAGCAGCATGGAGGACATTATACAGCAGTACTGAGCAGTGTAGCTGTGAATCCATCAGTGGAGTGGGATAAACACGTACTAGAAAACAGCAGCAGCATGGAGAACATTATACACCAGTACTGTGAAGTTTAGCTGTTAATCCAGCAATGGGGGTGAGATAAACATTTACTGGAAAGCAGCAGCTGCATGGAGAACATTATACAGTAGTACTGAGAATTGTAACTGTGAATCCAGCAAAGGGGTGAGATAAACACTTGCTAGAAAACAGCAGCTGCATGGAGGACATTATACAGCAGTACTGAGAATTGTAACTGTGAATCCAGGAATGGGGCAAGATAAACACTTACTAGAAAACAGCAGCAGCATGGAGGACATTATACAGCACTGCTGAGAAGTGTAGCTGTGAATCCAGCAATGGGGGTGAGATAAATACTTACTGGAAAACAGCAGCAGCATGGAGGACATTATACAGCTGTACCGAGAATTGTAGCTGTGAATCCAGCAAAGGGGCGAGATAAACACTTTTAAAATAAAAAATAAACATTATACTTACCTTCTGATGGCCCCCAGTGTCCTTAGCGATCAGCGGTCGCGTGACCCGTCACATGACTAAGTGACGTCACGGCAGGTCCTTTTCAGACCACCGCGAGCTGCCGGAAAGCCAGGACGCATCGGATAAAGACACCGGGGGCCATTTAAGTGCTGCTTTAAGTGACAAAATTCTCTCTACCTTCAGCTGCCACCAGGGGGAGCTCATTACATAATACTATGTGGGAAGAGGGCAGTGAGCTCCCCCTATTGGTGACAGGTGGTAGAGGAAATTATATAATTGTTCGGCAGTGTGATAGGAAGCAGGAGATCTGGATCTCTGTATCAGAGTTGGGGGCATTGACCCTTATGAAGATGAATTATTTATTTTTACTGGTTTATATCAAATTCTGAAAGTTTCTTTGTGTCTTTTAAGTTCCATGTTCTTTACCTCCGTTACCATTCAGTCACTTTATATTTTATTTTTGGGTTTGTCATTTTGTTTTTAGCAGGGTCGTGCAGCTCACGTCCTCGGAGGGGCGGCGGTGACATCGCTGACCGCTGCTTCTTCTCATTGGACTTAATTTGTGATCAAGCAGAAACAGAAAAATGGACTCCGGTAAAGGGGAAAAGTTTGTTACTAGAGGTGAGCGGATTGATTCAATCTGAATTTCCTGCAATAATTTAAATTTGCCAGAATCCACATTATTCATGATTCAATAGCCAGCCTGCTGCCATTTTGCTGGATTCTCATGGCCAGGAAGGGGTTAAAAACGGGAGGTTAAAAAAAAAAACCTTTTATATTCTACTACTGCTAGTTACATGTCAGCAGCAGAAAAAAAATATGCATGAGAAATACCTTTAGTTTATGTATTATTGGTGGCCCCGTCCCTTTGTCAATCAAGGCAGCAGCTCAGTGATGGCAGTCCGCAATACTTCAGCTGCTGAGAGTTTCTGCTGCGGGAGGGGAGTCCGGCTGCTGGGGACAAATCGTCATGTGACATTGTATCCATAGGGGATCTCGATACAAATATTAAATTTTGTGATCCGTGTGACGGACAAACCACAGTTTTAAATAGCTGGATTTCTAGCCCTGTAATATGGAAAGGACCTGGCTGTATTCTGCAGTGCCAACAAGCAAATGGTGCAGAAAAACGGTGTTCTCTGGATTGCTTTATAAGCAAATAATGAGGATTAAGATCCAAAAAAAAAGTATTCCTGGCCCCTGAGACCTGGGCCTTTATATAGAAATATCTAACAGCAGCAGGAGGCAGAACTGGAATGGAGCCTCTTGTGCTATATGCACTGCAGTCTGCTATATACCCTGCCTGCCTATATACACTGCCTGCCTGATATCTCTGCAGATGGATTAGTCCTCAGAAGGACTGTTTGTTAAGATGGATATGTGTAATGTACGGTTTTTCTCCCTACACTACCTAATACACAAGCAAATCTCTCCGTGACGCAGCAGCAGCTCTCCCTACACTGTCTGATCCAGAGTGACTGTGATGAGCATGGCGGCGCCAGGTCTGATATACACCTGATGACGCTGTGCGGCCACCCAATCACTGTAATGCCACAACCAACATGGCTACGGCATTACAGTGCATGGCAGGCAATCCCTGCATGTTCATTGGCTCTCTAAAGAGCGTCAGACATGCAGGGAGGAGACCCGAGCTCCCGCCGAGCAACCCGGAAATACTCGGCGAGCGCCGAGCAGTAGCGAGCATGCTCGCTCATCACTAATTTGGACTATTTGACAAAGTGGGATTCTCAGGGGGCTCCTTTGTCACATCTTTAAGAGTATTGAAGTCAGCGCCTTCTACTTTCTTGCAGTTACCTTTCCTCCCCTAAATCCTTTCGAATCCTTCGAGGCATTCAGGGTTGTCCCCTGCTCTTATTCTGGTCGCAGTGAAACCTCTGGTCACATAAGGACTAATTCTGATATAACTGGGTACAAATAATGGAGAAAACATATACGGCCAGTGTTTTACAGATGACCCTTACTAAGCCCTTTATGACCTTGCCTAATCTATTTAAGCTTCAATATTCATTTACAGCTCTTTCTGGGCTTAAAGTGAACCGTTCTAGGTCATAAGTGCTCTTCTATCAAACCCCAGTACATACTTAGGCTGTTTAAATGTTTGAGAGATGACATTTTAACTCCCCTGTCCTGGTTCCCGTGCCGGGTTTTGCTTCCTTCCCTTATGGTTGACTCCCTCTTTATTATACTGGTTCATGTCGGGTTTCTTGTGTTAGCACCACCGATGTCATCATCCTATGCCTTTTAAGGCTATCTCAGGTGGCCACCCACTGCCTGAGTATTCAGGTATAGCACCCGGCTACCATGTGCAAGTCCTGGAGTTAGACTCATATTTCTTTTTACTCTGCTCCAGGAAGGTTTCTAATTATCTTCCCAACTACTTCTGTCTCCAATCGTGCAATAAACTACTGTTTTCTAGCTCAGGCCAACAATTCCTGGAGCTACAGCACTCTCAGCTCTGCTGTGTCAAGGCATGTTAAAAGGATTGCCTCTGTTATTCCTATGTGCACCTGCATTTCTGCAAGCAAGTTACCAATTTGTCTATACATCTTTGCTACTCTTGTGTGTAACTGCTCTCCGGCAGCAAGATACCAGTTGCCTGCACATCTCTACTGTTCATGTACTATGTGCACATCTGGCTCTGCTGTATCTAGTGCTTCCAGCTTCAATATGTCAATGCTAAACTCGTAAGGGACCTCTGCAACCATATGATGCAAATTAACGTTAAATGGTCACACAGAGCTTAATAAAGTTTATATGTTTGAGCCTAAAGACTATTTAGCAAAGTTCATTAATTTGGTATTTTACATGCATTAAAGCAATAGAAAACTTTTTGCCAAGGTAGACTTTAAGGTAACAAATCCTTTAAAGTTAAACCCCTTCCAAACAGTTTCTTCTCCTTGGGGAAGATTTGGATCCCTAATCATTTAACCTACAAGGCCTATTAGGGAATAAGAGTTAATCCAGCCTAGTTGAGGCTCTTTTAAGCCTCTGCCTCCATAGTAGCTGCAGGAGTTGGTTTACCATATGGTATGCTGCTGTGGATTTTCTGACATATCTGCTCTTGCAGCTGCAGGTTCAGAGCTCAGTGGGTGTTCCCTGGGAAGCAGCTTCTTCTTTCCCTATTCTTTTTCTCTGTACTGACCACATAGGACTCTGAAGATCTCAGGATGTAAAGGTTTTCAAGGAGCAAAAAAGAGTAACATGACTGCAGGGTCAGAACAGAATATATTTGCAGTCTGTTACTTTGGAGCTGCATACACACAACGGTAGTAGATTTAAAATCAAGACTATTTGCAGAATTGTTTTAGTGGGTTTTTTAGGCACAAGAACAATACAAAAACTAATTGCCAAGATGGACAAAGGCTATTATGGTTGAAAACCCATTAATATGAAGCCCTTAACAACTTCTCCCACCAACAAAAGAGTCAGCAGGCTATACATTTCACCTGCAAGACCTATTTAGGAATATTGACTCATCTATCCTGGGATGAAGACCTAGTTTTTCATTGGCTGCACAATATCTGCAGGGTTTAATCCACTATGTGGTTTGTACCTGTTTTCTCTGATGCATCTTCTTCTGGAGCTTCAGGTTCAGAGCTTGGTGGGTGTCCCCTCTCCTCCTTTTTTCTTTCTGTGCTGACTATAGAGAAGAACTCTGCACGGCTCAGTATGGATGTTGAATGTAGGATCTCAGACTGAAAATAGCATTTATCTGTAGTTTGAAACTTAGAGACACCTGCATAGGAGCTGTATACACAAAATGATAGATTTATAATTAGGACTATCTGCAGAGTTGCATCATTAGATCTTTCGAAATCATTAAAGTGATTTAAAAACTTTACTAAGGTGGATGTATACTTTAAGGTTAAAAATCCAATAATATGAAGCCCTTAACAAGTAGCAACTTTTGCAATGTGGAAATCTGGAAGGCAATACATTTCACCTGCAAGACCTATTTGGTAATAATGATTAATCCATCTTTTTCCATTGGCACAATAAAATCTGCAGGGTTGATTATACTATATAATATGTCGCTGTAGTAGATGCTTTCTCTGATATATCTGCTTGAGGGGCTGCAGGTTCAGGGCTCGGTGGGTGTTCCCTGTGATGCAGTTCTTTCTCTCTATACTGACTACAAAGGACTCTGCAAAGATAAGGATGTATATGGTCATATTTAACATTATTATTTGTAGTCTGTAACCCTGGAGACACCTACATAGGAGCTGTATACACAAAACGGTAGGAATGTTATAGCCGAGAAAAATTGTAAAATTTCTTCTTTTGATCTATTATACACGTCAGAGCAATACAAAACTGTTTTCAAGGAGAACAAAGACTTTAAGCCTGCAAACCCTTTAACATGAGGAGCTACTGTTACCACGGGACAATTACTTTTACAGTTCACCTGCAAGAGAAGTTGAATATTTCATGCTTGCTATAAGCTCTCATCTACAGATCATGGAGGTGGTACCAAGAGGTAGTAGATGCTTTCTCTGACATATCTGTTGTGGAGCTGCAGGTTCAGAGCTCGGTGGGTGTTCCCTGTGAAGCAGTTCTTTCTTTCTGCTCTGACCACAAAGGACTTTCATAGAATGGTAGAGTTGGAGGGGACCTCCTGGGTCATCTGGTCCAACCCCCTGCTCAAAGCAGGATTCACTAAATCATCTCAGACGTCCATTGAAGGGGAACTCACCACCTCTCGTGGCCGCCTGTTCTACTCATTGATCACCCTAACTGTCAAAAAGTTTTTTCTAATATCTAATCTGTGTCTCCTCCCATTCAGTTTCATCTCATTGCTTCTAGTCTTTCCTTGTGCAAATGAGAATAAAGATGATCCTTCTACAATGTGACAGCCCTTGAGATATTTGTAGACAGCTATTAAGTCTCCTCTCAGTCTTTTTTTTTGCAAGCTAAACATTCCCAAATCCTGCAACCGTTCCTCATAGGACATGGTTTGCAGACCAGTCACCATTCTGGTCGCTCTTCTCTGAACTTGCTCCAGTTTGTCGATGTCTTTTTTAAAATGTGGTGCCCAAAACTGGACGCAGTATTCCAGATGAGGTCTGACCAAAGAGGAGTAAAGTGCGATAATGACTTCACGTGATCTAGACTGTATGCTTCTGTTAATACATCCCAGAATTGTATTTGCCTTTTTTGCTGCTGCATCACACTGTTGACTCATGTTCAGTCTATGATCTATTAGTATACCTAAGTCTTTTTCACATGTACTGTTGCTTAGCTCTATTCCTCCCATTTTGTATATGTTTTTTTCATTTTTATTGCCCAGATGTAGTACTTTGCATTTTTCCCTGTTAAAAACCATTCTGTTGGTTGCTGCCCACTGCTTCAGTTTATTTAGGTCTTTTTGAATCCTCTCTCTCTCTTCTCTAGTATTAGCTATCCCTCCTAGCTTTGTGTCATCAGCAAATTTAATCAGTTTACCCTCAATTCCTTCATCTAAATCATTGATAAAGATGTTGAACAATACAGGTCCCAGGACAGAGCCCTGTGGTACCCCACTTGAGACATTCATCCAGCTGGATGTGAAGCCATTTACAACCACCCTTTGAGCCCGATCACTAAGCCAGTTATGAATCCACCTAACAGTTTCCTGGTCCATTCCATACTTGGTCATTTTTTCAATAAGGATGGTGTGAGATACTTTGTCAAATGCTTTGTTGAAGTCAAGATATACTATATCTACAGCATTTCCCTGATCCACCCAGTCAGTGATTCTGTCATAGAAGGAAATTAAGTTAGTCTGACATGACTTGTTAGTTACAAACCCATGCTGACTCTGGTTAATCACTTCATTCTTATCCAGGTACTTACATACATGTTGTTTAATAATTTGTTCAAAGATCTTTCCTGGTATAGAAGTCAGACTCACCGGCCGATAGTTCCCTGGGTCCACCTTCTTCCCCTTTTTGAAGATAGGAACAACATTTGCTCTTCTCCAGTCTTCTGGGACTTCTCCTGTTCTCCAAGAATTTTCAAAGATTATGGAGAGTGGTTCTAAAATTTCTTCTACGATCTCCTTCAGTTCTCTGGGGTGTAAGTCATCTGGACCTGGAGACTTGAACTCATTTATGTTAGCTAAATATTCCCTCACAATCTCTCTGTTTACAGATAACTTGGATTCTTCTATTCCTTTAATAGGACAGTGAAGATCAGTTGATGTTACATTTTCTTTCTGAGAGAAAACAGATGCAAAATAGGAATTAAAAAGTTCGGCCTTCTCAACATCCTTTCTTACCATTTCACCATTTTCATCCTGTAAAAATCCTATAGCATCTTTGACTTTTCTTTTACTTTTGACATACCCCCAAAATCTTTTTTTATTGCTTTTGACATCTCTTGCAAGCCTTAATTCATTGTCAGCTTTAGCTAACCTGATACGTGCCCTACAGGTTCTGCAGGCTGCATTATAATCTTCTTTAGATATGCCTCCCTCTTTCCATTTGATAAACATTTCTTTCTTTCTTTTTAGCATGTGTTTAAGTTCTGTGTTCATCCATCCTGGTTTCCTTAAATGTTTCCCATTCTTCCTACTTTTCAGGATTGTTAATGATTGTGCTTTGAGAATCTCATTTTTAAAAATTTCCCATCCTTCCTGGACATGATGTGAGCATGAGAGAATTCTCCTGCGCTCACGGCAAGCGCAGGAGAATTTTCCCACGCTGTCAGTGACGTGCATGAGGTGAGCTGAGTTCATTGGACATGAACTCGGCTCATCTGGATGCCGTCACAGTCAGACACTGAGGAGCGCAAGCATGCCTGCGCTTCTCAGTGTCTGTGGCATGGCAAGCTGGATGGCAGCGTTCTGCTGCGCTCCAGCCTGTCATGTCAATGTAGCAGAGCTGGAGCCGTCCTGGGAACCATGGAAAGGTAAGGTTGAGGTTGGTTTATTATTTTATTTTTATTGCAGGAGATCGTTGGCTTCAGCTGGAATGGGCGTGATGGTAAGTATGGTTTCATTTAGAACAATAAAGAATTGTGTGTTTATTTCAATTAAAGGACTTTATTCCGGGTGTTTGTGTTTTTTTTTAACTTTGACTATGGGGTTAGTAATGGGGGTGTCTTATAGACGCCTCTCCATTACTAACCTGGGCTTGATATCAGCTGGCATTATAAGCTGACATCAACCCCAGCCCTATTACCCCACTGCCACCGCTACAGGGCAGTGGGAAGAGCGAGGCTAAGTGGCAGAATTGGCGCATCCTATGGATGCGCCATTTCTGGGGCGGCTGACGGCTGGTGTTTCTAGCCTGGGAGGGGGCCAATATTCATGGCTCCCTTCCTGGACTATTAATATCAGCCCCCAGCTGTTTGCCTAGCCTTTGCTAGCTATTAAAATAGGGGGGACCCCACGTCATTTTTTTTGGTCCCCATTTTAATATCTAGTAAAGGCTAGGTATTCAGCTGAGGGCTGATATTAGTAGCTTGGGAAGCTCCGTGGGTATTACCCCCTTCCCAGGCTTCAAACATCTGCCCCAGCCGTCTGCTTAACCTCCGCTAGAGACTAAAATTACGGGGAACCCCACGCCAATTTTTTTTTTTAATAAATCCTTTATTTTAACACTAAATGACAAGTACAGTAACCAACACTGTCACTGTACTTATTATATATGTGACTGACATGTTTCTATCTATCTAATCTATGTGTGATGCTCTATTCTTTCTGTTCTAAATTGTCGGGCACCGGTGTATGCCGCTGATGAATTGCCGGCCAGCTTTTTTAAAGAGACGGTGCATGAAAATCGGAGGGCACTAGTGTGTTCCAAGTGCCCTGCTATGTTTTTCATGCACCCTCCTATATACCCTGCCTGCCTGTCTGCCTATATATTCTGGCTGCCTGACGTTTAATTGAGCACTGTTCCAATCGATTTGGGCAATTTTTGACCTTCTGCAGACCGCCGGGGGGGACCGCCAGAAAAATGCTCGAGTTTCCCATAGACTTACATTGGGCTCGTTGGGCTCATTGCACCCGAGTATTCCAATGTGCTCGACCGGAGCATCGAGCACCCGAGCATTTTACTGCTCTCTCATCACTAATTCTTACCCAAACAGTTTCCACAGAACTCCCAGTCTCTGAAGCTTCAATCTCTGTGCAGATATACGCTTTTCTAACATACAATGCAACACCTCCTCCTCGTTTATCAATTCTGTTTCTTGCAGATAAGTTGTATCCTTTTAGCCTTTTATTCCAATCATGTGTATCGTCCCACCAAGTTTCAGTGATTCCAATGACATCATATTCCTTTTCCTGCATTAGTAGTTCCAATTCTCCTTGTTTGTTGCCCATGCTTTGTGCATTTGTATAAAAACATTTTAGTTTGTGATTGGTTTCTCTTCCTCCCATATTTTTATTATTTAGATTTTTTTGTCTTTGTTCTTCTTTTCCACTTCCAGTAGCAGAGATCTCAATAGTATTTGTCAGCTGTATGGCTTTTTCTGGCCTTTTGCTTCCCTTCCCACATTGTTCTAGTTTAAAGCTCTTCTGATGAGTGTAGCAAGGCGACTTCCAAATACATGTTTTCCAGTCTTCGTAAGGTGCACCCCATCTCTAGCAAGTAGTCCATCGTATAGGTAATTCATTCCGTGATCCAGAAATCCAAATCCTTGTTGACGGCACCATCGACGTAGCCAGTTGTTCACCTGTAGAATCTTATTCCACCTCATTGTTCCATGGTCATCCACTGGGAGGATGGATGAGAAGACCACCTGCGCTCCCAATTCTTTCACTTTCTTGCCTAAGTCTTCAAAGTCACTGCAGATGGTTTCCAGGTCCTTTCTTGCGGTGTCATTTGTCCCCACATGTATTAGCAGGAATGGGTAGTGACCTGTAGGTCTGAAGAGTCTTGATATCCTGTCAGACACATCTTTAATTTTTTGCTCCTGGAAGACAGCACATTTCTCTTGAGGTTATGTCTGGTCTGCAGATAGCGGCCTCTGTTCCTTTCAACAGGGAATCCCCCATGACCACCACTCTCCGTTTTTTCTTCACAACATTTTTCTTTCTCCATCCAGGAGGATTCTGAGGGCTTACAAGTCTTATCTTGCTGTATTCCTACATGGTTCTGTGGCGCCCTGCTACGCATTGGTGCCACAGAACCCAGAAGGGTGCATGGATGGACTTCTCCACAAGAGGCCCTCACACATTCACACACCTCCACCCTACCTTCTCAGACCAGCAGAGGGAGCCCTGATAGGGATATATATAGGTAGGGTGGAGTCAGGCAGTTAAAGTCTAGTTCCTGTTCTGACACAGAGAGGGACAGAGCTCAGAGTGAGCTGAGAGTGTACTGATGCTCAGAGAGCAGCGAAGAGGCAGCACGCTGGCTGCTGTGCTTAGGCGAGCCAAGGCCTACAGCACGTGTGAAGGCCTAGTGAGGGCCTTGAGTGGGCCGAAGGTGAGAGGAGAAGGGAGAAGTAGCAAGGGGGCAGAGGAGCATACCAGGCTCACCCCGAGATATATACCGGACACCGGGTCCGCGCCTACAGGGACTCTTTACACCCAGTAGGGACTACCGGAACCCCTGGAGGACTACAGGTCCCAGGTTTGCCAAAAGCTGACTACAGTACCAGGGCTAGGAGTCACTGAGGCCCCAGCGTCCAGGGAGAGTGATCTCCAAAGAGAAGGCCCTACCACCAGGTCAGCAGGCGCAAGGGAGAGAGAGACAGTAACCAAGTTAGGCCTAGTTCCAGGCAGGCCAGAAGCTTAACGAGAAAAGCCACGGATCAGGAGGCCCTATACCCGCTCACTGGGGAGAGTCCAAAAGTGCACCCTTCGCCCGGAGTACCCTGGACCGTGCCTGCAGCATCACCAGTAAAGGTACTGAAGCTTCCCCCCGTGTGAGTGTCCGTCTTTCCTCCGGGACCGTCCTGCCGTCTCTCCCTAGCATCCACCAACTACCCCTACACTGCCCTGGAGCTAGCTCTACCTGTGGAGAGCCACACCATCCCTGCTGCCGTAACACCAGCTCCAGCGGATCTGCTCCGCAGCGGCGGCACCCTTTTGCCGCATTCCACAGGTGGCGTCACGAACTTTCCAAATCCCCTATAAATTCCCCCCTTTTTACTGACCGCCCTAGGTCACGGACCGGGCCAGCCATAGTGATATCCCCCACCGGCACACGCAGAGGCCCAGCTGCCGAGTACCCCACGGCCTAGGGGGCGCGTCAGTTCTCCTGCGTGAGAGCCTGGTACTGGTTCCTGAGCAGTATGGGTGCTGACTGCCTCTCGATCCTCCTGCTTCTATGGGTCACATGCTTCCATTCCTCTGTTTCGTCAGGTGCAGTTCGAATTTCTTCTCTTTCTGTATCATGAAGAGATAATTCTGCTCTGTCTAAGAACTCTTCACCTTCCTTAATGATTTTCAAGGTAGTTCACCTGTCTTCTAGATTTCGCAACTTTTCCCCCAACAGGGACACAAGCTTGCATTTCTGGCATGTGAAGTTTGGCTTTTCCACTGGCAAGTCTGTGAACATGTAGCAGGATATGCAGCTCACCAAATGGCTCCTGGACTCTTCTATGTTCTTATTGTTGATATGTTATGAAAACAGTGAAAAATGCTCCAAAATTCGCGCGGTTCACCGATGTCCTCCTTTCAGCTCCAACTGCCAAAATCCAGTGTTCTTTGAGCTCGCGGAGACTCTTCACTTATCCCAAAATGCAGTGGGAATATGCAAATTATCTCCTGAGGACTCCTCCCCCCTTTGCAAAGTTAAGGATGTATAGACCATGGAGGTGGTACCAATAGTGATGTCCACACGTCGCCGCTTCTTTCCCGTGTGATAATGATGGGTTTTGCCGACTCCATGTGCAATTCCCCCACGTGAGGACACAGTTTACTTTCTGCAGTTTCTCCTAACTTTCTCCTAACTTTCGCCTCCTTGCATTTCCTCCCTGTCTTTGCAGTGGGAGATTTCGGTGATAAGCATCATGTTGAGACAGCTGCTCCGGTTTCTGGATCCGGTCGGTTTTGCGGCTCAGTGTTTACCAGGAGGGTATTTCATTTTTTAATAAATAGGGGGTTTTGTCTCCCGGTCGGAGGATTACCCAGAAGCTTGTGGTGTTGTATAAGCTAAACAATCATGAAAGGCGGATTCTGGGGATGTTCTGGCTGCGGCTCGTCAGCTATATTTCGGGCTGTTTTTTCTGGTCTGTTGACAAAATCTGAATAACGGGATCTTTTCATATGGATTTCGCTCAGGGCGGGGGAGCTGCGCCGGACGGACTGTCCTCCAGCTGAGATGGTTTGGGATGAACACAAGGTAGAGACCAGAATCGCAGCCCACACAACTGGCCGGGAACCACAGGCTTAACCCTTTCAAATATGCCATCAGACCCTCACTGCTCCTGTAGCTTTTGGAGGTGCGAAACGCGCGGGGTTCATAATTTTTTCTTTCATGATACAGAGTTGCATCACAATATTTTGATAAAATGGGGGACAACTTGCAGATCGCTGGGACTCCGACAGTCTCATAAGTGATGGATGAAACAGGCGAACCGCCTCTACATTCGGAAGGGGCGCTGCTGTCATGATGGATGAGACCCCCATCGATCCTGTGAATATGTGAAAACTTTGTCACCTAGTACAAACACTTTAAAGTCAATTCCTTACTCGAAAAACTCAAATGCACGTGGACCGATAGATGCATCAGCTCTTTACTACGAGGGCTCTGCAAACAGCAGCAATGGCTGTTCCCAGTGTCGTCAGCGGCCAGATGTGCTCAGTTGAGTAGCGGAGCTAGGGCAGGTACTACTCATTCACCACCTATTGATTTGAATAGGGAACAGATGTGCAGTACCCGGCTGTGCCACTATACAGTTGGCGGAGCTGTTTAGTTTCGCTCTGCAACTGAGCACATGTGACGGTTGCCGGCACCAAGAGCAGCTGATCAATGTAGGAGCTGAGTGTTGCACCCCCACTACGGATAGACCATCTATATAAAAGTCCCGGACAACCCTTTTAAAAATGTGCATAAGTTACTGGGTGAAATTTTCGGTTTTATTGCTGCAGACCACCAGGGAAGTTTCCATTCTTCTTTTACCACCCAACACTACTTGGGAAGTTGCATTCCCTTTTATTAAACAAACTTTTTTGACGTCCAGGTTCGTTGACTAAACCCGAACATCAAAAATAGGTTCGTGTTTGGGCACCCGAGCTCGAATACAAACCCTTACGGGGCCTTGAATATCCCTGGTTTCCCACGCTGTCATCTGCATGACAGCGCGGGAAATATTGGCTGTGATCGGCGGTAACAGCGCTAGGGATCACGCTGTCAGGTGTCAGTGTGTAAAAAAAAAAAAAAGTTGCAATTAATAAATAATTATTTAAATAAAAATAATTAACACATTATACTCACCTACACTTAATCGCCGATGTTCTCATCCAAAAATGTTCTCGTAAAAAACACCATATACTCGCCTTACAGCTAAGCCCCGATGCCCTCATCTCCTGAAATAAAGAAAATATAATAAACCACCATAATCCTCACCTGTCCGTCATAGTCCAGGTAATATCGAGTGTCCCATGGCGATATCACTGATAGCACAGCCGGATATGTGACTGCTATCCGGCAACCGGCGATACACTGACAGGAGCGCGATTGCTCCCGCAGTGTATCACGATGAGCTGCCGTGAGCGAGGTCACACGAGTTCATCAGCTGACAAGCTCATGTGACCTCACTTACTGCACCGCCGTGTGAGAAAATTCTCACACAGCAGTGGTGCTGCAAGTGAGGTCACGGGAGCTCTCAGCTGATTGAACTCCCGTGACTTCACTCACTGCCGCTCAGCGCTGTACACTGACACAGGAGTGATTACACTCCTGTCAGTATATAGCTTGCTGTCTTGTAGAGCAGTCACATCAGTGACTACTGATGTGACTGTCCTACAAATGAACAATTTTTTTCTGGGGTTCCCCTGTAATTTGGCCAGTAAAGGCTAAGCAAACAGCCGTGAGCTGTTAATAATAGCCAGGGAACATCTTTGGCTAATGGCCCCTTCTCTGGCTAGTAATATCAGCCACCAGTGGTCAGTCTTCCCTCTGCTGGTTATGAAAATGATGCAGGAGCCTACAACTTTTTTTTTATTTCATTCTTCATTGTCTTTCATTTATAAGAAATCCCATGCCCAATGTGCTAGTTTTTGACACTGCATAAACTCACGCGCGTCTCCGCTGCAGATTTTGACCGATTGAAATGTCATTACATGCGGTGGATCCGCATATACTGACAAAACAAGTGCGGCATTAGAACGCAGCAATTTGGATGCAGCAAAAATACTCACCCCGGGACTGACGGTAATCCAAGGGTTAAAGCCATGTCCCACTTTTCTTTTTTCAAATATCTTTACGGTATGTGCCCCCGATCAGGCTATTGCAGCGCTTTGTAAGCAGCGTATTTTCACTGGTGGTAGTAGACCCATTAGCCAGCGCCTATGACCCGCAGTAAGCTTTTTACTGCGGGTCACGGTCCGAATGAGCAACGTTCGTAACCGAATTTGAAAAAAACTAATGTTCACTGATAATAGAGGACAAATGCAGACAAAGAACAGCCACATCATTCTCTCTATGGGAGCTTTTGGTTGCTGCTAAGGGCCAATCTTCAAGGGGCCACAAAGAAATTTTTTGCATTTTTCCCCCTTATTCTTATTTCTTGACAATGAGAAGACTCACAGACACTTTACTTTGTTCTCTTGTCTCATTCTTCCTGCATCTTTAATCCCCGCGCCGGTAATTTTACATTACACTGATTGTGCTGTAAATAGACGGAGGGCGGCAAATCTCTGGTGAGCAGAGCGCGGAATGATCGGCTCGTTTCTGCTCTGCTTCAGCAAGGAGAATGGAAACATAAATCCCTGATTGTGCACTGATAACAGGCAGCAGGGACATAAGAGATAGAGGAGATTTGCTTCACAGCAGCCACCTGGGACATATGTACAGAGGAGGAGAAGGTGAGCTGATCCCATCAACTATTGACTTCTAAGGCAGTGTTTAAGTGAATGTGCCACCATACAGGAAGGGGGAGGAGGTGAGCTGTTTACTTCACCTATAAACAGATATGGGAGAGTCTATTGAGCATTGAGCATGCTCTGTTACATGTGCAGAGGTCACTGTACAAGGAGAAGAGCTGAGACATTACCTATAGATTTCTATAGGGGAGAGTTGTGGGCATGCTCTGTGATCTGTGCAGAGGTCACTGTACAAGGAGGAGGAGAGCTGAGACATTACCTATAGATATCTATACGGGAGAGTTGTGGGCATGCTCTGTGATCTGTGCAGAGGTCACTGTACAAGGAGGAGGAGAGCTGAGACATTACTTATAGACTTCTATTGGGGAGAGTTGTGGGCATGCTCTGTGATCTGTGCAGAGGTCACTGTACAAGGAAGAGGAGAGCTGAGACATTACCTATAGACTTCTATAGGGGAGAGTTGTGGATATGCTCTGTGACCTGTGCAGAGGTCACTGTACAAGGACGAGGAGAGCTGAGACATTACTTATAGATTTCTTTAGGGGAAAGTTGTGAGCATGATCTGTGCAGAGGTCACTGTACAAGGAGGAGGAGAGCTGAGACATTACCTATAGATATCTATACGGGAGAGTTGTGGGCATGCTCTGTGATCTGTGCAGAGGTCACTGTTCAAGGAGAAGGAGAGCTAAGACATTACCTATAGACTTCTATAAGGGAGAGTTGTGGGCATGCTCTGTGATCTGTGCAGAGGTCACTGTACAAGGAGGAGGAGAGCTGAGGCATTACCTATAGACTTCTATAGGGGAGAGTTGTGGATATGCTCTGTGATCTGTGCAGAGGTCACTGTACAAGGAGGAAGAGAGCTGAGTCATTACCTAAAGATTTCTATAGGGGAAAGTTGTGAGCATGATCTGTGCAGAGGTCACTGTACAAGGAGGAGGAGAGCTGAGGCATTACCTATAGTTATCTATACAGCAGAGTTGTGGGCATGCTCTGTGATTCGTGCAGAGGTCACTGTACAAGGAGGAGGAGAGCTGAGACATTACTTATAGATTTCTATAGGGGAGAGTTGTGGGCATGCTCTGTGATCTGTGCAGAGGTCACTGCACAAGGAGGAGGAAAGCTGAGACATTACCTATAGATTTCTATAGGGGAGAGTTGTGGGCATGCTCTGTGATCTGTGCAGAGGTCACCGTACAAGGAGGAGGAGAGCTGAGATATTACCTATAGATTTCTATAGGGGAGAGTTGTTAGCATGCTCTGTGATCTGTGCAAAGGTCATTTTACAAGGAGGAGAGCTGAGACATTACTTATAGATTTCTATAGGGGAGAGTTGTGGGCATACTCTGTGATCTGTGCAGATGTCACCGTACAAGGAGGAGGAAAGCTGAGACATTACCTATAGATTTCTATACGGGAGAGTTGTGGGCATGCTCTATGATCTCTGTAGAGGTCATTGTACTAGGAGGAGGAGAGCTGAGACATTATCTATAGATATCTCTACGGGAGAGTTGTGGGCATGCTCTGTGATCTGTGCAGAGGTCACTGTACAAGGAGGAGGAGAGCTGAGACATTACTTATAGACTTCTATAGGGGAGAGTTGTGGGCATACTCTGTGTTCTGTGCAGAGGTCACTGTACAAGGAGGAGGAGAGCTGAGACATTACTTATAGACTTCTATAGGGGAGAGTTGTGGGCATGCTCTGTGATCTGTGCAGAGGTCACTGTACAAGGAGGAGGAGAGCTGAGACATTACCTATGGACTTCTATAGGGGAGAGTTGTGGGCATACTCTGTGTTCTGTGCAGAGGTCACTGTACAAGGAGGAGGAGAGCTGAGACATTACTTATAGACTTCTATAGGGGAGAGTTGTGGGCATGCTCTGTGATCTGTGCAGAGGTCACTGTACAAGGAGGAGGAGAGCTGAGACATTACCTATGGACTTCTATAGGGGAGAGTTGTGGGCATACTCTGTGTTCTGTGCAGAGGTCACTGTACAAGGAGGAGGAGAGCTGAGACATTACCTATGGACTTCTATAGGGGAGAGTTGTGGATATGCTCTGTGATCTGTGCAGAGGTCACTGTACAAGGAGGAGGAGAGCTGAGACATTACTTATAGACTTTTATGGTATTCGTCTTTTTCAAATCGCAATAATGTGATTAGTCAAATACATATCTGTAAAACAATGAATATTGCCCATACGAAGGATAAACAGTGCCCAGAGTGACTCCGATGGCTTCATTCAAGTGACTGGCTCCACTGGAGGTCTGTCAGGGTTCCCATCAGAATAAACCTGAGATTGTGCTTGACGTAGGAAACTGTATAAGTGTGAACCTCGCCTTACATCTCACTCATCATGATCCAAGTGTTGGGGTTTTCTGCAGTTTTGGGAGTTTCTTAGGAGTTGACCCTGTCATAAGGGTAAATGACAGTGCCACCTAGAGGCAGGACGTGATCAGTGCTGGGTGAGTGGTCGGGGTTTGCAGCGGGTGAAGGAGCAGAACGTGACTCGGCTTTGCTCAGATAGGAGCTGCGGTGACCGGAGCCGGAATCGTTCAGTGAGCTCTCCATGGCTCAGTATGTAAGAGGTCCCGTCATCTTATCAGGATTTACAGAGACACTTAGTACATACAGTAACCAGCCCTGTTGCACCTACATGATTTCCATCTGCCATTCTTGGATTTTTTCCACTGTGCTTCTCACGTTGAAAGAATGGGGATAGGGGAGTCCTGACACCATGACCTTTGTACTCTCCATTTGTAGCATATGACTAGTGATGCTTCTACAGTACAGACCAAAAGTTTGGACACACCTTCTCATTTAAAGATTTTTCTGTATTTTCATGACTTTGAAAATTGTACATTCACACTGAAGGCATCAAAACTATGAATTACCACATGTGGAATTATATACTTAACAAAAAAGTGTGAAACAACTGAAAATATGTCTTATATTCTAGGTTCTTCAAAGTAGCCACCTTTTGCTTTGATGACTGCTATGCACACTCTTGGCATTCTCTTGATGAGCTTCAAGAGGTAGTCACCGGAAATGGTCTTCCAACAATCTTGAAGGAGTTCCCAGAGATGCTGAGCACTTGTTGGCCCTTTTGCCTTCACTCTGCGGTCCAGCTCACCCCAAACCATCTCGATTGGGGTCAGGTCTGGTGACTGTGGAGGCCAGGTCATCTGGCGTAGCACCCCATCACTCTCCCTCTTGGTCAAATAGCCCTTACACAGCCTGGAGGTGTGTTTGGGGTCATTGTCCTGTTGAAAAATAAATGATGGTCCAACTAAACGCAAACCGGATGGAATAGCATGCCGCTGCAAGACGCTGTGGTAGCCACGCTGGTTCAGTATGCCTTCAATTTTGAATAAATCCCCAACAGTGTCACCAGCAAAGCACCCCCACACCATCACACCTCCTCCTCCATGCTTCACGGTGGGAACCAGGCATGTAGAGTCCATCCGTTCACCTTTTCTGCATCGCACAAAGACACGGTGGTTAGGACCAAAGATCTCAAATTTGGACTCATCAGACCAAAGCACAGATTTCCACTGGTCTAATGTCCATTCCTTGTGTTCTTTAGCCCAAACAAGTCTCTTCTGCTTGTTGCCTGTCCTTAGCAGTGGTTTCCTAGCAGCTATTTTACCATGAAGGCCTGCTGCACAAAGTCTCCTCTTAACAGTTGTTGAAGAGATGTGTCTGCTGCTAGAACTCTGTGTGGCATTGACCTGGTCTCTAATCTGAGCTGCTGTTAACCTGCGATTTCTGAGGCTGGTGACTCGGATAAACTTATCCTCAGAAGCAGAGGTGACTCTTGGTCTTCCTTTCCTGGGGCGGTCCTCATATGAGCCAGTTTCTTTGTAGCGCTTGATGGTTTTTGCAACTGCACTTGGGGACACTTTCAAAGTTTTCCCAATTTTTCGGACTGACTGACCTTCATTTCTTAAAGTAATGATGGCCACTCGTTTTTCTTTACTTAGCTACCTTTTTCTTGCCATAATACAAATTCTAACAGTCTATTCAGTAGGACTATCAGCTGTGTATCCACCAGACTTCTGCACAACACAACTGATGGTCCCAACCCCACTTATAAGGCAAGAAATCCCACTTATTAAACCTGAGAGGGCGCACCTGTGAAGTGAAAACCATTTCCGGTGACTACCTCTTGAAGCTCATCAAGAGAATGCCAAGAGTGTGCAAAGCAGTCATCAAAGCAAAAGGTGGCTACTTTGAAGAACCTAGAATATAAGACATATTTTCAGTTGTTTCACACTTTTTTGTTAGGTATATAATTCCACATGTGTTAATTCATAGTTTTGATGCCTTCAGTGTGAATGTACAATTTTCAAATTCATGAAAATACAGAAAAATCTTTAAATGAGAAGGTGTGTCCAAACTTTTGGTCTGTACTGTATACAAAACTGTTGCCTGTCCTTTTTAAAAGGACTATTTGGAGACCTGAGGGACCACTCCGTAGTCTGTGCAAGTTTATAATGTACATGCTTTATACTGTACACATGATGCTGTTTATTGGCATCTTACTCGGGTGGTAGTTGGTGATACCCAGCAGTGCCACCAGGTAACATTACTGAGAGATCAGTGTTATCAGTTGTCAGCTCCAAGAGAGGGGTCCGGACCTCAGTATAAGCCCCAGATAAGCTACTGCTGTCAGGTGTACAGCATGTGGTGATAGAGATAAATTGGATTGGCACCGAGGGTCCGTGTGTTTTTTGACACATTGGGTCCGTATATGGTTTGACATGGAGGGTCCTTTTGTGGTTTGGTAAAGAGGGTCCATGTTTGGTAATTGAGACAGGAGAAGTCTTTTCAAAGGGTTGGACAACAATAGGTTACATGTGTTTACATATAAACAGAGCAGTGGAAGACAATTAGTCCACAGGAAATGCATGTTGGATTCAAGTGACACTGGTTTCTTGCAGAGAAAATGTTACAATAATCCAGCCCAGACATGTTTCTCTGAAAGAAAATTCTGAATATCAAAGTTTGTATAAATTCGATAGTGATGAGACATACATTTTCAGCTTCAGGACGAATCATGGAAAATGATGCATATTTTCTCATAACAGTAACCCCTGCCTATAAGCCACAAATCAATAGTGACCAGATAACTGACAACAGCCAGGTCAAGTTTGGTCTCTGGGTAACGGTAAAATCCCAATAAAAAATATGACGGCGATCTTGAACTTCTTCGATCATCCAGAGAGGTTTTCATAAAATTCTGAAGAGCTGAGTACATCCCAGAACCTGGCCCACATGAGGTCATCACGGGAGTGTGTGTGGGTGTAACTCAGGTGCTCATAAAAGATCAAGTAAAATTATAATCTGTGTTCAATGCGGAGGAAGATATATCTCGGTGTAGGCTTGATCCCGTTAACCAGACGTTTTCAACCGGATTGCTTCCATCCGCTAGCTGATTCACCTCTGTGAGTGACATTGTAAGTTTCTTTTGTTTCATCTGTTTTATTTTATGTAACTGTATATGCTGTATTGTTTTGTCCCCTTTGTAAAAATCTTTTGTGTGTTCTTTATAAACACTGCCTCATTTTGGATTAAATATAAAATGTAATAGTTATGTTCCTTTTGTTCTGTAAACCGCACCCTGAAGTCTTACGCCGCCAGAAACAGGCCTCCAGTCAGCCTGTATAAAACACAATTGGTGGCAGCTAATAATTTTTCTTGGGTTATCGTGGAATTCGCAGAGGTATGTACATATATTCCATGTGTTGGAATTGGAGGTGTATATACCATACGTTCGCTGTTAGTTTCCCGATAACAGACCTAGTAGTGGTGACAGCCTGCGGCCTCCTCTGTTAATCGCGGCCAATCGCGTTATTGTCCGGACAATAGAGGGTAGCATAGAACTGTTCGACACAAAGATCACAGCGGGTGGTTCTGCGTGACCTTCCTGGGCTGTGATCCTTGACAAATACTATTAAAGAGCCATGACAGTTGCTGCCTCTGTTGGGGATTATGCGTAAGGTTCAAGTTACCCCAGTAACCCGAGGCATTGTGCTGGATCACTGTTCTTCTGTCCTAATAAGACAAGTTAAGCATGGACTTCTCTAGTGTCTGAAAGTAAAGACTGGCACAGAAGAGACAATGACACTCACGGGGCATCTGACTGGCAGAGCAGAGATCAAGGCACGGTCAGTACTGTTGTTTTCCTGACACTAGTCTGCCTACAGTATGGACGTGAAATGTAAAGTATCTGAGTGCTTGCTCACATTTATAGAGATAGTTGGCTTCATGCATACACGACCATGGCTCATGAATAGCAGTTGCCATAACTCTGACTCTATGCAGCCTCCTTTGTTTTACTGTATATAGGGGAGGTGAAGGGTCTCTGTGTAAGGAGTCCGGGCAGCTGATTGAAAAGTGAGTCTTTCTGCAGGCTGATCTTGAGACATATGACTACATTTATTACACCCCAGTTGGTATCACAGACCTTGGAGTAAACCTGAGAGCTACGTCTTCTCTACACACAGAATCATTACATGCCAGGATTTACATCAGACGAAGTGCGGATTCATTACTTGAGTAAATTCTCTATGTCTGCTGCGAGTATCCTGCGGCCTGCACCAAGCTGAATGCAAGTGTTACACACCTCTCCTAACTCTGGGACAGGGCTTCTCTCCATTCCCCTATGACTGCCACAGATTGCTGTGCTCTATGTCAGGTTTCATAAGTTGCTCGGCATACCTTATTGACATCATCATCCAAGGCCTTTTAACCTCGACTTAGACACTCGTGGTGTCTGAGTATTCAGTCATTGCAGCGTTCAGTTGCCGTCTCTCTTGCAGTTTGGGCATTCAGTTCCTTCAGCGGCAATCATTTCTGCAAAATGCTGTGGTCTCTACAGTTTGCATCAGAACTGCTGATTGACCCATTGTCTGCTGTAAGCATTACAAACTGTTTTGGAGATTTTTCACATTTTACTGCAATCATCTCTGCTAACTCCTGACATTTCTTCAACCTGCATCCTCATCCTATTTCATACCTTCCTTTTAACTCTTTATCTGTTCTCATGTGTTTGTCTACACTCCTTGCTCTGTGGCTTCTGGTATGTCCTGCTCAGCTTACTTGCATTCCAGCATAGCGCATTATCCAGGTGTTATGCAAGTAACTCACTCATACATAGGTAATGGAAATAATAAAGCCTATGTGGCGCCCCTGCGGGTTCAGTCGCCACAGAGGTACTGCATCTCGCCCAGAGGTGTGGTATCTCACCCTCAGGTAAGGAAGTAGTACTGCCCGGGACCCTAACACCTGCATCCAACACTACACTACTCCAGACCAGTAGGAGGGGCAAGATGCGTCGCTCTCCTGCTGAGCTCTGTCCCTGGCTGGAGTAGGGGGAAGCAAAGTAACGGGAACCAAGTAGTGGGTGTGGGTGGAGGAAGCGGATTAGGGGAGCTCAGTAAGAAGCGATATAAAAGAGTGGGTGGAACATTCTAGAGGAGGTGAGTCTGAGGAGATTGAGTCAGAGGAAGAGTTGGGAGCAGGAGCTCTGCTCAGGGAAGCGCGGGCCTGAGTGAGGAGGCCCAGGAGAAGGAGAGGAGGAAGGAATGGTAGCAGAGAGAAGGCTCCAGGAGTGAAGAAAGGATCCCAGGGGTACGGGCAGTGCTGGAGGCCGCCCGTACGCCCGAATCTACCAGGCGGTGGAGGGATCGGGTCGCAGAGGGGACCGGCCCCTAACTAGTGAGAATTGCAACGTTCAACTAGGTAACCAGAGGGTGCAGCATTTCAGGTGCTGTAGACAACAGCCACATCTAACTCACCAAAAAGGTGGCCATAGAGGACCCAGGGGACAGAGAAGACATTGCCCGACAAGGTCCGCGGTCACTGGCTTGGGACACTGGGTGTGAGGTGCAGGGAGACGGCCAGAAGGAACACACAGAAGGGGGCCCTGTTATGTTCTCCGGAGGTACCTGCGGGTTGGCTGAACCCCTCCCTGAGTAAGCACAGGACAACGTGGGAAGTTATGATCTGCAGTTGTAACCAGGAGCGAAATGATAACTATGAGTAAATCCGGAAGACTGCACCCCACTGTCTCTGTTAATTATTACTGCTGTGCCATCACCCCCTGCACTACACTGCACCACAACCGCTACCTCAACATCTACAAAATCTACACTGCCCTGGAGCTAAGCTCTGCCTGTGGAGAGCTGAACCAACTCTGCTGATTCATCATCAGCTCCAGAGGATTTACACCGCAGTGGCGGCCCCATATAGCCGCATACCACAGGTGGCGTCACGAACTTTATATAAAAACTATAAATCACCTGTAAATACCCCTTTTTTTGACCGCCCTGGGTCACGGAGCGGGTCACTGCCACTGTGACATCCCCAGCCCCAACGACCGGCTCGGCTACCAAGTACCCCACGGCCCAGGGGGCGCGTCACCTACAACATAGAGAAGCTGCACCCACAACCCTACTGGTCCATGACTCTATAAAAGTCCATCAAAGTGGTTTCTTGTTCCTTCTGAGGAAGCAGAGGAGAGGCCACTTTGCACAGCTAACCAGGAGATGGCAAGTGTGCAGAGGGATACGAGGACCCAGTGTAAGAAAACTTAAAGCATGTGCACAAAGGATAAATAATAAAAATAAAAATAAATGAAACAGAAGTAATCTCCCACCAACCTAACTGAGGAAAAACGAAAGGTGCTGGGAAGGCAGAAATACAAACACAGAGCAGAAATACAAACAGTGTTTGCCTAGCAGGGAGAATTCCTTTGCTGAAGAACTGGAACTCCTTAGCACTAATCCACTTAGAATTATAGCCAGCAAGGAAGTGTAGTGAAGGGAGAATATATACTATATAGCTAAACCCAGAATGTGATATGGCAACCAAAACAGGACAATGGTAAGCACCTGAAGAGGAGCAAACCCAGAAAGGAAAAAATAAAGGCAATAGGAGACATCAGCATAAGGACAGGTAAGAAAAGGGAAATAGCTCAGCAGACAGGAGAACCGACCACAGAGCAAGAGGTCAACGGATCGAATCCCCAAACCGAGCCATGACACCAGGTCTTTAGCGCTATACCATCTCCATTGGTCCATGTGTTCACACTGACCTGCAGATTAATGAATCCATCTCATGTAGTGAGCCCTAACAGTAGAAAACTCCTATAAGAACAAGCACTTTCTGGTATGTGGTGCAGGACGGTGGAAGAATACACTTATACGTTCAATGTTGTGGAACCTCCTTCTTTCCTGGAGACCACATAGCCGCAATACAGCCACATTCTAAGTAAAGGATACGGAGCATGTGGTCCAATGGCTCTCCATTTCTTAAGGTTCTGCTGTGCCTTAAGATTGATTGAGTGAAACTTTGGAGGTCTTGGTTGCATGCCAGTGTTACCAATATGTGAGACCCTTTGACCAAATTGGAAGACAGTTTAATATCCACTGCCACTGTGTGTGGGGGAATGTACTGTGGGGACATCATACTGTGTGTGGGGGGAATGTACTGTGGAGGCATTATACTGTGTGTGGAGGAATGTACTGTGGGGACATTATACTGTGTGTGGGGGGAATGTACTGTGGGGACATCATACTGTGTGTGGGGGGAATGTACTGTGGAGGCATTATACTGTGTGTGGAGGAATGTACTGTGGGGACATTATACTGTGTGTGGGGGAATGTACTGTGAGGACATCATACTATGTGTGGGGAATGTACTGTGGGGACATCATACTATGTGTGGGGAATGTACTGTGGGGACATCATACTGTGTGTGGGGGGAATGTACTGTGGGGACATCATACTGTGTGTGGGGGGAATGTACTGTGGGGACATCATACTGTGTGTGGGGGGAATGTACTGTGGGGACATCATACTGTGTGTGGGGAATGTACTGTGGGGACATCATACTGTGTGTGGGGGGAATGTACTGTGGGGACATCATACTGTGTGTGGGGGGAATGTACTGTGGGGACATCATACTGTGTGTGGGGGGAATGTACTGTGGGGACATCATACTGTGTGTGGGGAATGTACTGTGGGGACATCATACTGTGCGTGGGGGGAATGTACTGTGGGGACATCATACTGTGTGTGTGGGGGAATGTACTGTGAGGACATCATACTGTGTGTGGGGGGAGTGTACTGTGAGGACATCATACTGTGTGTGGGGGGGAATGTACTGTGGGGACATCATACTGTGTGTGGGGAATGTACTGTGAGGACATCATACTGTGTGTGGGGGGAGTGTACTGTGAGGACATCATACTGTGTGTGGGTGAATGTACTGTGAGGACATCATACTGTGTGGGGAGAATGTACTGTGAGGACATCATACTGTGTGTGGGGGGAATGTACTGTGGGGACATCATACTGTGTGTGGGGAATGTACTGTGGGGACATCATACTGTGTGTGGGGAATGTACTGTGGGGGCATCATACTGTGGGGACACCATACTGTGTGTGGGGGGAATGTACTGTGGGGGCATCATACTGTGGGGACACCATACTGTGTGTGGGGGGAATGTACTGTGGGGACATCATACTGTATGTGTGGGGAATGTACTGTGGGGACATCATACTGTGTGTGGGGAATGTACTGTGGGGACATCATACTGTGTGTGGAGGAAATGTACTGTGAGGACATCATACTGTGTGTGGGGGAATGTACTGTGGGGACATCATACTGTGTGTGGGGGGAATGTACTGTGGGGACATCATACTGTGTGTGGGGGAATGTACTGTGGGGACATCATACTGTGTGTGGGGGGAATGTACTGTGGGGACATCATACTGTGTGTGGGGGGAATGTACTGTGGGGACATCATACTGTGTGTGGGGAATGTACTGTGGGGACATCATACTGTGTGTGGGGGGAATGTACTGTGGGGACATCATACTGTGTGTGGGGAATGTACTGTGGGGACATCATACTGTGTGTGGGGGGAGTGTACTGTGAGGACATCATACTGTGTGTGTGGGGAATGTACTGTGGGGACATCATACTGTGTGTGGGGAATGTACTGAGGGGACATCATACTGTGTGTGGGGGGAATGTACTGGGGGAACATCATACTGTGTGTGGGGGAATGTACTGTGGGGACATCATACTGTGTGTGGGGGGAATGTACTGTGGGGACATCATACTGTGTGTGGGGGGAATGTACTGTGGGGACATCATACTGTGTGTGGGGAATGTACTGTGGGGACATCATACTGTGTGTGGGGGGAATGTACTGTGGGGACATCATACTGTGTGTGGGGGGAATGTACTGTGGGGACATCATACTGTGTGTGGGGGGAATGTACTGTGGGGACATCATACTGTGTGTGGGGGGAATGTACTGTGGGGACATCATACTGTGTGTGGGGGGAATGTACTGTGGGGACATCATACTGTGTGTGTGGGGGAATGTACTGTGGAGACATCATACTGTGCGTGGGGGGAATGTACTGTGGGGACATCATACTGTGTGTGTGGGGGAAATGTACTGTGGGGACATCATACTGTGCGTGGGGGGAATGTACTGTGGGGACATCATACTGTGTGTGGGGGGAATGTACTGTGGGGACATCATACTGTGTGTGGGGAATGTACTGTGGGGACATCATACTGTGTGTGTGGGGGAATGTACTGTCAGGACATCATACTGTGTGTGGGGGGAATGTACTGTGAGGACATCATACTGTGTGGGGGGGAATGTACTGCGAGTACATCATACTGTGTGGGGGGAATGTACTGTGGGGACATCATACTGTGTGTGGGGGAATGTACTGTGAGGACATCATACTGTGTGTGGGGGGAATGTACTGTGGGGACACCATACTGTGTGTGGGGAGAATGTACTGTGAGGACATCATACTGTGTGTGGGGGGAATGTACTGTGAGGACATCATACTGTGTGTGGGGGGAATGTACTGTGTGGACATCATTCTGTGTGTGGGGAATGTACTGTGTGGACATCATACTGTGTGTGGGGTGATGTACTGTGAGGACATCATACTGTGTGTGGGGGAATGTACTGTGAGGACATCATACTGTGTGTGGGGGAATGTACTGTGGAGACATCATACTGTGTGTGGGGGAATGTACTGTGGAGACATCAAACTGTGTGTGGGGGGAGTGTACTGTGGGGACATCATACTGTGTGTGGAGGAATGTACTGTGAGGACATCATACTGTGTGTGGAGGAATGTACTGTGAGGACATCATACTGTGTGTGGGGGAATGTGCTGTGGGGACATCATACTGTGTGTGGGGGAATGTACTGTGAGGACATCATACTGTGTGTGGGGGAATGTACTGTGAGGACATCATACTGTGTGTGGGGGGAGTGTACTGTGGGGACATCATACTGTGTGTGTGGGGGAATGTACTGTGGGGACATCATACTGTGTGTGGGGGAATGTACTGTGGAGACATCATACTGTGTGTGGGGGGAGTGTACTGTGGGGACATCATAATGTGTGTGTGTGGGAATGTACTGTGGGGACATCATACTGTGTGTGGGGAATGTACTGTGGGCAAATCATACTGTGTGTGGGGGGAATGTACTGTGAGGACATCATACTGTGTGTGTGGGGAATGTACTGTGGGGACATCATACTGTGTGTGGGGAATGTACTGTGGGGACATCATACTGTGTGTGGGGGGAATGTACTGTGGGGACATCATACTGTGTGTGGGGGGAATGTACTGTGGGGACATCATACTGTGTGTGGGGGGAATGTACTGTGGGGACATCATACTGTGTATGGGGGGAATGTACTGTGGGGACATCATACTGTGTGTGGGGGGAATGTACTGTGGGGACATCATACTGTGTGTGTGGGGGAATGTACTGTGGAGACATCATACTGTGCGTGGGGGGAATGTACTGTGGGGACATCATACTGTGTGTGTGGGGGAAATGTACTGTGGGGACATCATACTGTGCGTGGGGGGAATGTACTGTGGGGACATCATACTGTGTGTGGGGGGAATGTACTGTGGGGACATCATACTGTGTGTGGGGAATGTACTGTGGGGACATCATACTGTGTGTGTGGGGGAATGTACTGTCAGGACATCATACTGTGTGTGGGGGGAATGTACTGTGAGGACATCATACTGTGTGGGGGGGAATGTACTGCGAGTACATCATACTGTGTGGGGGGAATGTACTGTGGGGACATCATACTGTGTGTGGGGGAATGTACTGTGAGGACATCATACTGTGTGTGGGGGGAATGTACTGTGGGGACACCATACTGTGTGTGGGGGGAATGTACTGTGAGGACATCATACTGTGTGTGGGGGGAATGTACTGTGAGGACATCATACTGTGTGTGGGGGGAATGTACTGTGTGGACATCATTCTGTGTGTGGGGAATGTACTGTGTGGACATCATACTGTGTGTGGGGTGATGTACTGTGAGGACATCATACTGTGTGTGGGGGAATGTACTGTGAGGACATCATACTGTGTGTGGGGGAATGTACTGTGGAGACATCATACTGTGTGTGGGGGAATGTACTGTGGAGACATCATACTGTGTGTGGGGGGAGTGTACTGTGGGGACATCATACTGTGTGTGGAGGAATGTACTGTGAGGACATCATACTGTGTGTGGGGGAATGTGCTGTGGGGACATCATACTGTGTGTGGGGGAATGTACTGTGAGGACATCATACTGTGTGTGGGGGAATGTACTGTGAGGACATCATACTGTGTGTGGGGGGAGTGTACTGTGGGGACATCATACTGTGTGTGTGGGGGAATGTACTGTGGGGACATCATACTGTGTGTGGGGGAATGTACTGTGGAGACATCATACTGTGTGTGGGGGGAGTGTACTGTGGGGACATCATAATGTGTGTGTGTGGGAATGTACTGTGGGGACATCATACTGTGTGTGGGGAATGTACTGTGGGCAAATCATACTGTGTGTGGGGGGAATGTACTGTGAGGACATCATACTGTGTGTGTGGGGAATGTACTGTGGGGACATCATACTGTGTGTGGGGAATGTACTGTGGGGACATCATACTGTGTGTGGGGGGAATGTACTGTGGGGACATCATACTGTGTGTGGAGGAATGTACTGTGGGGACATCATACTGTGTGTGTGGGGAATGTACTGTGGGAACATCATACTGTGTGTGGGGGGAATGTACTGTGGGGACATCATACTGTGTGTGGGGAATGTACTGTGGGGACATCATACTGTGTGTGGGGGGAATGTACTGTGGGGACATCATACTGTGTGTGGGGGGAATGTACTGTGTGGACATCATACTGTGTGTGGGGGGAATGTACTGTGGGGACATCATACTGTGTGTGGGGAATGTACTGTGGGGACATCATACTGTGTGTGTGGGGGAATGTACTGTGGGGACATCATACTGTGCATGGGGGGAATGTACTGTGGGGACATCATACTGTGTGTGTGGGGGGAATGTACTGTGGGGACATCATACTGTGCGTGGGGGGAATGTACTGTGGGGACATCATGTTGTGTGTGGGGGGAATGTACTGTGGGGACATCATACTGTGTGTGGGGAATGTACTGTGGGGACATCATACTGTGTGTGTGTGGGGAATGTACTGTGAGGACATCATACTGTGTGTGGGGGGAATGTACTGTGAGGACATCATACTGTGTGGGGGGGAATGTACTGCGAGGACATCATACTGTGTAGGGGGAATGTACTGTGGGGACATCATACTGTGTTTGGGGGAATGTACTGTGAGGACATCATACTGTGTGTGGAGGAATGTACTGTGAGGACATCATACTGTGTGTGGGGGAATGTACTGTGAGGACATCATACTGTGTGTGGGGTGAATGTACTGTGGGGACATCATACTGTGTGTGGGGGAATGTACTGTGGAGACATCATAATGTGTGTGGGGGGAGTGTACTGTGGGGACATCATACTGTGTGTGTGGGGGAATGTACTGTGGGGACATCATACTGTGTGTGGGGGAATGTACTGTGGAGACATCATACTGTGTGTGGGGGGAGTGTACTGTGGGGACATCATACTGTGTGTGTGGGGGAATGTACTGTGGAGACATCATACTGTGTGTGGGGGAATGTACTGTGAGGACATCATACTGTGTGTGGGGGGAATGTACTGTGGCGACATCATACTGCGTGTGTGGGGGAATGTACTGAGGGGACATCATACTGTGTGTGGGGGGAATGTACTGTGGGGACATCATACTGTGTGTGGGGGGAACGTACTGTGGGGACATCATACTGTATGTCT
This sequence comes from Phyllobates terribilis, assembly GCF_046119375.1. NCBI lineage: Eukaryota > Metazoa > Chordata > Amphibia > Anura > Dendrobatidae > Phyllobates > Phyllobates terribilis. Next base: position 606,211,149 of record NW_027362761.1, on the reverse strand, counting down.
GGGGGGAATGTACTGTGGGGACATCATACTGTGTGTGGGGGGAATGTACTGTGGAGACATCATACTGTGTGTGGGGGGAATGTACTGTGGGGACATCATAATGTGTGTGGTGGGAATGTACTGTGGAGACATCATACTGTGTGTGGGGGAATGTACTGTGGGGACATCATACTGTGTCTGGGGGAATGTACTGTGGAGACATCATACTGTGTGTGGGGGAATGTACTGTGGGGACATCATACTGTGTGTGGGGGAATGTACTGTGGGGACATCATACTGTGTGTGGGGGAATGTACTGTGGGGGCATTATACTGTGTGTGGGGGGAATGTACTGTGAGGACATCATACTGTGCGTGGGGGAATGTACTATGAGGACATCATACTGTGTGTGGGGAATGTACTGTGAGGACATCATACTGTGTGTGGGGGGAATGTACTGTGGGGGCATCATACTGTGTGTGGAGGGAATGTACTGTGGGGACATCATACTGTGTGTGGGGAGAATGAACTATGAGGACATCATACTGTGTGTATGGGGGAATATACTGTGAGGACATCATACTGTGTGTGGGGGAATGTACTGTGGAGACATACTGTGTGTGGGGGGGGAATGTACTTTGGGGACATCATACTGTGTGTGTGGGGGGAATGTACTGTGGGGACATCATACTCTGTGTAGGGGGAATGTACTGTGGGGACATCATACTGTGTGTGGGGAATGTACTGTGTGGACATCATACTGTGTGTGGGGGGAGTGTACTGTGGGGACATCATACTGTGTGTGTGGGGGAATGTACTGTGGGGACATCATACTGTGTGTGGGGGAATGTACTGTGGAGACATCATACTGTGTGTGGGGGGAGTGTACTGTGGGGACATCATAATGTGTGTGTGTGGGAATGTACTGTGGGGACATCATACTGTGTGTGGGGAATGTACTGTGGGCAAATCATACTGTGTGTGGGGGGAATGTACTGTGAGGACATCATACTGTGTGTGTGGGGAATGTACTGTGGGGACATCATACTGTGTGTGGGGAATGTACTGTGGGGACATCATACTGTGTGTGGGGGGAATGTACGGTGGGGACATCATACTGTGTGTGGAGGAATGTACTGTGGGGACATCATACTGTGTGTGGGGGGAATGTACTGTGGGGACATCATACTGTGTGTGGGGAATGTACTGTGGGGACATCATACTGTGTGTGGGGGGAATGTACTGTGGGGACATCATACTGTGTGTGGGGGGAATGTACTGTGGGGACATCATACTGTGTGTGGGGGGAATGTACTGTGGGGACATCATACTGTGTGTGGGGAATGTACTGTGGGGACATCATACTGTGTGTGTGGGGGAATGTACTGTGGGGACATCATACTGTGCATGGGGGGAATGTACTGTGGGGACATCATACTGTGTGTGTGGGGGGAATGTACTGTGGGGACATCATACTGTGCGTGGGGGGAATGTACTGTGGGGACATCATGTTGTGTGTGGGGGGAATGTACTGTGGGGACATCATACTGTGTTTGGGGGAATGTACTGTGAGGACATCATACTGTGTGTGGAGGAATGTACTGTGAGGACATCATACTGTGTGTGGGGGAATGTACTGTGAGGACATCATACTGTGTGTGGGGTGAATGTACTGTGGGGACATCATACTGTGTGTGGGGGAATGTACTGTGGAGACATCATAATGTGTGTGGGGGGAGTGTACTGTGGGGACATCATACTGTGTGTGTGGGGGAATGTACTGTGGGGACATCATACTGTGTGTGGGGGAATGTACTGTGGAGACATCATACTGTGTGTGGGGGGAGTGTACTGTGGGGACATCATACTGTGTGTGTGGGGGAATGTACTGTGGAGACATCATACTGTGTGTGGGGGAATGTACTGTGAGGACATCATACTGTGTGTGGGGGGAATGTACTGTGACGACATCATACTGCGTGTGTGGGGGAATGTACTGAGGGGACATCATACTGTGTGTGGGGGGAATGTACTGTGGGGACATCATACTGTGTGTGGGGGGAACGTACTGTGGGGACATCATACTGTATGTCTGGGGGGAATGTACTGTGGGGACATCATACTGTGTGTGGGGGGAATGTACTGTGGAGACATCATACTGTGTGTGGGGGGAATGTACTGTGGGGACATCATAATGTGTGTGGTGGGAATGTACTGTGGAGACATCATACTGTGTGTGGGGGAATGTACTGTGGGGACATCATACTGTGTCTGGGGGAATGTACTGTGGAGACATCATACTGTGTGTGGGGGAATGTACTGTGGGGACATCATACTGTGTGTGGGGGAATGTACTGTGGGGACATCATACTGTGTGTGGGGGAATGTACTGTGGGGGCATTATACTGTGTGTGGGGGGAATGTACTGTGAGGACATCATACTGTGCGTGGGGGAATGTACTATGAGGACATCATACTAGGTGTGGGGAATGTACTGTGAGGACATCATACTGTGTGTGGGGGGAATGTACTGTGGGGGCATCATACTGTGTGTGGAGGGAATGTACTGTGGGGACATCATACTGTGTGTGGGGAGAATGAACTATGAGGACATCATACTGTGTGTATGGGGGAATATACTGTGAGGACATCATACTGTGTGTGGGGGAATGTACTGTGGAGACATACTGTGTGTGTGGGGGGAATGTACTTTGGGGACATCATACTGTGTGTGTGGGGGGAATGTACTGTGGGGACATCATACTCTGTGTAGGGGGAATGTACTGTGGGGACATCATACTGTGTGTGGGGAATGTACTGTGTGGACATCATACTGTGTGGGGGGGATGTACTGTGAGGACATCATACTGTGTGTGGGGGAATGTACTGTGAGGACATCATACTGTGTGTGGGGGAATGTACTGTGGAGACATCATACTGTGTGTGGGGGGAGTGTACTGTGGGGACATCATACTGTGTGTGGAGGAATGTACTGTGAGGACATCATACTGTGTGTGGAGGAATGTACTGTGAGGATATCATACTGTGTGTGGGGGAATGTGCTGTGGGGACATCATACTGTGTGTGGGGGAATGTACTGTGAGGACATCATACTGTGTGTGGGGGAATGTACTGTGAGGACATCATACTGTGTGTGGGGTGAATGTACTGTGGGGACATCATACTGTGTGTGGGGGAATGTACTGTGGAGACATCATACTGTGTGTGGGGGGAGTGTACTGTGGGGACATCATACTGTGTGTGTGGGGGAATGTACTGTGGGGACATCATACTGTGTGTGGGGGTATGTAATGTGGAGACATCATACTGTGTGTGGGGGGAGTGTACTGTGGGGACATCATACTGTGTGTGTGGGGGAATGTACTGTGGAGACATCATACTGTGTGTGGGGGAATGTAATGTGAGGACATCATACTGTGTGTGGGGGGAATGTACTGTGGGGACATCATACTGCGTGTGTGGGGGAATGTACTGAGGGGACATCATACTGTGTGTGGGGGGAATGTACTGTGGGGACATCATACTGTGTGTGGGGGGAACGTACTGTGGGGACATCATACTGTGTGTCTGGGGGGAATGTACTGTGGGCACATCATACTGTGTGTGGGGGGAATGTACTGTGGAGACATCATACTGTGTGTGGGGGGAATGTACTGTGGGGACATCATAATGTGTGTGGTGGGAATGTACTGTGGAGACATCATACTGTGTGTGGGGGAATGTACTGTGGGGACATCATACTGTGTGTGGGAGAATGTACTGTGGAGACATCATACTGTGTGTGGGGTAATGTACTGTGGGGACATCATACTGTGTGTGGGGGAATGTACTGTGGGGACATCATACTGTGTGTGGGGGAATGTACTGTGGGGGCATTATACTGTGTATGGGGGGAATGTACTGTGAGGACATCATACTGTGTGTGGGGGAATGTACTATGAGGACATCATACTGTGTGTGGGGAATGTACTGTGAGGACATCATACTGTGTGTGGGGGGAATGTACTGTGGGGGCATCATACTGTGTGTAGGGGAATGTACTGTGGAGACATACTGTGTGTGTGGGGGGAATGTACTTTGGGGACATCATACTGTGTGTGGGGGGGGAATGTACTGTGGGGACATCATACTCTGTGTAGGGGGAATGTACTGTGGGGACATCATACTGTGTGTGGGGAATGTACTGTGAGGACATCATACTGTGTGTGGAGGAATGTACTGTGGGGACATTATACTGTGTGTGGAGGGAATGTACTGTGGGGACATCATACTGTGTGTGGGGGGAATGAACTGTGGTGACATCATACTGTGTGTATGGGGGAATATACTGTGAGGACATCATACTGTGTGTGGGGGAATGTACAGTGGAGACATCATACTGTGTGTGTAGGGGGAATGTACTGTGGGGACATCATACTGTGTGTGTGGGGGGAATGTACTGTGGGGACATCATACTGTGTGTATGGGGGAATATACTGTGAGGACATCATACTGTGTGTGGGTGAATGTACTGTGGGGACATCATACTGTGTGTGGTGGGAATGTACTGTGGGGACATCATACTGTGTGTGTGGGAATGTACTGTGGGGACATCATACTGTGTGTGGGGGGATGTACTGTGGGGACATCATACTGTGTGTGGGGAATGTACTGTGAAGACATCATACTATGTGTGGTGAATGTACTGTGGGGACATCATACTGTGTGTGGGGGAATGTACTGTGGGGACATCATACTGTGTGTGGTGGGAATGTACTGTGAGGACATCATACTGTGTGTGGTGAATGTACTGTGGGGACATCATACTGTGTGTGGGGGAATGTACTGTGGGGACATCATACTGTGTGTGGTGGGAATGTACTGTGGAGACATCATACTGTGTGTGTGGTTATGTACTGTGGGGACATCATACTGTGTGTGGGGGGATGTACTGTGAGGACATCATACTGTGTGTGGTGAATGTACTGTGGGGACATCATACTGTGTGTGGGGGAATGTACTGTGAGGACATCACACTGTGTGTGGTGAATGTACTGTGGGGACATCATACTGTGTGTGGGGGAATGTACTGTGGGGACATCATACTGTGTGTGGTGGGAATGTACTGTGGGGACATCATACTGTGTGTGTGGGAATGTACTGTGGGGACATCATACTGTGTGTGGTGGGAATGTACTGTGGGGACATCATACTGTGTGTGTGGGAATGTACTGTGGGGACATCATACTGTGTGTGGGGGGATGTACTGTGGGGACATCATACTGTGTGTGGGGAATGTACTGTGAGGACATCATACTGTGTGTGTGGGGGAATGTACTGTGGGGACATCATACTGTGTGTGGGGGAATGTACTGTGGAGACATCATACTGTGTCTGGGGGGAATGTACTGTGGGGACATCATACTGTGTGTGGTGGGAATGTACTGTGGAGACATCATACTGTGTGTGGGGGAATGTACCGTGGAGACATCATACTGTGTGTGGTGGGAATGTACTGTGGAGACATCATACTGTGTGTGGGGGAATGTACTGTGGAGACATCATACTGTGTGTGGGGGAATGTACTGTGGGGACATCATACTGTGTGTGGGGGGAATGTACTGTGGGGACATTATACTGTATGTGGTGGGAATGTACTGTGGAGACATCATACTGTGTGTGGGGGGAATGTACTGTGAGGACATCATACTGTGTGTGGGGAATGTACTGTGAGGACATCATACTGTGTGTGGGGAATGTACTGTGAGGACATCATACTGTGTGTGAGGAATCTACTGTGGGGACATCATACTGTGTGTGGGGGGAATATACTGTGAGGACATCATACTGTGTGTGGGGAATGTACTGTGAGGACATCATACTGTGTGTGGGGGGAATGTACTGTGGGGACATCATACTGTGTGTGGTGGGAATGTACTGTGGAGACATCATACTGTGTGTGGGGGAATGTACTGTGGGGACATCATACTGTGTGTGGGGGGAATGTACTGTGGGGACATCATACTGTGTGTGGTGGGAATGTACTGTGGAGACATCATACTGTGTGTGGGGGAATGTACTGTGGGGACATCATACTGTGTGTGGGGGGAATGTACTGTGAGGACATCATACTGTGTGTGGGGGGAATGTACTGTGGGAACATCATACTGTGTGTGGGGGAATGTACTGTGGGGACATCATACTGTGTGTGGGGGTAATGTACTGTGGGGACATCATACTGTGTGTGGGGGAATGTACTGTGGGGACATCATACTGTGTGTGTGGGGAATGTACTCTGAGGACATCATACTGTGTGTATGGGGGAATATACTGTGAGGACATCATACTGTGTGTGGGAAATGTACTGTGGAGACATCATACTGTGTGTGTGGGGGGAATGTACTGTGGGGACATCATACTGTGTGTGTGGGGGGAATGTACTGTGGGGACATCATACTCTGTGTGGGGGAAATGTACTGTGGGGACATCATACTGTGTGGGGAATGTACTGTGAGGACATCATACTGTGTGTGGAGGAATGTACTGTGGGGACATTATACTGTGTGTGGAGGAATGTACTGTGGGGACATTATACTGTGTGTGGAGGGAATGTACTGTGGGGACATCATACTGTGTGTGGGGGGAATGAACTGTGAGGACATCATACTGTGTGTGGAGGGAATGTACTGTGAGGACATCATACTGTGTGTGGAAGAATGTACTGTGGAGACATCATACTGTGTGTGTAGGGGGAATGTACTGTGGGGACATCATACTGTGTGTGTGGGGGGAATGTACTGTGGGGACATCATACTGTGTGTATGGGGGAATATACTGTGAGGACATCATACTGTGTGTGGGTGAATGTACTGTGGGGACATCATACTGTGTGTGGGGGGGGAATGTACTGTGAGGACATCATACTGTGTGTATGGGGGAATATACTGTGAGGACATCATACTGTGTGTGGAGGAATATACTGTGAGGACATCATACTGTGTGTGGGAATGTACTGTGGGGACATCATACTGTGTGTGGGTGAATGTACTGTGGGACATCATACTGTGTGTGTAGGGGGAATGTACTGTGGGGACATCATACTGTGTGTGTGGGGGGAATGTACTGTGAGGACATCATACTGTGTTTGGGGGAATGTACTGTGAGGACATCATACTGTGTGTGGGGGAATGTACTGTGGGGACATCATACTGTGTGTGGTGGGAATGTACTGTGGGGACATCATACTGTGTGTGTGGGAATGCACTGTGGGGACATTATACTGTGTGTGGAGAATGTACTGTGGGGACATCATACTGTGTGTGGGGGGGAATGTGCTGTGAGGACATCATACTGTGTGTGGGGGGATGTACTGTGGGGACATTATACTGTGTGTGGGGAATGTACTGTGAGGACATCATACTGTGTGTGTGGGGGAATGTACTGTGGGGACATCATACTGTGTGTGGGGGGAATGTACTGTGGGGACATCATACTGTGTGTGGTGGGAATGTACTGTGGAGACATCATACTGTGTGTGGGGGAATGTACTGTGGGGACATCATACTGTGTGTGGGGGGAATGTACTGTGAGGACATCATACTGTGTGTGGGGGGAATGTACTGTGGGAACATCATACTGTGTGTGGGGGAATGTACTGTGGGGACATCATACTGTGTGTGGGGGTAATGTACTGTGGGGACATCATACTGTGTGTGGGGGAATGTACTGTGGGGACATCATACTGTGTGTGTGGGGAATGTACTCTGAGGACATCATACTGTGTGTATGGGGGAATATACTGTGAGGACATCATACTGTGTGTGGGGAATGTACTGTGGAGACATCATACTGTGTGTGTGGGGGGAATGTACTGTGGGGACATCATACTGTGTGAGTCGGGGGAATGTACTGTGGGGACATCATACTCTGTGTGGGGGAAATGTACTGTGGGGACATCATACTGTGTGTGGGGAATGTACTGTGAGGACATCATACTGTGTGTGGAGGAATGTACTGTGGGGACATTATACTGTGTGTGGAAGAATGTACTGTGGGGACATTATACTGTGTGTGGAGGGAATGTACTGTGGGGACATCATACTGTGTGTGGGGGGAATGAACTGTGAGGACATCATACTGTGTGTATGGGGGAATATACTGTGAGGACATCATACTGTGTGTGGAGGAATGTACTGTGGAGACATCATACTGTGTGTGTAGGGGGAATGTACTGTGGGGACATCATACTGTGTGTGTGGGGGGAATGTACTGTGGGGACATCATACTGTGTGTATGGGGGAATATACTGTGAGGACATCATACTGTGTGTGGGTGAATGTACTGTGGGGACATCATACTGTGTGTGGGGGGGGAATGTACTGTGAGGACATCATACTGTGTGTATGGGGGAATATACTGTGAGGACATCATACTGTGTGTGGAGGAATATACTGTGAGGACATCATACTGTGTGTGGGAATGTACTGTGGGGACATCATACTGTGTGTGGGTGAATGTACTGTGGGGACATCATACTGTGTGTGTAGGGGGAATGTACTGTGGGGACATCATACTGTGTGTGTGGGGGGAATGTACTGTGAGGACATCATACTGTGTTTGGGGGAATGTACTGTGAGGACATCATACTGTGTGTGGGGGAATGTACAGTGGGGACATCATACTGTGTGTGGTGGGAATGTACTGTGGGGACATCATACTGTGTGTGTGGGAATGCAATGTGGGGACATTATACTGTGTGTGGAGAATGTACTGTGGGGACATCATACTGTGTGTGGGGGGGAATGTGCTGTGATGACATCATACTGTGTGTGGGGGGATGTACTGTGGGGACATTATACTGTGTGTGGGGAATGTACTGTGAGGACATCATACTGTGTGTGTGGGGGAATGTACTGTGGGGACATCATACTGTGTATGGGGGAATGTACTGTGGAGACATCATACTGTGTGTGGGGGGAATGTACTGTTGGGACATCATACTGTGTGTGGGGGGAATGCACTGTGAGGACATCATACTGTGTGTGGGGGGAATGTACTGTGGGGACATCATACTGTGTGTGGGGGGAATGTACTGTGAGGACATCATACTGTGTGGGGGGAATGTACTGTGGGAACATCATACTGTGTGTGGGGGAATGTACTGTGGGGACATCATACTGTGTGTGGGGGTAATGTACTGTGGGGACATCATACTGTGTGTGGGGGAATGTACTGTGGGGACATCATACTGTGTGTGTGGGGAATGTACTCTGAGGACATCATACTGTGTGTGGGGGAATGTACTGTGAGGACATCATACTGTGTGTGGGGGAATGTACTGTGGGGGCATCATACTGTGTGTGGGGGGCATGTACTGTGAGGACATCATACTGTGTATGGGGGAATGTACTGTGGGGGCATCATACTGTGTGTGTGGGGAATGTACTCTGAGGACATCATACTGTGTGTGGGGAGAGTGTACTGTGAGGACTTCATACTGTGTGTGGGGGGGAATGTACTGTGAGGACATCATACTGTGTGTGGGGAATGTACTGTGAGGACTTCATACTGTGTGTGGGGGGGAATGTACTGTGAGGACATCATACTGTGTGTGGGGACTGTACTGTGAGGACATCATACTGTGTGTGTGGGGGGAATGTACTGTGAGGACATCATACTGTGTGTATAGGGGAATAAACTGTGAGGACATCATACTGTGTGTGGAGGAATGTACTGTGGGGACATCATACTGTGTGTGGGGGAATGTACTGTGAGGACATCATACTGTGTGTGGGGGGAATGTACTGTGAGGACATCATACTGTGTGTGTGGGGAATGTACTGTGGGGACATTATACTGTGTGTATGGGGGAATGTACTTTGAGGACATCATACTGTGTGTGGGGGAATGTACTGTGGGGACATCATACTGTGTGTGGGGGAATGTACTGTGGGGACATCATACTGTGTGTGTGGGGAATGTACTCTGAGGACATCATACTGTGTGTGGGGGAATGTACTGTGAGGACATCATACTGTGTGTGGGGGAATGTACTGTGGGGGAATCATACTGTGTGTGGGGGGCATGTACTGTGAGGACATCATACTGTGTATGGGGGAATGTACTGTGGGGGCATCATACTGTGTGTGTGGGGAATGTACTCTGAGGACATCATACTGTGTGTGGGGAGAGTGTACTGTGAGGACTTCATACTGTGTGTGGGGGGGAATGTACTGTGAGGACATCATACTGTGTGTGGGGAATGTACTGTGAGGACTTCATACTGTGTGTGGGGGGGAATGTACTGTGAGGACATCATACTGTGTGTGGGGAATGTACTGTGAGGACATCATACTGTGTGTGTGGGGGGAAATGTACTGTGAGGACATCATACTGTGTGTATAGGGGAATAAACTGTGAGGACATCATACTGTGTGTGGAGGAATGTACTGTGGGGACATCATACTGTGTGTGGGGGAATGTACTGTGAGGACATCATACTGTGTGTGGGGGGAATGTACTGTGAGGACATCATACTGTGTGTGTGGGGAATGTACTGTGGGGACATTATACTGTGTGTATGGGGGAATGTACTTTGAGGACATCATACTGTGTGTGGGGGAATGTACTGTGGGGACATCATACTGTGTGTGGGGGAATGTACTGTGGGGACATTATACTGTGTGTATGGGGGAATGTACTGTGAGGACATCATACTGTGTGTGGGGGAATGTACTGTGGGGACATCATACTGTGTGTGGAGGAATGTACTGTGGGGACATCATACTGTGTGGGGGAATGTACTGTGAGGACATCATACTGTGTGTGTGGGGAATGTACTGTGGGGACATTATACTGTGTGTATGGGGGAATGTACTGTGGGGACATCATACTGTGTGTAGGGGAATGTACTGTGAGGACATCATACTGTGTGTGGGGGAATGTACTGTGGGGACATCATACTGTGTGTAGGGGAATGTACTGTGAGGACATCATACTGTGTGTGGGGGAATGTACTGTGGGGACATCATACTGTGTGTATGGGGGAATGTACTGTGAGGACATCATACTGTGTGTGGTGGGAATGTACTGTGAGGACATCATACTGTGTGTGGGGGTAATGTACTGTGAGGACATCATACTGTGTGTGGGGGGAATGTACTGTGAGGACATCATACTGTGTGTGGGGGAATGTACTGTGGGGACATCATACTGTGTGTGGGGGGAATGTACTGTGAGGACATCATACTGTGTGTGGGGGAATGTACTGTGGGGACATCATACTGTGTGTGGGGAATGTACTATGAGGACATCATACTGTGTGTGGGTGAATGTACTGTGAGCACATCATACTGTGTGTGGGGGAATATACAGTGAGGACATCATACTGTGTGTGTGGGGGAATGTACTGAAAGGACATCATACTGTGTGTGGGGGAATGTACTGTGAGGACATCATACTGTGTGTGGGGGAATGTACTGTGGGGACATCATACTGTGTGTGGTGGGAATGTACTGTGGGGACATCATACTGTGTGTTGTGGGAATGTACTGTGAGGACATTATACTGTGTGTGGAGGGAATGTACTGTGGGGACATCATACTGTGTGTGGGGGAATGTACTGTGAGGACATCATACTGTGTGTGGGGGAATGTACTGTGAGGACATCATACTGTGTGTGGGGGGAATGTACTGTGGGGACATCATACTGTGTGTGGTGGGAATGTACTGTGAGGACATTATACTGTGTGTGGAGGGAATGTACTGTTGGGACATCATTCTGTGTGTGGGGGGAATGTACTGTGAGGACATCATACTGTGTGTGAGGGGAATGTACTGTGAGGACATCATACTGTGTGTGGGGGGAATGAACTGTGAGGACAACATACTGTGTGTGGGGGGAATGTACTGTGGGGACATCATACTGTGTGTGGGGGGAATGTACCGTGAGGACATCATACTGTGTGTGGGGGAATGTACTGTGAGGACATCATACTGTGTGTGGGGGGAATGTACTGTGAGGACATCATACTGTGTGTGGAGGGAATGTACTGTGAGGACATCATACTGTGTGTGGAGGGAATGTACTGTGGGGACATCATACTGTGTGGGGGGAATGTACTGTTAGGACATCATACTGTGTGTGGGGGGAATGTACTGTGAGGACATTATACTGTGTGTGGGGGGAATGTACTGTGGGGACATTATACTGTGTGTGGAGGGAATGTACTGTGGGGACATCATACTGTGTGTGGTGGGAATGTACTGTGAGGACATCATACTGTGTGTGGAGGGAATGTACTGTGGGGACATCATACTGTGTGGGGGGAATGTACTGTGAGGACATCATACTGTGTGTGGGGGGAATGTACTGTGAGGACATTATACTGTGTGTGGGGGGAATGTACTGTGAGGACATTATACTGTGTGTGGGGGAATGTACTGTGAGGACATCATACTGTGTGTGGAGGGAATGTACTGTGGGGACATCATACTGTGTGGGGGGAATGTACTGTGAGGACATCATGCTGTGTGTGGGGGGAATATAATGTGAGGACATTATACTGTGTGTGGGGGAATGTACTGTGAGGACATCATACTGTGTGTGGAGGGAATGTACTGTGGGGACATCATACTGTGTGGGGGGAATGTACTGTGAGGACATCATACTGTGTGTGGGGGGAATGTACTGTGAGGACATTATACTGTGTGTGAGGGGAATGTACTGTGGGGACATCATACTGTGTGTGGGGGGAATGTACTGTGGGGACATCATACTGTGTGTGGGGTAATGTACTGTGAGGACATCATACTGTGTGTGTGGGGAATGTACTGTGGGGACATCATACTGTGTGTGGGGGGAATGTACTTTGAGGACATCATACTGTGTGTGGGGGAATGTACTGTGGGGACATCATACTGTGTGTATGGGGAAATGTACTGTGAGGACATCATACTGTGTGTGGGGGAATGTACTGTGAGGACATCATACTGTGTGTGGGGGGAATGTACTGTGGGGACATCATACTGTGTGTGGTGGGAATGTACTGTGAGGACATTATACTGTGTGTGGAGGGAATGTACTGTGGGGACATCATACTGTGTGTGGGGGGAATGTACTGTGAGGACATCATACTGTGTGTGGGGGGGATGTACTGTGAGGACATCATACTGTGTGTGGGGGGAATGTACTGTGAGGACATCATACTGTGTGTGGGTGGAATGTACTGTGGGGACATCATACTGTGTGTGGGGGGAATGTATGGTGAGGACATCATACTGTGTGTGGGGGAATGTACTGTGAGGACATCATACTGTGTGTGGGGGGAATGTACTGTGAGGACATCATACTGTGTGTGGAGGGAATGTACTGTGAGGACATCATACTGTGTGAGGAGTGAATGTACTGTGGGGACATCATACTGTGTGGGGGGAATGTACTGTGAGGACATCATACTGTGTGTGGGGGGAATGTACTGTGAGGACATTATACTGTGTGTGGGGGGAATGTACTGTGGGGACATTATACTGTGTGTGGAGGGAATGTACTGTGGGGACATCATACTGTGTGTGGTGGGAATGTACTGTGAGGACATCATGCTGTGTGTGGAGGGAATGTACTGTGGGGACATCATACTGTGTGGGGGGAATGTACTGTGAGGACATCATACTGTGTGTGGGGGGAATGTAATGTGAGGACATTATACTGTGTGTGTGGGGGGAATGTACTGTGAGGACATTATACTGTGTGTGGGGGAATGTACTGTGAGGACATCATACTGTGTGTGGAGGGAATGTACTGTGGGGACATCATACTGTGTGGGGGGAATGTACTGTGAGGACATCATACTGTGTGTGGGGGGAATATACTGTGAGGACATTATACTGTGTGTGGGGGGAATGTACTTTGAGGACATCATACTGTGTGTGGGGGAATGTACTGTGGGGACATCATACTGTGTGTATGGGGAAATGTACTGTGAGGACATCATACTGTGTGTGGGGGAATGTACTGTGAGGACATCATACTGTGTGTGGGGGGAATGTACTGTGGGGACATCATACTGTGTGTGGTGGGAATGTACTGTGAGGACATTATACTGTGTGTGGAGGGAATGTACTGTGGGGACATCATACTGTGTGTGGGGGGAATGTACTGTGAGGACATCATACTGTGTGTAGGGGGAATGTACTGTGAGGACATCATACTGTGTGTAGGGGGAATGTACTGTGAGGACATCATACTGTGTGTGGGTGGAATGTACTGTGGGGACATCATACTGTGTGTGGGGGGAATGTACGGTGAGGACATCATACTGTGTGTGGGGGAATGTACTGTGAGGACATCATACTGTGTGTGGGGGGAATGTACTGTGAGGACATCATACTGTGTGTGGAGGGAATGTACTGTGAGGACATAATACTGTGTGTGGAGTGAATGTACTGTGGGGACATCATACTGTGTGGGGGGAATGTACTGTGAGGACATCATACTGTGTGTGGGGGGAATGTACTGTGAGGACATTATACTGTGTGTGGGGGAATGTACTGTGGGGACATTATACTGTGTGTGGAGTGAATGTACTGTGGGGACATCATACTGTGTGTGGTGGGAATGTACTGTGAGGACATCATACTGTGTGTGGAGGGAATGTACTGTGGGGACATCATACTGTGTGGGGGGAATGTACTGTGAGGACATCACACTGTGTGTGGGGGGAATGTACTGTGAGGACATTATACTGTGTGTGGGGGGAATGTACTGTGAGGACATTATAATGTGTGTGGGGGAATGTACTGTGAGGACATCATACTGTGTGTGGAGGGAATGTACTGTCGGGACATCATACTGTGTGGGGGGAATGTACTGTGAGGACATCATACTGTGTGTGGGGGGAATATACTGTGAGGACATTATACTGTGTGTGGGGGAATGTACTGTGAGGACATCATACTGTGTGTGGAGGGAAGGTACTGTGGGGACATCATACTGTGTGGGGGGAATGTACTGTGAGGACATCATACTGTGTGTGGGGGGAATGTACTGTGAGGACATTATACTGTGTGTGGGGGAATGTACTGTGAGGACATCATACTGTGTGTGGAGGGAAGGTACTGTGGGGACATCATACTGTGTGGGGGGAATGTACTGTGAGGACATCATACTGTGTGTGGGGGGAATGTACTGTGGGGACATTATACTGTGTGTGGAGGGAATGTACTGTGGGGACATCATACTGTGTGTGGTGGGAATGTATTGTGAGGACATTATACTGTGTGTGGAGGGAATGTACTGTGGGGACATCATACTGTGTGGGGGGAATGTACTATGAGGACATCATACTGTGTGTGGGGGAATGTACTGTGAGGACATCATACTGTGTGTGGAGGGAAGGTACTGTGAGGACATCATACTGTGTGTGGGGGGAATGTACTGTGGGGACATTATACTGTGTGTGGAGGGAATGTACTGTGGGGACATCATACTGTGTGTGGTGGGAATGTACTGTGAGGACATTATACTGTGTGTGGAGGGAATGTACTGTGGGGACATCATACTGTGTGGGGGGAATGTACTATGAGGACATCATACTGTGTGTGGGGGGAATGTACTGTGAGGACATCATACTGTGTGTGGGGGGAATGTACTGTGAGGACATCATACTGTGTGTGGAGGAATATACTGTGGGGACATCATACTGTGTGTGGGGGAATGTACTGTGAGGACATCATACTGTGTGTGTGGGGAATGTACTGTGGGGACATCATACTGTGTGTGGGTGGAATGTACTTTGAGGACATCATACTGTGTGTGGGGGAATGTACTGTGGGAACATCATACTGTGTTTGGAGGAATGTACTGTGGGGACATCATACTGTGTGTGGGGGGAATGTACTGTGGAGACATCATACTGTGTGGGGAAATGTACTGTGAGGACATCATACTGTGTGTGGGGGGAATGTACTGTGAGGACATCATACTGTGTGTGGGGGAATGTACTGTGAGGACATCATACTGTGTGTGGGGGAATGTACTGTGAGCACATCATACTGTGTGTGGGGGAATATACAGTGAGGACATCATACTGTGTGTGTGGGGGAATGTACTGAAAGGACATCATACTGTGTGTGGGGTGGAATGTGCTGTGGGGACATCATACTCATCATACTGTGTGTGGGGGAATGTACTGTGGGGACATCATACTGTGTGTGTGGGGGAATGTACTGTGAGGATATCATACTGTGTGTGGGGGAATGTACTGTGAGGACATCATACTGTGTGTGGGGGAATGTACTGTGAGGACATCATACTGTGTGTGGGGGAATGTACTCTGAGGACATCATACTGTGCGTGGGGTGGAATGTACTGTGAGGACATCATACTGTGTGTGGGGGAATGTACTGTGGGGACATCATACTGTGTGTGGGGTGAATGTACTGTGAGGAGATCATACTGTGTGTGGGGGAATGTACTGTGAGGACATCATACTGTGTGTGGGGTGGAAAGTACTGTGGGGACATCATACTGTGTGTGGGGGAATGTACTGTGGAGACATCACACTGTGTGGGGGCATGTACTGAAAGGACATCATACTGTGTGGGGGGGAATGTACTGTGGGAACATCATACTGTGTGTGGGGGGAATGTACTGTGGGGACATCATACTGTGTGTGGGGGGAATGTACTGTGAGCACATCATACTGTGTGTGGGGGAATATACTGTGGGGACATCATACTGTGTGTGGGGGGAATGTACTGTGAGCACATCATACTGTGCGTGGGGGAATATACTGTGAGGACATCATACTGTGTGTGTGGGGGATATGTACTGAAAGGACATCATACTGTGTGTGGGGGAATGTACTGTGGGGACATCATACTGTGTGTGGGGGGAATGTACTGTGAGGACATCATACTGTGTGTGGGGGAATGTACTGTGGGGACATCATACTGTGTGTGGGGGGAATGTACTCTGAGGACATCATACTGTGTGTGGGGAATGTACTGTGAGGACATCATACTGTGTGTGGGGAATGTACTGTGGGGACATCATACTGTGGGTGTGGGGGAATGTACTGAAAGGACATCATACTGTGTGTGGAGGAATGTACTGTGGGGACATCATACTGTGTGTGGGGGGAATGTACTCTGAGGACATCATACTGTGTGTGGGGGAATGTACTGTGGGGACATCATACTGTGTGTGGGGGAATTAACTGTGAGGACATCATACTGTGTGTGGGGGAATATACTGTGAGGGCATCATACTGTGTGTGGGGGAATGTACTGTGGGGACATCATACTGTGTGTGGGGGAATGTACTGTGAGGACATCATACTGTGTGTGGGGGAATATACTGTGAGGGCATCATACTGTGTGTGGTGGGAATGTACTGTGGGGACATCATACTGTGTGTGGGGGGAATGTACTATGGGGACATCATACTGTGTGTGGGGGAATGTACTGTGGAGACATCATACTGTATGTGGGGGGAATGTACTGAGAGGACATCATACTGTTTGGGGGAATTTACTGTGGGGACATCATACTGTGTGTGGAGAAATGTACTGTGGGGACATCATACTGTGTGTGGGGGAATGTACTGTGGGGACATCATACTGTGTGTGGGGGAATGTACTGTGGGGACATCATACTGTGTGTATGGGGAATGTACTGTGGGGACATCATACTGTGTGTGGGGGAATGTACTGTGGGGACATCATACTGTGTGTGGGGGAATGTACTGTGGGGACATCATACTGTGTGTGTGGGGAATGTACTGTGGGGACATTATACTGTGTGTGTAGGAATGTACAGTGAGGACATGATACTGTGTGTGTGGAATGTACTGTGAGGACATCATACTGTGTGTGGGGGAATGTACTGTGGGGACATCATACTGTGTGTGGGGGAATGTACTGTGGGGACATCATACTGTGTGGGGGGAATGTACTGTGGGGACATCATACTGTGTGTGGGGAATATACTGTGAGGACATCATACTGTGTGTGGGGGAATGTACTGTGGGGACATCATACTGTGTGTGGGGGGAATGTACTGTGAGCACATCATACTGTGTGTGGGGGGAATATACTGTGAGGGCATCATACTGTGTGTGGGGGAATGTACTGTGGGGACATCATACTGTGTGTGGTGGGAATGTACTGTGAGGACATCATACTGTGTGTGGGGGGAATGTACTATGGGGACATCATACTGTGTGTGGGGGAATGTACTGTGGAGACATCATACTGTATGTGGGGGGAATGTACTGAGAGGACATCATACTGTTTGGGGGAATGTACTGTGGGGACATTATACTGTGTGTGGAGAAATGTACTGTGGGGACATCATACTGTGTGTGGGGGAATGTACTGTGAGGACATCATACTGTGTGTGGGGAGAATGTACTGTGGGGACATCATACTGTGTGCGGGGGGGAATGTACTGTGAGGACATCATACTGTGTGTGGTGGGAATGTGCTGAGGGGACATCATACTGTGTGTGTGGTGAGAATGTACTGTGAGGACATCATACTATGTGTGGGGGGAATGGACTGTGTGGACATCTTACTGTGTATAGGGGAATGTACTGTGGGGACATCAGATTGTGTGTGGAGGAATGTACTGTGGGGACATCATACTGTGTGTAGGGGAATTTACTGTGGGGACATCATACTGTGTTTCGGGGAATGTAATGTGAGGACATCATACTGTGTGTGGTGGGAATGTACTGTGGGGACATCATACTGTGTGTGGGGGGAATGTACTATGGGGACATCATACTGTGTGTGGGGGAAAGTACTGTGGAGACATCATACTGTATGTGGGGGGAATGTACTGAGAGGACATCATACTGTTTGGGGGAATGTACTGTGGGAACATCATACTGTGTGTGGAGAAATGTACTGTGGGGACATCATACTGTGTATTGGGGAATGTACTGTGGGGACATCAGATTGTGTGTGGAGGAATGTACTGTGGGGACATCATACTGTGTGTAGGGGAATGTACTGTGGGGACATCATACTGTGTGTGGGGGAATGTAATGTGAGGACATCATACTGTGTTTTTTGGGAATGTACTGTGAGGACATCATACTGTGTGTGGGGGGAATGTACTGTGAGCACATCATACTGTGTGTGGGGGGGAATATACTGTGAGGGCATCATACTGTGTGTGCGGGAATGTACTGTGGGGACATCATACTGTGTGTGGTGGGAATGTACTGTGGGGACATCATACTGTGTGTGGGGGGAATGTACTATGGGGACATCATACTGTGTGCGGGGGAATGTACTGTGGAGACATCATACTGTATGTGGGGGGAATGTACTGAGAGGACATCATACTGTTTGGGGGAATGTACTGGGGGACATCATACTGTGTGTGGAGAAATGTACTGTCGGGACATCATACTGTGTATAGGGGAATGTACGGTGGGGACTTCAGATTGTGTGTGGAGGAATGTACTGTGGGGACATCACACTGTGTGTGGGGGAGTGTACTGTGGGGGCATCATACTGTGTCTGGGGGGAATGTACTCTGAGGACCTCACACTGTGCGTAGGGGAATGTACTGTGAGGACATCATACTGTGTGTGGGGGGAATGTACTGTGGGGACATCATACTGTGTGTGTGGGGGAATGTACTGTGGGGACATCATACTATGTGTGGGGGAATGTACTGTGGGGACATCATACTGTGTGTGGGGGGAATGTACTGTGAGGACATCATACTGTGTGTATGGGGGAATGTACAGAAAGGAAATCATACTGTGTGTGGAGGAATGTACTGTGGAGACATCATACTGTGTGTGGGGGAATGTACTGTGGAGACATCATACTGTGCGTGGGGGAATGTACTGTGGAGACATCATACTGTGTGTGGGGGAATATACTGTGAGGACATCATGCTGTGTGTGGGGGAATGTACTGTGGAGACATCATACTGTGTGTGTGGGGGGAATGTACTGTGGAGACATCATACTGTGTGTGTGGGGGGAATGTACTGTGGGGACATCGTACTGTGTGTGTGGGGGGAATGTACTGTGGGGACATCATACTGTGTGTGGGGGAATGTACTGTGGAGACATCATACTGTGTGTGGGGGAATGTACTGTGAGGACATCATACTGTGTGTGGGGGAATATACTGTGAGGACATCATACTGTGTGTGGGGGAATGTACTGTGGAGACATCATACTGTGTGTGTGGGGGGAATGTACTGTGGGGACATCATACTGTGTGTGTGGGGGGAATGTACTGTGGGGACATCATACTGTGTGTGGGGGGGGAATGTAATGTGGAGACATCATACTGTGTGTGGGGGGAATGTACTGTGGGGACATCATACTGTGTGGGAGGAATGTGCTGTGGAGACATCATACTGTGTGTGGGGGAATGTACTGTGGAGACATCATACTGTGTGTGACGGGAATGTACTGTGAGGACATCATACTGGGTGTGTGGGGAATGTACTGTGGGGACATTATACTGTGTGTATGGGGGAATGTACTTTGAGGACATCATACTGTGTGTGGGGGAATGTACTGTGGGGACATCATACTGTGTATGATGGGAATGTACTGTGGAGACATCATACTGTGTGTGGGGGGAATGTACTGTGGAGACATCATACTGTGTGTGGTGGGAATGTACTGTGAGGACATCATACTGTGTGTGTGGGGAATGTACTGTGGGGACATTATACTGTGTGTATGGGGGAATGTACTTTGAGGACATCATACTGTGTGTGGGGGAATGTACTGTGGGGACATCATACTGTGTATGATGGGAATGTACTGTGGAGAAATCATACTGTGTGTGGGGGGAATGTACTGTGGGGACATCATACTGTGTGTGATGGGAATGTACTGTGGAGACATCATACTGTGTGTGGGGGGAATGTACTGTGGGGACATCATACTGTGTGTGATGGGAATGTACTGTGGAGACATCATACTGTGTGTGGGGGGAATGTACTGTGGGGACATCATACTGTGTGTGGGGGGTATGTACTGTGGGGACATCATACCGTGTGTGATGGGAATGTACTGTGGAGACATCATACTGTGTGGGGGGGAATGTACTGTGGGGACATCATACTGTGTGTGGGGGGAATGTACTGTGGGGACATCATACTGTGTGTGGTGGGAATGTACTGTGAGGACATCATACTGTGTGTGTGGGGAATGTCCTGTGGGGACATTATACTGTGTGTATGGGGGAATGTACTTTAAGGACATCATACTGTGTGTGGGGGAATGTACTGTGGGGACATCATACTGTGTGTGGGGGGAATGTACTGTGGGGACATCATACTGTGTGTATGGGGGAATGTACTGTGGGGACATCATACTGTGTAGGGGAATGTACTGTGGGGACATCATACTGTGTGTGGGGGGAATGTACTGTGAGGACATCATACTGTGTGTGGGGAATGTACTGTGAGGACATCATACTGAGTGTGTGGGGGAATGTACTGTGAGGACATCATACTGTGTGTGGGGGAATATACTGTGAGGACATCATACTGTGTGTGGGGGAATGTACTGTGGAGACATCATACTGTGTGTGTGGGGGGAATGTACTGTGGGGACATCATACTGTGTGTGTGGGGGGAATGTACTGTGGGGACATCATACTGTGTGTGTGCGGGGAATGTACTGTGGAGACATCATACTGTGTGTGGGGGGAATGTACTGTGGGGACATCATACTGTGTGGGAGGAATGTACTGTGGAGACATCATACTGTGTGTTGGGGAATGTACTGTGGAGACATCATACTGTGTGTGACGGGAATGTACTGTGGAGACATCATACTGTGTGTGGGGGGAATGTACTGTGGGGACATCATACTGTGTGTGGTGGGAATGTACTGTGAGGACATCATACTGTGTGTGTGGGGAATGTACTGTGGGGACATTATACTGTGTGTATGGGGAAATGTACTTTGAGGACATCATACTGTGTGTGGGGGAATGTACTGTGGGGACATCATACTGTGTATGATGGGAATGTACTGTGGAGACATCATACTGTGTGTGGGGGGAATGTACTGTGGGGACATCATACTGTGTGTGATGGGAATGTACTGTGGAGTCATCATACTGTGTGTGGGGGGAATGTACTGTGGGGACATCATACTGTGTGTGATGGGAATGTACTGTGGAGACATCATACTGTGTGTGGGGGGAATGTACTGTGGGGACATCATACTGTGTGTGGGGGGTATGTACTGTTGGGACATCATACCGTGTGTGATGGGAATGTACTGTGGAGACATCATACTGTGTGGGGGGGGAATGTACTGTGGGGACATCATACTGTGTGTGGGGGGAATGTACTGTGGGGACATCATACTGTGTGTGGTGGGAATGTACTGTGTGGACATCATACTGTGTGTGTGGGGAATGTACTGTGGGGACATTATACTGTGTGTATGGGGGAATGTACTTTAAGGACATCATACTGTGTGTGGGGGAATGTACTGTGGGGACATCATACTGTGTGTGGGGGGAATGTACTGTGGGGACATCATACTGTGTGTATGGGGGAATGTACTGTGGGGACATCATACTGTGTAGGGGAATGTACTGTGGGGACATCATACTGTGTGTGGGGGGAATGTACTGTGAGGACATCATACTGTGTGTGGGGAATGTACTGTGAGGACATCATACTGTGTGTGTGGGGGAATGTACTGTGAGGACATCATACTGTGTGTATGGGGGAATGTACTGTGAGGACATCATACTGTGTGTGGGGAATGTACTGAGAGGACATCATACTGTGTGTGGGGGAATGTACTGTGAGGACATCATACTGTGTGTGTGGGGGAATGTACTGAAAGGACATCATACTGTGTGTGGGGGGATGTACTGTGGGGACATCATACTGTGTGTGTGGGGGAATGTACTGTGAGGACATCATACTGTGTGTGGGGGAATATACATTGAGGACATCATACTGTGTGTGGGGGAATATACAGTGAGGATATCATACTGTGTGTGGGGGGAATGTACTGAAATGACATCATACTGTGTGTGGGGGAATGTACTGTGAGGACATCATACTGTGTATGGGGGAATGTACTGTGAGGACATCATACTGTGTGTGGGCGAATGTACTGAAAGGACATCATACTGTGTGTGGGGGAATGTACTGTGGGGACATCATACTGTGTGTGGGGGAATGTACTGTGGGGACATCATACTGTGTGTGTGGGAATGTACTGTGGGGACATCATACTGTGTGTGTGGGGGAATGTACTGTGAGGACATCACACTGTGTGTGGGGGAATGTACTGTGAGGACATCATACTGTGTGTGGGGTGGAATGTACTGTGGGGACATCATACTGTGTGTGGGGAATGTACTGTGAGGACATCATACTGTGTGTGGGGGAATATACTGTGAGGACATCATACTGTGTGTGTGGGGGCATGTACTGAAAGGACATCATACTGTGTGTGGGGGAATGTACTGTGGGGACATCATAATGTGTGTGGGGGAATGTACTGTGGGGACATCATACTGTGTGTGGGGGGAATGTACTGTGAGCACATCATACTGTGTGTGGGGGGAATATACTGTGAGGGCATCATACTGTGTGTGGGGGAATGTTCTGTGGGGACATCATACTGTGTGTGGTGGGATTGTACTGTGAGGACATCATACTGTGTGTAGGGGAATGTACTGTGAGGACATCATACTGTGTGTGGGGGGAATGTACTATGGGGACATCATACTGTGTGTGGGGGAAAGTACTGTGGATACATCATACTGTATGTGGGGGGAATGTACTGAGAGGACATCAAACTGTTTGGGGGAATGTACTGTGGGGACATTATACTGTGTGTGGAGAAATGTACTATGGGGACATCATACTGTGTGTGGGGGAATGTACTGTGAGGACATCATACTGTGTGTGGGGAGAATGTACTGTGGGGACATCATACTGTGTGTGGGGGGGAATGTACTGTGAGGACATCATACTGTGTGTGGTGGGAATGTGCTGAGGGGACATCATACTGTGTGTGTGGTGAGAATGTACTGTGAGGACATCATACTATGTGTGGGGGGAATGTACTGTGAGGACATCTTACTGTGTATAGGGGAATGTACTGTGGGGACATCAGATTGTGTGTGGAGGAATGTACTGTGGGGACATCATACTGTGTGTAGGGGAATTTACTGTGGGGACATCATACTGTGTTTCGGGGAATGTAATGTGAGGACATCATACTGTGTGGTGGGAATGTACTGTGGGGACATCATACTGTGTGTGGGGGGAATGTACTATGGGGACATCATACTGTGTGTGGGGGAAAGTACTGTGGAGACATCATACTGTATGTGGGGGGAATGTAATGAGAGGACATCATACTGTTTGGGGGAATGTACTGTGGGGACATCATACTGTGTGTGGAGAAATGGACTGTGGGGACATCATACTGTGTATAGGGGAATGTACTGTGGGGACATCAGATTGTGTGTGGAGGAATGTACTGTGGGGACATCATACTGTGTGTAGGGGAATTTACTGTGGGGACATCATACTGTGTGTGGGGGAATGTAATGTGAGGACATTATACTGTGTTTGGGGGAATGTACTGTGAGGACATCATACTGTGTGTGGGGGGAATGTACTGTGAGCACATCATACTGTGTGTGGGGGGGAATATACTGTGAGGGCATCATACTGTGTGTGGGGGAATGTACTGTGGGGACATCATACTGTGTGTGGGGGGAATGTACTATGGGGACATCATACTGTGTGGGGGGGAATGTACTGTGGAGACATCATACTGTATGTGGGGGGAATGTACTGAGAGGACATCATACTGTTTGGGGGAATGTACTGTGGGGACATCATACTGTGTGTGGAGAAATGTACAGTCGGGACATCATACTGTGTATAGGGGAATGTACTGTGGGGACTTCAGATTGTGTGTGGAGGAATGTACTGTGGGGACATCATACTGTGTGTGGGGGAATGTACTGTGGGGGCATCATACTGTGTCTGGGGGGAATGTACTCTGAGGACCTCACACTGTGCGTAGGGGAATGTACTGTGAGGACATCATACTGTGTGTGGGGGGAATGTACTGTGGGGACATCATACTGTGTGTGTGGGGGAATGTTCTGTGGGGACATCATACTATGTGTGGGGGGAATGTACTGTGGGGACATCATACTGTGTGTGGGGGGAATGTACTGTGAGGACATCATACTGTGTGTATGGGGGAATGTACAGAAAGGAAATCATACTGTGTGTGGAGGAATGTACTGTGGAGACATCATACTGTGTGTGGGGGAATGTACTGTGGAGACATCATACTGTGTGTGGGGGAATGTACTGTGGAGACATCATACTGTGTGTGGGGGAATATACTGTGAGGACATCATGCTGTGTGTGGGGGAATGTACTGTGGAGACATCATACTGTGTGTGTGGTGGGAATGTACTGTGGGGACATCATACTGTGTGTGTGGGGGGAATGTACTGTGGGGACATCATACTGTGTGTGGGGGAATGTACTGTGGAGACATCATACTGTTTGTGGGGGAATGTACTGTGAGGACATCATACTGTGTGTGGGGGAATATACTGTGAGGACATCATACTGTGTGTGGGGGAATGTACTGTGGAGACATCATACTGTGTGTGTGGGGGGAATGTACTATGGGGACATCATACTGTGTGTGTGGGGGGAATGTACTGTGGGGACATCATACTGTGTGTGTGGGGGGAATGTAATGTGGAGACATCATACTGTGTGTGGGGGGAATGTACTGTGGGGACATCATACTGTGTGGGAGGAATGTACTGTGGAGACATCATACTGTGTGTGGGGGAATGTACTGTGGAGACATCATACTGTGTGTGACGGGAATGTACTGTGAGGACATCATACTGGGTGTGTGGGGAATGTACTGTGGGGACATTATACTGTGTGTATGGGGGAATGTACTTTGAGGACATCATACTGTGTGTGGGGGAATGTACTGTGGGGACATCATACTGTGTATGATGGGAATGTACTGTGGAGACATCATACTGTGTGTGGGGGGAATGTACTGTGGAGACATCATACTGTGTGTGGTGGGAATGTACTGTGAGGACATCATATTGTGTGTGTGGGGAATGTACTGTGGGGACATTATACTGTGTGTATGGGGGAATGTACTTTGAGGACATCATACTGTGTGTGGGGGAATGTACTGTGGGGACATCATACTGTGTATGATGGGAATGTACTGTGGAGACATCATACTGTGTGTGGGGGGAATGTACTGTGGGGACATCATACTGTGTGTGATGGGAATGTACTGTGGAGACATCATACTGTGTGTGGGGGGAATGTACTGTGGGGACATCATACTGTGTGTGATGGGAATGTACTGTGGAGACATCATACTGTGTGTGGGGGGAATGTACTGTGGGGACATCATACTGTGTGTGGGGGGTATGTACTGTGGGGACATCATACCGTGTGTGATGGGAATGTACTGTGGAGACATCATACTGTGTGGGGGGGAATGTACTGTGGGGACATCATACTGTGTGTGGGGGGAATGTACTGTGGGGACATCATACTGTGTGTGGTGGGAATGTACTGTGAGGACATCATACTGTGTGTGTGGGGAATGTCCTGTGGGGACATTATACTGTGTGTATGGGGGAATGTACTTTAAGGACATCATACTGTGTGTGGGGGAATGTACTGTGGGGACATCATACTGTGTGTGGGGGGAATGTACTGTGGGGACATCATACTGTGTGTATGGGGGAATGTACTGTGGGGACATCATACTGTGTAGGGGAATGTACTGTGGGGACATCATACTGTGTGTGGGGGGAATGTACTGTGAGGACATCATACTGTGTGTGGGGAATGTACTGTGAGGACATCATACTGAGTGTGTGGGGGAATGTACTGTGAGGACATCATACTGTGTGTATGGGGGAATGTACTGTGAGGACATCATACTGTGTGTGGGGAATGTACTGAGAGGACATCATACTGTGTGTGGGGGGATGTACTGTGGGGACATCATACTGTGTGTGTGGGGGAATGTACTGTGAGGACATCATACTGTGTGTGGGGGAATATACAGTGAGGACATCATACTGTGTGTGGGGGAATATACAGTGAGGATATCATACTGTGTGTGGGGGAAATGTACTGTGAGGACATCATACTGTGTGTGGGGGAATGTACTGTGAGGACATCATACTGTGTATGGGGGAATGTACTGTGAGGACATCATATTGTGTGTGGGCGAATGTACTGAAAGGACATCATACTGTGTGTGGGGGAATGTACTGTGGGGACATCATACTGTGTGTGGGGGAATGTACTGTGGGGACATCATACTGTGTGTGTGGGAATGTACTGTGGGGACATCATACTGTGTGTGTGGGGGAATGTACTGTGAGGACATCACACTGTGTGTGGGGGAATGTACTGTGAGGACATCATACTGTGTGTGGGGTGGATTGTACTGTGGGGACATCATACTGTGTGTGGGGGATTTTACTGTGCGGGCATCATAATGTGTGTGTGGGGGAATGTACTGTGAGGACATCATACTGTGTGTGGGGGGAATGTACTGTGGAGACATCACACTGTGTGGGGGAATGTACTGAAAGGACATCATACTGTGTGTGGGGGAATGTACTGTGGGAACATCATACTGAGTGTGGAGGGAATGTACTGTGGGGACATCATACTGTGTGTGGGGGGAATGTACTGTGAGGACATCATACTGTGTGTGGGGTGGAATGTACTGTGGGGACATCATACTGTGTGTGGGGGAATGTACTGTGAGGACATCATACTGTGTGGGGGGAATGTACTGTGAGGACATCATACTGTGTGGGAGGAATGTACTGTGGGGACATCGTACTGTGTGTGGGGGGGAATGTACTGTGGGGGCATCATAATGTGTGTGTGGGGGAATGTACTGTGAGGACATCATACTGTGTGTGGGGGAATGTACTGTGGGGACATCAGACTGTGTGTGGGGGGAATGTACTGTGAGGGCATCATACTGTGTGTGGGGGAATGTACAGTACAGACCAAAAGTTTGGACACACCTTCTCATTTAAAGATTTTTCTGTATTGTACTGTGAGGACATCATACTGTGTGTGGGGGAATGTACTGTGAGGACATCATACTGTGTGTGGGGGGAATGTACTGTGGAGACATCACACTGTGTGGGGGAATGTACTGAAAGGACATCATACTGTGTGTGGGGGAATGTACTGTGGGAACATCATACTGTGTGTGGGGGGAATGTACTGTGGGGACATCATACTGTGTGTGGGGGGAATGTACTGTGGGGACATCATACTGTGTGTGGGGGAATGTACTGTGAGGACATCATACTGTGTGGGGGGAATGTACTGTGAGGACATCATACTGTGTGGGAGGAATGTACTGTGGGGACATCATACTGTGTGTGGAGGAATGTACTGTGGGGACATCATACTGTGTGTGGGGGGGGAATGTACTGTGGGGGCATCATAATGTGTGTGTGGGGGAATGTACTGTGAGGACATCATACTGTGTGTGGGGGAATGTACTGTGGGGACATCAGACTGTGTGTGGGGGGAATGTACTGTGAGGGCATCATACTGTGTGTGGGGGAATGTACAGTACAGACCAAAAGTTTGGACACACCTTCTCATTTAAAGATTTTTCTGTATTGTACTGTGAGGACATCATACTGTGTGTGGGGGAATGTACTTTGAGGACATCATACTGTGTGTGGGGAATGTACTGTGAGGACATCATACTGTGTGTGGGAGAATGTATTGTGAGGACATCATACTGTGTGTGTGGGGGAATGTACTGAAAGGACATCATACTGTGTGTGGGGGAATGTACTGTGGGGACAACATACTGTGTGTGGGGGGAATGTACTGTGAGGACATCATACTGTGTGTGGGGGAATGTACTGTGGGGACATCAGACTGTGTGTGGGGGGAATGTACTGTGGGGACATCATACTGTGTGTGGGGGGAATGTACTGTGAGGACATCATACTGTGTGTGGGGAATGTACTGTGAGGACATCATACTGTGTGTGTGGGGAGTGTACTGTGGGGACATCATACTGTGTGTGGGGGGAATGTACTGAAAGGACATCATATTGTGTGTGGGGGAATGTACTGTGGGGACATCATACTGTGTGTGGGGGGAATGTACTGTGAGGACATCATACTGTGTGTGGGGGAATGTACTGTGGGGAAATCATACTGTGTGTGGGGGAATGTACAGTGAGGACATCATACTGTGTGTGGGGGAATATACTGTGAGGACATCATACTGTGTGTGTGGGGGAATGTACTGAAAGGACATCATACTGTGTGTGGGGGAATGTACTGTGGGGACATCATACTGTATGTGGGGGGAATGTACTGTGAGCACATCATACTGTATGTGGGGGGAATGTACTGTGAGCACATCATACTGTGTGTGGGGGGAATGTACTGTGGGGACATCATACTGTGTGTGGGAGAATGTACTGTGGGGACATCATACTGTGTGTGGGGGGAATGTACTATGGGGACATCATACTGTGTGTGGGGGAATGTACTGAGAGGACATCTTAATCCTCGTTGTGGGAATGTACTGTGGGGACATCATACTGTGTGTGGTGGGAATGTACTGTGGGGACATCATACTGGGTGTGGGGGGGATGTACTGTGGGGACATCATGCTGTGTGGGGAGAATGTACTGTGGGGACATCATACTGTGTGCGGGGGGGAATGTACTGTGAGGACATCATACAGACTGTGGTGGGAATGTGCTGAGGGGACATCATACTGTGTGTGGGGGAATGTACTGTGAGCACATCATACTATGTGTGGGGGGAATGTACTGTGAGGACATCATACTGTGTGTGGGGGGAATGTACTGTGGGACATCATACTGTGTGTGGAGGGAATGTACTGTGAGGGCATCATACTATGTGTGGGGGGAATGTACTGTGTGGACATCATACTGTGTATAGGGGAATGTACTGTGGGGACATCAGATTGTGTGTGGCGTGAATGTACTGTGAGGACATCATACTGTATGTGTGGGGGGAATGTACTGTGGGGACATCATACTGTGTGGGGGGAATGTACTGTGAGGACATCATACTGTGTGTGGAGGAATGTACTGTGAGGACATCATACTGTGTGTGGGGGAATGTACTGTGGAGACCTCATACTGTGTGTGGGGGAATGTACTGTGGAGACCTCATACTGTGTGTGGGGGAATGTACTGTGGAGACATCATACTGTGTGTGGGGGAATGTACTGTGGGGACATCATACTGTGTGTGGGGGAATGTACTGTGGGGACATTATGCTGTGTGGGGGGAATGTACTGTGGGGACATCATACTATGTGTGGGGGGAATGTACTGTGAGCACATCATACTGTGTGTGGGGGGAATGTACTGTGGGGACATCATACTGTGTGTGGTGGGAATGTACTGTGAGGACATCATACTATGTGTGGGGGAATGTACTGTGGAGACATCATACTGTGTGTGGGGGAATGTACTGTGGAGACCTCATACTGTGTGTGGGGGAATGTACTGTGGAGACATCATACTGTGTGTGTGGAGGGAATGTACTGTGGGGACATCATACTGTGTGTGGGGGAATGTACTGTGGGGACATCATGCTGTGTGGGGGGAATGTACTGTGGGGACATCATACTGTGTGTGGGGGGAATGTACTGTGAGCACATCATACTGTGTGTGGGGGGAATATACTGTGAGGGCATCATACTGTGTGTGGGGGAGTGTACTGTGGGGACATCATACTGTGTGTGGTGGGAATGTACTGTGGGGACATCATACTGTGTGTGGGGAATATACTGTGAGGACATCATACTGTGTGTGGGGGAATGTACTGTGGGGGCATCATACTGTGTGTGGGGGAATGTACTGTGGGGACATCATACTGTGTGTGGGGGGAATGTACTATGGGGACATCATACTGTGTGTGGGGGAATGTACTGTGGAGACATCATACTGTATGTGGGGGGAATGTACTGAGAGGACTTCATACTGTTTGGGGGAATCTACTGTGGGGACATCATACTGTGTGTGGAGAAATCTACTGTGGGGACATCATACTGTGTATAGGGGAATGTACTGTGGGGACATCAGATTGTGTGTGGAGGAATGTACTGTGGGGACATCAAACTGTGTGTAGGGGAATGTACTGTGGGGACATCATACTGTGTGTGGGGGAATGTACTGTGAGCACATCATACTGTGTGTGGGGGGAATATACTGTGAGGGCATCATACTGTGTGTGGGGGAATGTACTGTGGGGACATCATACTGTGTGTGGTGGGAATGTACTGTGGGGACATCATACTGTGTGTGGGGGGAATGTACTATGGGGACATCATACTGTGTGCGGGGGAATGTACTGTGGAGACATCATACTGTATGTGGGGGGAATGTACTGAGAGGACATCATACTGTTTGGGGGAATGTACTGTGGGGACATCATACTGTGTGTGGAGAAATGTACTGTGGGGACATCATACTGTGTATAGGGGAATGTACTGTGGGGACTTCAGATTGTGTGTGGAGGAATGTACTGTGGGGACATCATACTGTGTGTGGGGGAATGTACTGTGGGGACATCATACTGTGTGGGGGTGGAATGTACTGTGAGGACCTCACACTGTGTATGGGGGAATGTACAGAAAGGAAATCATACTGTGTGTGGGGGAATGTACTGTGAGGACATCATACTGTGTGTGGGGGAATGTACTGTGAGGACATCATACTGTGTGTGGGGGAATGTACTGTGGAGACATCATACTGTATGTGTAGGGGAATGTACTGTGGGGACATCATACTGTGTGTGTGGGGGAATGTACTGTGAGGACATCATACTGTGTGTGGGGGGGAATGTACTGTGAGGACATCATACTGTGTGTGTGGGGAATGTACTGTGAGGACATCATACTGTGTGTGGGGGGAATGTACTGTGGGGACATCATACTGTGTGTGGGGGAATGTACTGTGGGGACATCATACTGTGTGTGGAGGGAATGTACTGTGAGGACATCATACTGTGTGTGGGGGGAATGTACTGTGAGGACATCATACAGTGTGTGAGGGAATGTACTGTGGAGACATCATACTGTGTGTGGGGGGAATGTACTGTGAGGACATCATACTGTGTGTGAGGGAATGTACTGTGAGGACATCATACTGTGTGTGGGGGAATGTACTGTGAGGACATCATACTGTGTGTGGGGGAATGTACTGTGGGGACATCATACTGTGTGTGGGGGGAATGTACTGTGGGGATATCATACTGTGGGTGGAGGGAATGTACTGTGAGGACATCATACTGTGTGTGGAGGGAATGTACTGTGAGGACATCATACTGTGTGTTGAGGGAATGTACTGTGAGGACATCATGCTGTGTGTGGGGGGAATGTACTGTGAGGACATCATGCTGTGTGTGGAGGGAATGTACTGTGAGGACATCATACTGTGTGTGGAGGGAATATACTGTGAGGACATCATACTGTGTGTGGAGGAATGTACTGTGAGGACATCATACTGTGTGTGGGGGAATGTACTGTGAGGACATCATACTGTGTGTGGGGGGAATGTACTGTGGGGACATCATACTGTATGTGTAGGGGAATGTACTGTGGGGACATCATACTGTGTGTGGAGGGAATGTACTGTGAGGTTATCATACTGTATGTGTAGGGGAATGTACTGTGGGGACATCATACTGTGTGGGGGAAATGTACTGTGGGGACATCATACTGTGTGTGGGGGAATGTACTGTTAGGACATCATACTGTGTGTGGGAGGAATGTACTGTGGGGACATCATACTGTGTGTGGAGGGAATGTACTGTGGAGACATCATACTGTGTTTGGGGGGGATTGTACTGTGAGGAAATCATACTGTGTGTGGGGGAATGTACTGTGAGGACATCATACTGTGTGAAGGGGAATGTACAGTGGGGATATCATACTGTGTGTGGGGGAATGTACTGTGGGGACATCATACTGTGTGTGGAGGGAAAGTACTGTGAGGACATCATACTGTCTGTGGGGGGGGGATGTACTGTGAGGACATCATACTGTGTATGGGGGGAATGTACTGTGGGGATATCATACTGTATGTGTAGGGGAATGTACTGTGGGGACATCATACTGTGTGTGGGGGAATGTGCTGTGAGTACATCATACTGTGTGTGGGGAATGTACTGTGGAGACATCATACTGTGTGTGGGGAATGTACTGTGAGGACATCATACTGTGTGTGGGGGAATGTACTGTGGGGACATCATACTGTGTGTAGGGGAATGTACTGTGTGGATATCATACTGTGTGTGTGGGGGAATGTACTGTGGGGACATCATACTGTGTGTCGGGGGAATGTACTGTGGGGACATCATACTGTGTGTGGGGGAATGTACTGAAAGGACATCATACTGTGTGTGGGGGAATGTACTGTGAGCACATCATACTGTGTGTGGGGGAATATAGAGTGAGGACATCATACTGTGTGTGGGGGGGGATGTACTGTGGAGACATCATACTGTGTGGGGGGGAATGTACTGTGGGGACATCATACTGTGTGTGGGGGGATGTACTATGAGGACATCATACTGTGTGTGGGGGGAATGTACTGTGGGGACATCATACTGTGTGTGGGGGGAATGTACTGTGAGGACATCATACTGTGTGTGGGGAATGTACTGTGAGGACATCATACTGTGTGTGTGGGGGAATGTACTGAAAGGATATCATACTGTGTGTGGGGGAATGTACTGTGAGGACATCATACTGTGTGTGGGGGAATGTACTGAAAGGACATCATACTGTGTGTGGGGGGAATGTACTGTGGGGACATCATACTGTGTGTGGAGGAATGTACTGAAAGGACATCATACTGTGTGTGGGGGGAATGTACTGTGGGGACATCATACTGTGTGTGGAGGAATGTACTGAAAGGACATCATACTGTGTGTGGGGGAATGTACTGTGAGCACATCATACTGTGTGTGGGGGAATATACAGTGAGGACATCATACTGTGTGTGTGGGGGAATGTACTGAAAGGACATCATACTGTGTGTGGGGGAATGTACTGTGGGGACATCATACTGTGTGTGTGAGGGAATGTACTGTGAGGACATCATACTGTGTGTGGGGGAATGTACTGAAAAGACATCATACTGTGTGTGGGGGAATGTACTGTGAGCACATCATACTGTGTGGGGGGGAATGTACTGAGAAGACCTCATACTGTGTGTGGGGGGAATATACAGTGAGGACATCATACTGTGTGTGTGGGGGAATGTACTGAAAGGACATCATACTGTGTGTGGGGGAATGTACTGTGGGTACATCATACTGTGTGTGTGGGGGAATGTACTGTGAGGACATCATACTGTGTGTGGGGGAATGTACTGTGAGGACATCATACTGTGTGTGGAGTGGAATGTACTGTGGAGACATCATAATGTGTGTTGAGGGAATGCACTGTGGGGACATCATACTGTGTGTGGGGGAATGTACTATGGGGACATCATTCTGTGTGTGGGGGGAATGTACTGTGAGGACATCATACTGTGTGTGGGGGAATGTACTGTGAGGACATCATACTGTGTGTGGGGGAATGTACTGTGGGGACATCATACTTTGTGTGGGGGAATGTACTGTGGGGACATCATACTGTGTGTGGGGGAATGTACTGTGGGGACATCATACTTTGTGTGGGGGAATGTACTGTGGGGACATCATACTGTGTGTGGGGGAATGTACTGTGGAGACATCACACTGTGTGGGGGAATGTACTGAAAGGACATCATACTGTGTGTGGGGGAATGTACTGTGGGGACATCATACTGTGTGTGGGGGGAATGTACTGTGGGGACATCATACTGTGTGTGGGGGGAATGTACTGTGAGCACATCATACTGTGTGTGGGGGAATATACTGTGAGGACATCATACTGTGTGTGTGGGGGAATGTACTGTGAGGACATCATACTGTGTGTGGGGGAATGTACTGTGGGGACATCATACTGTGTGTGTGGGGGAATGTACTGTGAGGACATCATACTGTGTGCGGGGGAATGTATTTCGAGGACATCATACTGTGTGGGGGGGGGATGTACTGTGGAGACATCATACTGTGTGGGGGGAATGTACTGTGGGGACATCATACTGTGTGTGGGGGGATGTACTGTGAGGACATCATGCTGTGTGTGGGGGGAATGTACTGTGGGGACATCATACTGTGTGTGGGGGGAATGTACTGTGAGGACATCATACTGTGTGTGGGGAATGTACTGTGAGGACATCATACTGTGTGTGTGGGGGAATGTACTGTGAGGACATCATACTGTGTGTGGGGGAATATACTGAAAGGACATCATACTGTGTGTGGGGGAATGTACTGTGGGGACATCATACTGTGTGTGGGGGGAATGTACTGTGAGCACATCATACTGTGTGTGGGGGGAATATACTGTGAGGACATCATACTGTGTGTGGGGAGAATGTACTGTGGGGACATCATACTGTGTGCGGGGGGGAATGTACTGTGAGGACATCATACTGTGTGTGGTGGGAATGTGCTGAGGGGACATCATACTGTGTGTGTGGTGAGAATGAACTGTGAGGACATCATACTATGTGTGGGGGGAATGTACTGTGTGGACATCTTACTGTGTATAGGGGAATGTACTGTGGGGACATCAGATTGTGTGTGGAGGAATGTACTGTGGGGACATCATACTGTGTGTAGGGGAATTTACTGTGGGGACATCATACTGTGTTTCGGGGAATGTAATGTGAGGACATCATACTGTGTGTGGTGGGAATGTACTGTGGGGACATCATACTGTGTGTGGGGGGAATGTACTATGGGGACATCATACTGTGTGTGGGGGAAAGTACTGTGGAGACATCATACTGTATGTGGGGGGAATGTACTGAGAGGACATCATACTGTTTGGGGGAATGTACTGTGGGAACATCATACTGTGTGTGGAGAAATGTACTGTGGGGACATCATACTGTGTATTGGGGAATGTACTGTGGGGACATCAGATTGTGTGTGGAGGAATGTACTGTGGGGACATCATACTGTGTGTAGGGGAATTTACTGTGGGGGCATCATACTGTGTGTGGGGGAATGTAATGTGAGGACATCATACTGTGTTTGGGGGAATGTACTGTGAGGACATCATACTGTGTGTGGGGGGAATGTACTGTGAGCACATCATACTGTGTGTGGGGGGGAATATACTGTGAGGGCATCATACTTTGTGTGGGGGAATGTACTGTGGGGACATCATACTGTGTGTGGTGGGAATGTACTGTGGGGACATCATACTGTGTGTGGGGGGAATGTACTATGGGGACATCATACTGTGTGCGGGGGAATGTACTGTGGAGACATCATACTGTATGTGGGGGGAATGTACTGAGAGGACATCATACTGTTTGGGGGAATGTACTGTGGGGACATCATACTGTGTGTGGAGAAATGTACTGTCGGGACATCATACTGTGTATAGGGGAATGTACTGTGGGGACTTCAGATTGTGTGTGGAGGAATGTACTGTGGGGACATCACACTGTGTGTGGGGGAATGTACTGTGGGGGCATAATACTGTGTCTGGGGGGAATGTACTCTGAGGACCTCACACTGTGCGTAGGGGAATGTACTGTGAGGACATCATACTGTGTGTGGTGGGAATGTACTGTGGGGACATCATACTGTGTGTGTGGGGGAATGTACTGTGGGGACATCATACTATGTGTGGGGGGAATGTACTGTGGGGACATCATACTGTGTGTGGGGGGAATGTACTGTGAGGACATCATACTGTGTGTATGGGGGAATGTACAGAAAGGAAATCATACTGTGTGTGGAGGAATGTACTGTGGAGACATCATACTGTGTGTGGGGGAATGTACTGTGGAGACATCATACTGTGTGTGGGGGAATGTACTGTGGAGACATCATACTGTGTGTGGGGGAATATACTGTGAGGACATCATACTGTTTGTGGGGGAATGTACTGTGGAGACATCATACTGTGTGTGTGGGGGGAATGTACTGTGGGGACATCATACTGTGTGTGTGGGGGGAATGTACCTTGGGGACATCATACTGTGTGTGTGGGGGGAATGTACTGTGGAGACATCATGCTGTGTGTGGGGGGAATGTACTGTGGGGACATCATACTGTGTGGGAGGAATGTACTGTGGAGACATCATACTGTGTGTTGGGGAATGTACTGTGGAGACATCATACTGTGTGTGACGGGAATGTACTGTGGTGACATCATACTGTGTGTGGGGGGAATGTACTGTGGGGATATCATACTGTGTGTGGTGGGAATGTACTGTGAGGACATCATACTGTGTGTGTGGGGAATGTACTGTGGGGACATTATACTGTGTGTATGGGGAAATGTACTTTGAGGACATCATACTGTGTGTGGGGGAATGTACTGTGGGGACATCATACTGTGTATGATGGGAATGTACTGTGGAGACATCATACTGTGTGTGGGGGGAATGTACTGTGGGGACATCATACTGTGTGTGATGGGAATGTACTGTGGAGTCATCATACTGTGTGTGGGGGGAATGTACTGTGGGGACATCATACTGTGTGTGATGGGAATGTACTGTGGAGACATCATACTGTGTGTGGGGGGAATGTACTGTGGGGACATCATACTGTGTGTGGGGGGTATGTACTGTGGGGACATCATACCGTGTGTGATGGGAATGTACTGTGGAGACATCATACTGTGTGGGGGGGGAATGTACTGTGGGGACATCATACTGTGTGTGGGGGGAATGTACTGTGGGGACATCATACTGTGTGTGGTGGGAATGTACTGTGTGGACATCATACTGTGTGTGTGGGGAATGTACTGTGGGGACATTATACTGTGTGTATGGGGGAATGTACTTTAAGGACATCATACTGTGTGTGGGGGAATGTACTGTGGGGACATCATACTGTGTGTGGGGGGAATGTACTGTGGGGACATCATACTGTGTGTATGGGGGAATGTACTGTGGGGACATCATACTGTGTAGGGGAATGTACTGTGGGGACATCATACTGTGTGTGGGGGGAATGTACTGTGAGGACATCATACTGTGTGTGGGGAATGTACTGTGAGGATATCATACTGTGTGTGTGGGGGAATATACTGTGAGGACATCATACTGTGTGTATGGGGGAATGTACTGTGAGGACATCATACTGTGTGTGGGGAATGTACTGAGAGGACATCATACTGTGTGTGGGGGAATGTACTGTGAGGACATCATACTGTGTGTGTGGGGGAATGTACTGAAAGGACATCATACTGTGTGTGGGGGGATGTACTGTGGGGACATCATACTGTGTGTGTGGGGGAATGTACTGTGAGGACATCATACTGTGTGTGGGGTAATATACATTGAGGACATCATACTGTGTGTGGGGGAATATACAGTGAGGATATCATACTGTGTGTGGGGGGAATGTACTGAAATGACATCATACTGTGTGTGGGGGAATGTACTGTGAGGACATCATACTGTGTATGGGGGAATGTACTGTGAGGACATCATACTGTGTGTGGGCGAATGTACTGAAAGGACATCATACTGTGTGTGGGGGAATGTACTGTGGGGACATCATACAGTGTGTGGGGGAATGTACTGTGGGGACATCATACTGTGTGTGTGGGAATGTACTGTGGGGACATCATACTGTGTGTGTGGGGGAATGTACTGTGAGGACATCACACTGTGTGTGGTGGGAATGTACTGTGAGGACATCATACTGTGTGTGTGGGGAATGTACTGTGGGGACATTATACTGTGTGTATGGGGAAATGTACTTTGAGGACATCATACTGTGTGTGGGGGAATGTACTGTGGGGACATCATACTGTGTATGATGGGAATGTACTGTGGAGACATCATACTGTGTGTGGGGGGAATGTACTGTGGGGACATCATACTGTGTGTGATGGGAATGTACTGTGGAGTCATCATACTGTGTGTGGGGGGAATGTACTGTGGGGACATCATACTGTGTGTGATGGGAATGTACTGTGGAGACATCATACTGTGTGTGGGGGGAATGTACTGTGGGGACATCATACTGTGTGTGGGGGGTATGTACTGTGGGGACATCATACCGTGTGTGATGGGAATGTACTGTGGAGACATCATACTGTGTGGGGGGGGAATGTACTGTGGGGACATCATACTGTGTGTGGGGGGAATGTACTGTGGGGACATCATACTGTGTGTGGTGGGAATGTACTGTGTGGACATCATACTGTGTGTGTGGGGAATGTACTGTGGGGACATTATACTGTGTGTATGGGGGAATGTACTTTAAGGACATCATACTGTGTGTGGGGGAATGTACTGTGGGGACATCATACTGTGTGTGGGGGGAATGTACTGTGGGGACATCATACTGTGTGTATGGGGGAATGTACTGTGGGGACATCATACTGTGTAGGGGAATGTACTGTGGGGACATCATACTGTGTGTGGGGGGAATGTACTGTGAGGACATCATACTGTGTGTGGGGAATGTACTGTGAGGATATCATACTGTGTGTGTGGGGGAATATACTGTGAGGACATCATACTGTGTGTATGGGGGAATGTACTGTGAGGACATCATACTGTGTGTGGGGAATGTACTGAGAGGACATCATACTGTGTGTGGGGGAATGTACTGTGAGGACATCATACTGTGTGTGTGGGGGAATGTACTGAAAGGACATCATACTGTGTGTGGGGGGATGTACTGTGGGGACATCATACTGTGTGTGTGGGGGAATGTACTGTGAGGACATCATACTGTGTGTGGGGTAATATACATTGAGGACATCATACTGTGTGTGGGGGAATATACAGTGAGGATATCATACTGTGTGTGGGGGGAATGTACTGAAATGACATCATACTGTGTGTGGGGGAATGTACTGTGAGGACATCATACTGTGTATGGGGGAATGTACTGTGAGGACATCATACTGTGTGTGGGCGAATGTACTGAAAGGACATCATACTGTGTGTGGGGGAATGTACTGTGGGGACATCATACAGTGTGTGGGGGAATGTACTGTGGGGACATCATACTGTGTGTGTGGGAATGTACTGTGGGGACATCATACTGTGTGTGTGGGGGAATGTACTGTGAGGACATCACACTGTGTGTGGGGGAATGTACTGTGAGGACATCATACTGTGTGTGGGGTGGAATGTACTGTGAGGACATCATACTGTGTGTGGGGGAATGTACTGTGCGGGCATCATAATGTGTGTGTGGGGGAATGTACTGTGAGGACATCATACTGTGTGTGGGGGAATGTACTGTGAGGACATCATACTGTGTGTGGGGGGAATGTACTGTGGAGACATCACACTGTGTGGGGGAATGTACTGAAAGGACATCATACTGTGTGTGGGGGAATGTACTGTGGGAACATCATACTGTGTGTGGGGGGAATGTACTGTGGGGACATCATACTGTGTGTGGGGGAATGTACTGTGAGGACATCATACTGTGTGGGGGGAATGTACTGTGAGGACATCATACTGTGTGGGAGGTATGTACTGTGGGGACATCATACTGTGTGTGGAGGAATGTACTGTGGGGACATCATACTGTGTGTGGGGGGGAATGTACTGTGGGGGCATCATAATGTGTGTGTGGGGGAATGTACTGTGAGGACATCATACTGTGTGTGGGGGAATGTACTGTGGGGACATCAGACTGTGTGTGGGGGGAATGTACTGTGAGGACATCATACTGTGTGTGGGGGAATGTACTTTGGGGACATCATACTGTGTGTGGGGGAATGTACTGTGGGGACATCATACTGTGTGTGGGGGGAATGTACTGTGAGGACATCATACTGTGTGTGGGGAATGTACTGTGAGGACATCATACTGTGTGTGTGGGGGAATGTACTGAAAGGACATCATACTGTGTGTGGGGGAATGTACTGTGGGGACATCATACTGTGTGTGGGGGGAATGTACTGTGAGGACATCATACTGTGTGTGGGGGAATGTACTGTGGGGACATCATACTGTGTGTGGGGGAATGTTCTGTGGGGACATCATACTGTGTGTGGTGGGAATGTACTGTGAGGACATCATACTGTGTGTGGGGGGAATGTACTATGGGGACATCATACTGTGTGTGGGGGAATGTACTGTGGGGACATCATAATGTGTGTGGGGGAATGTACTGTGGGGACATCATACTGTGTGTGGGCGGAATGTACTGTGAGCACATCATACTGTGTGTGGGGGGAATATACTGTGAGGGCATCATACTGTGTGTGGGGGAATGTTCTGTGGGGACATCATACTGTGTGTGGTGGGAATGTACTGTGAGGACATCATACTGTGTGTGGGGGGAATGTACTATGGGGACATCATACTGTGTGTGGGGGAATGTACTGTGGATACATCATACTGTATGTGGGGGGAATGTACTGAGAGGACATCAAACTGTTTGGGGGAATGTACTGTGGGGACATTATACTGTGTGTGGAGAAATGTACTGTGGGGACATCATACTGTGTGTGGGGGAATGTACTGTGAGGACATCATACTGTGTGTGGGGAGAATGTACTGTGGGGACATCATACTGTGTGCGGGGGGAATGTACTGTGAGGACATCATACTGTGTGTGGTGGGAATGTGCTGAGGGGACATCATACTGTGTGTGTGGTGAGAATGTACTGTGAGGACATCATACTATGTGTGGGGGGAATGTACTGTGTGGACATCTTACTGTGTATAGGGGAATGTACTGTGGGGACATCAGATTGTGTGTGGAGGAATGTCCTGTGGGGACATCATACTGTGTGTAGGGGAATTTACTGTGGGGACATCATACTGTGTTTCGGGGAATGTAATGTGAGGACATCATACTGTGTGTGGTGGGAATGTACTGTGGGGACATCATACTGTGTGTGGGGGGAATGTACTATGGGGACATCATACTGTGTGTGGGGGAAAGTACTGTGGAGACATCATACTGTATGTGGGGGGAATGTACTGAGAGGACATCATACTGTTTGGGGGAATGTACTGTGGGGACATCATACTGTGTGTGGAGAAATGGACTGTGGGGACATCATACTGTGTATAGGGGAATGTACTGTGGGGACATCAGGTTGTGTGTGGAGGAATGTACTGTGGGGACATCATACTGTGTGTAGGGGAATTTACTGTGGGGACATCATACTGTGTGTGGGGGAATGTAATGTGAGGACATCATACTGTGTTTGGGGGAATGTACTGTGAGGACATCATACTGTGTGTGGGGGGAATGTACTGCGAGCACATCATACTGTGTGTGGGGGGGAATATACTGTGAGGGCATCATACTGTGTGTGGGGGAATGTACTGTGGGGACATAATACTGTGTGTGGTGGGAATGTAC
Source organism: Phyllobates terribilis (assembly GCF_046119375.1). NCBI lineage: Eukaryota > Metazoa > Chordata > Amphibia > Anura > Dendrobatidae > Phyllobates > Phyllobates terribilis. The sequence continues at coordinate 606,168,653 of NW_027362761.1, read as the reverse complement.
TGTGGGGACATCATACTGTGTGTGGGGGGAATGTACTATGGGGACATCATACTGTGTGGGGGGGAATGTACTGTGGAGACATCATACTGTATGTGGGGGGAATGTACTGAGAGGACATCATACTGTTTGGGGGAATGTACTGTGGGGACATCATACTGTGTGTGGAGAAATGTACAGTCGGGACATCATACTGTGTATAGGGGAATGTACTGTGGGGACTTCAGATTGTGTGTGGAGGAATGTACTGTGGGGACATCATACTGTGTGTGGGGGAATGTACTGTGGGGGCATCATACTGTGTCTGGGGGGAATGTACTCTGAGGACCTCACACTGTGCGTAGGGGAATGTACTGTGAGGACATCATACTGTGTGTGGGGGGAATGTACTGTGGGGACATCATACTGTGTGTGTGGGGGAATGTACTGTGGGGACATCATACTATGTGTGGGGGGAATGTACTGTGGGGACATCATACTGTGTGTGGGGGGAATGTACTGTGAGGACATCATACTGTGTGTATGGGGGAATGTACAGAAAGGAAATCATACTGTGTGTGGAGGAATGTACTGTGGAGACATCATACTGTGTGTGGGGGAATGTACTGTGGAGACATCATACTGTGTGTGGGGAAATGTACTGTGGAGACATCATACTGTGTGTGGGGGAATATACTGTGAGGACATCATGCTGTGTGTGGGGGAATGTACTGTGGAGACATCATACTGTGTGTGTGGGGGGAATGTACTGTGGGGACATCATACTGTGTGTGTGGGGGGAATGTACTGTAGGGACATCATACTGTGTGTGGGGGAATGTACTGTGGAGACATCATACTGTGTGTGGGGGAATGTACTGTGAGGACATCATACTGTGTGTGGGGGAATATACTGTGAGGACATCATACTGTGTGTGGGGGAATGTACTGTGGAGACATCATACTGTGTGTGTGGGGGGAATGTACTGTGGGGACATCATACTGTGTGTGTGGGGGGAATGTACTGTGGGGACATCATACTGTGTGTGGGGGAGAATGTAATGTGGAGACATCATACTGTGTGTGGGGGGAATGTACTGTGGGGACATCATACTGTGTGGGAGGAATGTACTGTGGAGACATCATACTGTGTGTGGGGGAATGTACTGTGGAGACATCATACTGTGTGTGACGGGAATGTACTGTGAGGACATCATACTGGGTGTGTGGGGAATGTACTGTGGGGACATTATACTGTGTGTATGGGGGAATGTACTTTGAGGACATCATACTGTGTGTGGGGGAATGTACTGTGGGGACATCATACTGAGTATGATGGGAATGTACTGTGGAGACATCATACTGTGTGTGGGGGGAATGTACTGTGGAGACATCATACTGTGTGTGGTGGGAATGTACTGTGAGGACATCATACTGTGTGTGTGGGGAATGTACTGTGGGGACATTATACTGTGTGTATGGGGGAATGTACTTTGAGGACATCATACTGTGTGTGGGGGAATGTACTGTGGGGACATCATACTGTGTATGATGGGAATGTACTGTGGAGACATCATACTGTGTGTGGGGGGAATGTACTGTGGGGACATCATACTGTGTGTGATGGGAATGTACTGTGGAGACATCATACTGTGTGTGGGGGGAATGTACTGTGGGGACATCATACTGTGTGTGATGGGAATGTACTGTGGAGACATCATACTGTGTGTGGGGGGAATGTACTGTGGGGACATCATACTGTGTGTGGGGGGTATGTACTGTGGGGACATCATACCGTGTGTGATGGGAATGTACTGTGGAGACATCATACTGTGTGGGGGGGAATGTACTGTGGGGACATCATACTGTGTGTGGGGGGAATGTACTGTGGGGACATCATACTGTGTGTGGTGGGAATGTACTGTGAGGACATCATACTGTGTGTGTGGGGAATGTACTGTGGGGACATTATACTGTGTGTATGGGGGAATGTACTTTAAGGACATCATACTGTGTGTGGGGGAATGTACTGTGGGGACATCATACTGTGTGTGGGGGGAATGTACTGTGGGGACATCATACTGTGTGTATGGGGGAATGTACTGTGGGGACATCATACTGTGTAGGGGAATGTACTGTGGGGACATCATACTGTGTGTGGGGGGAATGTACTGTGAGGACATCATACTGTGTGTGGGGAATGTACTGTGAGGACATCATACTGAGTGTGTGGGGGAATGTACTGTGAGGACATCATACTGTGTGTATGGGGGAATGTACTGTGAGGACATCATACTGTGTGTGGGGAATGTACTGAGAGGACATCATACTGTGTGTGGGGGGATGTACTGTGGGGACATCATACTGTGTGTGTGGGGGAATGTACTGTGAGGACATCATACTGTGTGTGGGGGAATATACAGTGAGGACATCATACTGTGTGTGGGGGAATATACAGTGAGGATATCATACTGTGTGTGGGGGAAATGTACTGATAGGACATCATACTGTGTGTGGGGGAATGTACTGTGAGGACATCATACTGTGTATGGGGGAATGTACTGTGAGGACATCATATTGTGTGTGGGCGAATGTACTGAAAGGACATCATACTGTGTGTGGGGGAATGTACTGTGGGGACATCATACTGTGTGTGGGGGAATGTACTGTGGGGACATCATACTGTGTGTGTGGGAATGTACTGTGGGGACATCATACTGTGTGTGTGGGGGAATGTACTGTGAGGACATCACACTGTGTGTGGGGGAATGTACTGTGAGGACATCATACTGTGTGTGGGGTGGATTGTACTGTGGGGACATCATACTGTGTGTGGGGGATTGTACTGTGCGGGCATCATAATGTGTGTGTGGGGGAATGTACTGTGAGGACATCATACTGTGTGTGGGGGAATGTACTGTGAGGACATCATACTGTGTGTGGGGGGAATGTACTGTGAGGACATCATACTGTGTGGGAGGAATGTACTGTGGGGACATCATACTGTGTGTGGAGGAATGTATTGTGGGGACATCATACTGTGTGTGGGGGGGAATGTACTGTGGGGGCATCATAATGTGTGTGTGGGGGAATGTACTTTGGGGACATCATACTGTGTGTGGGAGAATGTATTGTGAGGACATCATACTGTGTGTGTGGGGGAATGTACTGAAAGGACATCATACTGTGTGTGGGGGAATGTACTGTGGGGACATCATACTGTGTGTGGGGGGAATGTACTGTGAGGACATCATACTGTGTGTGGGGGAATGTACTGTGGGGACATCAGACTGTGTGTGGGGGGAATGTACTGTGGGGACATCATACTGTGTGTGGGGGAATGTTCTGTGAGGACATCATACTGTGTGTGGAGTGGAATGTACTGTGGAGACATCATAATGTGTGTTGAGGGAATGCACTGTGGGGACATCATACTGTGTGTGGGGGAATGTACTATGGGGACATCATTCTGTGTGTGGGGGGAATGTACTGTGAGGACATCATACTGTGTGTGGGGGAATGTACTGTGAGGACATCATACTGTGTGTGGGGTGGAATGTACTGTGGGAACATCATACTGTGTGTGGGGGAATGTACTGTGGGGACATCATACTTTGTGTGGGGGAATGTACTGTGGGGACATCATACTGTGTGTGGGGGAATGTACTGTGGAGACATCACACTGTGTGGGGGAATGTACTGAAAGGACATCATACTGTGTGTGGGGGAATGTACTGTGGGGACATCATACTGTGTGTGGGGGGAATGTACTGTGGGGACATCATACTGTGTGTGGGGGGAATGTACTGTGAGCACATCATACTGTGTGTGGGGGAATATACTGTGAGGACATCATACTGTGTGTGTGGGGGAATGTACTGAAAGGACATCACACTGTGTGTGGGGGAATGTACTGAAAGGACATCATACTGTGTGTGGGGGAATGTACTGTGAGCACATCATACTGTGTGTGGGGGAATATACAGTGAGGACATCATACTGTGTGTGTGGGGGAATGTACTGTGAGGACATCATACTGTGTGTGGGGGAATGTACTGTGGGGACATCATACTGTGTGTGTGGGGGAATGTACTGTGAGGACATCATACTGTGTGCGGGGGAATGTACTTCGAGGACATCATACTGTGTGGGGGGGGGATGTACTGTGGAGACATCATACTGTGTGGGGGGGAATGTACTGTGGTGACATCATACTGTGTGTGGGGGGATGTACTGTGAGGACATCATGCTGTGTGTGGGGGGAATGTACTGTGGGGACATCATACTGTGTGTGGGGGGAATGTACTGTGAGGACATCATACTGTGTGTGGGGAATGTACTGTGAGGACATCATACTGTGTGTGTGGGGGAATGTACTGTGAGGACATCATACTGTGTGTGGGGGAATGTACTGAAAGGACATCATACTGTGTGTGGGGGAATGTACTGTGGGGACATCATACTGTGTGTGGGGGGAATGTACTGTGAGCACATCATACTGTGTGTGGGGGGAATATACTGTGAGGACATCATACTGTGTGTGGGGAGAATGTACTGTGGGGACATCATACTGTGTGCGGGGGGGAATGTACTGTGAGGACATCATACTGTGTGTGGTGGGAATGTGCTGAGGGGACATCATACTGTGTGTGTGGTGAGAATGTACTGTGAGGACATCATACTATGTGTGGGGGGAATGTACTGTGTGGACATCTTACTGTGTATAGGGGAATGTACTGTGGGGACATCAGATTGTGTGTGGAGGAATGTACTGTGGGGACATCATACTGTGTGTAGGGGAATGTACTGTGGGGACATCATACTGTGTGTGGGGTGAATGTACTGTGAGGACATCATACTGTGTGTGGGGGAATGTACTGTGGAGACATCATACTATGTGTGGGGGGAATGTACTGTGGGGACATCATACTGTGTGTGGGGGAATGTACTGTGGAGACATCATACTGTGTGTGGGGGAATGTACTGTGAGGACATCATACTGTGTGTGGGGGAATATACTGTGAGGACATCATACTGTGTGTGGGGGAATGTACTGTGGAGACATCATACTGTGTGTGTGGGGGGAATGTACTGTGGGGACATCATACTGTGTGTGTGGGGGGAATGTACTGTGGGGACATCATACTGTGTGTGTGTTGGGAATGTACTGTGGAGACATCATACTGTGTGTGGGGGGTATGTACTGTGGGGACATCATACTGTGTGGGAGGAATGTACTGTGGAGACATCATACTGTGTGTTGGGGAATGTACTGTGGAGACATCATACTGTGTGTGAGGGGAATGTACTGTGGAGACATCATACTGTGTGTGGGGGGAATGTACTGTGGGGACATCATACTGTGTGTGGTGGGAATGTACTGTGAGGACATCATACTGTGTGTGTGGGGAATGTACTGTGAGGACATCATACTGTGTGTGGTGGGAATGTGCTGTGAGGACATCATACTGTGTGTGGTGGGAATGTGCTGAGAGGACATCATACAGTGTTGGTGAATGTATTATGGGGACATTATACTGTGTGGTGGGAATTTGCTATGCGGACATCATGCTGTCTGGAGACACAATGGGAATCATATGGTGTGGGGTACACTTTGAGAGGCTTTATAATGTGCGTGGTGGTGGTGGTAGGTAAAGCAGACTTTGGGGGGACTTTCTGCACATCAAAGTGTGTTGGTACTGTGGAATAATCATACTATGGGGGGGGCACTTTGGAGGAATCATTCTGCTTTTGTAGGATCCTGTAGGGTTTTATACCATGTGAGGGCACTGTGCAGTTATATTGTATGAGGGAATCATACTGTGTGTGGGGCACAGTGAAGACATCATACTATGTGAGGAACACTGTGGGAGTCATCATACTGTGTGGGGGGAATCACACTCTGTTGGGATGCTGTATCCTCATCATACTGTGTGGGGTTGTTGTGGGGGAATCATACCGTAAGGGGGGCACTGTGTGGGCATTATAGCGTACGAGGGGACTGTGGATTATACTGTGTGAGGAGCACTGCGGTGGAATCATACTGTGTGGGGTGTATTTTGGGATATGATACTGTGTGTGGGTCACTGAGGAGGCATTATACTGTGTGGTGAGCAACGTGGAGGCATCATACTTTGAGCGGAAACTGTGGCGGCATCATGTTGTGTAGGGGACACTGAGGGGACATCATACTATGTGGGGGTACTGTGTGGGAACAATAATAACCTCCACTAGGAACAATAATTCTGAGCGGATGCAAAGAGCTCAGCAAGGTCAAGGAAGTGACTCAGAGTAAAATAAAACTTCCGCGGCGGCGGCAGATGTGCCACTCACTCTGTGTCCTGCTCTCATATCTTTCAAGGTTGGGGGGTATGGAGACCTCCTGCTGCGGGTGATACAAGCACAGCTCCTGGGTGTAAGGAAAATGCACAAACCCTCATCCACCATGAGAAAGATCAATAATACATTGTAGGAGCTGATCAGTCATTACTGTTACTGAAGGTGGATCAAAAAGTAGCAGGGGGTGCAGCAGTAAGGGCGCTATATGTTAGGTATAGAAGAGTCAAATGACTTACAAAAAGAGCAATACAAGACAGTGATGGACATTGAAATCACAGGACCCCATAGCAGAAGTTCTAATTGCTCTCCCCCAAATAATAAAAAATATATATTTTTATGGACATTTTTGAATATGATGCTCCCAAAAATGACCCAACCAAGCATATATGTCGTGACCCCGGGGCCGTGGGGTACTCGGCAGCCGGGCCCTCAGATGCTTGGGGGTTATCACGGTGGCTGGCCCGGTCCGTGGCCCAGGGCGGACATCTGAAAAGAGGGGAATGTATATTGGGATAATAGGTTTGTGTAATGCACACGCCCGGACTGACTGGCGTGTGCGTGTTTAGGGGTTCCACTGTGCCATGAACCGGAGAGTGTCTGGAGGGGCGTAACTAAGTATCTGCCCGATCCGACCAAGGTAGCACGACGGCATACGACGCCAGTGCACCAGGGAGGAACCGAGCAGAGGGAGCAGAGTCTACTCCAGGTCAGACTCCGGACACGGCTGTTGACCCACACCGGGGAATACAGGAACAGGCAGGCTAGAGCGCAGGCTGAGTAGGGTCCAGTACAGACTGGGAGACGGGTTCAGAGCCGCAGATGCGGTAATCAAGCAGAGCAAAGCGAAACAGCAGGTGCGGTAGACAAGGCCGAGCAGAGCAAAACCGCAGACACGGTAGACAAGGCTGAGCAGAGCAAAACCGCAGACGCGGTAGACATGTGACACCCCAGGGGTCTGGTTGCCACAGTAATAGAGATATTATGTCTGAGAGCAAGTGGGAGGTTTCTCTGGTCAGGAGCCCTAAGCATGCAGCACGGTCCGCCCAGACCTGGGAGGGGAGGAATCTGCCCTTATAAACTGGGTCTGGGGCGGGATTAGTGAGTGAAGCTGCAGACAGAGTCAGAGTCTGGAGAGGGAAAGTGAGATCAGGAGCTCTGGAGGAGCAGTAGCTGAAGTCCAGGGGCTGGAGCTGAGCAGAGCTCGCCCTGGACGAAGACACTAAAACCGGACACAGGAGTCCGAGGCTGTGGGGACTGATATACACCCAGCAGCAGAAACCAGCCGGCAGGGGATTCCAGGTCCTCTGGCAATAGAAGTCCGGAGGCTCAGTCACAAAGAAGGGACCAGCGCCGCCATCCAGGAGCGGAGGCTAACAGAAGGCCCCAAGTCACCAGCCATACGGGTGAGCACCACACGGTATACTCAGGGACGTGGGCTACTTGTAACCACTGACAGCAAGGTAGCCAGGAAGAGTGCAGATTAACGGGGAGGCCTACAACTCCACCTGGCCAGGGGAACTCCTGCTTGCTCGCAGACTGACCAGGCCCCTTACACTAGCCAGTACTCCCGGGAGGATCTGCCTTGTACCATCAGTAAAGACCCTGAACTGCACCTCACGTCTCTGTGATTCCTTGCCGCACCAGCACCATTAGCACTGGGACCCTCACACCATCACTCCCATCATCTCTCACATTAGCTGCCCTGAGGCAATACTTCTCCCGTGGGGAGTTATCCCATACTCGGCTGCGCAAACAACATCAGCCTCAGCGGTCGGCAGCGCAGCGGCGGTCCCCACTGACCGCAATCCACGGGTGGCGTAGTCGGACATTTGCTATACATTAAGACTGCCACTGGTTTGACCACCCTGGGCACGGACCGGGTCAGCGCCACGGAGACTACCCCCAGCGATCCGGCTCCGGGTATCCCCCTGCACAGCAAAGGCCCAGGGGGCGCGTCAACTTTGGCGTAGTCGGCAGGATTTCGTGCCTGCAACCACCGGGTACTGCGCGCCTGAAAAAGAGACTTTTATACTTACCTGTGGTGAAGTTTCCCGCCGTCCGGAGTCGTTTCCCGCCATCCGGAGCCGATTCCTGCCATCAGACGCCATCTTGGACCGTTTCCCGCCGTCTTTTGCCTTCTTCCCGCCATCCGCAGCTGCTTCCCGCCTTCGGACGCCATCTTCGGGACGCCGCACGGGAAGAAGAGGGGTGTGGACGCCGAAAGCGCGCGAGATCCGAAGCTCCGCCCCACGCTCTGACGCTGCGCAAGGTCCTGGAAGGGAGGAAGAGCGACGCTGACGTCGTCGGAGCGCGACGCCAGGTCCTCAACCCCGACGATCGACTGCGGAGCCGCGGCCTACAGAAGAAGAGCATCGCAAGGTAGGCCACGGTCCACTAGGGGGGAGGAGGATGCCGGATACCGAGGGGAGCTCCACTGCCACAGCCACCGCCAGCGCAACCGCTGCAGCAGTCATGCCATTCACCATGCCCTATATCCCAGGGTCAACCTGGCTCCCCCAGTACTCAGGGGAGTCACATACTCTAAATGACTTTAGAGAAAGACTGGATAGCCTCTTCCAGGTGTACCCCCTCACAGAAGAGCAAAAAGTGAGCATCCTGGTGGCCCAATTAATCGGGGCAGCCCAAAGGGAGGTAAAGTCCTGGCCACCTGGGAGGAAGAGGACTGTCAGAGAAATACTAGCCCGGCTGAAAGACACATTTGATACCCGCACCTCAGCCGAAATAAAGCTCAGATTTTACGGGTGTAAACAACGGGCACATGAGAGTATAAGACTATGCTCTAAACCTACAAGAGGCCCTGAGAGCCATTAAGCAGGCAGACCCTGACAGCGTGGGAAATGAAGACAAGCTGTTGACTGAACAATTTATTGAGGGTCTACTGTGCAATGCCCACCGAACCCAGTTGCGGGCAATGGCCTTACAGGACCCTGACCTGAACTTTGCACAGTTCAAGGACAGAGCCATCCGGGTGCTCCGAGAACCGGCACCAGGTGGCGCTGTGACCCACAGGCGCCCTGCTATCACTTATCACCAGGAGACGGCGCCCTTGTCTGCAGGGCCTGTGGGAGCTGATGCGCAGGCTTTAAACAGTGACCCGGCTACAGACCTGCACCATCAGGTCCAAGAGCTGACTAAGAGCGTTGCCGCGCTAACCAGAACTGTGCAGTCTTTACAGGTCTCTTCTCCAGGAAAGATCCAGCTGGCATCCGCACCGGAGGACGTCCCGTGGCACCGACTGAGGAGGACCCCACCGGCCAGAGGAAGACCCAGCGACAGATACAACGAGGACGGACGACCCATCTGCCGCCGCTGCAATCAACCCGGACATGTGGCAAGGTACTGTCATTTAAACGGGCACAACCTGGGGTAGAGGGCCAACCCCCAGGCATAAGACCATCAGGCCCATCAAACTGGCGTGATAAATACGTAGGGGGACGTCCAATCTTGCCTGTGGTACTGGATGGCATTCCTATGAGTGCCCTACTAGACACTGGGTCACAGGTGACCACCATCCCGTACGTGCTCTTTAAACAGTACTGGAATGACTCGGACATAACCCGCTACCCAGATGACGACCTGAGTATCATCGCCAGCAATGGTCAGCCCGTGCCGCAGGTGGGATTCAAAAAGGTGACCATTAAGATCGGTAAAGTCGAACTGGCGGCACAAGGACTGATTATAGTGGACATAGACCGTCATGAGAGTCACCCTAGAATAACCTTGGGAACTAATGTGATTGAAAATTGTCTTGCAGAGGTGATTCTCATTTTACAGCAGGTTGCCAAGAACGCCAGTTCCGGCCAGCAGCGTGTGCTCCAAAAAGAGATCCGGGCACTGATGAAGCGGCAACAGGTGGAACTATCTGGTGGTGAGATAGGTAGCGTGAGAATGTGTGACCCGTTCCCTATTGCCATGCCCCCAAAAAGTGAGATGATGATTTGGTGCCGGGCAGCTATTGGTCTAAGAGGTAGAGACTACCAAGCAATGGTAGAACCCGTCTACTCAGACAGTAGGCCCACCATTTTGACAGCACGGGGGGTGGTCGATGTACGCCATGGGAGGGTGCCCGTTCGCATCATAAATATTGGGGAGAGAGAAGTACACCTGCCCCGGTATGCCACGCTAGCCAAATTGTTCACCATCAACCAGAACTCTGTACAGGCCGTGGAACCCTTGCCTCCATCTCAACCAGAGGAAGGTAACGGCTCTAAGAAACCAATGGAGGACTGGTGTCAGCAACTGCATTTGGGTACTGACTCCACTCCCTCACACCAGAAACAGGGAGTCTATCGGGTGGTTCGAGAGTACGAGAGAGTGTTTAGTAAACACCCGCTAGACTTCGGGCGAGTAAAGGGGGTAGAACACCACATCCCCACGGGAGACCATCCTCCCATAAAGGAGAGATACCGACCCGTACCCCCGGCACACAACCAACACGCCAAGGGGATGCTTAGAGACATGAAGGAGGCTGGGGTAATCAGGGACAGCTGTAGCCCCTGGGCAGCTCCACTAGTCTTAGTGAAAAAGAAAGACAACACCATGAGAATGTGTGTAGACTACAGGAAGGTCAACCGTATCACACACAAAGATGCGTACCCGTTACCAAGGATAGAAGAGTCCTTAGCTGCATTAAAATCTGCTAACTTCTTCTCTACTTTGGATCTCACTAGCGGGTACTGGCAGGTTCCTGTAGCAGAGGCGGACCGGGAGAAGACCGCATTCACCACCCCGATGGGTCTCAGCGAATTTAACTGTATGCCGTTCGGGCTCTGCAACGCACCAGGAACCTTCCAACGGATGATGGAATGCTGTCTGGGACACCGGAACTTCGAGACGGTCCTGTTATACCTGGACGATGTCATCGTCTATTCCAAGACCTACGAGGACCACCTGAAACACCTGGCAGAAGTGTTCGAAGCTCTGGCAAACTACGGCCTAAAGGTGAAACCCTCCAAGTGTCACCTCCTGAAACCAAAGGTGCAATACCTGGGACACGTGGTGAGTGCTGACGGAGTGGCTCCTGACCCTGATAAGATCACCGTAATTAAGGACTGGCCAAGACCCTCCAGCATAAAGGAAGTGCGGCAGTTCCTCGGGTTGGTAGGCTACTACCGAAGATTCATTCCCGGTTTCACCAAAATGGCAGCCCCTATGCAGGACCTCCTGATAGGTCAATCTCGGAAAGCCAAAAACCAGAAGCCGCCCTTCAGGTGGGAAAAGCTGGAAGAGGAGTCCTTTTGCCAGCTGAAGATGGCCCTCACGGGGGATGAAATCCTGGCATATCCAGACTACAGCCAGCCCTTTATCCTCCACACGGACGCAAGCCACATCGGGCTAGGAGCCGTACTGTCCCAGATCCAGCAAGGGAAAGAACGGGTAATCGCTTACACCAGCCGAAAGCTACGGCCCACGGAGAGGAACCCTGAGAATTATAGCTCATTCAAGCTGGAGTTCCTGGCAGTAGTGTGGGCAGTGACCGAACGTTTCAAGCATTACCTTGCCTCCTCCAAATTCACCGTGTACACGGATAACAACCCGTTGACACACCTGGACACTGCAAGGCTCGGTGCCCTGGAACAGAGATGGATGGCCCGCCTGTCCAACTTTGAATTCACCATCAAATACCGGGCAGGACGATCAAATGCCAACGCGATGCCCTGTCTAGAATGCCGAACTTACCGGACGTAGGGGAAGATCCAGAAGATCTGGAAGAAGTTGAGCTCCCTGCGTTCCACCGTCATGGGATTACCCTGTATTCCCACCGTGTGAAGGACAGGCACTCCGTGACGTTCAATCCCTTGCCCCACTACAACTGGGCGGAGACGCAAGACAGTGATCCCGCAGTCCATTTGGTGAAGGAAATGCTGACCCAGGCCGATGCCCGTCTTGACCCAGATGCTCCGGAGGAGACCAAGCAACTGTGGAAGGAGAAAAGTAAGCTGTTCCTCTACAGGGAGAAGCTGTGCCGGAGAATGGTTAACTCTCGAACGCATGAGTTGACCTGGCAGGTAGTGGTCCCAAGACGAGACGCGGCTATGGTTCTGGAGGCATACCACAACGGAGCAGGGCATTTCGGATGGAAGAAGCTGGAGTTCTTGTTGCGTGAACGGTTCTACTGGGTAGGCATGAGAGGAGCCATCGAGAGGTGGTGCAGAGACTGTGGCCCGTGCCACCTGAGAAGAAAGGACCATGCCAGCCAGAAGACTCCCTTGCAGCCCATCATCACCAGACAGCCACTGGAACTGGTAGCCCTGGACAATTGTGAAACTGGCTCCAAGCAGATCTGGGTATGTCTACGCCCTCACAATCGTAGATCATTACTCCCGGTTCCTGGTGGTGGTCCCGGTCAAGGACTTAATGGCTCAAACAGCAGCTAGAGCCTTCCAGCAGCACTTCTGCCGTCCACACGGGTACCCGGACCAAGTGTTGACAGACCAAGGACCAGCCTTCGAAGCGGAGGTCTTCCAGGAGTTCTGCAACCTGTATGGCTGCAAGAAGATAAGAACAACGCCCTATCACCCTCAAACCAATGGACTCTGCGAGAAGATGAACCAGGTGGTGATAGATCTGCTAAAAACATTGCCCCTGGAAGAACGCAGTCTGTGGCCTGAGAAACTGCCCGATCTGGTGGACCTGTATAACCACATCCCTGTAGGTTCCACCAACTGTACCCCGGCTTACCTAATGAGAGCAAGACCTGGTAAGCTGCCTATTAACCTGGATATGGGAGTCCTGACGCCTGAGGACACCTCGCCAGAGGCAGACTGGGATACAGAACGGCAGCAGCAGTATCGAAAAGTACAGGAGAGCGTCGAGCGAAGTCTGTCTCAAGCTAGAGAAAGGCAAGAGAAGGCTTATAACCAGTATGCTCCCGCTGTTCCCCTGGTACCTGGAGAGCAGGTCTTGAAGAGGAAGAGGCGGCTCCACAAGTTGGACGACGAGTGGGAGAAGGACCCGTACACCGTACTGCCATCAAGCCATGAGAACCCAAAAATCTGCGTAATCAGTAAGGATGGAGGAGAAACCACAGCCATTGTCTCCAGAGACCACCTGAAGAAGTGTCCCGAGCAGTTGCAAAGCCCTGAAGAAGATCAAGAAAACCCTCAACCCGCAGAGGAAAGGGAAGAAATGATCAGTACCGTACTCGGAGACTTCCCCCGGTCTTGGACACAAGTAAACGGCGCTGTCGTAGTACCCGTCCTCACCTTTCTCCAGCCGGCCCCGCAAGTGCCTACAGAGGAACCGGTAGAGCTGGAAGAGCAGCCGGCCCAAGAGGTAGAAGAGTCCACACCAGCAGTACAGGAGGATCAACCCTCTGCTAGTAGTGAGCCTGCTGTGCCCCTAGTGAGCCAAAGAGTGCGCAGAAAGCTGCCCAGCTTGCCCATAACACCTCCTACACCCTGTAGTGCAGAACCAGTTAGTGAGCTCCGTAGGTCCACTAGAGTCACTAGAGGTCAGATGCCCGCTCGCTGGAGAATCTAAACCAGTGCACTGTAAAGTTGACTGTTTATTGAAAAATGTTTATGGTTTATGTTTGTTGCCTGTTACTAATTATGTTTCTCAGTTACCCTGCAGATTTTTATGGACTAACAGGTTATGGACACTGGATAACCGGAACAGTTTTGTGGATAGTTGCACCTTGGTGCCTCTTGTGAAGACGGCCGCGGAAGAGAAAACCTGTCTGGCGTGGCCTCCTTGCGGCCCAAAGTAGTTAGTCTACCCTTGCAGCCATGCCCAAGGACAACGGAAGGGGTTTGCTTTGGACAGGTCCCCTATTCTGTGCCAAGACTTCGCCTTGTTGGGTGACATGGACACCCCCTTTGTTTCATAAACTTCACCTTGGGTGATATGGACACCCGGTCACGGAAACGCCGTGACCTTTAAAGAACTAAAGCTTCTTGTAAATATGTTATTGTGTTATTGTTATACCCTGCATTTATGTTTTAAAAATGTGTTTAGTCCCGGAGTACTAAAATTTACTAGGGGGGAATGTGACACCCCAGGGGTCTGGTTGGCACAGTAATAGAGATATTATGTCTGAGAGCAAGTGGGAGGTTTCTCTGGTCAGGAGCATTAAGCATGCAACACGGTCCGCCCAGACCTGGGAGGGGAGGAATCTGCCCTTATAAACTGGGTCTGGGGCGGGATTAGTGAGTGAAGCTGCAGACAGAGTCAGAGTCTGGAGAGGGAAAGTGAGATCAGGAGCTCTGGAGGAGCAGTAGCTGAAGTCCAGGGGCTGGAGCTGAGCAGAGCTCGCCCTGGACGAAGACACTAAAACCGGACACAGGAGTCCGAGGCTGTGGGGACTGATATACACCCAGCAGCAGAAACCAGCCGGCAGGGGATTCCAGGTCCTCTGGCCATAGAAGCCCGGAGGCTCAGTCACAAAGAAGGGACCAGCGCCGCCATCCAGGAGCGGAGGCTAACAGAAGGCCCCAAGTCACCAGCCATACGGGTGAGCACCACACGGTATACTCAGGGACGTGGGCTACTTGTAACCGCTGACAGCAAGGTAGCCAGGAAGAGTGCAGATAAACGGGGAGGCCTACAACTCCACCTGGCCAGGGGAACTCCTGCTTGCTCGCAGACTGACCAGGCACCTTATACTAGCCAGTACTCCCGGGAGGGTCTGCCTTGTACCATCAGTAAAGACCCTGAACTGCACCTCACGTCTCTGTGATTCCTTGCCGCACCAGCACCATTAGCACTGGGACCCTCACACCATCACTCCCATCATCTCTCACATTAGCTGCCCTGAGGCAATACTTCTCCCGTAGGAGTTATCCCATACTCGGCTGTGCAAACAACATCAGCCTCAGCGGTCGGCAGCGCAGCGGCGGTCCCCACTGACCGCAATCCACGGGTGGCGTAGTCGGACATTTGCTATACATTAAGACTGCCACTGGTTTGACCACCCTGGGCACGGACCGGGTCAGCGCCACGGAGACTACCCCCAGCGATCCGGCTCCGGGTATCCCCCTGCACAGCAAAGGCCCAGGGGGCGCGTCAGACAAGGCTGAGCAGAGCGAAACCGCAGACGCGGTAGACCAGGCTGAGCAGAGCAAAACCGCAGACGCGATGGACAAGGCTGAGCAGAGCAAAACCGCAGACGCGGTGGACAAGGCTGAGCAGAGCAAAACCGCAGACGCGGTAGACAAGGCTGAGCAGAGCAAAACCGCAGACGCGGTGGACCAGGCTGAGCAAAGCGAAACCGCAGACGCGGTGGACAGGGCTGAGCAGAGCGAAACCGCAGACGCGGTGGACAAGGCTGAGCAGAGCGAAACCGCAGACGCGGTGGACAGGGCTGAACAGAGCGAAACCGCAGACGCGGTGGACAAGGCTGAGCAGAGCGAAACCGCAGACGCGGTGGACAGGGCTGAGATAAATCGCCGTGAGGTAAACAAAGACAACGCAAAGGGGACAGAGCTCTGTTCACACGGAACAGACTGGAAAAGAAAGGCAGAACCAGATACACACAAGGTACTTGCAAAGAAGTAGCGAAAGGACGCCAACTCACAAACGGAAGTACAATGACAACGAGTAGAAGATAGGTGCAGGTTCAGACTCTACAGAAAAAGGGAGCAAACGGACATAAAGACAAAACAGGTAAGAAGCTAGGAGACAGTTCAGACGAGAACAGTTACTGCAACAAAATGCAGGAACGAGCCTAGGTAAAGCCAAGTGCTGGTTCACACACTGCAGAAAAAGGGAACAAACGGACATAAAGACAAAACAGGTAAGAAGCTAGGAGACAGTTCAGACAAGAGCTGTTACTGCAACAAAATGCAGGAACGAGCCTAGGTAAAGCCAAGTGCTGGTTCAGACACTGCAGAAAAAGGGAACAAACGGACATAAAGACAAAACAGGTAGGAAGCTAGGAGACAGTTCAGACAGGAACTGTACTGCAACAAATACAGGAGCGAGTCTGGGTATGCGGCCCCCAGAGGGCGAGACGAACAGGCTAGGAGCGTGTTCAGACAGGCCTGGAAATACAGCCTCAGGATGGCAGACAGACAGCTGGCTAGATTATACAGACAGGACACAGTTCAGACACAGGAACTGATACCGCAAGGCAGGAAACATAGACAGGACCTGGAACATCAGTGACAAGAAGCCAACTGACAGAACAAGATGCTCAGGCAAGGATTCCAAGGAGGAGCTGGGTTAAATACCAGGTGACAGACAGCAATAGGCTGAGGACGCATCAGGGGAGTGTCAGCAGCAGCTACAAGAAACAGGAAGTTCAGCAGGCGTCGCCCTAAACAGCAAGAGCAGAGCAAAGCAGACAACATGGAATGAAGCCAGAGTGGCAGTCTGGACTGGAGATCAAGTGCGCGCTCTTGCACAGTGGGAGATGGACCACTATGCAAGGACGCCGCCAGGTATGTTACAGTACCCCCCCTCCCTTACGCCCCCTCTTCTTCAGGCCTGCCAGAATCTTCCACAGGGAATTTGAGGGCCAATCCTTCTCCTCAAGGAGATTACTTCTACTGTCCACAGGAAAAAACAAAACTGGTCTCATCTGGGTAGCTAGGATGCTACCTCCTATCCAGCCATCTTCAGCACCAGACGAAATGGGTGGAGTACCAGGAACAGCACACAAGGAAGTCTTTCTCCACCTATTATCAGGTAGCACCCCAGAGGGTTCAGGAGACAACTGGAAGTCCTCCGCCGGGTTGGAGGGGTGCAGAGACTCGGAGGTAACCTCTGCTTCGGGGTACATCTTGTCAAGCTCACAGGATGAAATGGGCGGGGTATCAGGTACAAGGTGTAGAAAAGTCACTGTCCCTTTGTTATCTGGTGGTACCCCGGAGGATTCAGGAAACAACTGGAGGTCCTCCGCCGGGTCGGACGAATGCAGAGACTCAAGGATAACCTCTGCTTCGGAGTACACAAGGTCGGACTCACTGAACGAAGCGGGCGAGGCATCAGGTACAGAGTATAGGAAAGTCTCTGTCCATTCGCTACCAGGTAGCACCCGAAGGGTTCAGGAGACAACTGGAGGTCCTCCGCCAGGTCGGAGGAGTATATAGACTCGGGGGTAACCTCTGCTTCGGAGTACACTAGGTCGGACTCACTGGACGAAGCGAGCGAGGTATCAGGTGCAGAGTATAGGAAAGTCTCTGTCCATTCGCTACCAGGTAGCACCCCGAAGGGTTCAGGAGACAACTGGAGGTCCTCCGCCTGGTCGGAGGGGTGTAGAGACTCGGGGGTAACTTCTGCTTCGGAGTACACTAGGTTGGACTCACTGGATGAAGCGGGCGAGGTATTAGATACCGGGTGCAGGAAGTCCTCCTGTGTGGATTCTGGGTGGGCAGCAGTCTCTTCGGGCAGGAGAACTGGTGCGCTACCCATGCACATTACCCGTCGGGGCTGCTCCAGGATACTGGGAAGTGAAGCTTCAGCAGGGACTTCAAGGTTGGGGTTAGGAGATCTTTGGGAGGACAGACCCTGACGTGACGGCTTGCCTCTACGCCTAGCACGTCTGGACTACCTCTTGAGGTTGGGAGAAGTATTCCGGAGAGCGTAGTCATCCTGTGTGGATTCTGGGTGGGCAGTAGTCTCATCGGGCACGAGGACTAGTGCGCTACCCACACACATTACCCATCGGGGCTGATCCGGGATATTGGGAAGTGAAGCTTCAGCAGGAGCCTCCGGGTTAGGGTCATCGAAGACCATTAGAAAGGCCACCAGGAAGGCCATTATGTCCAGGACGATAGGATCCTGTGCATCCCATAGGGGGGTGATCCACTTCAAGGCATCACCCGCTAGGTAAGTCATCATGAATCCCACCTTAACCCGATCGGTGGGAAAACAAAGAGGGTAGAACTTGAAGTGTAGCATGCATTGCTCCACAAATGCACGACTCAGTCTTGGATCCCCATAGTACCGTGGCGGATCCGTAGGAACGAGTGCAGAAAGCTCCATCTGGACGGGTGCGTAATTCGCCTGGAACTCAGCTTATAGCAAAAAAAATAAATAAATAAATAAATTTCTTCCAGATGCAAGTATTTGCTGAAAAAGGTCTCACAGGGCGAAGGCCGATGGGCTCAACGGGAACCATGGCCTGAGCATGCAGTAATGCACACGCCCGGACTGACTGGCGTGTGCGTGTTTAGTGGTTCCACTGTGCCATGAACCGGAGAGTGCCTGGAGGGGCGTAACTAAGTATCTGCTCGATCCGACCAAGGTCGCACGACGGCATACAACACCAGTGCACCAGGGAGGAACCGAGCAGAGGGACCAGGGTCTACTCCTGGTCAGACTCCGGACACGGCTGTTGACCCACACCGGGGAATACAGGAACAGGCAGGCTAGAGCGCAGGCTGAGTAGGGTCCAGTACAGACTGGGAGACGAGTTCAGAGCCGCAGATGCGGTAATCAAACAGAGTAAAGCGAAACCGCAGGTGCGTTAGACAAGGCTGAGCAGAGCGAAACCGCAGACGCGGTAGACAGGGCTGAGCAGAGCAAAACCGCAGACGCGGTGGACAAAGCTGAGCAGAGCAAAACCGCAGACGCAGTAGACAAGGCTGAGCAGAGCGAAACCGCAGACGCGGTAGACAAGGCTGAGCAGAGCGAAACCGCAGACGCGGTGGACAAAGCTGAGCAGAGCAAAACCGCAGACGCGGTAGACAAGGCTGAGCAGAGCAGAGCAGAACCGCAGATGCGGTAGACAAGGCTGAGCAGAGCGAAACCGCAGACGCGGTAGACAAAGCTGAGCAAAGCGAAACCGCAGACGCGGTAGACAAGGCTGAGCAGAGCGAAACCGCAGACGCGGTAGACAAGGCTGAGCAGAGCAAAACCGCAGACGCGGTAGACAAGGCTGAGCAGAGCGAAAACGCAGGCGCGGTAGACAAGGCTGAGCAGAGCAAAACCGCAGACGTGCTGGACAAGGCTGAGCAGAGCAAAACCGCAGACGCGGTGGACAAGGCTGAGCAGAGCAAAACCGCAGACGCGGTAGACAAGGCTGAGCAGAGCAAAACCGCAGACGCGGTGGACAAGGCTGAGCAAAGCGAAACCGCAGACGCGGTGGACAGGGCTGAGCAGAGCGAAACCGCAGACGCGGTGGACAGGGCTGAGCAGAGCGAAACCGCAGACGCGGTGGACAAGGCTGAGCAGAGCGAAACCGCAGACGCGGTGGACAGGGCTGAGCAGAGCGAAACCGCAGACGCGGTGGACAAGGCTGAGCAGAGCGAAACCGCAGACGCGGTGGACAGGGCTGAGATAAATCGCCAAAGAGGTAAACAAAGACAAAACAAAGGGGACAGAGCTCTGTTCACACGGAACAGACTGGAAAAGAAAGGCAGAACCCGATACACACAAGCTACTTGCAAAGAAGTAGCGAAAGGACTCCAACTCACAAACGGAAGTACAATGACAACGAGTAGAAGTTAGGTGCAGGTTCAGACTCTACAGAAAAAGGGAGCAAACGGACAAAGACAAAACAGGTAAGAAGATAGGAGACAGTTCAGACAAGAACAGTTACTGCAACAAAATGCAGCAACGAGCCTAGGTAAAGCCAAGTGCTGGTTCAGACACTGCAGAAAAAGGGAACAAACAGACATAAAGACAAAACAGGTAGGAAGCTAGGAGACAGTTCAGACAGGAACTGTTCTGCAACAAATACAGGAGCGAGTCTGGGTATGCGGCCCCCAGAGGGTGAGACGAACAGGCTAGGAGCGTGTTCAGACAGGCCTGGAAATACAGCCTCAGGAAGGCAGACAGACAGCTGGCTAGAGTACACAGACAGGACACAGTTCAGACACAGGAACTGATACCACAAGGCAGGAAACATAGACAGGACCTGGCACATCAGTGACAAGAAGCCAACTGACAGAACAAGATGCTCAGGCAAGGATTCCAAGGAGGAGATGGGTTAAATACCAGGTGACAGACAGCAATAGGCTGAGGAAGCATCAGGGGAGTGTCAGCAGCAGCTACAAGAAACAAGAAGTTCAGCGGGCGTCGCCCTAAGCAGCCAGAGCAGAGCAAAGCAGACAACACGGAAAGAAGCCAGAGTGGCAGTCTGGACTGGAGATCAAGTGCGCGCTCTTGCACAGTGGGAGATGGACCAATATGCAAGGACGCCGCCAGGTATGTTACAGTTTGTAAATGTTCGTGACGCCACATGTGGTGGAGCTAGGCCTCAGGGCAGCGGGGATATAAGCATGCAGGACAGATAGGACCCAGCTGGGTCAGAGTAAGAACAGGGACAGACACGATAGTCACTTCAGTACCTTTTACTGGTGGTATTCAAGGCACAATCCGGAGTACTGTAGGGTGAGGGGTGCACGTCCGGATTCTCCCCAGTAAGCGGGTGTAGGGCCTCCTGTTTCTTGCCTTTGTGTAGTAAGTTTCTGACCTGCCTGGAGCTAGGCCTAACTTTGTTTCTGTTCTGCACCTGCTGACTTGGTGATAGGGCCTTCTCTTGGAGTTCACTCTCCCTATTCTTTGGGGTCTCCGTGATTCCTGACCCTGGTACGTATCAGCTTTTGGTGATCCTGGGACATGTAGTTCACCAGGGGTCCGGTTGTTTTCTACTGGTCATGAAGATCCACGTAGACTCGGACCCGGTGTCCGGTATATGCTTCTGGGGTGAGCTTGTAAAGCTCCTCTGTCCCCTATGTTACTTTCTTCCACTCGCCTTCGGCCCCGCTCGGGCCCTCACTAGGCTACACACACTGCAGCCGGGACGCTGCTCTTCTTCGCCGCTCTCAGAGTGTCAGCACACTCCTAGCTCTCTATCCTGAGCTCTGTGAGTTCTAGTCTGGATTCACTCTACAGACTGTACTGAACTCTTTCTGCAGGAACTGCTAGGCTCTGGCTCGACTGCACTGACTCCTTCTGTGTCTGAGCAGGAACTCCCTAGCTGCTCTGTACTCTAGCAGGCTAGGAACTGAACCTTCCCTATTTATATCCCTATTCGGGCTCCCTCTGGTGGTCTGAGGTGGAAGGTGGAGATGTGTGTATGCTATGAGGGCCTCTTGTGGAGGAATCCTTTAATGCACCCCCCTAAGATCTGTGGCTCCAAGCGCAGCTGGGTGCCACAGATACTCAGTATGGTATCCTCACAGTGAATCCCCCCACTCATTTTCACCACACCTACAGTGTCGTATCTGTCAGCATGATGCACCCCACACAGAACGAGGGTCTCCACAGTCCCCCACACAGAACAAGGGTCCCCACAGGCCCAACACAGAACAAGGGCCCCCACAGCCGCCACACAGAACAAGGGTCCCCACATCCCCCCACACAGAACAAGGGTCTCCACAGTCCCCACACAGAACAAGGGTCCCCACAGCCCCCACACAGAACAAGGGTCCCCACAGCCCCCCACACAGAATAAGAGTCCCCACAGCCCCCCACACATAGCAAGGTTTTCCACAGTCCCCCACATAGAACGAGGGTCCCCATAGCCCCCCACACAGAACGAGGGTTTCCACAGTCCCCCACGCAGAACAAGGGTCCCCACAGTCCCACACAGAACAAGGGTCCTCACTGAAAACCACACAGAACGAGGGTCCCCACAGCCCCCCACACAGAACAAGGGTCTCCACAGTTCCCCACACAGAACGAGGGTCCCCACAGCCTCCCACACAGAATGAGGGTTTCCACAGTCCCCCACGCAGAATAAGGATCCCCACATCCCCACACAGAACAAGGGTCCTCACGGTCCACCACACAGAACGAGGGTCTCCACTGTCCCCCACACAAAACGAGGGTCTCCACAGCCCCCCACACATAACAAGGGTCTCCACAGTCCCCCACACAGAACGAGGGTCTCCACTGTCCCCCACACAGAACGAGGTTCCCCACTGTCCACCACACAGAACGAGGGTCTCCACAGTCCCACACACAGAACGAGGGTCTCCACTGTCCCCCACACAGAACAAGGGTCTCCACAGTCCCCCACACAGAACGAGGGTCCCCACAGCCCCCCTCACAGAACGAGGGTCTCCACTGTCCCCCACACAGAACGAGGGTCCCCACTGTCCACCACACAGAACGAGGGTCTCCACAGTCCCCCAAACAGAACGAGGGTCTCCACTGTCCCCCACACAGAACAAGGGTCCCTACTGTTCACCACACAGAACGAGGGTCTCCACTGCCCCCCACACAGAATGAGGGTCTCCACTGTCCTCCACACAGAATGAGGGTCTCCAAACTACCCCACACAGAACAAAGGTTCCCACAGACCCCCACACAGAACGAGGGTCTCCACTGTCCCCACACAGAACGAGGGTCCCCACAGTCCCCCACACAGAATTAGGGTCTCTACATAGAATGAAGGCACTCACAATCCCACATATAGAATGATGGTCCCCACAGCCCCCCACTGAGCATGGGAGCCTCCACTCAGTATTAAAGCCCCCCACTTAGTATGAGACCCACCATCGCCCTCTGATTCAATTTAATGGCCTCTGCAGCCCCTCACGCAAAATAATGGCCCCCACTATTCCCCACTCAGTATGATGGCCCACACAACACCTCACACAGTATTGGGACTACAACAACCCCTCCACACAGAATGAAGACCCCCGCACAGAGTGAGGACCCCCACAGCACACCACTCAGTATGAGGGTTACCAATCAGTATGGGGACCCTCACAGTCCTCAACTGAATATGGGTGTCCTCACAGTCCCCCATAACCCCTCACACAGTATTATGGCTCTCACAGTTTCCCATTCAGTATAATGGCCCCCACTAAGGATTATGGCCCCCACCAGACCTATAATTATTATGATTGATCCACACCAGCCCCCCATTCAGTATGATGGCTCCCACAAATACTGAAATTTAAAAAAAGCACTACTCACCTCGTTCCATTCCCCCGTTGCACTGCTCCGGTCTGTGCAGTGTGTGTACAGAGGCTTTATCACTGCAGGCGCGATGTAGTGATGTCACCCCTCCTACAGTGCACAGACTCTCAGACTCACGGGTGCAGGCTGAATGGTGGATCACAGAGCCTTCGGATCACTGATCCACCATTCAATTAAAAGGTATCTGCATCCTGAGGAAAGCAGATATGACTGAAATTGTGATGACAGGGGAGGGGCTCGGTGGCAAGCGGCACCAGGTCCCCTCCAACGCATGGGCCCCATAACGGCCATGTAAGCTCCCGCTATGAACAGTAGTCCCCTGATCCACGACGACCATGATTTCCTGTTTCTTTGTTGGGAGATGTTTATGGTATATGTGTCTATGTCCGGCCACCCAGTGACCGAGAAGAAGACTGCTACATATGGTGATTATGTATTGAAGCTGCTTGCGAAGAAAGGCTAGAAATGAACAAGATTCTGGAAAAAAATAAAATATCTACAGAAGAGAAACGAATCTCTAATCTATATAACTAATAAGAGATATATGAAAGGCGCAAATAGTTTTTGACAGCAAACGTTGCCCTTGCCAAAACCAGACCTTCTTCCCAATATTACTAAAAATGTAATTTTGTACATAGAAACATTCCCAAAAACTTCAGCCAGAAAGATCCAGTCATATTGTAGGTAATGTCCCAAAATACAAAGAACAATAACAGCAAAGAAATCAGCAAAAAAAAACAACAACTAATTATATTCTTGTACATAGAGGGCAGTATTATAGTAGTTATATTCTTGTACATAGGGGCAGTATTATAGTAGTTATATTCTTGTACATAGGGAGCAGTATTATAGTAGTTATATTCTTGTACATAGGGAGCAGTATTATAGTAGTTATATTCTTATACATAGGAGCAGTATTATAGTAGTTATATTCCTGTACATAGGAGCAGTATTATAGTAGTTATATTCTTGTACATAGGGAGCAGTATTATAGTAGTTATATTCTTATACATAGGAGCAGTATTATAGTAGTTATATTCCTGTACATAGGAGCAGTATTATAGTAGTTATATTCTTGTACATAGGGAGCAGTATTATAGTAGTTATATTCTTGTACATAGAGGGCAGTATTATAGTAGTTATATTCTTGTACATAGGGGCAGTATTATAGTAGTTATAATCCGGTACATAGGAGCAGTATTATAGTAGTTATATTCTTGTACATAGGAGCAGTATTATAGTAGTTCTATTCTTGTACATAGGAGCAGTATTATAGTAGTTATATTCTTGTACATAGGGAGCAGTATTATAGTAGTTATATTCTTGTATATAGGAGCAGCATTATAGTAGTTATATTCTTGTACATAGGGAGCAGTATTATAGTAGTTATATTCTTGTACATAGGTTCAGTATTATAGTAGTTATATTCTTGTACATAGGAGCAGTATTATAGTAGTTATATTCTTGTATATAGGGGGTAGTATTATAGTAGTTATATTCTTGTACATAGGAGCAGTATTATAGTAGTTATATTCTTGTACATAGGGAGCAGTATTATAGTAGTTATATTCTTGTACATAGGGAGCAGTATTATAGTAGTTATATTCTTGTACATAGGGGCAGTATTATAGTAGTTATATTCTTGTACATAGGAGCAGTATTATAGTAGTTCTATTCTTGTACATAGGAGCAATATTATAGTAGTTATATTCTTGTATATAGGAGCAGTATTATAGTAGTTATATTCTTGTACATAGGGAGCAGTATTATAGTAGTTATATTCTTGTACATAGGTTCAGTATTATAGTAGTTATATTCTTGTACATAGGAGCAGTATTATAGTAGTTATATTCTTGTACATAGGAGCAGTATTATAGTAGTTATATTCTTGTACATAGGGGCAGTATTATAGTAGTTATAATCCGGTACATAGGGGCAGTATTATAGTAGTTATATTCTTGTACATAGGAGCAGTATTATAGTAGTTATATTCTTGTACATAGGGGCAGCATTATAGTAGTTATATTCTTGTACATAGGGGCAGTATTATAGTAGTTATATTCTTGTACATAGGAACAGTATTATAGTAGTTATATTCTTGTACATAGGGGCAGTATTATAGTAGTTATATTCTTGTACATAGGAGCAGTATTATAGTAGTTATATTCTTGTACATAGGGGCAGTATTATAGTAGTTATAATCCGGTACATAGGGGCAGTATTATAGTAGTTATATTCTTGTACATAAGAGCAGTATTATAGTAGTTATATTCTTGTACATAGGAGAAGTATTATAGTAGTTATATTCTTGTACATAGGGGCAGTATTATAGTAGTTATATTCTTATACATAGGGGCAGTATTATAGTAGTTATATTCTTGGACATAGGGGGCAGTATTATAGTAGTTATATTCTTGTACATAGGGGGCAGTATTATAGTAGTTATAATCCGGTACATAGGGGCAGTATTATAGTAGTTATATTCTTGTACATAAGAGCAGTATTATAGTAGTTATATTCTTGTACATAGGAGAAGTATTATAGTAGTTATATTCTTGTACATAGGGGGCAGTATTATAGTAGTTATATTCTTGTACATAGGGGCAATATTATAGTAGTTATAGTCTCGTACATAGGGGCAGTATTATAGCAGTTATATTCTTGTACATAGGGAGCAGTATTATAGTGGTTACATTCTTGTACATAGGGGCAGTATTATAGTAGTTATATTCTTGTACATAGGGAGCAGTATTATAGTAGTTATATTCTTGTACATAGGGGCAGTATTATAGTAGTTATATTCTTGTACATAGGGGCAGTATTATAGTAGTTATATTATTGTACATAGGGGCAGTATTATAGTAGTTATATTCTTGTACATAGGGGGCAGTATTATAGTAGTTATATTCTTGTACATAGTGGGCAGTATTATAGTAGTTATATTCTTGTACATAGGTGGCAGTATTACAGTAGTTATATTCTTGTATATGGGGGCAGTATTATAGTAGTTATATTCTTGTACATAGGGGGCAGTATTACAGTAGTTATATTCTTGTACATAGGAGCAGTATTATAGTAGTTATATTCTTGTACATAGGGACAGTATTATAGTAGTTATATTCTTGTACATAGGGGGCAGTATTAAAGTAGTTATATTCTTGTACATAGGGGCAGTATTATAGTAGTTATATTCTTGTACATAGGAGCAGTATTATAGTAGTTATATTCTTATACATAGGAGCAGTATTATAGTAGTCATATTCTTGTACATAGGGGCAGTATTATAGTAGTTATATTCTTATACATAGGAGCAGTATTATAGTAGTTATATTCTTGTACATAGGAGCAGTATTATAGTAGTTATATTCTTGTACATAGGGGGCAGTATTATAGTAGTTATATTCTTGTACATAGGGGCAGTATTATAGTAGTTATATTCATGTACATAGGAGCAGTATTATTGTAATTATATTCTTGTACATAGGGGGCAGTATTATAGTAGTTATATTCTTATACATAGGAGAAGTATTATATTAGTTATATTCTTGTACATAGGGGGCAGTATTATAGTAGTTATATTCTTGTACATAGGGGGCAGTATTATAGTAGTTATATTCTTGTACATAGGAGCAGTATTATAGTAGTTATATTCTTCTACATAGGGGCAGTATTATAGTAGTTATATTCTTATACATAGGAGCAGTATTATAGTAGTTATATTCTTGTACATAGAAGTATTATATTAGTTATATTCTTGTACATAGGGGGCAGTATTATAGTAGTTATATTCTTGTACATAGTGGGCAGTATTATAGTAGTTATATTCTTGTACATAGGAGCAGTATTATAGTAGTTATATTCTTGTACATAGGAGCAGTATTATAGTAGTTATATTCTTGTACATAGGGAGCAGTATTATAGTAGTTATATTCTTGTATATAGGAGCAGTATTATAGTAGTTATATTCTTGTACATAGGGAGCAGTATTATAGTAGTTATATTCTTGTACATAGGTTCAGTATTATAGTAGTTATATTCTTGTACATAGGAGCAGTATTATAGTAGTTATATTCTTGTATATAGGAGCAGTATTATAGTAGTTATATTCTTGTACATAGGGAGCAGTATTATAGTAGTTATATTCTTGTACATAGGTTCAGTATTATAGTAGTTATATTCTTGTACATAGGAGCAGTATTATACTAGTTATATTCTTGTACATAGGAGCAATATTATAGTAGTTATATTCTTGTACATAGGGGCAGTATTATAGTAGTTATATTCTTGTACATAGGGGGTAGTATTATAGTAGTTATATTCTTGTACATAGGAGCAGTATTATAGTAGTTATATTCTTGTACATAGGGAGCAGTATTATAGTAGTTATATTCTTGTACATAGGGAGCAGTATTATAGTAGTTATATTCTTGTACATAGGGGCAGTATTATAGTAGTTATATTCTTGTACATAGGAGCAGTATTATAGTAGTTCTATTCTTGTACATAGGAGCAATATTATAGTAGTTATATTCTTGTATATAGGAGCAGTATTATAGTAGTTATATTCTTGTACATAGGGAGCAGTATTATAGTAGTTATATTCTTGTACATAGGTTCAGTATTATAGTAGTTATATTCTTGTACATAGGAGCAGTATTATAGTAGTTATATTCTTGTACATAGGAGCAGTATTATAGTAGTTATATTCTTGTACATAGGGGCAGTATTATAGTAGTTATAATCCGGTACATAGGGGCAGTATTATAGTAGTTATATTCTTGTACATAGGAGCAGTATTATAGTAGTTATATTCTTGTACATAGGGGCAGCATTATAGTAGTTATATTCTTGTACATAGGGGCAGTATTATAGTAGTTATATTCTTGTACATAGGAACAGTATTATAGTAGATATATTCTTGTACATAGGGGCAGTATTATAGTAGTTATATTCTTGTACATAGGAGCAGTATTATAGTAGTTATATTCTTGTACATAGGGGCAGTATTATAGTAGTTATAATCCGGTACATAGGGGCAGTATTATAGTAGTTATATTCTTGTACATAAGAGCAGTATTATAGTAGTTATATTCTTGTACATAGGAGAAGTATTATAGTAGTTATATTCTTGTACATAGGGGCAGTATTATAGTAGTTATATTCTTATACATAGGCGCAGTATTATAGTAGTTATATTCTTGTACATAGGGGGCAGTATTATAGTAGTTATATTCTTGTACATAGGGGGCAGTATTATAGTAGTTATAATCCGGTACATAGGGGCAGTATTATAGTAGTTATATTCTTGTACATAAGAGCAGTATTATAGTAGTTATATTCTTGTACATAGGAGAAGTATTATAGTAGTTATATTCTTGTACATAGGGGGCAGTATTATAGTAGTTATATTCTTGTACATAGGGGCAATATTATAGTAGTTATAGTCTCGTACATAGGGGCAGTATTATAGCAGTTATATTCTTGTACATAGGGAGCAGTATTATAGTGGTTACATTCTTGTACATAGGGGCAGTATTATAGTAGTTATATTCTTGTACATAGGGAGCAGTATTATAGTAGTTATATTCTTGTACATAGGGGCAGTATTATAGTAGTTATATTCTTGTACATAGGGGCAGTATTATAGTAGTTATATTATTGTACATAGGGGCAGTATTATAGTAGTTATATTCTTGTACATAGGGGGCAGTATTATAGTAGTTATATTCTTGTACATAGTGGGCAGTATTATAGTAGTTATATTCTTGTACATAGGTGGCAGTATTACAGTAGTTATATTCTTGTATATGGGGGCAGTATTATAGTAGTTATATTTTTGTACATAGGGGGCAGTATTACAGTAGTTATATTCTTGTACATAGGAGCAGTATTATAGTAGTTATATTCTTGTACATAGGGACAGTATTATAGTAGTTATATTCTTGTACATAGGGGGCAGTATTATAGTAGTTATATTCTTGTACATAGGGGCAGTATTATAGTAGTTATATTCTTGTACATAGGAGCAGTATTATAGTAGTTATATTCTTATACATAGGAGCAGTATTATAGTAGTCATATTCTTGTACATAGGGGCAGTATTATAGTAGTTATATTCTTATACATAGGAGCAGTATTATAGTAGTTATATTCTTGTACATAGGAGCAGTATTATAGTAGTTATATTCTTGTACATAGGGGGCAGTATTATAGTAGTTATATTCTTGTACATAGGGGCAGTATTATAGTAGTTATATTCATGTACATAGGAGCAGTATTATTGTAATTATATTCTTGTACATAGGGGGCAGTATTATAGTAGTTATATTCTTATACATAGGAGAAGTATTATATTAGTTATATTCTTGTACATAGGGGGCAGTATTATAGTAGTTATATTCTTGTACATAGGGGGCAGTATTATAGTAGTTATATTCTTGTACATAGGAGCAGTATTATAGTAGTTATATTCTTCTACATAGGGGCAGTATTATAGTAGTTATATTCTTATACATAGGAGCAGTATTATAGTAGTTATATTCTTGTACATAGAAGTATTATATTAGTTATATTCTTGTACATAGGGGGCAGTATTATAGTAGTTATATTCTTGTACATAGTGGGCAGTATTATAGTAGTTATATTCTTGTACATAGGAGCAGTATTATAGTAGTTATATTCTTGTACATAGGGGGCAGTATTATAGTAGTTATATTCTTGTACATAGGAGCAGTATTATAGTAGTTATATTCTTGTACATAGGGGCAGTATTATAGTAGTTATATTCTTATACATAGGAGCAGTATTATAGTAGTTATATTCTTGTACATAGAAGTATTATATTAGTTATATTCTTGTACATAGGGGGCAGTATTATAGTAGTTATATTCTTGTACATAGTGGGCAGTATTATAGTAGTTATATTCTTGTACATAGGAGCAGTATTATAGTAGTTATATTCTTGTACATAGGAGCAGTATTATAGTAGTTATATTCTTGTACATAGGGGCAGTATTATAGTAGTTATATTCTTATACATAGGAGCAGTATTATAGTAGTTATATTCTTGTACATAGGAGAAGTATTATTGTAGTTATATTCTTGTACATAGGGGGCAGTATTATAGTAGTTATATTCTTATACATAGGAGCAGTATTATAGTAGTTATATTCTTGTACATAGAAGTATTATATTAGTTATATTCTTGTACATAGGGGGCAGTATTATAGTAGTTATATTCTTGTACATAGTGGGCAGTATTATAGTAGTTATATTCTTGTACATAGGGGGCAGTATTATAGTAGTTATATTCTTGTACATAGGGAGCAGTATTATAGTAGTTATATTCTTTTACATAGGAGCAGTATTATAGTAGATATATTCTTATACATAGGAGCAGTATTATAGTAGTTATATTCTTGTACATAGGAGCAGTATTATAGTAGTTATATTCTTGTACATAGGGGGCAGTATTATAGTAGTTATATTCTTGTACATAGTGGGCAGTATTATAGTAGTTATATTCTTGTACATAGGGGCAGTATTACAGTAGTTATATTCTTGTATATAGGGGCAGTAATTTAGTAGTTATATTCTTGTACATAGGGTCAGTATTATAGTAGTTATATTCATGTACATAGGAGCAGTATTATTGTAGTTATATTCTTGTACATAGGGGGCAGTATTATAGTAGTTATATTTTTGTACATAGGGGCAGTATTATAGTAGTTATATTCTTGTACATAGGAGCAGTATTATAGTAGTTATATTCTTATACATAGGAGCAGTATTATAGTAGTTATATTCTTGTACATAGGGAGCAGTATTATAGTAGTTATATTCTTGTATATAGGAGCAGTATTATAGTAGTTATATTCTTGTACATAGGGAGCAGTATTATAGTAGTTATATTCTTGTACATAGGTTCAGTATTATAGTAGTTATATTCTTGTACATAGGAGCAGTATTATAGTAGTTATATTCTTGTATATAGGAGCAGTATTATAGTAGTTATATTCTTGTACATAGGGAGCAGTATTATAGTAGTTATATTCTTGTACATAGGTTCAGTATTATAGTAGTTATATTCTTGTACATAGGAGCAGTATTATACTAGTTATATTCTTGTACATAGGAGCAATATTATAGTAGTTATATTCTTGTACATAGGGGCAGTATTATAGTAGTTATATTCTTGTACATAGGGGGTAGTATTATAGTAGTTATATTCTTGTACATAGGAGCAGTATTATAGTAGTTATATTCTTGTACATAGGGAGCAGTATTATAGTAGTTATATTCTTGTACATAGGGAGCAGTATTATAGTAGTTATATTCTTGTACATAGGGGCAGTATTATAGTAGTTATATTCTTGTACATAGGAGCAGTATTATAGTAGTTCTATTCTTGTACATAGGAGCAATATTATAGTAGTTATATTCTTGTATATAGGAGCAGTATTATAGTAGTTATATTCTTGTACATAGGGAGCAGTATTATAGTAGTTATATTCTTGTACATAGGTTCAGTATTATAGTAGTTATATTCTTGTACATAGGAGCAGTATTATAGTAGTTATATTCCTGTACATAGGAGCAGTATTATAGTAGTTATATTCTTGTACATAGGGGCAGTATTATAGTAGTTATAATCCGGTACATAGGGGCAGTATTATAGTAGTTATATTCTTGTACATAGGAGCAGTATTATAGTAGTTATATTCTTGTACATAGGGGCAGCATTATAGTAGTTATATTCTTGTACATAGGGGCAGTATTATAGTAGTTATATTCTTGTACATAGGAACAGTATTATAGTAGTTATATTCTTGTACATAGGGGCAGTATTATAGTAGTTATATTCTTGTACATAGGAGCAGTATTATAGTAGTTATATTCTTGTACATAGGGGCAGTATTATAGTAGTTATAATCCGGTACATAGGGGCAGTATTATAGTAGTTATATTCTTGTACATAAGAGCAGTATTATAGTAGTTATATTCTTGTACATAGGAGAAGTATTATAGTAGTTATATTCTTGTACATAGGGGCAGTATTATAGTAGTTATATTCTTATACATAGGGGCAGTATTATAGTAGTTATATTCTTGTACATAGGGGGCAGTATTATAGTAGTTATATTCTTGTACATAGGGGGCAGTATTATAGTAGTTATAATCCGGTACATAGGGGCAGTATTATAGTAGTTATATTCTTGTACATAAGAGCAGTATTATAGTAGTTATATTCTTGTACATAGGAGAAGTATTATAGTAGTTATATTCTTGTACATAGGGGGCAGTATTATAGTAGTTATATTCTTGTACATAGGGGCAATATTATAGTAGTTATAGTCTCGTACATAGGGGCAGTATTATAGCAGTTATATTCTTGTACATAGGGAGCAGTATTATAGTGGTTACATTCTTGTACATAGGGGCAGTATTATAGTAGTTATATTCTTGTACATAGGGGCAGTATTATAGTAGTTATATTCTTGTACATAGGGGCAGTATTATAGTAGTTATATTATTGTACATAGGGGCAGTATTATAGTAGTTATATTCTTGTACATAGGGGGCAGTATTATAGTAGTTATATTCTTGTACATAGTGGGCAGTATTATAGTAGTTATATTCTTGTACATAGGTGGCAGTATTACAGTAGTTATATTCTTGTATATGGGGGCAGTATTATAGTAGTTATATTCTTGTACATAGGGGGCAGTATTACAGTAGTTATATTCTTGTACATAGGAGCAGTATTATAGTAGTTATATTCTTGTACATAGGGACAGTATTATAGTAGTTATATTCTTGTACATAGGGGGCAGTATTATAGTAGTTATATTCTTGTACATAGGGGCAGTATTATAGTAGTTATATTCTTGTACATAGGAGCAGTATTATAGTAGTTATATTCTTATACATAGGAGCAGTATTATAGTAGTCATATTCTTGTACATAGGGGCAGTATTATAGTAGTTATATTCTTATACATAGGAGCAGTATTATAGTAGTTATATTCTTGTACATAGGAGCAGTATTATAGTAGTTATATTCTTGTACATAGGGGGCAGTATTATAGTAGTTATATTCTTGTACATAGGGGCAGTATTATAGTAGTTATATTCATGTACATAGGAGCAGTATTATTGTAATTATATTCTTGTACATAGGGGGCAGTATTATAGTAGTTATATTCTTATACATAGGAGAAGTATTATATTAGTTATATTCTTGTACATAGGGGGCAGTATTATAGTAGTTATATTCTTGTACATAGGGGGCAGTATTATAGTAGTTATATTCTTGTACATAGGAGCAGTATTATAGTAGTTATATTCTTCTACATAGGGGCAGTATTATAGTAGTTATATTCTTATACATAGGAGCAGTATTATAGTAGTTATATTCTTGTACATAGAAGTATTATATTAGTTATATTCTTGTACATAGGGGGCAGTATTATAGTAGTTATATTCTTGTACATAGTGGGCAGTATTATAGTAGTTATATTCTTGTACATAGGAGCAGTATTATAGTAGTTATATTCTTGTACATAGGGGGCAGTATTATAGTAGTTATATTCTTGTACATAGGAGCAGTATTATAGTAGTTATATTCTTGTACATAGGGGCAGTATTATAGTAGTTATATTCTTATACATAGGAGCAGTATTATAGTAGTTATATTCTTGTACATAGAAGTATTATATTAGTTATATTCTTGTACATAGGGGGCAGTATTATAGTAGTTATATTCTTGTACATAGTGGGCAGTATTATAGTAGTTATATTCTTGTACATAGGAGCAGTATTATAGTAGTTATATTCTTGTACATAGGAGCAGTATTATAGTAGTTATATTCTTGTACATAGGGGCAGTATTATAGTAGTTATATTCTTATACATAGGAGCAGTATTATAGTAGTTATATTCTTGTACATAGGAGAAGTATTATTGTAGTTATATTCTTGTACATAGGGGGCAGTATTATAGTAGTTATATTCTTATACATAGGAGCAGTATTATAGTAGTTATATTCTTGTACATAGAAGTATTATATTAGTTATATTCTTGTACATAGGGGGCAGTATTATAGTAGTTATATTCTTGTACATAGTGGGCAGTATTATAGTAGTTATATTCTTGTACATAGGGGGCAGTATTATAGTAGTTATATTCTTGTACATAGGGAGCAGTATTATAGTAGTTATATTCTTTTACATAGGAGCAGTATTATAGTAGATATATTCTTATACATAGGAGCAGTATTATAGTAGTTATATTCTTGTACATAGGAGCAGTATTATAGTAGTTATATTCTTGTACATAGGGGGCAGTATTATAGTAGTTATATTCTTGTACATAGTGGGCAGTATTATAGTAGTTATATTCTTGTACATAGGGGCAGTATTACAGTAGTTATATTCTTGTATATAGGGGCAGTAATTTAGTAGTTATATTCTTGTACATAGGGTCAGTATTATAGTAGTTATATTCATGTACATAGGAGCAGTATTATTGTAGTTATATTCTTGTACATAGGGGGCAGTATTATAGTAGTTATATTTTTGTACATAGGGGCAGTATTATAGTAGTTATATTCTTGTACATAGGAGCAGTATTATAGTAGTTATATTCTTATACATAGGAGCAGTATTATAGTAGTTATATTCTTGTACATAGGGGGCAGTGTTATAGTAGTTATATTCTTATACATAGGAGCAGTATTATAGTAGTTATATTCTTGTACATAGGAGCAGTATTATAGTAGTTATATTCATGTACATAGGGGCAGTATTATTGTAGTTATATTCTTCTACATAGGGGGCAGTATTATAGTAGTTATATTCTTATACATAGGAGCACTATTATAGTAGTTATATTCTTGTACATAGGGGGCAGTATTATAGTAGTTATATTCTTATGCATAGGAGCAGTATTATAGTAGTTATATTCTTATACATAGGGAGCAGTATTATAGTAGTTATATTCTTGTACATAGGGGGCAGTATTATAGTAGTTATATTCTTGTACATAGTGGGCAGTATTATAGTAGTTATATTCTTGTACATAGGGGGCAGTATTACAGTAGTTATATTCTTGTATATAGGGGCAATATTATAGTAGTTATATTCTTGTACATAGGGGGCAGTATTACAGTAGTTATATTCTTGTACATAGGAGCAGTATTATAGTAGTTATATTCTTCTACATAGGAGCAGTATTATAGTAGTTATATTATTGTACATAGGGGCAGTATTATAGTAGTTATATTCTTGTACATAGGAGCAGTATTATAGTAGTTATATTCCTGTACATAGGGGCAGTATTATAGTAGCTATATTCTTATACATAGGGGGCAGTATTATAGTAGTTATATTCTTCTACATAGGAGCAGTATTATAGTAGTTATATTATTGTACATAGGGGGCAGTATTATAGTAGTTATATTCTTGTACATAGGAGCAGTATTATAGTAGTTATATTCCTGTACATAGGGGCAGTATTATAGTAGCTATATTCTTATACATAGGGGGCAGTATTATAGTAGTTATATTCCTGTACATAGGGGCAGTATTATAGTAGTTATATTCTTGTACATAGGGGGCAGTATTATAGTAGTTATATTCTTGTACATAGGGGCAGTATTATAGTAGTTAAATTCTTGTACATAGGGGGCAGTATTATAGTAGTTATATTCCTGTACATAGGGGGCAGTATTACAGTAGTTATATTCTTGTACATAGGGGCAGTATTATAGTAGTTATATTCTTGTACATAGGGGGCAGTATTATAGTAGTTATATTCTTGTACATAGTGAGCAGTATTATAGTAGTTATATTCTTGTATATAGGGGCAGTATTATAGTAGTTATATTCTTGTATATAGGGGGCAGTATTATAGTAGTTATATTCTTGTACATAGGGGCAGTATTATAGTAGTTATATTCTTGTACATAGGGGGCAGTATTATAGTAGTTATATTCTTGTACATAGGAGCAGTATTATAGTAGTTATATTCTTGTATATAGGGGCAGTATTATAGTAGTTATATTCTTGTACATAGGGGGCAGTATTATAGTAGTTATATTCTTGTACATAGGGGGCAGTATTATAGTAGTTCTATTCTTATCCATAGGAGAGGATAGACGTGTGCTTGAGAGCTCTCAGCAGGGCGGAGGCATGGCTTCTGACCCAGGTGGAGGGGAGGGGAGCTGGGCTGATGATCCAGGGAAAGCCCCTGGTCTGGAGTCTGGCCTGCAGCATGCATCTGATGGTAATGGAAAGCTGGAGATGGTGGCTGGTGAGTCTTCTAAATCTGCTTGTTATGTTGGAGGATTAAATGCTAAAGTAACAAGGCAAAGTATATTTAAGCTGGAATTGCAAATCAGCAAACTAAAAGAAGAAATTAAGAAAGAGACTGATCCTAAGGTAAAACTGATGAAGTGCGAGTGTCTGGATGATTGCAGCCGAGAGCTGCTGATCAGGAAAGAAAAACTGGAGAAAGGTGTAAACTCTGTGCCCAGAAAGGAGACTTGGGCTAAAGAGAAAAAAAAAGTCTCCAGAGCCCAGACTGTGAGCAGAAAACGCTTCATAGGGAATAAGGACATTAAATATAAAACTGTGTACAGCATTGTGGAGCAAGGAAGCCCAGTGAGAAGTGCAGCGCTGATATCAGGGGCACAATGTGAGGGGTCTGAGACACCAGAAAGTGCTGCAGAGGAAAGTGTGCCAGCAAACGAGGGGTTAACTGCAGTGACCTCTCTATGCAGCAATGAAGTGAGCTCAGCTGCTGAGAGTGAGAAAGAAAGTGCACCCTGTACTGATACTGTGAGTGAGACCCCCCTCTGCGCTGTGAGTGAGACCCCGCTCACTGGTGCTAGTGAATGTCTGTCTGCAACAGATAATACAAATATTATAATGGACTCTGAGCCCTCCATGTCAGTGAATGGAGATAATACTGTGCAACAATCAGTCGTAATGGACTCAATGTCATGTATGTCAGCGGATATGGACTCTGAACCCTCCATGTCAGTGACTGGAGACAATACTGTGCAGCAATCAGTGGTGATGGACTCTATGTCATGTATGTCAGCGGATGGAGACCACACTGCAGGGGTAATGGACTCTGAACCATCCATGTCAGTGAATAGAGACAATACTGTGCAACAATCAGTAGTAGATCTGGGTGTTGTTGCAGCACAGTCAGGTGTCAGTAATCATGGAGCTAGGGAGAGCTCCAGCACTAATCCTCCAGCAGCGGTGGAGATCTCCAGCACTGATCCACCTGCGGCTGGTGAAAGCTCCGGCACTGACCCATCTGCGGCTGGTGAAAGCTCCGGCACTGACCCATCTGCTGACCATCAGTTCAGGAGACTGTTCTCTAATGTCACCAGACCAGTGAACCCCCCGCCTCAGAGGAGAAACGCAGTCAGGATAAAATACACAGGACCAGAGGAGAACATCCCATCCAGAATTTACATTGGGAAAGTTCTCCTAAAAGACTTCATGAAGTTCCATGTGTCTGAGGTCTACGCTCTGATCCATATCCCATCCAGCAGGATCTATGACATCAGCTTTAAGCTCCAGTGCGATCTGGATTTGTTCTGGAACATCTATAATGACACCAGAGAAGATGAGATCTGGGATCACCTCCATTGTATCCAGCTGTCTAAGCCGCAGGAGATAACGGCCACTGTCCTGTTCCAGTCTGAGGTGGTGGCGGTGGCGGATCTGCAGCACTGGCTGAACCGGCAGTGCATAGTGAGAAGTCATCCCGAGAAGATCTATGATGAGGAGCAGATATGGAATGGAGGATATACGGTAAGAATCCAGCTTATGCAAGAGAGCGGTGTGACCAGACATCTGCCGCACTCCTTCTACCTGGGCTCAGAGAGGGGGATATGCTGCTACCCTGGTCAGCCACATCTGTGCCATAGATGTGGGGGCCGGCACCTCGCCATAAACTGCTCTCGTATCACGTGCTCATTATGTGGACAGTCAGGTCATACAAAGGACAAATGCACAGGACCCGTCATCTGTAATCTGTGCTCAGAACCAGGGCATACGTTCCGGGACTGCCGGCATGCAGAACACAATAAATATAATGGCCAGACCTCCTCAGAAGTTATTCAGGAAGATGTCACCAGAGGTTCTGATGTTGTCCCAGAAGCCGGTATGGATGAGGACAGAAGTGACATTATCAGTGAACCTGCTCCAGAGTCTCATGTATTAACGGATGCTGCACTACTAGGACCACCAGCCACTGAAGAACCATCTAAAGGCCCACCAGCCACTAAAGAAAGACCTAAAGCGTCATCAGCCAATATAATAAGACCTAAGCTTCGATCAGCCACTAAAGTAGGGCCTAAAACGCCAGTTGTTAAAGAGAGGCCTAAGGTGTCCAGAAAGCCTGTCACCAAACCAGCCAAGCATCAGCCCAGTACATCTGTGGAAGCAGTTAGTCCGCCTGCACTGTCCAGTGTGGATGAGGAAGGCTTTGTGACCGTAAAAAGAAAAAATGCATCTGTGGATCCCACCAGAAAAGTCACAACAGTACAGAAAACCTCTGAGCCTCCAGTGCTGGCGATAAGTCCTGGACGTTACAATGTGCTGGGAAAAGACGACCAAGAAGAAGAGGCACAAATGGAGCAAAGTCCTTCATGCGTCCTAGAAAACGTCTCTGATGAGGTGGATCCTGACCCTCCCGTGTCCACAAAGAGATAGGGCACTACAGGTGACAGCAGTGGAAGGAGGAAGAAGACTAAAAAGTCCAAGTGATCAGGATGCAGCTGAGAATAAGCTCCATTAATGTGAACAGTGTGAGGACTGCGAGCCGGCGCCAGGCGATTTACCAGCGTTTATCTGACGAGAGATCTGACGTCTTCTTCTTGCAGGAGACGTATCTGAAGAGCAATGCCCATGTGTATGCTGCTAAGAGAGACTGGAGACTTGGGCCGTCATACTGGTCCTTCGGTCTGGAGAGAAATGACGGTGTGGGGGTCCTCTTTAATACCATGAATGTCCAGGTGGACAGAGTCCTGGAGATCTGTCCGGGTCGCTGTCTGATGCTGGACTTTACATTGGACTCCATCCATTATAGAGCGATAAACATTTATGCTCCGCAGACCAGGAAAGAGCGGAGGGAACTATTTGACCACATGAAACCATATTGCTTTACATCTAAAGTATTTATATTGTGTGGGGACTTTAATAATGTGTCCTGTAATGTGGACAGATCCAGTAGTCATAAGCAACTAAGATATGATGAGACGTTCCTTAATAATATAGTCCAGCAGGCCCACCTAGTAGACCCCTATGGGTCTCATCATACCAGTAAGACGTACACTTACCATAAGGGTGGTAATGCCAGTAGGATAGACCGGGTGTATATAAAGAGGGAGGTGAGATGCTCTCAGTACAGGATCAGCCCCCTGGAGTATTCGGACCATTGTATGGTGAGTGTGACGCTGGATTTGGCCCAAGCTGTGGTCTGTGGAAAGGAGTACTGGAAGGTGAACAGCTCTGTAGTCCAAGATCCTCGGTTCAGAGAGGCCTTCACCACATTCTATAATGAGCGTAGGACCACCCAGTGTATGTGTGATGACACAGCCGAGTGGTGGGAGATCATGAAGAGTGACATCAAGCAGTTTATTGTAGGAGCAGCCAGGAGACGTAGTAATATGGATTATATGAGATACACAGCCCTGAGACTGCACCTCAGCCGGCTATACAGCAGGATGAATGGTGGTGAGGAGGTGGACGGACGGAGCGTCAGCCATATAAAGCAGTGGATGAGGGAGCTGCAGTACGATCGCCTCAAGTCTCTCAAGGCGGAGGGACAGTTTGATAGTTGGGGCGTCCATAATCCAGATCCCTTTATTGCCTGTAAGAACAGGGTCAGTAAGAAGCTGATCATTGGCTTGTTAGATGAGAATGGGGTGGAGCAGTCAGAGCCGGAGAAAGTCCACAGGATCATTGGTGATTATTATAGAGATCTGTATAAAGGGGCTCATATTGATAAGGATGACATTAAAGCCTATCTGAAGGGGGTGTCCCTACCAACCTTAGACCTGGTGCAGGCAGATAGTATGGCCGATCCCATAACTGAGGATGAGGTGAAGAGGAGCATTGACTCCTTAAAGGCCAACAAGAGCCCAGGACTGGACGGCCTGACCAGCGAGTTTTACAAAGAGTTCAGGGACTTGTTGGCTCCGGACCTGGTGCAGGTTTATAATGATTGCCTCTCTGCAGGGAAGCTCCTACAGTCCCAGTATAGATCTGTTCTGGTTCTCTTAGCAAAGAAGGGAAATCTAAAAGATGTAAAGAACTGGCGTCCACTGTCTTTGCTAAACACTGACTATAAAATCCTGGCCAAGATCTTGTATTATCGGCTGAGCGAGGTGGCGGGTGAGCTGATCATCGCCAACCAGACGTGTGGTGTGAAGGGTCGGACGATAGAGGACTCATTGCTGCTGGTGAGAGAAGCAGTGACGTACATTAAGCAGCACAATGTGGGGGCGTATATTGTGGGCTTAGACCAGTGTAAAGCCTTTGATAGAGTCCATCATGACTACCTGTACCAGGTGTTGTTACACTATGGCCTCCCGCTGCGGTTTGTGCAGTGGCTGCAGGTTGTGTATAAGGAGGCTGTAAGCCTGCCGCTGATTAATGGTCACTTGACCGAGCCCTTCAGGATCATGTCAGGGGTGAGGCAGGGCTGTCCTCTCAGCCCATTGTTGTATGTTTTCAGTCTGGATCCTTTCCTCAGAAAAGTGCAGGATCATAGAGGTTTCACAGGGATGAGGTGTCGCCTGCAGAGTACAGTGGAGGATGTAAAGTTCTGCGCCTATGCGGATGACGTGTCGGTGGTGGTGTCGTCTAGAGATGACTGTGCGGCTCTACAGCAGGAGATGACAGCCTTCTCCAATGTGTCTAACTCCTCTGTGAACATGGAGAAGAGCGAGGCGTTGTGGTTGGGGGGTGACAGTGATGTCTTCTCTGTGCCCTTCAGAACAGTTCAGGGTCAGATAAAGATTTTGGGAGTAGTGTTTGGAGCTGTAGATGATGGGAAGGTGAACTGGGAGGAGAAGCTGGTGGTGTGTGAGCAGAAGGTGCAGAGCTGGAGACACTGGAAGCTGACGTATCTGGAGAAGGTCCGCCTGCTGAAGACCTTCTTGCTCCCGCTCTTCCTCTATATCAGTGTGGTGTTCCCGGTGCCCGATGTGTTACTCCCCAGACTTACCAATGTCTTCTTTCACTTCTTATGGGGTAACAGAGTGAATGTGGTCAGGAGAAACATTGTCTATCTCCCCCATAAGGAGGGTGGTCTCTCCATGCCCTGTCCTGAGCTCTTCTTTAATCTCATGTTTCTTATGAAGAATTTCTCTTTTTGTAAGAATTCAGAGAAGACGCCATGGTCTTGTTTGTTTAAGAGCCAGATCCAGCAGTTTGTGTCCGTGTGGTCGGTAGGGGACCCCATCAAGAGAATCTCAGGACGACTAAAGAATAATGTTTCTTGGTATGGTGTCCATGTAATAAGTAAGGTTATTAGATGGAGGATCCTGTATGAGGACGTCAGGCAGCTCAGTAGGAAGGAGTTGTATAAGAACGTGCTGTCATCTCACTTTAGTGTCCATGTTCAATTGAGGGGCGCCCCAAGTCTAGATGTAAAACAGGCTGCAAAAAACGTACTAGATCCCAGAATTCCCACTCATATGAGAGACGTGGCGTGGCTGGGGCTCCATGGTAAGATGTACGTCAGAGATAACCTAAAGTGTAGGAATGTATCAGACAGATCATGTCCTAGAGAAGAGTGTCCCCATATACAGGAGACCATGGAACATCTACTGCTAGAGTGTCCCCGTATACAGGAGACTATGGAGCATCTGCTGCTAGAGTGTCCCTTCAGTATGCAGGTATGGGAGTGTGTGTTCTTGTCCCTAAAGTTACCGCACCTGGTGGGGCAGTCGTATGGTCAGCTGCTGTACGGAGACTTCCAGCCTGAGCTCAGGGCGTATAACCGAAGCTCACTATATGTAATAAATGTGGTGACCATCTATCATCTGTGGTGTGCACGGTGCTGCCTGCTCATCAATAAGGAGGTCCTGTCCTGTGATAGTGTCAGGTATAAGATCCTGGAAAGTCTCAAGTCAGTGTATAAGAAGGACATAAAGATTAACTCAGGTAATGTGAACTGGAGGAACATTCATGTGGCGGGATTTATTAATGTTATCTAATATTATTGTGTAAGTGATGTAACAACACAGTATTTATTTTCTTTAATATTTATTATTTTGTGATTTTAATGTAATTATTCTGTAATATTTGGTTGTCAGTTTTAAATAAAAAGATCATTATAGTAGTTAAATTCTTGTACATAGGGGGCAGTATTATAGTAGTTATATTCCTGTACATAGGGGGCAGTATTATAATAGATATATTCTTGTACATAGGGAGCAGTATTATAGTAGTTATATTCTTGTACATAGGGCAGTATTATAGTAGTTATATTCTTGTACATAGGGGGCAGTATTATAGTATATTCTTGTACATAGGGGCAGTATTATAGTAGTTATATTCTTGTACATAGGGGCAGTATTATAGTAGTTATACTCTTGTACATAGGGGCAGTATTATAGTAGTTATATTCTTATACATAGGAGCAGTATTATAGTAGTTATATTCTTGTACATACGAGCAGTATTATAGTAGTTATATTCTTGTACATAGGGGCAGTATAATAGTAGATATATTCTTGTACATAGGGGGCAGTATTATAGTAGTTATATTCTTGTACATAGGGGGCAGTATTATAGTAGTTATATTCTTGTACATATGTGGCGCCCCTGAGGGTTCGACCGCCACAGAAATGCTGCACTTCTTCAATGGAGTGTGATGGTGGTGACCTAACCTTTTGCATCCAACACCACACTTCTCCACCAGAGGGAGCTAGTATGCACTAGGTGCTGCTCCCCTGGTTACATGGAGAGTGGGGAACACAAAGTGGTAGGAACCAGTTAGTGGGTGTGGGTGGAGGAACAACTAGATAGTGACACTTTTAGATTTCATATTTAATAGAATGCCATCTTTGATCTTGGTCCTTCTGCTGGTTCTTTTGGGTCTTTCGGTCCTTGTTTGTTGGTTCTCCTTCTCTGGTCGGTTCTTCGGCTGTCACTGTGCTGTCAAACTACTGTGTGTAATGTGACTTCCCTCCGGGAGCGCAGATCCTGTGTGGGCCTGCACCGGCATGGGACACAGCCCTCGTACCCCGATCTATGGGACGAGAGGTAGGTTGCAGACAAGGAATGTCTCAACCCGGCCGAGGACCAGGATCAAGAAGGCCCGGGAGCTTTAGAATGTGGCTCCACAGCAAATGGGTCCCGGGGAGGATGCAGATGAAGCGGAGTACGCCACCTGTCCTTGCCTACCTGATCTATTCAGAGGGATTCCAGCTGCAAGAGGAGTACCGACACCCGACCTCTTACTCTACGTCCAGGACGGGAAAGCCCGGTTAGGCCCTGAGGATCCCGCCGGGCCTCGGATGGAGAGGAATTGCCACCCGTGCCCTAGTCCTGAGAGGAGCTCAGATGGAGACTCGGCCTATCTACACACGTACAGACGGGAAAGGGTGAAGTCTGTAGTGCAGGAACACTCTGGTGTAGGGATGCTACCTCACACTGGACTTCCTCGGAGGTAGTCGGACCCCCGTCCCTGGTGGCCGCAGGACTCCGCGAGGAGCAGGGAGTCGCCTTCCTGCTAATATCTCTGAGTGAGTAAAGCCTTGGAAGTTCACCCCTATGGCCTCCGGACTGTTCATTACGCGCCATACTACGCGATGCAGTGCTCGTACTCCCCGCGCTACT
Organism: Phyllobates terribilis; assembly: GCF_046119375.1. NCBI lineage: Eukaryota > Metazoa > Chordata > Amphibia > Anura > Dendrobatidae > Phyllobates > Phyllobates terribilis. Next base: position 606,124,626 of record NW_027362761.1, on the reverse strand, counting down.
GCTACCCCCCTTCATCCTGTTTGCCTGCCCTGAGGCCTTGCTCCGCCTGTGGGGAGCAGTAAGAACTTTAGCCGCCACGACACCGGGCCTCGGCGGACTGCGAGCGGCGCTGGTGACTAGAGATGAGCGTTGTTCTACTCGAACTGTTCGCCAATCTCAAATTCGAGCTGTTTTGGGCGGTGTTCGAGCCGGTCGGCGAACACGAACAATTTGAGAAAAATTCGGCTGTTCGAGGTTATGTTCGATAACTGTTCGTGCACCAAAATCATAACTGGATTTTTTCTCAGTAATGCTGATAATTAATGTTAATACGCAGTTTGAGTGTACAGCGGGGCGGGGGGAGGGGCAGGGGATGGATCTCTGCAGGAACAATAAAGATCTCCATTTTTTTTTCTCTTTCCCGCATTTGCAGTGGGGAGGTGCAATCTGTCAGCCTATCAGCAGCGCACACACGGAGCGAAGTGCTTTTTTTCACACAAGCAAGGGCATGTGTGATTGGCAGTGTATGTCACATGTCCTTGCCCTATAAGGCCAAGCCATTTTCCCCGTCGCCACCATTTTCTCACTGCTGCAGCTGCGTTGCTGTGTGCGATATACCTTGTTAATTTCAAGCCAATTTTCGCACAAATCTACAGATAGCTTGGGAGTAGGGAATAGTTGTGATTGCAGTCCTTTTAAGGACTAGGTTACAGCATTTCCTACGACTTTTATCAGGCAGGTCTGTGCTCTTAAATAGATAGATTGTGGGAGTAAAGACTAATTGTAATTGGAGTCCTTTTCAGGACTAGGTTACATCAGTTCCTATCAGTTTTTGCCAGGCAGGTCTGTGCCAGTGCTGTGCAAGTTTTTTTCACAGCATTTGGCTGAATCTAGCAAAGCTAATCCTTTTTGGCCTATTGCAGAGTGTGTTAGTCAGTGGAGTAGCCTATCTGTGTTGCAAGATATACCACCTGTGTATAGAATACCAATTTTTTTACTGCACCTAGTGAAGTAAAATCTTTTGGGCATAGCATCATTCTATTAGTCCATCTATACTGACCTCCATCAGGTTGCAAACTGAATATAATTTTTTTCTGCATCTAGCTCTGAAAAAATATTTGGGCTTCTAGCGGTGTGTGGGACTTGTTCTATTAGTCCATCTATACTGACCTCCATCAGGTTGCAAATTAAAAATAATTTTTTTCTGCATCTAGCTCTGAAAAAATATTTGGGCTTCTAGCAGTGTGTGGGACTTGGTCTATTAGTCCATCTATACTGACCTCCATCAGGTTGCAAATTAAAAATAATTTTTTTCTGCATCTAGCTCTGAAAAAATATTTGGGCTTCTAGCAGTGTGTGGGACTTGGTCTATTAGTCCATCTATACTGACCTCCATCAGGTTGCAAATTAAAAATAATTTTTTTTCTGCATCTAGCTCTGAAAAAATATTTGGGCTTCTAGCAGTGTGTGGGACTTGGTCTATTAGTCCATCTATACTGACCTCCATCAGGTTGCAAATTGAATAAAAAAAATTTCTGCATCTAGCTCTGAAAAAATATTTGGGCTTCTAGCGGTGTGTGGGACTTGGTCTATTAGTCCATCTATACTGACCTCCATCAGGTTGCAAATTAAAAATAATTTTTTTCTGCATCTAACCCAGCCAATAGTTTTGGCCTAATACCACAGTTTGGCCACTCAGCTCTGCTCGGTTACCATCCATTGTTTTTTTGTGCAAACAACTCCAGAGTTGTGAATTAGTTAACCACCAAAATGAGTGGAAAAAGGCCTGCTGCTGGTGGAAAGGGGAATAGGCGTGTTGGGAAGGGGAAAAAAGGTTGTGTCCGTGGGGTAGGTGCAGAAGAAAGACCATCTTCCAGCCAAACTAAAATGTCTACTACTTTTAGCGGACAATGTGATAAGATCCCTTTCTTACGGCCACGCCAATCGCTACAAATTCCAGATGAGGCACAAAAACAGCAGGTGCTTCAACGGATATCAAGTGCTCCTTTAAGTGGGCTCTCCTCCACATCAACTTCAACATCACAAATACTCCAGTCCTCAAAGGTGTCACCCAAATCGCACTTGCTTCCTCACAGCTCCCAAATCTCCAGCTGCCCGTCTGAGTATGAGGTAGAACAGATGGTTGAGTCTGCAGAGCTGTTTACTCATACTATAGCCTGGGAATCAGAGGTCGACTCCAGCGCTTCTGTGAATCCAGACGAGGAAATGATCTGCACTGATGCCCAGAATCTTTATGAGTCGGATCCAGGACCAGACGCAGAAGGTTCTGACCATAATGTAGACCCTCATTCCCAAACTGTAACTCCTGTTGGTGGAGACAATGAGGAAGACGATGATAAGACTCAAATACCTGATTGGAGCGACAACTTTAGTTTTTTGTCAGGGCAGGAACAGGTTGGCTCTGAGGACGACGGGTGTGATAACGCACAGGGTGATGATGATGAGGTCGGAGATCCCACTTACTGTCAACCCACAGTCAGCCAAGAGATGAGGTCAGCAGAGGAGGTGGAGGAAGATGCTAGTGACGACGAGGTCAGGTTGCGCCTTCCTGGACAGAGACGTAGTACTGGAAGCACGTCAACAACTGCATCCTCAAACACAACTCTGCCTCTCACCACAAGTCGTGGTGGCTCTTCAGGTCGCATGGGTGCTAAGCCTTGCATAGCCTGGGCATTTTTTCAGATCGATAAAGATGACCCAACTCGTGTTATCTGTAACATTTGTCAGCAAAAGCTAAGTAGAGGCCAAAAAATACATAGTTTGAGTACTTCATGCATGAACCGGCACATGGACATGAAGCATAAGTTGCAGTGGGAAGCTCAGTGTGCTACAATGCGGTCTAGCCGGCCGGGCCAACCACCGTCTGCCATATCTTGTGCATCCGCGGCCTCTTCATCCTCTGTGACTGGGGGGACAGCAGTCACACCTGTTTTGGGGCGCAGACCTGCCACCTCTTTACCCGCAACAGCCAGCGTGATTGGCAGGTCATCATTTTCTTTGGAGGTGGTAACACCAGCTGGTCTTGAGCGCTGTCCGACATCGATAGCACCACCTTTGGATCAAGGCAACCTAACATGTCCGCCTGCATCTTCCTCACAGACCGGCAGTTTGCCGGGGACACCCTTATCAACCCCGTCTAAGCACAATAGCCAGCCCTCGGTCCCTCAGATGTGGACAAGTAAAAGACCATTTCCTCCTAGCCATGAGAAAGCTAAGAGGTTGAATTTCACCATCTGCAAGCTCTTGGCTACAGAAATGCTGCCTTTCCGCCTGGTGGACACAGAGGATTTTCGAGACCTTATGTCCGTCGCAGTGCCCCAGTACCAGATGCCCAGTCGGCACTACTTCTCAAAGAAAGGTGTGCCTGCGCTCCACCAGCATGTCGCACACAACATCACCGCTTCTTTGAGAAACTCTGTGTGTGACAGGGTGCATTTCACCACAGACACTTGGACGAGTAGGCATGGACAGGGGCGTTACATGTCGCTGACTGGGCACTGGGTAACTATGGTGACAGCAGGACAAGGGGCTGCTGTCCAAGTCTTGCCGTCCCCACGAGTTGTGCGTCAATCCTCTTTATGTCATTTTTCCTCCACTGCTTCTGCCTCCTCAACCTCCTCTCGGTCTTCCACCTGCACCCAAAGCCTGTCTGGTCATGCCACAAGCTTTCTAACTGCGCAGAAGGGATCCTGCACACCTCCTTACTATGCTGGCAGTAGGGCTCAACGTCATCAGGCGGTTTTTACATTGAAATGTCTGGGAAATGTGAGTCACACAGCTGAGGAGTTGTGGTCAGCTCTGGAGAACCAATTTCATGAATGGTTGTCTCCACTGGACCTGAAACCAGGGAAGGCCGTGTGCGACAATGCTGCAAACCTGGGTGCGGCCCTTCGCCGGGGCAATGTCACACACGTGCCTTGTATGGCTCACGTGTTGAACCTGGTTGTCCAGCAATTTTTAGCCCACTATCCCAGACTAGATGGCCTTCTGCAGAGGGCACGGTCGCTGTGTGCTCACTTCCGCCGTTCGCATCCCGCAGCTCAGCGACTTACATCTCTACAGAAGTCGTTGGGCCTGCCACTTCACCGGCTAAAATGCGATGTGCCTACCCGGTGGAATTCAACTCTGCACATGTTGCAGCGACTGTGGCAGCACCGACAAGCCCTGGTGCAATACGTTCTGACGTATAGCCTGGGCCAACGAGATTCAGAGGTGGGGCAAATCACGCTGGAGGAGTGGTCTCAGATCAGGGACCTATGCACCCTTCTGCACAGTTTTGAAATGGCGACGAAGATGTTTAGTGCTGACGATGCCATTATCAGCATGACTATTCCGGTGATTTACATGCTGGAGCACATGTTAAACAGAATTCGGAGTCAGGTGGTGGCACAAGAGGAGGTGGAGGAAGTAGATGAGGAGGAGTTGTATGCGGAAGGGCTAACATCTGCAAGGTCCAGACGGTCGGCAGCACCAGGGCGGCAGGCATGTGAGGGTGGGGGAGATGATTTTACTAGGGCGCATGGTAGCAGCCAAACTAGTGAGGAAGGTGCAGGAGCCCAGGAAGAAGTGGAGGACGAACTGATGGAAGACTCATCAGATGAGGGAGACCTTGATCACATTTCTGTTGTGCGAGGTTGGGGGGAGAGGACAGAGGAAGGAAGCATGATTGTTACCTCGCCACCAACACAACAGGGACTTGGTGCTCCTGGATGCGCAACACACATGAGTGCCTTCTTGCTGCACTACCTGCAACATGACCCTCGAATTGTGAGAATTAGAAATAATCCTGACTACTGGGTTGCCACACTGTTAGATCCCCGGTACAAAAGTAAATTTGCAGAAATTATTCCTGCCATAGAAAGGGATGCACGCATGCAGGAGTATCAGCAGAGACTGTTGCAGAATCTTACATGTGCTTTTCCACAAAATACCAGTGGTGCACGTAGTGAATCTCACAGTTCCAACTTGCCAACCGTGGTCTGTATGGAATTGTTCAATAAAGGGCCCAAAATTAAGATAACATAGATGGGAGAGGTCTCTATGAATAGGAATTCCTAAGTATTTGATACCCTGTGAGGGCCAGGCAAAGGGAAAGTTGGACTGGATGGAATCCTATATGGATTTAGGGAGGGAGACATCGAGGGCCTCAGACTTCGCTGCATTGATTTTAAAATTTTACCATGTAACAAAGTGATCTATTTCAGCCATAACAGCAGGGATGGATATATGTGATTGAGTGATATATACTAGGACATCATCAGCAAATAGAGAGCACTTGTACTCGGTGCCTCCCACCTCAATCCACCTAATATTGGGGTTATGGCGAATTGATGAGAGCAGGTGCTCCGTCACTAGGATGTATAAGAGAGGGGACAGAGGACATCCCTGCCTTGTCCCATTGGTGATTGTGAAAGGTGATGAAAATGTTCTGACGCACCCCCTGGGCCTTGGGACACCCGGAGCCGGACCCTTTTTGGTGGATGCTGGTGGTTGTAGTCTTCGTGGCGGCGATCCGGTTCCGTGGCTCAGGGCGGTCAAACCAGTGGCGGAACTATTTATGTGGTTTTGATGTTTAAATGTCCGACTACGCCACCCGTGGATTGCGGTCAGAGTGAACCGCCGCTACAGGGCAGACCGCTAAGGCTGGTGTTGTGGGTGCAGCAGAGCGTAGCATAACTCCCCACGGGAGGAGTATAGCCTCAGGGCAGTGTATGCGGAGGATGGGGGTGATGGTGCAGGGCAGCAGCAGTAACGACACGGAGTCAGTGATGCAGTTCAGGGCCTTTACTCACAGTTCTTATTATCCAGACCACGTCTGCAGGTAACGGCTGCCCACGTCGTACTGTGCTCACCAGGTGAGGGGCTCAGACAACTCCCAGATAACTTTGGAGCGCTTCACAGGACCCCCTTTGTGTGTCCTTTGTCTGGCCTTTCTTACCAACACTTCTGTCCGGCTGCCTCGGGCCTCCTCTTGGTAAACTTGGCGCCAGTTTCCCTGACCCTATGTGGTGCCTTCCTAGCGGGTGGAGCAAGGGGCTGCGCCACATAAAATGTCAGAGCCTCCGGTTTCTAGCTGAGGGTCGTTTCCTGCCTCCACTAGTTCGGGGACCGGTCTCCCCCTTTGGCCTGACCCCTCCACGCAGGTGGATTCGGGCGTGCGGTGGCGACTCGCCCGTCCGCACCCCTGGGATCCCTTCATTCCTCGTTCCTGGAGCCTTCTCCGCTCCTCTTCCTTCCTTCTCCCTCTTGCAGGCCTGGGCCTCTGTTACTAGGCCCGCCTCCGGAGCAGAGCTCATGCAGAGCCCCTGCTCCCTGCCACTTCTGCTCAGACTTCTCTGCACTGAACTAAGATGGTGCCCACCTTTTATACTCCCTTCTCAATGCACCCAGGAACTGGTTCCTCCCTGCTCCTGCACTGCAGGGTTCCCCTTCCTCAGTGTTCCCTCCCCCCACTCCAGCCAGGGACAGGGACTGTCGTGCCCATCTCAGGGGCATATTGGTCGCCCTGCCCCACGGCAATGTGGTGTAATGCATGCAGGTGTCGGGTCCTGATCCACACTCCATCCTTATCTGAGAGTGAGATATCACACCTCTGGGTGAGGTGCAATACGTCTGTAGCAACCGAGCCCTCGGTGCTACAGTTCCATTTATCTTCAGCCTAGGTGACGTATTGTGATACAGGGCCGTGATTTTGGCTATAAAAGGGTCCCCTAGACCCCTACCCCAAGCTTTTTAAGAGAATCATATATGGCGTGCCAGGAGACTCTATGGAATGCTTTCTCAGCATCCAACGAGAGTATCTACTTACAAATTTTTAACTGCATCTAGCCCAGGAAATACTTTGTGCCTAGTAGCAGTGTCTGCTAGTCAGCGGATTATCCCGGCTGTTAAGCAAGCTACACCACCTGTAGTTTGGACACTTAATTTTTTCAAAGGAAATGCTTCGGGACCACGGGATACTTAGTGAAGAGCATCAGGAGGCACCCCAAGGCATAGGGGCTGGGACTGGCACTAGGATGCCTTGCGGTGGACAGCCGAGCTCGATCCTTATAAAAGCTTTTTAACTGCAGCAGCTTTAGTGGACGCTACTGGAGCTGGAATTACGCGGCTGCTGGCATGAGACTTGCCCTCCAATAGATCCTTGTAAATGGATTTAAAGTGTATTCATTCAAATTAGAGGGACAATTTAAATTAAAAAGCTTAGAGCTGCCTCCACCACAGGGGGGCTCTCTCGACCCACCAGCGGACAGGCACTAGTATTGGGAGAGGGGGGCTGGCCGTCAGGGTTCACCGCGGCTCTGGCACAAACCCGGCGACACGGAGGTGGCACGGGCAGGAGCGGACTGGCCGTCTCGGCTTCTCACTTTTTGGATTTTAGAAGGGCATGACATGCCTATATCTGTGTCTCCCCCTCCTTTTACTCCTCCACCTCTTTTCTTTTCGCATGACTATATGTACTTGTCACTTTTCCATGTGTTAGTTGTGTCTTCTGAGCAGTTTGTCAGCTTTTGGACACCTTTGAAGGTGTTTTCTATGTGTTTCTATGTGTTTTTGTTTGCCTGCCATTGGTTTTAACGGTGTTCGAAGGTGTTCGACGAACAGTTCGACGAACAGTTCGGCGAACACACGGGTGTTCGACGAACCGAACCGAACTCGAACACTACGGGGGTGGCTCAACACTACTGGTGACCCTTCACCAGACACCACAGGTGGCGTAGTCGTTAATATAAGCCACTCAACCCGGACAAGCCCACACCATCTCTTTCTAATGTGACGGCCCTGAGTACGGGTTGGGCCCGGGCCACGGCTGCATCCCACCTCTCCAACACAGGGCCCGACACCGAGTCCCCCAACACCCAGGGTAAAACACGGGCTTTCTGAGTACAGGCGTCACACATAGGGGCAGTATTATAGTAGTTATATTCTTGTACATAGGGGGCAGTATTATAGTAGTTATATTCTTGTACATAGGAGCAGTATTATAATAGTTATATTCTTGTACATAGGGGCAGTATTATAGTGGTTATATTCCTGTACATAGGGGCAGTATTATAGTAGTTATATTCTTGTACATAGGAGCAGTATTATAGTAGTTATATTGTTGTACTTAGGGGCAGTATTATAGTAGTTATATTCTTGTACATAGGAGCAGTATTATAGTAGTTATAATCTTATATTCTTGTACATAGGGGCAGTATTATAGTAGTTATATTCTTGTACATAGGAGCAGTATTATAGTAGTTATATTCTTGTATATAGGGGTAGTATTATAGTAGTTATATTCTTCTACATGGGAGCACTATTATAGTAGTTATATTCTTGTACATAGGGGCAGTATTATAGTAGTTATATTCCTGTACATAGGAGCAGTATTATAGTAGTTATATTCTTGTACATAGGAGCAGTATTGTAGTAGTTATATTCTTGTATATAGGGGCAGTATTATAGTAGTTATATTCTTGTACATAGGAGCAGTATTATAGTAGTTATATTCTTGTATATAGGGGCAGTATTATAGTAGTTATATTCTTGTACATAGGAGCAGTATTATAGTAGTTATATTCTTGTATATAGGGGCAGTATTATAGTAGTTATATTCTTGTACTTAGGAGCAGTATTATAGTAGTTATATTCTTGTACATAGCGGCAGTATTATAGTAGTTATATTCTTGTACATAGGAGCAGTATTATAGTAGTTATATTCTTGTATATAGGGGCAGTATTAAAGTAGTTATATTCTTGTACTTAGGAGCAGTATTATAGTAGTTATATTCTTGTACATAGGGAGCAGTATTATAGTAGTTATATTCTTCCACATAGGAACAGTATTATAGTAGTTATATTCTTGTACATAGGAGCAGTATTATAGTAATTATATTCTTGTACATAGGAAGCAATATTATAGTAGTTATATTCTTGTACATGGGGGCAGTATTATAGTAGTTATATTCTTGTACATGGGGGCAGTATTATAGTAGTTATATTCTTGTACATAGGGGCAGTATTATAGTAGTTATATTATTGTACATAGGAGCGGTATTATAGTAGTTATATTCTTGTACATAGGGGCAGTATTATAGCAGATATGTTCTTGTACATAGGGGCAGTATTATAGTGGTTATATTCTTGTACATAGGAGCGGTATTATAGCAGTTATATTATTGTACATAGGAGCGGTATTATAGCAGTTATATTCTTGTACATAGGGGCAGTATTATAGTAGTTATATTCTTGTACATAGGGGCAGTATTATAGTAGTTATATTCTTGTACATATGAGCAGTATTATAGTAGTTATATTCTTGTACATAGGGGCAGTATTATAGTAGTTATATTCTTGTACATAGGGGGCAGTATTATAGTAGTTATATTCTTGTACATATGTGGCGCCCCTGAGGGTTCGACCGCCACAGAAATGCTGCACTTCTTCAATGGAGTGTGGTGTTCCTCCTCTGAGATAAGGCCAGTGTGATGGTGGTGACCTAACCTTTTGCATCCAACACCACACTTCTCCACCAGAGGGAGCTAGTATGCACTAGGTGCTTCTCCCCTGGTTACATGGAGACTGGGGAACACAAAGTGGTAGGAACCAGTTAGTGGGTGTGGGTGGAGGAACAACTAGATAGTGACACTTTTAGATTTCATATTTAATAGAATGCCATCTTTGATCTTGGTCCTTCTGCTGGTTCTTTTGGGTCTTGCGGTCCTTGTTTGTTGGTTCTCCTTCTCTGGTCGGTTCTTCGGCTGTCACTGTGCTGTCAAACTACTGTGTGTAATGTGACTTCCCTCCGGGAGCGCAGATCCTGTGTGGGCCTGCACCGGCATGGGACACAGCTCTCGTACCCCGATCTATGGGACGAGAGGTAGGTTGCAGACAAGGAATGTCTCAACCCGGCCGAGGACCAGGATCAAGAAGGCCCTGGAGCTTTAGAGTGTGGCTCCACAGCAAATGGGTCCCGGGGAGGATGCAGATGGAGCGGAGTATGTCACCTGTCCTTGCCTACCTGATCTATTCAGAGGGATTCCGGCTGCAAGAGGAGTACCGACACCCGACCTCGTACTCTACGTCCAGGACGGGAAAGCCCGGTTAGGGCCTGAGGATCCCGCCGGGCCTCGGATGGAGAGGAATTGCCACCCGACCCCTACACCTGAGAGGAGCTCAGAGGGAGACCCGGCCTATCTACACACGCACAGACGGGAAAGGGTGAAGTCTGTAGTGCAGGAACACTCTGGTGTAGGGATGCTACCTCACACTGGACTTCCTCGGAGGTAGTCGGACCCCCGTCCCTGGTGGCCGCAGGACTCCGCGAGGAGCAGGGAGTCGCCTTCCTGCTAATATCTCTGAGTGAGTAAAGCCTTGGAAGTTCACCCCTATGGCCTCCGGACTGTTCATTACGCGCCATACCACGCGATGCAGTGCTCGTACTCCCCGCGCTACTGCTACCCCCCTTCATCCTGGTTGCCTGCCCTGAGGCCTTGCTCCGCCTGTGGGGAGCAGTAAGAACTTTAGCCGCCACGACACCGGGCCTCGGCGGACTGCGAGCGGCGCTGGTGACCCTTCACCAGACACCACAGGTGGCGTAGTCGTTAATATAAGCCACTCAACCCGGACAAGCCCACACCATCTCTTTCTAATGTGACGGCCCTGAGTACGGGTCGGGCCCGGGCCACGGCTGCATCCCATCTCTTCAACACAGGGCCCGACACTGAGTCCCCCAACACTCAGGGTAAAACACGGGCTTTCTGAGTACAGGCGTCACACATAGGGGCAGTATTATAGTAGTTATATTCTTGTACATAGGGGGCAGTATTATAGTAGTTATATTCTTGTACATAGGGGCAGTATTATAGTAGTTATATTCTTGTACATAGGGGGCAGTATTATAGTAGTTATATTCTTGTACATAGGAGCAGTATTATAGTAGTTATATTCTTGTATATAGGGGCAGTATTATAGTAGTTATATTCTTGTACATAGGGGCAGTATTATAGTAGTTATATTCCTGTACATAGGGGCAGTATTATAGTAGTTATATTCTTGTACATAGGAGCAGTATTATAGTAGTTATATTGTTGTACATAGGGGCAGTATTATAGTAGTTATATTCTTGTACATAGGAGCAGTATTATAGTAGTTATATTCTTGTACATAGGAGCAGTATTATAGCAGTTATATTCTTATATTCTTGTACATAGGGGCAGTATTATAGTAGTTATATTCTTGTACATAGGAGCAGTATTATAGTAGTTATATTCTTGTATATAGGGGCAGTATTATAGTAGTTATATTCTTGTACATAGGAGCAGTATTATAGTAGTTATATTCTTGTACATAGGGGCAGTATTATAGTAGTTATATTCTTGTACATAGGGGCAATATTATAGTAGTTATATTCTTGTACATAGGAGCAGTATTATAGTAGTTATATTCTTGTATATAGGGGCAGTATTATAGTAGTTATATTCTTGTACATAGGGCAGTATTATAGTAGTTATATTCTTGTGCATAGGGGCAGTATTATAGTAGTTATATTCTTGTACATAGGAGCAGTATTATAGTAGTTATATTCTTGTAAATAGGGGCAGTATTATAGTAGTTATATTCTTGTACATAGGGAGCAGTATTATAGTAGTTATATTCTTGTACATAGGGGCAGTATTATAGTAGTTATATTCTTGTACATAGGGGCAGTATTATAGTAGTTATATTCTTGTACATAGGAGCAGTATTATAGTAATTATATTCTTGTACATAGGAAGCAATATTATAGTAGTTATATTCTTGTACATGGGGGCAGTATTATAGTAGTTATATTCTTGTACATGGGGGCAGTATTATAGTAGTTATATTTTTGTACATAGGGGCAGTATTATAGTAGTTATATTATTGTACATAGGAGCGGTATTATAGTAGTTATATTCTTGTACATAGGGGCAGTATTATAGCAGTTATATTCTTGTACATAGGGAGCAGTATTATAGTGGTTATATTCTTGTACATAGGGGCAGTATTATAGTAGTTATATTATTGTACATAGGAGCGGTATTATAGTAGTTATATTCTTGTACATAGGGGCAGTATTATAGCAGTTATATTCTTGTACATAGGGAGCAATATTATAGTAGTTATATTCTTGTACATAGGGGCAGTATTATAGTAGTTATATTATTGTACATAGGAGCGGTATTATAGTAGTTATATTCTTGTACATAGGGGCAGTATTATAGTAGTTATATTCTTGTACATAGGGGCAGTATTATAGTAGTTATATTTTTGTACATAGGAGCAGTAATATAGTAGTTATATTCTTGTACATAGGAGCAGTATTAGAGTAGTTATATTATTGTACATAGGGGCAGTATTGTAGTAGTTATATTCTTGTACATAGGGGGCAGGATTATAGCAGTTATATTCTTGTACATGGGAGCAGTATTATAGTAGTTATATTCTTGTACATAGGAGCAGTATTATAGTAGTTATATTCTTGTACATAGGAGCAGTATTATAGTAGTTATATTCTTGTACATAGGAGCAGTATTATAGTAGCTATACTCTTGTACATAGGGGCGGTATTATAGTAGCTATATTCTTGTACATAGGGGCGGTATTATAGTAGTTATATTCTTGTACATAGGGTCAGTATTATAGTAGTTATATTCTTTTACATAGGAGCAGTATTATAGTAGTTATATTTTTGTACATAGGAGCAGTATTATAGTAGTTATACTATTGTACATAGGGGCGGTATTATGGTAGCTATATTCTTGTACATAGGGGCAGTATTATAGTAGTTATATTCTTGTACATAGGGTCAGTATTATAGTAGTTATATTCTTGTACATAGGGGGCAGTATTATAGTAGTTATATTCTTGTACACAGGAGCAGTATTATAGTAGTTATACTCTTGTACATAGGGTCGGTATTATAGTAGCTATATTCTTGTACATAGGGGCAGTATTATAGTAGTTATATTCTTGTACATAGGGTCAGTATTATAGTAGTTATATTCTTTTACATAGGAGCAGTATTATAGCAGTTATATTCTTGTACATAGGGGCAGTATTATAGTAGATATATTCTTATACATAGGAGCAGTATTATAGTAGTTATATTCTTGTGCATAGGAGCAGTATTATAGTAGTTATATTCTTGTACATAGGGGGGCAGTATTATAGTAGTTATTTTCTTGTACATAGGGGCAGTATTATAGTGGTTATATTCTTGTACATAGGAGCAGTATTATAGTAGTTATATTCTTGTACATAGGGAGCAGTATTATAGTAGTTATATTCTTGTACATAGGAGCAGTATTATAGTAGTTATATTCTTGTACATAGGGGGCAGTATTATAGTAGTTATATTCTTCTACATAGGGAGCAGTATTATAGTAGTTATATTCTTGTACGTAGGGGGCAGTATTATAGTAGTTATATTCTTGTACATAGGGGCAGTATTATAGTAGTTATATTCTTGTACATAGGGGGCAGTATTATAGTAGTTATATTCTTGTACATAGGGGGCAGTATTATAGTAGTTATATTCTTGTACATAGGAGCAGTATTATAGTAGTTATATTCTTGTATATTGGGGGCATTATTATAGTAGTTTTATTCTTGTACATAGGGGGCAGTATTATAGTAGTTATATTCTTGTACATAGGGAGCAGTATTTTAGTAGTTATATTCTTGTACATAGGAGCAGTATTATAGTAGTTATATTCTTTTACATAGGAGCAGTATTATAGTAGTTATATTCTTGTACATAGGAGCAGTATTATAGTAGTTATATTCTTATACATAGGGTGCAGTATTATAGTACTTATATTATTGTACATAGGGGCAGTATTATAGTAGTTATATTCTTGTACATAGGAGAAGTATTATAGTAGTTATATTCTTTTATATAGGGGCAGTATTATAGTAGTTATATTCTTGTACATAGGGGCAGTATTATAGTAGTTATATTCCTGTACATAGGGGCAGTATTATAGTAGTTATATTCTTGTACATAGGAGCAGTATTATAGTAGTTATATAGTTGTACATAGGGGCAGTATTATAGTAGTTATATTCTTGTACATAGGAGCAGTATTATAGTAGTTATATTCTTGTACATAGGAGCAGTATTATAGTAGTTATATTCTTATATTCTTGTACATAGGGGCAGTATTATAGTAGTTATATTCTTGTACATAGGAGCAGTATTATAGTAGTTATATTCTTGTATATAGGGGCAGTATTATAGTAGTCATATTCTTGTACATAGGAGCAGTATTATAGTAGTTATATTCTTGTACATAGGGGCAGTATTATAGTAGTTATATTCTTGTACATAGGGGCAGTATTATAGTAGTTATATTCTTGTACATAGGAGCAGTATTATAGTAGTTATATTCTTGTATATAGGGGCAGTATTATAGTAGTTATATTCTTGTACATAGGGCAGTATTATAGTAGTTATATTCTTGTATATAGGGGCAGTATTATAGTAGTTATATTCTTGTACATAGGAGCAGTATTATAGTAGTTATATTCTTGTAAATAGGGGCAGTATTATAGTAGTTATATTCTTGTACATAGGGGGCAGTATTATAGTAGTTATATTCTTGTACATAGGAGCAGTATTATAGTAGTTATATTCTTGTACATAGGGAGCAGTATTATAGTAGTTATATTCTTGTACATAGGGGCAGTATTATAGTAGTTATATTCTTGTACATAGGGGCAGTATTATAGTAGTTATATTCTTGTACATAGGAACAGTATTATAGTAATTATATTCTTGTACATAGGAAGCAATATTATAGTAGTTATATTCTTGTACATGGGGGCAGTATTATAGTAGTTATATTCTTGTACATGGGGGCAGTATTATAGTAGTTATATTCTTGTACATAGGGGCAGTATTATAGTAGTTATATTATTGTACATAGGGGCAGTATTATAGTAGTTATATTATTGTACATAGGAGCGGTATTATAGTAGTTATATTCTTGTACATAGGGGCAGTATTATAGCAGTTATATTCTTGTACATAGGGAGCAGTATTATAGTGGTTATATTCTTGTACATAGGGGCAGTATTATAGTAGTTATATTATTGTACATAGGAGCGGTATTATAGTAGTTATATTCTTGTACATAGGGGCAGTATTATAGCAGTTATATTCTTGTACATAGGGAGCAGTATTATAGTAGTTATATTCTTGTACATAGGGGCAGTATTATAGTAGTTATATTATTGTACATAGGAGCGGTATTATAGTAGTTATATTCTTGTACATAGGGGCAGTATTATAGTAGTTATATTCTTGTACATAGGGGCAGTATTATAGTAGTTATATTTTTGTACATAGGAGCAGTAATATAGTAGTTATATTCTTGTACATAGGAGCAGTATTAGAGTAGTTATATTATTGTACATAGGGGCAGTATTGTAGTAGTTATATTCTTGTACATAGGGGGCAGGATTATAGCAGTTATATTCTTGTACATGGGAGCAGTATTATAGTAGTTATATTCTTGTACATAGGAGCAGTATTATAGTAGCTATATTCTTGTACATAGGAGCAGTATTATAGTAGTTATATTCTTGTACATAGGAGCAGTATTATAGTAGCTATACTCTTGTACATAGGGGCGGTATTATAGTAGCTATATTCTTGTACATAGGGGCGGTATTATAGTAGTTATATTCTTGTACATAGGGTCAGTATTATAGTAGTTATATTCTTTTACATAGGAGCAGTATTATAGTAGTTATATTCTTGTACATAGGAGCAGTATTATAGTAGTTATACTATTGTACATAGGGGCGGTATTATAGTAGCTATATTCTTGTAAATAGGGGCAGTATTATAGTAGTTATATTCTTGTACATAGGGTCAGTATTATAGTAGTTATATTCTTGTACATAGGGGGCAGTATTATAGTAGTTATATTCTTGTACACAGGAGCAGTATTATAGTAGTTATATTCTTGTACATAGGAGCAGTATTATAGTAGTTATACTCTTGTACATAGGGGCAGTATTATAGTAGCTATATTCTTGTACATAGGGGCAGTATTATAGTAGTTATATTCTTGTACATAGGGTCAGTATTATAGTAGTTATATTCTTTTACATAGGAGCAGTATTATAGCAGTTATATTCTTGTACATAGGGGCAGTATTATAGTACATATATTCTTATACATAGGAGCAGTATTATAGTAGTTATATTCTTGTGCATAGGAGCAGTATTATAGTAGTTATATTCTTGTACATAGGGGGGCAGTATTATAGTAGTTATATTCTTGTACATAGGGGCAGTATTATAGTGGTTATATTCTTGTACATAGGAGCAGTATTATAGTAGTTATATTCTTGTACATAGGGAGCAGTATTATAGTATTTATATTCTTGTACATAGGAGCAGTATTATAGTAGTTATATTCTTGTACATAGGGGGCAGTATTATAGTAGTTATATTCTTCTACATAGGGAGCAGTATTATAGTAGTTATATTCTTGTACGTAGGGGGCAGTATTATAGTAGTTATATTCTTGTACATAGGGGCAGTATTATAGTAGTTATATTCTTGTACATAGGGGGCAGTATTATAGTAGTTATATTCTTGTACATAGGGGGCAGTATTATAGTAGTTATATTCTTGTACATAGGAGCAGTATTATAGTAGTTATATTCTTGTATATTGGGGGCATTATTATAGTAGTTTTATTCTTGTACATAGGGGGCAGTATTATAGTAGTTATATTCTTGTACATAGGGAGCAGTATTATAGTAGTTATATTCTTGTACATAGGAGCAGTATTATAGTAGTTATATTCTTGTACATAGGAGCAGTATTATAGTAGTTATATTCTTGTACATAGGAGCAGTATTATAGTAGTTATATTCTTATACATAGGGTGCAATATTATAGTAGTTATATTATTGTACATAGGGGCAGTATTATAGTAGTTATATTCTTGTACATAGGAGCAGTATTATAGTAGTTATATTCTTGTATATAGGGGCAGTATTATAGTAGTTATTTTCTTGTACATAGGGGCAGTATTATAGTAGTTATATTCCTGTACATAGGGGCAGTATTATAGTAGTTATATTCTTGTACATAGGAGCAGTATTATAGTAGTTATATTGTTGTACATAGGGGCAGTATTATAGTAGTTATATTCTTGTACATAGGAGCAGTATTATAGTAGTTATATTCTTGTACATAGGAGCAGTATTATAGTAGTTATATTCTTATATTCTTGTACATAGGGGCAGTATTATAGTAGTTATATTCTTGTACATAGGAGCAGTATTATAGTAGTTATATTCTTGTATATAGGGGCAGTATTATAGTAGTTATATTCTTGTACATAGGAGCAGTATTATAGTAGTTATATTCTTGTACATAGGGGCAGTATTATAGTAGTTATATTCTTGTACATAGGGGCAGTATTATATTAGTTATATTCTTGTACATAGGAGCAGTATTATAGTAGTTATATTCTTGTATATAGGGGCAGTATTATAGTAGTTATATTCTTGTACATAGGGCAGTATTATAGTAGTTATATTCTTGTATATAGGGGCAGTATTATAGTAGTTATATTCTTGTACATAGGAGCAGTATTATAGTAGTTATATTCTTGTAAATAGGGGCAGTATTATAGTAGTTATATTCTTGTACATAGGGGGCAGTATTATAGTAGTTATATTCTTGTACATAGGAGCAGTATTATAGTAGTTATATTCTTGTACATAGGGAGCAGTATTATAGTAGTTATATTCTTGTACATAGGGGCAGTATTATAGTATTTATATTCTTGTACATAGGAGCAGTATTATAGTAGTTATATTCTTGTACATAGGAGCAGTATTATAGTAGTTATATTCTTATATTCTTGTACATAGGGGCAGTATTATAGTAGTTATATTCTTGTACATAGGAGCAGTATTATAGTAGTTATATTCCTGTATATAGGGGCAGTATTATAGTAGTTATATTCTTGTACATAGGAGCAGTATTATAGTAGTTATATTCTTGTACATAGGGGCAGTATTATAGTAGTTATATTCTTGTACATAGGGGCAGTATTATAGTAGTTATATTCTTGTACATAGGAGCAGTATTATAGTAGTGATATTCTTGTATATAGGGGCAGTATTATAGTAGTTATATTCTTGTACATAGGGCAGTATTATAGTAGTTATATTCTTGTATATAGGGGCAGTATTATAGTAGTTATATTCTTGTACATAGGAGCAGTATTATAGTAGTTATATTCTTGTAAATAGGGGCAGTATTATAGTAGTTATATTCTTGTACATAGGGGGCAGTATTATAGTAGTTATATTCTTGTACATAGGAGCAGTATTATAGTAGTTATATTCTTGTACATAGGGAGCAGTATTATAGTAGTTATATTCTTGTACATAGGGGCAGTATTATAGTAGTTATATTCTTGTACATAGGGGCAGTATTATAGTAGTTATATTCTTGTACATAGGAGCAGTATTATAGTAATTATATTCTTGTACATAGGAAGCAATATTATAGTAGTTATATTCTTGTACATGGGGGCAGTATTATAGTAGTTATATTCTTGTACATGGGGGCAGTATTATAGTAGTTATATTCTTGTACATAGGGGCGGTATTATAGTAGTTATATTATTGTACATAGGAGCGGTATTATAGTAGTTATATTCTTGTACATAGGGGCAGTATTATAGCAGTTATATTCTTGTACATAGGGAGCAGTATTATAGTGGTTATATTCTTGTACATAGGGGCAGTATTATAGTAGTTATATTATTGTACATAGGAGCGGTATTATAGTAGTTATATTCTTGTACATAGGGGCAGTATTATAACAGTTATATTCTTGTACATAGGGAGCAGTATTATAGTAGTTATATTCTTGTACATAGGGGCAGTATTATAGTAGTTATATTATTGTACATTGGAGCGGTATTATAGTAGTTATATTCTTGTACATAGGGGCAGTATTATAGTAGTTATATTCTTGTACATAGGGGCAGTATTATAGTAGTTATATTTTTGTACATAGGAGCAGTAATATAGTAGTTATATTCTTGTACATAGGAGCAGTATTAGAGTAGTTATATTATTGTACATAGGGGCAGTATTGTAGTAGTTATATTCTTGTACATAGGGGGCAGGATTATAGCAGTTATATTCTTGTACATGGGAGCAGTATTATAGTAGTTATATTCTTGTACATACGAGCAGTATTATAGTAGTTATATTCTTGTACATAGGAGCAGTATTATAGTAGCTATACTCTTGTACATAGGGGCGGTATTATAGTAGCTATATTCTTGTACATAGGGGCAGTATTATAGTAGTTATATTCTTGTACATAGGGTCAGTATTATAGTAGTTATATTCTTTTACATAGGAGCAGTATTATAGTAGTTATATTCTTGTACATAGGAGCAGTATTATAGTAGTTATATTCTTGTACATAGGGGCAGTATTATAGTAGTTATATTCTTGTACATAGGGGCAGTATTATAGTAGTTATATTCTTGTACATAGGAGCAGTATTATAGTAGTTATATTCTTGTATATAGGGGCAGTATTATAGTAGTTATATTCTTGTACATAGGGGCAGTATTATAGTAGTTATATTTTTGTACATAGGAGCAGTATAATAGTAGTTATATTCTTGTATATAGGGGCAGTATTATAGTAGTTATATTCTTGTACATAGGGCAGTATTATAGTAGTTATATTCTTGTATATAGGGGCAGTATTATAGTAGTTATATTCTTGTACATAGGAGCAGTATTATAGTAGTTATATTCTTGTAAATAGGGGCAGTATTATAGTAGTTATATTCTTGTACATAGGGGGCAGTATTATAGTAGTTATATTCTTGTACATAGGAGCAGTATTATAGTAGTTATATTCTTGTACATAGGGAGCAGTATTATAGTAGTTATATTCTTGTACATAGGGGCAGTATTATAGTAGTTATATTCTTGTACATAGGAGCAGTATTATAGTAGTTATATTCTTGTACATAGGAGCAGTATTATAGTAGTTATATTCTTATATTCTTGTACATAGGGGCAGTATTATAGTAGTTATATTCTTGTACATAGGAGCAGTATTATAGTAGTTATATTCTTGTATATAGGGGCAGTATTATAGTAGTTATATTCTTGTACATAGGAGCAGTATTATAGTAGTTATATTCTTGTACATAGGGGCAGTATTATAGTAGTTATATTCTTGTACATAGGGGCAGTATTATAGTAGTTATATTCTTGTACATAAGAGCAGTATTATAGTAGTGATATTCTTGTATATAGGGGCAGTATTATAGTAGTTATATTCTTGTACATAGGGCAGTATTATAGTAGTTATATTCTTGTATATAGGGGCAGTATTATAGTAGTTATATTCTTGTACATAGGAGCAGTATTATAGTAGTTATATTCTTGTAAATAGGGGCAGTATTATAGTAGTTATATTCTTGTACATAGGGGGCAGTATTATAGTAGTTATATTCTTGTACATAGGAGCAGTATTATAGTAGTTATATTCTTGTACATAGGGAGCAGTATTATAGTAGTTATATTCTTGTACATAGGGGCAGTATTATAGTAGTTATATTCTTGTACATAGGGGCAGTATTATAGTAGTTATATTCTTGTACATAGGAGCAGTATTATAGTATTTATATTCTTGTACATAGGAAGCAGTATTATAGTAGTTATATTCTTGTACATAGGGGCAGTATTATAGTAGTTATATTATTGTAATAGGAGCAGTATTATAGTAGTTATATTCTTGTACATAGGGAGCAGTATTATAGTAGTTATATTCTTGTACATAGGGAGCAGTATTATAGTAGTTATATTCTTGTACATAGGGGCAGTATTATAGTAGTTATATTCTTGTACATAGGGGGCAGTATTATAGTAGTTATATTCTTGTACATGGGGGCAGTATTATAGTAGTTATATTCTTGTACATGTGGGCAGTATTATAGTAGTTATATTCTTGTACATAGGGGCAGTATTATAGTAGTTATATTATTGTAATAGGAGCGGTATTATAGTAGTTATATTCTTGTACATAGGGGCAGTATTATAGCAGTTATATTCTTGTACATAGGGAGCAGTATTATAGTGGTTATATTCTTGTACATAGGGGCAGTATTATAGTAGTTATATTATTGTACATAGGAGCGGTATTATAGTAGTTATATTCTTGTACATAGGGGCAGTATTATAGCAGTTATATTCTTGTACATAGGGAGCAGTATTATAGTAGTTATATTCTTGTACATAGGGGCAGTATTATAGTAGTTATATTATTGTACATAGGAGCGGTATTATAGTAGTTATATTCTTGTACATAGGGGCAGTATTATAGTAGTTATATTCTTGTACATAGGGGCAGTATTATAGTAGTTATATTTTTGTACATAGGAGCAGTAATATAGTAGTTATATTCTTGTACATAGGAGCAGTATTAGAGTAGTTATATTATTGTACATAGGGGCAGTATTGTAGTAGTTATATTCTTGTACATAGGGGGCAGGATTATAGCAGTTATATTCTTGTACATGGGAGCAGTATTATAGTAGTTATATTCTTGTACATACGAGCAGTATTATAGTAGTTATATTCTTGTACATAGGAGCAGTATTATAGTAGCTATACTGTTGTACATAGGGGCGGTATTATAGTAGCTATATTCTTGTACATAGGGGCGGTATTATAGTAGTTATATTCTTGTACATAGGGTCAGTATTATAGTAGTTATATTCTTTTACATAGGAGCAGTATTATAGTAGTTATATTCTTGTACATAGGAGCAGTATTATAGTAGTTATATTCTTGTACATAGGGGCAGTATTATAGTAGTTATATTCTTGTACATAGGGGCAGTATTATAGTAGTTATATTCTTGTACATAGGAGCAGTATTATAATAGTTATATTCTTGTATATAGGGGCAGTATTATAGTAGTTATATTCTTGTACATAGGGCAGTATTATAGTAGTTATATTCTTGTATATAGGGGCAGTATTATAGTAGTTATATTCTTGTACATAGGAGCAGTATTATAGTAGTTATATTCTTGTAAATAGGGGCAGTATTATAGTAGTTATATTCTTGTACATAGGGGGCAGTATTATAGTAGTTATATTCTTGTACATAGGAGCAGTATTATAGTAGTTATATTCTTGTACATAGGGAGCAGTATTATAGTAGTTATATTCTTGTACATAGGGGCAGTATTATAGTAGTTATATTCTTGTACATAGGGGCAGTATTATAGTAGTTATATTCTTGTACATAGGAGCAGTATTATAGTAATTATATTCTTGTATATAGGAAGCAATATTATAGTAGTTATATTCTTGTACATGGGGGCAGTATTATAGTAGTTATATTCTTGTACATGGGGGCAGTATTATAGTAGTTATATTCTTGTACATAGGGGCAGTATTATAGTAGTTATATTATTGTACATAGGAGCGGTATTATAGTAGTTATATTCTTGTACATAGGGGCAGTATTATAGCAGTTATATTCTTGTACATAGGGAGCAGTATTATAGTGGTTATATTCTTGTACATAGGGGCAGTATTATAGTAGTTATATTATTGTACATAGGAGCGGTATTATAGTAGTTATATTCTTGTACATAGGGGCAGTATTATAGCAGTTATATTCTTGTACATAGGGAGCAGTATTATAGTAGTTATATTCTTGTACATAGGGGCAGTATTATAGTAGTTATATTATTGTACATAGGAGCGGTATTATAGTAGTTATATTCTTGTACATAGGGGCAGTATTATAGTAGTTATATTCTTGTACATAGGGGCAGTATTATAGTAGTTATATTTTTGTACATAGGAGCAGTAATATAGTAGTTATATTCTTGTACATAGGAGCAGTATTAGAGTAGTTATATTATTGTACATAGGGGCAGTATTGTAGTAGTTATATTCTTGTACATAGGGGGCAGGATTATAGCAGTTATATTTTTGTACATAGGAGCCGTATTATAGTAGTTATATTCTTGTACATACGAGCAGTATTATAGTAGTTATATTCTTGTACATAGGAGCAGTATTATAGTAGCTATACTCTTGTACATAGGGGCGGTATTATAGTAGCTATATTCTTGTACATAGGGGCAGTATTATAGTAGTTATATTCTTGTACATAGGGTCAGTATTATAGTAGTTATATTCTTTTACATAGGAGCAGTATTATAGTAGTTATATTCTTGTACATAGGAGCAGTATTATAGTAGTTATACTATTGTACATAGGGGCGGTATTATAGTAGCTATATTCTTGTACATAGGGGCAGTATTCTAGTAGTTATATTCTTGTACATAGGGTCAGTATTATAGTAGTTATATTCTTGTACATAGGGGGCAGTATTATAGTAGTTATATTCTTGTACACAGGAGCAGTATTATAGTAGTTATATTCTTGTACATAGGAGCAGTATTATAGTAGTTATACTCTTGTACATAGGGGCGGTATTATAGTAGCTATATTCTTGTACATAGGGGCAGTATTATAGTAGTTATATTCTTGTACATAGGGTCAGTATTATAGTAGTTATATTCTTTTACATAGGAGCAGTATTATAGCAGTTATATTCTTGTACATAGGGGCAGTATTATAGTAGATATATTCTTATACATAGGAGCAGTATTATAGTAGTTATATTCTTGTGCATAGGAGCAGTATTATAGTAGTTATATTCTTGTACATAGGGGGCAGTATTATAGTAGTTATATTCTTGTACATAGGGGCAGTATTATAGTGGTTATATTCTTGTACATAGGAGCAGTATTATAGTAGTTATATTCTTGTACATAGGGAGCAGTATTATAGTAGTTATATTCTTGTACATAGGAGCAGTATTATAGTAGTTATATTCTTGTACATAGGGGGCAGTATTATAGTAGTTATATTCTTCTACATAGGGAGCAGTATTATAGTAGTTATATTCTTGTACGTAGGGGGCAGTATTATAGTAGTTATATTCTTGTACATAGGGGCAGTATTATAGTAGTTATATTCTTGTACATAGGGGGCAGTATTATAGTAGTTATATTCTTGTACATAGGGGGCAGTATTATAGTAGTTATATTCTTGTACATAGGAGCAGTATTATAGTAGTTATATTCTTGTATATTGGGGGCATTATTATAGTAGTTTTATTCTTGTACATAGGGGGCAGTATTATAGTAGTTATATTCTTGTACATAGGGAGCAGTATTATAGTAGTTATATTCTTGTACATAGGAGCAGTATTATAGTAGTTATATTCTTGTACATAGGAGCAGTATTATAGTAGTTATATTCTTGTACATAGGAGCAGTATTATAGTAGTTATATTCTTATACATAGGGTGCAGTATTATAGTAGTTATATTATTGTACATAGGGGCAGTATTATAGTAGTTATATTCTTGTACATAGGAGCAGTATTATAGTAGTTATATTCTTGTACATAGGGGGCAGTATTATAGTAGTTATATTCTTGTACATAGGGGCAGTATTATAGTAGTTATATTCTTGTACATAGGAGCAGTATTATAGTAGTTATATTCTTGTACATAGGAGCAGTATTATAGTAGTTATATTCTTGTACATAGGAGCAGTATTATAGTAGTTATATTCTTGTACATAGGAGCAGTATTATAGTAGTTATATTCTTGTACATAGGAGCAGTATTATAGTAGTTATATTCTTGTACATAGGGGCAGTATTATAGTAGTTATATTCTTGTGCATAGGGAGCAGTATTATAGCAGTTATATTCTTGTACATAGGGAGCAGGATTATAGTAGTTATATTCTTGTACATAGGGGGCAGTATTATAGTAGTTATATTCTTGTACATAGGAGCAGTATTATAGTAGTGATATTCTTGTACATAGGAGCAGTATTATAGTATTTATATTCTTGTACACAGGGAGAAGTTTTTAGTTTGGTCTTTATTCCACTATATTCGTTCTTTTTCTCCTCTTGTCTTATGTATATACATGATATTTTTTTCGGAAGCTCACGATGAGCGTAATATTAGACATGCTCCAGTATAATTAGATGCATCCATGATATATAATAAGCAGAAGTCTTTGATCCGTGGGGTCTCTCGGGGGATATTTTCTGCAGGAAATAATACCGCCTGAGGTTGCTGGTTTTGCTTTGTGTCCTGCAGGTGTTCGGTGTCTGCTATATTTTATGGGCCTTGTGTTTCTTTTCGGCCTCAGTTGTTTCCTCGTATAAAGCCAGACTGTGATGTGTGTACCTGGAGTCAGAGGCCTCCACCGGCCGGAGATTCGCAGCGTCTGCAGCCGGCTCCTTGCATCATTTGTGCACAATATCTCACTTCTCGGACAAGTTCATTATCAGCCGTTCTGCTTTTAAATTTTCCAATCTTCCCCTCAGATCTCCCTGCGCAGGTTTTTGTGTCATCGATTGTAATTTGCTGCTTGCTGGGGAACAAACAAATGCTCGTCCGTCCACCGCCGAGCCGCGGAGGCTGCCGGATCCGCCAAGATTGCTTCTATTTTGCACTTTTTGATATCTGAATCTGTCACAAACTGATTGCTTTATGATTTCATTAGCATCTAGAAAATTGAAATTCGCAGCGGCACGAGGAGCGGAGAAGAAGACACGGGCCGAACAATGCATGAGAAATTTCTGTAATTTAATGAGTGACACTGCAGAAAGCCCAGAGATGTCATCAGAGTCATCGGGAGAGGTCACCGGATGACTATTGTCACCGCGACGTAATGAGGAGGCGGCAAATTGATCTGATAGGACTCGACCAGATTTCATTTCCTGGGGAAAAAAAATATATAAAATATCGCTTCACATTTTATTTATAATTTTTCTTTATTTTTCGTCATTATTGAGGGGGGGGGGTGAGGTTTTGCAGAGCATCGTGTTACACTTGCTTCCATGTTCATCCATGTTGATCATGACAATTGAAGAATTACCAAAAAACGAGACCCTAAAATGTCACCAAGGGGTTGAAAAACATACACAATTTTCCAAAAAAAAATACTTTTATTCCTTCTTCATAAACATATTTGGCATTCCTGCAGAAATATAATATTATGCTACCTGTGTGGTGAACAGTGTAAAACTAATGATGGTGTTGTAAAAACTGAAATAAAATCACTCAAAATGATACCCATTTTTTTTTTCATTTTTTTATTTATTTTGTGTTTTACTTGTTCTTTTAAAAATCAAAATAATTTTTTGACAAAAAAGCTCAAAACCAAAACATTGTATAAAAGCCAAAATAGTATAATTAAAAGTACAGCTCCCTCCCAAAACATATTCCCTTGCACGGCTCGATTGGCAAAACAATGAAAAAGTTATGGATGAGGTAGTGTAGGTCCTACCGATTCCAAGTGCCCTCTGCAAGTGACCCCAACGGTCAGGAGATCAGCCCCTAAATCACCTAGGCCAGGACAGATGTAAGAGACGCTTTTAAAATGCCTTTTTATCCGGTTTAAATAAAACTGTACGAGAAAAACTACAAAAAACTAAAAAATAAAGTAAAAAAAAAACAATTTAGATGCCATTAAGCTGATAGTCTTGTGATCAAAAATTACCAAAACAAAAATCCAGACTTTTATTCTGTCCTTTTTATTCCGTCTTTATAAACCATAGCTGTATTGCTGATTCTGTAAAAAGTCTGAACTTTTAAAATATCACATTATTTTCCCTGCATGGTGAAAACTATAGAAACAATTGCTGGCCTTGCTGTTTTATAACCACATTCCTTCTCAAAAACACTGAAATAAAATCGCTTAAAATGTTGTATGTATGCCAAAATAGTACTAATAAAAACTACTGCTAACCCCCTAAAAGTAATCACTTACACAGCTCCATCAATAAAAAAAGTTATGGGCGGGCTTCACGAGGTAACGCAGCTCCTACCAACTCCACGTGCCCTCTGCAAGCGACCCCGAGTGACAGGAAACCGGCCCCTAAATAACCTGCGCCAGCACAGATTTAGGAAACACCAATGAAAACACTTTTAAAATGCTTCTTTCTATTTAAAAGCAAAACTATAGAAAAACTGTAAAAACTAGAAAATATATAAAAAAATAAACTGTAAAAGATGATCTAAATGTGTAACTCTGAAACCGCACTGATCCACTTAACGCTGTTAGTAACAAAACAAATAAATGTAGCAGAATTGTTGTTTTATTTTTTAATTACATCCTACAAGGATTCTTGCTTCCATTTTGCAATGTTGGGATCATCTGATGTGTAATACAAGGATATGTAGGATCTAGAGATGAGCGAATCTATCTGAGTGGAATTGAATTCTACTCAAATTTGACACAAATTTGCATTCGCCGAAGTGTGGAATTTTTGTTGTACTTTTCATTCATGTTGATTCAGCAAAAATTTTCATTTTTCTGAACCAAAATGTTAAAAATTTTTTTAAAAAAATCTGTATACTGCCCTTACTGCACTCCTCTCCGACGCCTCCACTCCTCACAGTCACCAGTCTGGTCCTTGTCGCATCTTCGGATCGCCGTCGGCCACACTGAAATTGTTAGAACTCTCCTGTTAGTTTTTTTCTATTTTGGTCACGTGACCTGCTGCCTATTTATTCCAGCTCCGCCCTTCTGGCTTTGCTGGACTTCAGTGTTATTTGACTCTCTATCTAGCCAGGTGCCTTGTACCTATCTCTCTAGCTCGTTTGGTCCTTTGGACCTCTAAGTACTTTTTGTCTGTTTGTCTTTTTGCTCCGCTACAACATCTGCTAGGAGGTGTCTAATTTTGTCCCAGTCTTTAGTTCTTTTAGGGACCCCTCCATTTATTCTATAGGTCTGCGTTCAGACTAGCTGAGGATGAAGGCGGGTCTGTTCACAAGGAACAGGTCGCCCGCTGCAACGTAGGGAATCAGCTCAGTCTTATTGTAGGGACAGATTCCCTTTCTTTCCTTAGTTCTTGTAGCAGATCATAACAGTAAGTCCAGCCCAAACTAAACTTGGAAAGAAATCCTGGGATCAGTATGGTGTCTGTCCAAGAGTTGGCTCAACGCCTGCAGGGATTGTCTCTAGAGGTGGCCAATCTCCAGCAACATGTGAGTAGCTGTCCTGGAGCGCATTTTGTGGAACCAAAGGTAGGACTGCCTGATATTTTTGATGATAAACAACAAGATTTTTTTTCCTTTAAAAATGCTTGTTTATTATATTTTTGTTTGAGACCCAGGTCCTCTGGGAATGAATCACAGCGCATTGGGTTTATCATGTCACTTTTGCGCAAGGAACCACAGGGGTGGGCCTTTTTTCTCCAACCTAATGATCCGTGTTTTAGTTCAGTGGAGGATTTTTTTCTGCTATGGGGTTATTGTATGACGATCCTGATCGAGTCTCATCTGCTGAGACAGAACTGAGACGTTTGAAGCAGGGGTCAGGTGATGTTGAAAATTATTGTACACACTTCAGAAGGTGGTCTTCAGAAGTGAAATTGAATGATTCGGCGTTAAAATGTTCATTTCTTGCCGGTCTAAGTGAAAAGGTTAAAGATCTGCTGATTGCATTTCCTGCACCTGTTACATTGCAAGAGATTATGCAATTAGCTATACGTGTGGACAGGAGACTGCGTGCCAGGGCTAATGATGAGAAAATTCCTGCAATGGCAGCTCCTAGTCCTCAGAGGGTCTGCTCGGACGGCGGAGAACTGATGGAGGTTGGGGCGATGTCACTCCGCTCTCAGGAAAGAGACCGCAGGATTTCCAAAGGATTGTGTTTTTACTGTGGTAAATCTGACCATTTAATTAAGAACTGTAAGCTTCGTTTAAGCAAAGAAAAAAAAAGGTCAGTTACGCCCGTATTGCTTGGTTGAACTCTAAGGGAGTATTTCTTTTAGGGAGTACCTGATTGCAGGAAGATTTGATTGAATTTCAGGTATTTGTGGATTGTGGTTCAACACTTAATGTGATTGATAAGGGGTTTTTGGAAAAACTTAAATTGGAATCCAAACCTTTGTCATCACCTATTTCTGTGATTGCTATTGATAACACTCCTTTGAAATGTATTACTCCCAAGGTTGCTGAATTTCCCCTCACTATCAATGGTATTCACCAGGAAAATTTGGATTTGGTGGTATTAAATAATTGACCTTCTCCAGTAGCTTTAGGTTTGCCTTGGTTAAAAATGCACAATCCTTTACTGGACTGGTCTTCTAATGAGATTAAGTCTTGGAGTCTTAAGTGCTATGATAAGTGTTGCGGCTGTGGAAAAAGGGGAATTACCTGTACCTATTCAAGATTTTTGGAAGGTTTTTTCAGAGGAGGAGTCGCAAGTTTTACCTCCTCATAGGGACTATGATTGCACCATTGAGTTTGTTCCTGGAGCTACTCTTCCCAAGAGTCGCTTATTTAATCTGACTATCCCTGAGAGAAAGGCCTTGGAGGAATACATACAGACAAGCTTGGCTGCTGGTCACATTAGACCTTCTAAGTCACCTGTGGCTGTTGGATTTTTTTTTGTAAAAAAAAAGGACGGCAGTTTACGTCAAAGTCTGGACGTTCGCGAAATTAATAAAATTACCGTACGCAATTCCTACCCATTGCCGTTAATTCATGACTTGTTTAACCAGTTAGTGGGGGCCAAGTGGTTCTCTAAAATTGATCTCCGGGGGGCATATAATTTGTTACGAATAAAGGAGGGTGATGAATGGAAAACTGCTTTTAACACTCCGGTAGGTCATTTTGAGAATCTGGTGATGCCTTTTGGTCTTACCAATGCACCCGCGTTTTTTCAGAACCTTATTAATGACATCCTGAGACCTTTGATTGGTAAGAATGTGGTTGTGTATTTGGATGACATTTTGATTTATTCGCCAGATCTGGAGTCCCATTGGCAGAGTGTACGTGAAGTTTTGCAGTTATTGAGTGATAATTCACTCTTTGCTAAGCTGGAGAAATGTGAGTTCGCTGTACAGAGAATTAGTTTTTTGGGCTACATTATCTCCAGCGAGGGCTTTGAGATGGACCCTGTGAAGGTTCAGGCTGTGCAGGAATGGCCTAGGCCTATTGGTTTGAAATCGATACAGAGATTTTTGGGTTTCACCAATTATTACAGAAAATTCATTAAGAATTTTTCTATAATTGATAAGCCGCTGACCGATCTCACCAGGAAAGGTGCGAATACGGTCCAGTGGACTACTGAGGCCATTGAATCTTTTGTGTATCTCAAGCAGAGGTTCAGTTCTGCCCCTATCCTTATGCAGCCTGATGAGACCAAGCCTTTTTTGGTTGAGGTTCATGCTTCTTCGGTGGGGGTCGGTGCGGTTTTGTTTCAGGAGAACAAGGATGGAGTACATCCCTGTGCTTTTTTTTTTAAAAAAATTTCAGAAACCGAACTTAATTACGATGTTGGTAATCGGGAATTGCTGGCTATTAAACTCGCGTTTGAACATAGGCGGCATTTCTTGGAAGGTGCTAAATTTCCGGTTCAGGTTTTCACTGATCATAAGAATTTGATCTATCTGGATGCTGCCAAGCGCTTGAATGCCCGTCAGGCTAGGTGGGCACTTTATTTTTCTCGGTTTAATTTTTCTGTTACCTATATCCCTGGTACTACGAATGTTAAAGCCGATGCTTTATCTTGCAGCTTTTCTCCCATGGTTGGTATCGAGGAGGAGGAGAGCATTTTACAGGAAGGAGTTGTGATAGCAGCATTGGACTCCGTTTTGGAAGATGGGATTCTGAAAGCCCAAGATGATGCCCCATCTAACACTCCCCATGGGAGGTTGTTTGTGCCTAGGACCTTTAGGAGAGATTTGTTTGTGGAGTGTCATGAGTCTCGGTTGGCAGGTCATCCAGGAATTTCTGAGACTAAGAGACTTATAAGTCGCAGTTTTTGGTGGCCTGGGTGGCAGAAGGAAGTCATCAAGTGGGTGCGTCAATGTACGGTGTGTGTTAGGTCAAAGGCTTCACATGCTCCTGCTGCGGGGTTGCATTGCCCTCTGGAGGTTCCTAGTGCACCTTGGACGCATCTGGCAATGGATTTTATTACTGACCTTCCTGTGTCCGAGGGTTTCACTGTCTGGGTGGTCGTGGACCGTTTTAGTAAGATGGGTCATTTGTTTCCTTTCATTAAACTACCCTGCGCTAAGACACTCGCTAAGGCGTTTGTTAAGGAGATTGTCAGACTCCATGGCGTTCCCACCGACATTGTTTCGGATAGGGGACCTCAGTTTGTGGCTCGCTTTTGGCATTCTTTTTGTGACAGGTTGGGAGCCAATTTGTCATTTTCATCTGGGTATCATCCTGAGTCTAATGGCCAGACAGAAAGGAAGAATCAGGATGTTGAGCAGTTCTTGCGTTGTTTTGTGGCAGACAATCAAGAGGGGTGGTCTGAGTTTCTGCCACTCGGTAAATTTGCTCTTAACAACCATACATCCTCTTCTGCTGGGTGTTCTCCTTTTTTTTGTTGTACTGGGACTCATCCGTCGTTTGGTTCGTTCTCCAAATTGGTGTCGGCTGTGTCGGAGGAGGAGAATTTTTCCGGTGATTTGGAGAGAGTTTGGACTGATGTACGTTGTAACCTTCAAGAGGCTAACAAGAAGTCCAAGAAGTATTTTAACAGGAAACGTAAAGACGTTTTGTTTACGGTGGGTGACATGGTTTGGTTGTCTTCAAAGAATCTGCGGTTGAGGATTCCCTCTAAAAAATTGGGTCCGAAGTTTGTGGGTCCATTTAAAGTGCTTCAGGTGGTTAACCCGTCTGCGGTTAGGTTAGAGGTCCCTACCTCCTGGAAGATTAATCCTGTCTTTCATGTTTCCTTGTTGAAAAAGGCTGATGTATCGGATAGGGACGCCACTGTCACAGTTCCTCCGGTGGTGGAAGACAGTGAATATGAAATTTCTCATATCCTGAATTCCAGAAGACATAGAGGGAGATTGCAGTATCTCATCGCTTGGAAAGGTTTCGGTCCCGAGGATAACTCCTGGGTAGGGGCGGATGATGTCTCTGCTCCTAGACTTGTCAGAGCGTTCCACAGGAGGTTTCCTGATAGGCCTGGGCCTGGAGGATCTGGAGGATCCTCATAGAAGAGGGGGTACTGTTAGAACTCTCCTGTTAGTTTTTTTCTATTTTGGTCATGTGACCTGCTGCCTATTTATTCCAGCTCCGCCCTTCTGGTTTTGCTGGACTTCAGTGTTATTTGACTCTCTATCTAGCCAGGTGCTTTTGTACCTATCTCTCTAGTTCGTTTGGTCCTTGGACCTCCAAGTACTTTTTGTCTGTTTGTCTTTTTACTCCGCTACAACATCTGCTAGGAGGTGTCTAATTTTGTCCCAGTCCTTAGTTCTTTTAGGGACCCCTCCCTTTATTCTATAGGTCTGCGTTCAGACTAGCTGAGGACGAAGGCGGGTCTGTTCACAAGGAACAGGTTGCCCGCTGCAACGTAGGGAATCAGCTCAGTCTTATTGTAGGGACAGATTCCCTTTCTTTCCTTAGTTCTTGTAGCAGATCATAACAGAAATCACTCTCATGCCGGACTGGGACTTCTGGCTCTGAAGAGGCCCGGGAGGGTTCTGCGCATGCGCATCAGGTCACAATGCATGTCGTGATATCATCCTACCTATCTAGACTCCAACTGAAAAATAGACCTGGATTTATTACATCACCACCCCAGTGATAGAGGATAACATGTATATGTTATCTCTGCTGCCATGGGTATAGTGTGATCCCGCCTATCTAGTCTCCGACATTATAAAAGAACCGATCATTTAGTCATTTTAACTTCAACCTCCATACTCTACTGCTATTGTTAGAAGAGTCTTCCTACCTATCTAGTCTCCAACTATACAATAGACCTGGATTTATTACATCATCCCCCAGTGATCAAGGATAACATGTGTAATCCTGCCTATCTAGTCTCCAATATTACAAACTATCTATCATTTATTCAATATAACTTCATCCTCCATTCTCTTCTGCTATTGTTAGAAGAGTCTTCCTACCTATCTAGGCTCCAACTATACAATAGACCTGGATTTATTACATCACACCCCCCCCAGTGATGGAGGATATCATGTGTATGTTATCTCTGCTGCCAAGGTTATTGTGTAATCCTGCCTATCTAGTCTCCGATAATACGAAGTACCATCACTTAGTCATTATAACTTCAACCTTCATTCTCTTCTGCCATTGTAAGAACAATGTTCCTACCTATCTAGTCTCCAACTATACAATAGACCTGCATTTATTACGTCAGCCTCCTGTGATGGAGGATAACATATGTATGTTATCTATGCTGTCATGGTTATTATGTGATCCTGCTTATCTAACTTCATACAGTATGAAATACCTATCATTCACCCTCTGGTATCTTTTGCGATTGTTGGTAGAGTAATCCTGCCTATCTAATTTCTATCAGTACAAGACTCCTATCATTACTCCAACCTCCAATGTTAGTGGGATTACTCCATTGATGACAGTGCATGTACAATTTACCTTCTGTTATTCTTGTCTGCAGTAATCCTGCCTATCTAGACTCCATCAGTAGAAGACTTCTAATATTCAGTCACATCCCCACCCCCATTAGTGGGAGGACTCTCCTCATACCAGTGTGTATAGTTATCTTTCTGCTAATGTTATTGGAGGTAATCCTGCCTATCTAGTCTCCATCAATACAAAACGCCTCTTATTCGGTCATTATTACAGATGTGCAAAGTGATTCGAAGAAAATCAAAGTAAAAATTCGCATTTGCCACACACCTGAATTTTTTTAAAATTTGCTTTGTGAAAATAAAATAAAAACAATGGCTGACAATTCTTTTTAGGGCCAGAAAGGAAATAAAAAAATAATAATATAGTCACCTCGCCCCTCACCTGTCTTGCAACTGCAGTAGGATGGAAGGGAAAACTAGAACCGGAGGAGGAAGCGAGCCAGCGGAGGACCGGACGGGGAGCTGCGGAGCCAGCTCAGGTGAGGATTAAAGTTAGTATAATGTTTTTTTTTGTATTTTTTAACCCCTCCGTTTATTATACGTTGGCGTCTGGAGCGATAAACATAATAAACATCTTCTACCAGCGATTCGATGTGCATGGAATAAATTTGATGCTCTTGAGTTTCCCAACTTGATACAAGTGAATTTGGCAAGTTTTGGCAGATTCGCTCATCCTTAACCCAAGGGTCACTCTGATAACTGTGTGTGAACCGTGTGTGAATCATCTCTCCTCCGCCAGTCTTAGTTGTGCAATGTAATCCTGCCTATCTAGTCTCCCGCAGTAAGGGACAGCTGTCATTCAGCTAGTATACGTGAGCTGACTCTCATGATGACGATGATGATGTGCACGTCTGATAGAAGTGCTGAATTCCTGTCTCTTCACAGTCCAACAACCACAATCAGTAGCAAAATAGCAGAATATTCTCCAGTCCCATCCAGAGCTGCACTCGCAGTTCTGCTGATTTCCTGCTCAGTGGTTTTCCTCCAGGATGCAGAGCAGCACAAGCTCCAGGTCTTCCCGAATATTCTGATCTCATTTCATGTGACCGGCATTTAGCGTCTGGGTTTTATCCTTGATCTGACGCTCCCAGGGCGCATCGGTGACCTGGCTGAACCCTCCAGAAGCTCGAAGGGATGGACGCAGCGAGACGTCTCCCGGCTCAGAACGACCTGTGTCACTAATAAGGTGGCGAGCTGTGAGAGGCGTAGATTAATGACACCCTCATTATTGGTGTGCCCATTACTGATGATGCCCACAGCGAGATGTGCAGATAAACGACTCCCCCGCCAGCATCGCGTCCCAGCGAATGACACACGGGTTTCTTCATTAGCCCAGTGGACGTGACTACTACTCCTCCCATCCGCAGCATCAGCTTCTATATCATATTTGCATCAGAGTTCTCTTTTGCAATGCTAAAGTTTGTGCAGTTGAATATTGAGGAATTCGTGAGATCGGTGACAGAACGCAGTAACGTCGCCCCACATGCAGAGTATGAGGTGAGTAACGTCATCAACGTCAGCATAAAAGGGGCGATCAGCCACAATGATCGCCCGACGTTCAATCGCTCGATCACATGGCTTCCACTGGGCAACGATTGGGAGCGAATGTTCCATTGGGCGATTATTGGCAAGTTTCTTTACATGAGATAGAAATGAGGAGAGGAACTAATGAAAACCCTACTGGGACCTCCTGCTTGGGATGGGTCATGCCATACCCTCTTACATTAAGATCTGGCCCTTTAAAAGGTAACTATCATTTCCTTAGATGCTTTATAGACTATCGAGATGGCAGGCTCACCAGGTGAGGTGGATCTGCTAAGTGTCAGGTCTGGGTGGGCACACGGACCCCGGGCGTTGATACAGGCAGAAACAAGGGTAACAAAAACTCGTCTCTATCAGGAACCTCAGGAGCAGCAGGACGGATGAAATGGAGCCCAGCGGGGATAGAAAAAAGTAATGCCCAGAAGGTGGAGCACACCAAGCATAGAGGTGTAGAGTCTCAATCCCAAGACACAGGTGAAATAGGTCTAGGGAGATGATGTCATTGATCCAGGCAACTTGAAAATCTCTTTGTGGAGCACAACATAGGGCAGCAGTCCCAGGGGAAGGAAGCAGAGCCCAGGATACATGGGACAGTTGTGTAACAGGAGACTGCAAACTGATAGAATCTCATAGTCTTGAGACTTCCACCGATAACTGAAAACATCACTCTGAAGTTCATCCTACGGTATATGGGCTCAAGGGGAAACTCTGTTGGTCCATAGTGATCATGATGTACAATCTGTATACTGCTCAGAGTGAGTGGCAGAGGAAGAAGATCAGGTTGGAGGTCTGTGCTACTAATCGTGCCTGCAACGTAATAAAGCGGGGGCGGGTGTACTTGCTTATGGTGAGACTCCCCAGGTTTACGAGGAATTGCCTATGCAAGCTGTCCTGGGTGGGGGAGCCAGTGCCCACCTGCAGAGAGTGAAGGAGAAGACGCCCTGTAAGACAGAAGCCATCTCTATGGAAAGGTTGAGCATTAGATAAGAAGAGGTTTGTCACAGGGTCATCCAAATGGATCCATGAAGGAAGACGATGAGACAAAGAGAGAGAGAACTCGAAGCAGAGGGAAAGGGTGAAGGAGAGTCGCTAGTGAGAGAGGTGGGTGAGCAGGCCTGAAGAGGGGAGAGTGTGACCGTGACCACAGCCCAGAGGGTCTACTCCAGACCACCAGCTGTAGGTGAGGAAAGCGCCACTGAGTGAGAGGACCAGTGGAAAGGGAGAACCTGCTATCAGTAGGTGTTGGCACCACGCTGGATCCCTGCACTGACAGGCAGGGCCTCCAGCATGTCACTTCACTCACCCGCGCTGCGGTCGGTGCTTCCCTTCCCCGTGCTCTGCCTGCTTCCAGCCATGTTGCTAGGGCACGTCCACACACGCTCCCGCCCCCTCTTAAAGGGTTAGCGCGTGCACTTGCTATTACGTCCCCAGCCAATGGCTGTGGGATATTGCATATATATTGCTTCTTCCCCACTGGGGAGGTGCCTGAGCAACCTTCCTGTTCTGCAGTCTAAGTTGTTAAGGTTGCGTACCAGTCCTTGCTGCACTCTGGTGCAGACCCTACCTGATGCACTCTGGTGCAAATCCTGCCTGCTGCACTCTGGTGCAAACTCTGCCTGCTGCACTCTGATGCAAATTCTGCCTGCTGCACTCTGGTGCAAACTCTGCCTGCTGCACTCTGATGCAGACTCAGCCTGCTGCAATCTGATGCAGACTCAGCCTGCTGCACTCTGATACAGGCTCTGCCTGCTGCAATCTGATGCAGGCTCTGCCTGCTGCAGTCTGATACAGGCTCTGCCTGCTACACTCTGATACAAACTCTGCCTGCTGCACTCTGAAGCAGACTCTGCCTGCTACACTCTGATGCAGACTCAGCCTGCTGCAATCTGATGCAGACTCAGCCTGCTGCACTCTGATACAGGCTCTGCCTGCTGCACTCTGATACAGGCTCTGCCTGCTGCAATCTGATGCAGACTCAGCCTGCTGCACTCTGATACAGACTCTTCCTGCTGCACTCTGATACAGACTCTGCCTGCTACACTCTGATACAAACTCTGCCTGCTGCACTCTGATGCAGACTCTGCCTGCTGCACTCTGATGCAGACTCTGCCTGCTACACTCTGATGCAGACTCTGCCTGCTACACTCTGATGCAGACTCAGCCTGCTGCAATCTGATGCAGACTCAGCCTGCTGCACTCTGATCCAGGCTCTGCCTGCTGCAATCTGATGCAGACTCAGCCTGCTGCACTCTGATACAGACTCTGCCTGCTACACTCTGATATAAACTCTGCCTGCTGCACTACATCAATTCTGCCTGCTGCACTCTGATGCAAACCCTGCCTGCTGCACTTCGCTACAAACCCAACCCGCTGCACTCCAGTGTAAGCCCAGCCTGCTGCACCATCCAGTCTGTCCTACTGGGTCCAGCTTCTGCACCATCGTTGGTCTGTCCTGGAGTGGCACCTGGGGTTCATCGGGAGCCAAGTCTAACCTCACCATCAGAGGCTCTAGTGAACAGTCCGGTGCTCGCTTAGTCACGCTCCTCCAGGCTCTCCGGGGTCCGTGGCACAGTGGTTCCACAAACCACATCCGAGACAGTAGGTAACAGTCGAGCAGACGAGATTACACCTACAAGGAGAGGCG
This sequence comes from Phyllobates terribilis, assembly GCF_046119375.1. NCBI lineage: Eukaryota > Metazoa > Chordata > Amphibia > Anura > Dendrobatidae > Phyllobates > Phyllobates terribilis. The sequence goes on along the minus strand of NW_027362761.1, from coordinate 606,086,934 downwards.
TCCGGAAGATTGGACTGTGTGAGATTCTGACTATTGAATGGATCTAAAGATCTCAGAGTTTGGGTCTGAAATAGTATTGGGTCTTCCTCCGCGCCTCCCTGAGATGAAAATTCCCAGCCAGGACCAACCTGTAAGTTGCATAGAGGGTTGCGATCTACCATACACAGTGGCTGCCTCTCGAAGGTGATATTGGTTTCCTTTTCTTCTGCAAGAAATCTAATTAGCATCCTTATTCTAGGACATCAGAGCTCAGCTCATTTGGCCTTTTCTCAACTATACTTGTGAAGGGGTATGGTCTTAATAAAGATGCCCCACTCCGTTGGCAAATATTGGTCCCAGTTAAGAGAAAGGTCGGATTCACTCCAACCATAGGAAAAAAGGATGAGGCCACCTAATCTTGGATACAGGACCATCCTTTGCAGCAATGATATGTGCTCTCACTCCACGAAGAGCTTATTTCTGCATGCTTTACCTTTATTGACCCTTCCTACATCATGGAGTAATGGTGCGTTGTAAAGGCTCCCGCTAGGTAGAATTACAGTGAGATGAAGAGCCAGAGATAGCGGCACAATATTAATAGCCCTCATTACAGATCAATACTCTGTATCTATATCTTCTAATGCAGCAATCGATAGACACAGAGTCTGGGCAAACAACGGGGCAGCGGTCATATCTACACATAGGGAGCAGCACGCCGTCATTGAATAACACAGAGAAATGACGGCCAAGTCCTCATAAGTGATGAAGGATGATGAGATTCATTCAGAGCTCCAAGAGGGAGAAGAGTAATCATCATCCTCAATCAGACCCCCACCGCACTCAGAGTACTATTACCGCGAGTACTGAGGGTCTGGAAGCGCCAATAAAACGCAGACACAAAGACGTCCATCCAGTAGGATCCATTAGTTCCATGTTGCGTCCAAAGCCAATGACGTAGACAATGGATGAGAGACCAAACAACGATAACATGTAGGCCCCTTTCAGCACACTCTCAACAGCTAGCCAATAAGGCTTTGGAGTATTTTTATTATTTTTTAACACCCTTGTTTGCTAACATTGTGGCCCCAGTATAGACCACGTTCCTGGAAAGGTCCTCGCTATCCATAAAAAAGGAACAAGACCAACTTGGAATGGGCTCCTTTCCTCCAGGGTCTCCAAAGCACTTACATGAACTTTAAGGTATGTCCTCCCTTGTCCAAAATCTCATTGCCGTAACCCCCTGATCGCTCTTCCTATAACATTAGAGTCAATCACACTTGGCCGGAGATGGGGAACCACCAAGTGGAACCAGTTGTGTCTGTGCACAGTCCCAAGGACTACCACCTTCTCTGTCGTCTGGAGCTCACATCTGCAGTCTGGTCGAACTTAGAAGGAAGAGTAGTGCTGTATTCACATCTATTCCTCCATACCAGTGACTGAAACCATGATAAAACCCAACACGCTGCACGATAAGCCAAAAGGGTCTGTTGCGTTTTGGTGGTGCAATGGTTCCAAAAATGTGGCTTGTATTATAGATGTGAATAAATCCTTATCGTTATACCTTTATCTTTATCCTTTGCTGCATTCAAAGCGTTGCTTTGTTTTTGCATAAAAGAGGGCCATGTGACAGCAGTGCCCATAGAAGTCTATTAAGTGTGTAGAAGGAAGAGAAGAGGACAGCATATTATAGGGTCATGTGACAGCTCTGCAGGTCATGTGGTACAGAATTTATAATGCAATTAAATTGCAACGTTCAAGTAATAGCAGCACCAAGAGGATACTGCAACCAGCAAGCTCTTCATCCTTGTGTGAGATTTGCAACCAGCAAGCTCTTCATCCTTGTGTGAGCTTTGTAACCAGCAAGCTCCTCATCATTGTGTGAGATTTGTAACCCTCAAGCTCTTCATCCTTGTGTGAGATTTGTAACCAGCAAGCTCTTCATCCTTGTGTGAGATTTGTAACAAGCAAGCTCCTCATCATTGTGTGAGATTTGTAACCCTCAAGCTCTTCATCCTTGTGTGAGATTTGTAAGCAGCAAGCTCCTCATCATTGTGTGAGATTTGTAACAAGCAAGCTCTCCATCCTTGTATGAGATTTGTAACCAGCAAGCTCTTCATCCTTATGTGAGATTTGTAACTAGCAAGCTCCTCATCATTGTGTGAGATTTGTAACCCTCAAGCTCTTCATCATTGTGTGAGATTTGTAAGCAGCAAGCTCCTCATCATTGTGTGAGATTTGTAACAAGCAAGCTCTCCATCCTTGTATGAGATTTGTAACCAGCAAGCTCTTCATCCTTATGTGAGATTTGTAACTAGCAAGCTCCTCATCATTGTGTGAGATTTGTAACCCTCAAGCTCTTCATCATTGTGTGAGATTTGTAACCAGCAAGCTCTTCATCCTTTTGTGAGATTTGTAACAAGCAAGCTCCTCATCATTGTATGAGATTTGTAACCCTCAAGCTCTTCATCCTTGTGTGAGATTTGTAACCAACAAGCTCTTCATCATTGTGTGAGATTTGTAACCAGCAAGCTCTTCATCCTTGTATGAGATTTGTAACCCTCAAGCTCTTCATCCTTGTGTGAGATTTGTAACCAGCAAGCTCTTCATCCTTGTATGAGATTTGTAACCCTCAAGCTCTTCATCCTTGTGAGATTTGTAACCAGCAAGCTCCTCATCCTTGTGTGAGATTTGTAACCAGCAAGCTCTTCATCCTTGTGTGAGATTTGTAACCAGCAAGCTCCTCATCCTTGTGTGAGATTTGTAACAAGCAAGCTCTCCATCCTTGTATGAGATTTCTAACCAGCAAGCTCTTCATCCTTATGTGAGATTTGTAACCAGCAAGCTCGTCATCATAGTGTGAGATTTGTAACCCTCAAGTTCTTCATCATTGTGTGAGATTTGTAACCAGCAAGCTCCTCATCATTGTGTGAGATTTGTAACCCTCAAGGTCTTCATCATTGTGTGAGATTTGTAACCAGCAAACTCTTCATCCTTGTATGAGATTTGTAACAAGCAAGCTCCTCATCATTGTGTGAGATTTGTTACCCTCAAGCTCTTCATCCTTCTGTGAGATTTGTAACCGGCAAACTCTTCATCCTTGTGTGAGATTTGTAACCAGCAAGCTCTTCATCCTTGTATGAGATTTGTAACAAGCAAGCTCTTCATCCTTGTGTGAGATTTGTAACCAGCAAGCTCTTCATCCTTGTGTGAGATTTGTAACCAGCAAGCTCTTCATCCTTGTGTGAGATTTGTAACCAGCAAGCTCTTCATCGTTGTGTGAGATTTGTAACCCTCAAGCTCTTCATCCTTGTGTGAGATTTGTAACCAGCAAGCTCTTCGTCCTTGTGTGAGATTTGTAACCAGCAAGCTCTTCATCTTTGTGTGAGATTTGTAACCAGCAAGCTCTTCATCCTTGTGTGAGATATGTAACCAGCAAGTGCCTCATCCTTGTGTGAGATTTGTAACCAGCAAGCTCTTCATCATTGTGTGAGATTTGCAACCAGCAAGCTCTTCATTGTTGTGTGAGATTTGTAACCAGCAAGCTAATCATCCTTGTGTGAGATTTGTAACCAGCAAACTCTTCATCCTTGTGTGAGATTTGTAACCAGCAAGCTCCTCATCCCTGTGTGAGATTTGTAACCAGCAAGCTCCTCATCATTGTGTGAGATTTGTAACCAGCAAGCTCCTCATCATTGTGTGAGATTTGTAACCAGCAAGCTCTTCATCCTTTTGTGAGATTTGTAACCAGCAAGCTCTTCATCCTTGTGTGAGATTTGTAACCAGCAAGCTCTTCATCATTGTGTGAGATTTGTAACCAGCAAGCTCTTCATCCTTGTGTGAGATTTGCAACCAGCAAGCTCTTCATCCTTGTGTGAGATTTGTAACCAGCAAGCTCTTCATCCTTGTGTGAGATTTGTAACCAGCAAGCTCCTCATCGTTGTGTGAGATTTGTAACCCTCAAGATCTTCATCCTTGTGTGAGATTTGTAACCAGCAAGCGCTTCGTCCTTGTGTGAGATTTGTAACCAGCAAGCTCTTCATCCTTGTGTGAGATTTGTAACCAGCAAGCTCTTCATCTTTGTGTGAGATTTGTAACCAGCAAGCTCTTCATCCTTGTGTGAGATATGTAACCAGCAAGCTCCTCATCCTTGTGTGAGATTTGTAACCAGCAAGCTCTTAATCATTGTGTGAGATTTGTAACCAGCAAGCTCCTCATCCTTGTGTGAGATTTGTAACCAGCAAGCTCTTCATCCTTGTGTGAGATTTGCAACCAGCAAGCTCCTCATCCTTGTGTGAGATTTGTAACCAGCAAGCTCCTCATCATTGTGTGAGATTTGTAACCATCAAGCTCTTCATCCTTGTGTGAGATTTGTAACCAGCAAGCTCTTCATCCTTGTGTGAGATTTGTAACAAGCAAGCTCTCCATCCTTGTATGAGATTTGTAACCAGCAAGCTCTTCATCCTTGTGTGAGATTTGCAACCAGCAAGATCTTCATCCTTGTGTGAGATTTGCAACCAGCAAGATCTTCATCCTTGTGTGAGATTTGTAACCAGCAAGCTCTTCATCGTTGTGTGAGATTTGCAACCAGCAAGCTCTTCATTGTTGTGTGAGATTTGTAACCAGCAAGCTAATCATCCTTGTGTGAGATTTGTAACCAGCAAACTCTTCATCCTTGTGTGAGATTTGTAACCAGCAAGCTCCTCATCCCTGTGTGAGATTTGTAACCAGCAAGCTCCTCATCATTGTGTGAGATTTGTAACCAGCAAGCTCCTCATCATTGTGTGAGATTTGTAACCAGCAAGCTCTTCATCCTTTTGTGAGATTTGTAACCAGCAAGCTCTTCATCCTTGTGTGAGATTTGTAACCAGCAAGCTCTTCATCATTGTGTGAGATTTGTAACCAGCAAGCTCTTCATCCTTGTGTGAGATTTGCAACCAGCAAGCTCTTCATCCTTGTGTGAGATTTGTAACCAGCAAGCTCTTCATCCTTGTGTGAGATTTGTAACCAGCAAGCTCCTCATCGTTGTGTGAGATTTGTAACCCTCAAGATCTTCATCCTTGTGTGAGATTTGTAACCAGCAAGCGCTTCGTCCTTGTGTGAGATTTGTAACCAGCAAGCTCTTCATCCTTGTGTGAGATTTGTAACCAGCAAGCTCTTCATCTTTGTGTGAGATTTGTAACCAGCAAGCTCTTCATCCTTGTGTGAGATATGTAACCAGCAAGCTCCTCATCCTTGTGTGAGATTTGTAACCAGCAAGCTCTTAATCATTGTGTGAGATTTGTAACCAGCAAGCTCCTCATCCTTGTGTGAGATTTGTAACCAGCAAGCTCTTCATCCTTGTGTGAGATTTGCAACCAGCAAGCTCCTCATCCTTGTGTGAGATTTGTAACCAGCAAGCTCCTCATCATTGTGTGAGATTTGTAACCATCAAGCTCTTCATCCTTGTGTGAGATTTGTAACCAGCAAGCTCTTCATCCTTGTGTGAGATTTGTAACAAGCAAGCTCTCCATCCTTGTATGAGATTTGTAACCAGCAAGCTCTTCATCCTTATGTGAGATTTGTAACCAGCAAGCTCCTCATCATAGTGTGAGATTTGTAACCCTCAAGTTCTTCATCATTGTGTGAGATTTGTAACCAGGAAGCTCCTCATCATTGTGTGAGATTTGTAACCCTCAAGCTCTTCATCATTGTGTGAGATTTGTAACCAGCAAACTCTTCATCCTTGTATGAGATTTGAAACAAGCAAGCTTCTCATCATTGTGTGAGATTTGTTACCCTCAAGCTCTTCATCCTTGTGTGAGATTTGTAACCAGCAAACTCTTCATCCTTGTGTGAGATTTGTAACCAGCAAGCTCTTCATCCTTGTATCAGATTTGTAAAAAGCAAGCTCTTCATCCTTGTGTGAGATTTGTGACCAGCAAGCTCTTTATCCTTGTGTGAGATTTGTAACAAGCAAGCTCTTCATCCTTGTGTGAGATTTGTAACCAGCAAGCTCTTCATCCTTGTGTGAGATTTGTAACCAGCAAGCTCTTCATCCTTGTGTGAGATTTGTAACCAGCAAGCTCTTCATCATTGTGTGAGATTTGTAACCAGCAAGCTCTTCATCCTTGTGTGAAATTTGCAACCAGCAAGATCTTCATCCTTGTGTGAGATTTGTAACCAGCAAGCTCTTCATCCTTCTGTGAGATTTGTAACCAGCAAGCTCTTCATCGTTGTGTGAGATTTGTAACCCTCAAGCTCTTCATCCCTGTGTGAGATTTGTAACCAGCAAGCTCTTCGTCCTTGTGTGAGATTTGTAACCAGCAAGCTCTTCATCCTTGTGTGAGATTTGTAACCAGCAAGCTCTTCATCTTTGTGTGAGATTTGTAACCAGCAAGCTCTTCATCCTTGTGTGAGATATGTAACCAGCAAGCGCCTCATCCTTGTGTGAGATTTGTAACCAGCAAGCTCTTCATTCTTGTGTGAGATTTGCAACCAGGAAGCTCCTCATCCTTGTGTGAGATTTGTAACCAGCAAGCTCCTCATCATTGTGTGAGATTTGTAACCATCAAGCTCTTCATCCTTGTGTGAGATTTGTAACCAGCAAGCTCTTCATCCTTGTGTGAGATTTGTAACAAGCAAGCTCTCCATCCTTGTATGAGATTTGTAACCAGCAAGCTCTTCATCCTTATGTGAGATTTGTAACCAGCAAGCTCCTCATCATAGTGTGAGAGTTGTAACCCTCAAGTTCTTCATCATTGTGTGAGATTTGTAACCAGCAAGCTCCTCATCATTGTGTGACATTTGTAACCCTCAAGCTCTTCATCATTGTGTGAGATTTGTAACCAGCAAACTCTTCATCCTTGTGTGAGATTTGTAACCAGCAAGCTCTTCATCCTTGTATGAGATTTGTAACAAGCAAGCTCTTCATCCTTGTGTGAGATTTGTAACCAGCAAGCTCTTCATCCTTGTGTGAGATTTGTAACCAGCAAGCTCTTCATCCTTGTGTCAGATTTGTAACCAGCAAGCTCTTCATCCTTGTGTGAAATTTGCAACCAGCAAGATCTTCATCCTTGTGTGAGATTTGTAACCAGCAAACTCTTCATCCTTCTGTGAGATTTGTAACCAGCAAGCTCTTCATCGTTGTGTGAGATTTGTAACCCTCAAGCTCTTCATCCTTGTGTGAGATTTGTAACCAGCAAGCTCTTCGTCCTTGTGTGAGATTTGTAACCAGCAAGCTCTTCATCCTTGTGTGAGATTTGTAACCAGAAAGTTTTTCATCTTTGTGTGAGATTTGTAACCAGCAAGCTCTTCATCCTTGTGTGAGATATGTAAGCAGCAAGCGCCTCATCGTTCTGTGAGATTTGTAACCAGCAAGCTCTTCATCATTGTGTGAGATTTGCAACCAGCAAGCTCTTCATTCTTGTGTGAGATTTGTAACCAGCAAGCTAATCATCCTTGTGTGAGATTTGTAACCAGCAAACTCTTCATCCTTGTGTGAGATTTGTAACCAGCAAGCTCCTCATCCTTGTGTGAGATTTGTAACCAGCAAGCTCCTCATCATTGTGTAAGATTTGTAACCAGCAAGCTCTTCATCCCTGTGTGAGATTTGTAACCAGCAAGCTCCTCATCATTGTGTGAGATTTCTAACCAGCAAGCTCCTCATCATTGTGTGAGATTTGTAACCAGCAAGCTCTTCATCCTTTTGTGAGATTTGTAACCAGCAAGCTCTTCATCCTTGTGTGAGATTTGTAACCAGCAAGCTCTTCATCCTTGTGTGAGATTTGTAACCAGCAAGCTCTTCATCCTTGTGTGAGATTTGTAACAAGCAAGCTCTTCATCATTGTGTGAGATTTGTAACCAGCAAGCTCTTCATCCTTGTGTGAGATTTGCAACCAGCAAGATCTTCATCCTTGTGTGAGATTTGTAACCAGCAAGCTCTTCATCCTTCTGTGAGATTTGTAACCAGCAAGCTCTTCATAGTTGTGTGAGATTTGTAACCCTCAAGCTCTTCATCCTTGTGTGAGATTTGTAACCAGCAAGCTCTTCGTCCTTGTGTGAGATTTGTAACCAGCAAGCTCCTCATCCTTGTGTGAGATTTGTAACCAGCAAGCTCTTCATCCTTGTGTGAGATTTGCAACCAGCAAGATCTTCATCCTTATGTAAGATTTGTAACCAGCAAGCTCTTCCTCCTTCTGCGAGATATGTAACCAGCAAGCGCCTCATCCTTGTGTGAGATTTGTAACCAGCAAGCTCTTCATCATTGTGTGAGATTTGCAACCAGCAAGCTCTACATTCTTGTGTGAGATTTGCAACCAGCAAGCTCCTCATCCTTGTGTGAGATTTGTAACCAGCAAGCTCTTCATCATTGTGTGAGATTTGTAACCATCAAGCTCTTCATCCTTGTGTGAGATTTGTAACCAGCAAGCTCTTCATCCTTGTGTGAGATTTTTAACAAGCAAGCTCTCCATCCTTGTATGAGATTTGTAACCAGCAAGCTCTTCATCCTTATTTGAGATTTGTAACCAGCAAGCTCCTCATCATAGTATGAGATTTGTAACCCTCAAGTTCTTTATCATTGTGTGAGATTTGTAACCAGCAAGCTCCTCATCATTGTGTGAGATTTGTAACCCTCAAGCTCTTCATCATTTTGTGAGATTTGTAACCAGCAAACTCTTCATCCTTGTGTGAGATTTGTAACCAGCAAGCTCTTCATCCTTGTATGAGATTTGTAACAAGCAAGCTCTTCATCCTTGTGTGAAATTTGTAACCAGCAAGCTCTTCATCCTTGTGTGAGATTTGTAACCAGCAAGCTCTTCATCCTTGTGTGAGATTTGTAACCAGCAAGATCGTCATCCTTGTGTGAGATTTGCAACCAGCAAGATCTTCATCCTTGTGTGAGATTTGTAACCAGCAAGCTCTTCATCCTTCTGTGAGATTTGTAACCAGCAAGCTCTTCATCGTTGTGTGAGATTTGTAACCCTCAAGCTCTTCATCCTAGTGTGAGATTTGTAACCAGCAAGCTCTTCGTCCTTGTGTGAGATTTGTAACCAGCAAGCTCTTCGTCCTTGTGTGAGATTTGTAACCAGCAAGCTCTTCATCTTTGTGTGAGATTTGTAACCAGCAAGCTCTTCATCCTTGTGTGAGATATGTAACCAGCAAGCGCCTCATCCTTGTGTGAGATTTGTAACCAGCAAGCTCTTCATCTTTGTGTGAGATTTGCAACCAGCAAGCTCTTCATTCTTGTGTGAGATTTGTAACCAGCAAGCTAATCATCCTTGTGTGAGATTTGTAACCAGCAAACTCTTCATCCTTGTGTGAGATTTGTAACCAGCAAGCTCCTCATCCTTGTGTGAGATTTGTAACCAGCAACTCCTCATCATTGTGTGAGATTTGTAACCAGCAAGCTCCTCATCATTGTGTGAGATTTGTAACCAGCAAGCTTTTCATCCTTTTGTGAGATTTGTAACCAGCAAGCTCTTCATCCTTGTGTGAGATTTGTAACCAACAAGCTCTTCATCATTGTGTGAGATTTGTAACCAGCAAGCTCTTCATCCTTGTGTGAGATTTGCAACCAGCAAGCTCTTCATCCTTGTGTGAGATTTGTAACCAGCAAGCTCTTCATCCTTGTGTGAGATTTGTAACCAGCAAGCTCCTCATCGTTGTGTGAGATTTGTAACCCTCAAGATCTTCATCCTTGTGTGAGATTTGTAACCAGCAAGCTCTTCGTCCTTGTGTGAGATTTGTAACCAGGAAGCTCTTCATCCTTGTGTGAGATTTGTAACCAGCAAGCTCCTCATCCTTGTGTGAGATTTGTAACCAGCAAGCTCCTCATCCTTGTGTGAGATTTGTAACCAGCAAGCTCTTCATCCTTGTGTGAGATTTGTAACCAGCAAGCTCTTCATCCTTGTGTGAGATTTGTAACCAGCAAGCTCCTCATCCTTGTGTGAGATTTGTAACCAGCAAGCTCTTCATCCTTGTATGAGATTTGTAACCAGCAACCTTTTTATCCTTGTGTGAGATTTATAACCAGCAAGCTCTTCATCCTTGTGTGAGATTTGTTACCAGCAAGCTCTTCATCCTTGCGTGAGATTTGCAACCAGCAAGCTCTTCATCCTTGTGTGAGATTTGTAACCAGCAAGCTCTTCATCCTTGTGTGAGATTTGTAACCAGCAAGCTCTTCATCCTTGTGTGAGATTTGTAACCAGCAAGCTCCTCATCCTTGTGTGAAATTTGTAACCTGCAAGCTCTTCATCCTTGTGTGAGATTTGTAACCAGCAAGCTCTTCAACCTTGTGTGAGATTTCAAACCAGCAAGCTCTTCATCCTTGTGTGAGATTTGAAACGAGCAAGCTCTTCATCCTTGTGTGAGATTTGTAAACAGCAAGCTCCTCATCCTTGTGTGAGATTTGTAACCAGCAAGCTCTTCATCCTTGCGTGAGATTTGTAACCAGCAAGCTTTTCATCCTTGTGTGAGATTTGTAACCAGCAAGCTCTTCATCATTGGTGAGATTTGTAACCAGCAAGCTCTTCATCCTTGTGTGAGATTTGAAACCAGCAAGCTCTTCATCCTTGTGTGAGATTTGTAACCAGCAAGCTCCTCATCCTTGTGTGAGATTTGTAACCAGCAAGCTCTTCATCCTTGTGTGAGATTTGTAACCAGCAAGCTCTTCATCCTTGTGTGAGATTTGTAGCCAGCAAGCTCTTCATCATTGTGTGAGATTTGTAACCAGCAAGCTCTTCATCCTTGTGTGAGATTTGCAACCAGCAAGATCTTCATCCTTGTGTGAGATTTGTAACCAGCAAGCTCTTCATCCTTGTGTGAGATTTGTAAGCAGCAAGCTCCTCATCATTGTGTGAGATTTGTAACCCTCAAGCTCTTCATCCTTGTGAGATTTGTAAGCAGCAATCTCCTCATCTTTGTGTGAGATTTGTAACAAGCAAGCTCTCCATCCTTGTATGAGATTTGTAACCAGCAAGCTCTGCATCCTTATGTGAGATTTGTAACTAGCAAGCTCCTCATCATTGTGTGAGATTTGTAACCCTCAAGCTCTTCATCATTGTGTGAGATTTGTAACCAGCAAGCTCTTCATCCTTGTGTGAGATGTGTAACAAGCAAGCTCCTCATCATTGTATGAGATTTGTAACCCTCAAGCTCTTCATCCTTGTGTGAGATTTGTAACCAGCAAGCTCTTCATCATTGTGTGAGATTTGTAACCAGCAAGCTCTTCATCCTTGTGTGAGATTTGTAACCAGCAAGCTTTTCATCCTTGTGTGAGATTTGTAACCAGCAAGCTCCTCATCCTTGTGTGAGATTTGCAACCAGCAAGCTCTTCATCCTTCTGTGAGATTTGTAACCAGCAAGCTCTTCATCCTTGTGTGAGATTTGTAACCAGCAAGCTCTTCATCCTAGTGTGAGATTTGCAACCAGCAAGCTCTTCATCCTTGTGTGAGATATGCCACCAGCAAGCTCTTCATCCTTGTGTGAGATTTGTAACCAGCAAGCTCTTCATCCTAGTGTGAGATTTGCAACCAGCAAGCTCTTCATCCTTGTGTGAGATATGCCACCAGCAAGCTCTTCATCCTTGTGTGAGATTTGCAACCAGCAAGCTCTTCATCCTTGTGTGAGATTTGCAACCAGCAAGCTCTTCATCATTATGTGAGATTTGTAACCAGCAAGCTCTTCATCCTTGTGTGAGATTTGTAACCAGCAAGCTCTTCATCCTTGTGTGAGATTTGCAACCAGCAATATCTTCATCCTTGTGTGAGATTTGTAACCAGCAAGATCTTCATCCTTGTGTGAGATTTGTAACCAGCAAGCTGTTCATCCTTGTGTGAGATATGTAACCAGCAAGCGCCTCTTCCTTGTGTGAGATTTGTAACCAGCAAGCTCTTCATCATTGTGTGAGATTTGCAACCAGCAAGCTCTTCATTCTTGTGTGAGATTTGTAACGAGCAAGCTAATCATCCTTGTGTGAGATTTGTAACCAGCAAACTCTTCATCCTTGTGTGAGATTTGTAACCAGCAAGCTCTTCATCCTTGTGTGAGATTTGTAACCAGCAAGCTCTTCATCCTTGTGTGAGATTTGAAACCAGCAAGCTCTTCATCCTTGTGTGAGATTTGAAACCAGCAAGCTCTTCATCCTTGTGTGAGATTTGAAACCAGCAAGCTCTTCATCCGTGTGTGAGATTTGTAAACAGCAGGCTCCTCATCCTTGTGTGAGATTTGTAACCAGCAAGCTCTTCATCCTTGCGTGAGATTTGTAACCAGCAAGCTCTTCATCCTTCTGTGAGATTTGTAACCAGCAAGCTCTTTATCATTGTGTGAGATTTGTAACCAGCAAGCTCTTCATCCTTGTGTGAGATTTGAAACCAGCAAGCTCTTCATCCTTGTGTGAGATTTGTAACCAGCAAGCTCCTCATCCTTGTGTGAGATTTGTAACGAGCAAGCTCCTCATCCTTGTGTGAGATTTGTAACCAGCAAGCTCTTCATCCTTGTGTGAGATTTGTAGCCAGCAAGCTCTTCATCATTGTGTGAGATTTGTAACCAGCAAGCTCTTCATCCTTGTGTGAGATTTGCAACCAGCAAGATCTTCATCCTTGTGTGAGATTTGTAACCAGCAAGCTCTTCATCCTTATGTGAGATTTGTAACCAGCAAGCTCTTCATCCTTGTGTGAGATTTGTAACCAGCAAGCTCTTCATCCTTGTGTGAGATTTGTAACCAGCAAGCTCTTCGTCCTTGTGTGAGATTTGTAACCAGCAAGCTCTTCATCCTTGTGTGAGATTTGTAACCAGCAAGCTCTTCATCTTTGTGTGAGATTTGTAACCAGCAAGCTCTTCATCCTTGTGTGAGATATGTAACCAACAAGCGCCTCATCCTTGTGTGAGATTTGTAACCAGCAAGCTCTTCATCATTGTGTGAGATTTGCAACCAGCAAGCTCTTCATTCTTGTGTGAGATTTGTAACCAGCAAGCTCTTCATCCTTGTGTGAGATTTGTAACCAGCAAACTCTTCATCCTTGTGTGAGATTTGTAACCAGCAAGCTCCTCATCATTGTGTGAGATTTGTAACCAGCAAGCTCCTCATCATTGTGTGAGATTTGTAACCAACAAGCTCTTCATCCTTTTGTCAGATTTGTAACCAACAAGCTCTTCATCCTTTTGTGAGATTTGTTACCAGCAAGCTCTTCATCCTTCTGTGAGATTTGCAACCAGCAAGCTCTTCATCCTTGTGTGAGATTTGTAACCAGCAAGCTCTTCATCCTTGTGTGAGATTTGTAACCAGCAAGCTCCTCATCGTTTTGTGAGATTTGTAACCCTCAAGATCTTCATCCTTGTGTGAGATTTGTAACCAGCAAGCTCTTCGTCCTTGTGTGAGATTTGTAACCAGCAAGCTCTTCATCCTTGTTTGAGATATGTAACCAGCAAGCTCTTCATCCTTGTTTGAGATATGTAACCAGCAAGCTCCTCATTCTTGTGTGAGATTTGTAACCAGCAAGCTCTTCATCATTGTGTGAGATTTGCTACCAGCAAGCTCTTCATCCTTGTGTGAGATTTGTAACCAGCAAGCTCTTCATCCTTGTGTGAGATTTGTACCAGCAAACTCTTCATCCTTGTGTGAGATTTGTAACCAGCAAGCTCTTCATCCTTGAGTGAGATTTGTTACCAGCAAGCTCTTCATCCTTGTGTGAGATTTGCAACCAGCAAGCTCTTCATCCTTGTGTGAGATTTGTATCCAGCAAGCTCTTCATCCTTGTGTGAGATTTGTAACAAGCAAGCTCCTCATCCTTGTGTGAGATTTGTAACCAGCAAGCTCCTCATCCTTGTGTGAGATTTGTAACCAGCAAGCTCTTCATCCTTGTGTGAGATTTGTAACCAGCAAGCTCTTCATCCTTGTGTGAGATTTGTAACCAGCAAGCTCCTCATCCTTGTGTGAGATTTGTAACCAGCAAGCTCTTCCTCCTTGTATGAGATTTGTAACCAGCAACCTCTTTATCCTTGTGTGAGATTTATAACCAGCAAGCTCTTCATCCTTGCGTGAGATTTGGTACCAGCAAGCTCTTCATCCTTGCGTCAGATTTGTAACCAGCAAGCTCTTCATCCTTGTGTGAGATTTGTAACCAGCAAGCTCTTCATCCTTGTGTGAGATTTGTAACCAGCAAACTCTTCATCCTTGTGTGAGATTTGTAACCAGCAAGCTCCTCATCCTTGTGTGAGATTTGTAACCAGCAAGCTCTTCATCCTTGTGTGAGATTTGTAACCAGCAAGCTCTTCATCCTTGTGTGAGATTTGAAACCAGCAAGCTCTTCATCCTTGTGTGAGATTTGAAACCAGCAAGCTCTTCATCCTTGTGTGAGATTTGTAAACAGCAGGCTCCTCATCCTTGTGTGAGATTTGTAACCAGCAAGCTCTTCATCCTTGCGTGAGATTTGTAACCAGCAACCTCTTCATCCTTCTGTGAGATTTGTAACCAGCAAGCTCTTTATCATTGTGTGAGATTTGTAACCAGCAAGCTCTTCATCCTTGTGTGAGATTTGAAACCAGCAAGCTCTTCATCCTTGTGTGAGATTTGTAACCAGCAAGCTCCTCATCCTTGTGTGAGATTTGTAACCAGCAAGCTCCTCATCCTTGTGTGAGATTTGTAACCAGCAAGCTCTTCATCCTTGTGTGAGATTTGTAGCCAGCAAGCTCTTCATCCTTGTGTGAGATTTGTAACCAGCAAGCTCTTCATCCTTGTGTGAGATTTGCAACCAGCAAGATCTTCATCCTTGTGTGAGATTTGTAACCAGCAAGCTCTTCATCCTTGTGTGAGATTTGTAACCAGCAAGCTCTTCATCCTTGTGTGAGATTTGTAACCAGCAAGCTCTTCATCCTTGTGTGAGATTTGTAACCAGCAAGCTCTTCGTCCTTGTGTGAGATTTGTAACCAGCAAGCTCTTCATCCTTGTGTGAGATTTGTAACCAGCAAGCTCTTCATCTTTGTGTGAGATTTGTAACCAGCAAGCTCTTCATCCTTGTGTGAGATTTGTAACCAGCAAGCTCTTCATCCTTGTGTGAGATATGTAACCAACAAGCGCCTCATCCTTGTGTGAGATTTGTAACCAGCAAGCTCTTCACCATTGTGTGAGATTTGCAACCAGCAAGCTCTTCATTCTTGTGTGAGATTTGTAACCAGCAAGCTCTTCATCCTTGTGTGAGATTTGTAACCAGCAAACTCTTCATCCTTGTGTGAGATTTGTAACCAGCAAGCTCCTCATCATTGTGTGAGATTTGTAACCAGCAAGCTCCTCATCATTGTGTGAGATTTGTAACCAACAAGCTCTTCATCCTTTTGTGAGATTTGTAACCAACAAGCTCTTCATCCTTTTGTGAGATTTTTTACCAGCAAGCTCTTCATCCTTGTGTGAGATTTGCAACCAGCAAGCTCTTCATCCTTGTGTGAGATTTGTAACCAGCAAGCTCTTCATCCTTGTGTGAGATTTGTAACCAGCAAGCTCTTCATCTTTGTGTGAGATTTCTAACCAGCAAGCTCTTCATCCTTGTGTGAGATATGTAACCAACAAGCGCCTCATCCTTGTGTGAGATTTGCAACCAGCAAGCTCTTCATCCTTGTGTGAGATTTGTAACCAGCAAGCTCTTCATCCTTGTGTGAGATTTGTAACCAGCAAGCTCTTCATCATTGTGTGAGATTTGTAACCAGCAAGCTCTTCATCCTTGTGTGAGATTTGCAACCAGCAAGCTCTTAATCTTTGTGTGAGATTTGTAACCAGCAAGCTCTTCATCCTTGTGTGAGATTTGTAACCAGCAAGCGCCTCATCCTTGTGTAAGATTTGTAACCAGCAAGCTCTTCATCTTTGTGTGAGATTTGTAACCAGCAAGCTCTTCATCCTTGTGTGAGATATGTAACCAGCAAGCTCCTCATCCTTCTGTGAGATTTGTAACCAGCAAGCTCTTCATCATTGTGTGAGATTTGTAACCAGCAAGCTCCTCATCCTTGTGTGAGATTTGTAACCAGCAAGCTCCTCATCCTTGTGTGAGATTTGTAACCAGCAAGCTCTTCATCCTTGTGTGAGATTTGTAGCCAGCAAGCTCTTCATCATTGTGTGAGATTTGTAACCAGCAAGCTCTTCATCCTTGTGTGAGATTTGCAACCAGCAAGATCTTCATCCTTGTGTGAGATTTGTAACCAGCAAGCTCTTCATCCTTGTGTGAGATTTGTAACCAGCAAGCTCTTGATCCTTGTGTGAGATTTGTAACCAGCAAGCTCTTCATCCTTGTGTGAGATTTGTAACCAGCAAGCTCTTCGTCCTTGTGTGAGATTTGTAACCAGCAAGCTCTTCATCCTTGTGTGAGATTTGTAACCAGCAAGCTCTTCATCTTTGTGTGAGATTTGTAACCAGCAAGCTCTTCATCCTTGTGTGAGATATGTAACCAGCAAGCGCCTCATCCTTGTGTGAGATTTCTAACCAGCAAGCTCTTCATCATTGTGTGAGATTTGCAACCAGCAAGCTCTTCATTCTTGTGTGAGATTTGTAACCAGCAAGCTCTTCATCCTTGTGTGAGATTTGTAACCAGCAAACTCTTCATTCTTGTGTGAGATTTGTAACCAGCAAGCTCCTCATCATTGTGTGAGATTTGTAACCAGCAAGCTCCTCATCATTGTGTGAGATTTGTAACCAACAAGCTCTTCATCCTTTTGTGAGATTTGTAACCAACAAGCTCTTCATCCTTTTCTGAGATTTGTTACCAGCAGCTCTTCATCCTTGTGTGAGATTTGCAACCAGCAAGCTCTTCATCCTTGTGTGAGATTTGTAACCAGCAAGCTCTTCATCCTTGTGTGAGATTTGTAACCAGCAAGCTCCTCATCCTTGTGTGAGATTTGTAACCAGCAACCTCCTCATCCTTGTGTGAGATTTGTAACCAGCAAGCTCCTCATCATTGTGTGAGATTTGTAACCAGCAAGCTCCTTATCATTGTGTGAGATTTGTAACCAGCAAGCTCTTCATCCTTTTGTGAGATTTGCAACCAGCAAGCTCTTCATCCTTATGTGAGATTTGTTACCAGCAAGCTCTTCATCCTTGTGTGAGATTTGCAACCAGCAAGCTCTTCATCCTTGTGTGAGATTTGTAACCAGCAAGCTCTTCATCCTTGTGTGAGATTTGTAACCAGCAAGCTCTTCGTCATTGTGTGAGATTTGTAACCAGCAAGCTCTTCATCCTTGTGTGAGATTTGTAACCAGCAAGCTCTTCATCCTTGTGTGAGATTTGCAACCAGCAAGCTCTTCATCTTTGTGTGAGATTTGTAACCAGCAAGCTCTTCATCCTTGTGTGAGATTTGTAACCAGCAAGCGCCTCATCCTTGTGTAAGATTTGTAACCAGCAAGCTCTTCATCTTTGTGTGAGATTTGTAACCAGCAAGCTCTTCATCCTTGTGTGAGATATGTAACCAGCAAGCTCCTCATCCTTGTGTGAGATTTGTAACCAGCAAGCTCTTCATCATTGTGTGAGATTTGCAACCAGCAAGCTCTTCATTCTTGTGTGAGATTTGTAACCAGCAAGCTCTTCATCCTTGCGTGAGATTTGTAACCAGCAAGCTCTTCATCCTTGTGTGAGATTTGTAACCTGCAAGCTCTTCATCCTTGTGTGAGATTTGTAACCAGCAAGCTCTTCATCATTGTGTGAGATTTTTAACCAGCAAGCTCTTCATCCTTGTGTGAGATTTGCAACCACCAAGATCTTCATCCTTGTGTGAGATTTGTAACCAGCAAGCTCTTCATCCTTGTGTGAGATTTGTAACCAGAAAGCTCTTCATCGTTGTGTGAGACTTGTAACCCTCAAGCTCTTCATCCTTGTGTGAGATTTGTATCGAGCAAGTTCTTCGTCCTTGTGTGAGATTTGTAACCAGCAAGCTCTTCTCATCCTTGTGTGAGATTTGTAACCAGCAAGCTCTTCATCTTTGTGTGAGATATGTAACCAGCAAGCGCCTCATCCTTGTGTGAGATGTGTAACCAGCAAGCTCTTCATCATTGTGTGAGATTGGCAACCAGCAAGCTCTTCCTTCTTGTGTGAGATTTGCAACCAGCAAGATCTTCATCCTTGTGTGAGATTTGTAACCAGCAAGCTCTTTATCCTTGTGTGAGATTTGTAACCAGCAAGCTCTTCATCCTTGTGTGAGATTTGTATCGAGCAAGCTCTTCGTCCTTGTGTGAGATTTGTAACCAGCAAGCTCTTCTCATCCTTGTGTGAGATTTGTAACCAGCAAGCTCTTCATCCTTGTGTGAGATATGTAACCAGCAAGCGCCTCATCCTTGTGTGAGATGTGTAACCAGCAAGCTCTTCATCATTGTGTGAGATTGGCAACCAGCAAGCTCTTCCTTCTTGTGTGAGATTTGCAACCAGCAAGATCTTCATCCTTGTGTGAGATTTGTAACCAGCAAGCTCTTTATCCTTGTGTGAGATTTGTAACCAGCAAGCTCTTCATCCTTGTGTGAGATTTGCAACCAGCAAGCTCTTCGTCCTTGTGTGAGATTAGTAACCAGCAAGCTCTTCGTCCTTGTGTGAGATTTGTAACCAGCAAGCTCTTCATCCTTGTGTGAGATTTGTAACCAGCAAGCTCTTCATCTTTGTGTGAGATTTGTAACCAGCAAGCTCTTCATCCTTGTGTGAGATATGTAACCAACAAGCGCCTCATCCTTGTGTGAGATTTGTAACCAGCAAGCTCTTCATCATTGTGTGAGATTTGCAACCAACAAGCTCTTCATTCTTGTGTGAGATTTGTAACCAGCAAGCTCTTCATCCTTGTGTGAGATTTGTAACCAGCAAACTCTTCATCCTTGTGTGAGATTTGTAACCAGCAAGCTCCTCATCATTGTGTGAGATTTGTAACCAGCAAGCTCCTCATCATTGTGTGAGATTTGTAACCAACAAGCTCTTCATCCTTTTGTGAGATTTGTAACCAACAAGCTCTTCATCCTTTTGTGAGATTTGTTACCAGCAAGCTCTTCATCCTTGTGTGAGATTTGCAACCAGCAAGCTCTTCATCCTTGTGTGAGATTTGTAACCAGCAAGCTCTTCATCCTTGTGTGAGATTTGTAACCAGCAAGCTCCTCATCCTTGTGTGAGATTTGTAACCAGCAACCTCCTCATCCTTGTGTGAGATTTGTAACCAGCAAGCTCCTCATCATTGTGTGAGATTTGTAACCAGCAAGCTCCTCATCATTGTGTGAGATTTGTAACCAGCAAGCTCCTTATCATTGTGTGAGATTTGTAACCAGCAAGCTCTTCATCCTTTTGTGAGATTTGCAACCAGCAAGCTCTTCATCCTTATGTGAGATTTGTTACCAGCAAGCTCTTCATCCTTGTGTGAGATTTGCAACCAGCAAGCTCTTCATCCTTGTGTGAGATTTGTAACCAGCAAGCTCTTCATTCTTGTGTGAGATTTGTAACCAGCAAGCTCTTCATCATTGTGTGAGATTTGTAACCAGCAAGCTCTTCATCCTTGTGTTAGATTTGCAACCAGCAAGCTCTTCATCCTTGTGTGAGATTTGTAACCAGCAAGCTCTTCATCATTGTGTGAGATTTGCAACCAGCAAGCTCTTCATTCTTGTGTGAGATTTGTAACCAGCAAGCTCTTCATCCTTGCGTGAGATTTGTAACCAGCAAGCTCTTCATCCTTGCGTGAGATTTGTAACCAGCAAGCTCTTCATCCTTGTGTGAGATTTGTAACCTGCAAGCTCTTCATCCTTGTGTGAGATTTGTAACCAGCAAGCTCTTCATCCTTGTGTGAGATTTGTAACCTGCAAGCTCTTCATCCTTGTGTGAGATTTGTAACCAGCAAGCTCTTCATCATTGTGTGAGATTTTTAACCAGCAAGCTCTTCATCCTTGTGTGAGATTTGCAACCACCAAGATCTTCATCCTTGTGTGAGATTTGTAACCAGCAAGCTCTTCATCCTTGTGTGAGATTTGTAACCAGAAAGCTCTTCATCGTTGTGTGAGACTTGTAACCCTCAAGCTCTTCATCCTTGTGTGAGATTTGTATCGAGCAAGCTCTTCGTCCTTGTGTGAGATTTGTAACCAGCAAGCTCTTCTCATCCTTGTGTGAGATTTGTAACCAGCAAGCTCTTCATCTTTGTGTGAGATTTGTAACCAGCAAGCTCTTCATCCTTGTGTGAGATATGTAACCAACAAGCGCCTCATCCTTGTGTGAGATGTGTAACCAGCAAGCTCTTCATCATTGTATGAGATTGGCAACCAGCAAGCTCTTCATTCTTGTGTGAGATTTGTAACCAGCAAACTCTTCATCCTTGTGTGAGATTTGTAACCAGCAAGCTCCTCATCCTTGTGTGAGATTTGTAACCAGCAACCTCCTCATCCTTGTGTGAGATTTGTAACCAGCAAGCTCCTCATCATTGTGTGAGATTTGTAACCAGCAAGCTCCTTATCATTGTGTGAGATTTGTAACCAGCAAGCTCTTCATCCTTGTGTGAGATTTGTAACCAGCAACCTCTTTATCCTTGCGTGAGATTTATAACCAGCAAGCTCTTCATCCTTGTGTGAGATTTGTTACCAGCAAGCTCTTCATCCTTGTGTGAGATTTGCAACCAGCAAGCTCTTCATCCTTGTGTGAGATTTGTAACCAGCAAGCTCTTCATCCTTGTGTGAGATTTGTAACCAGCAAGCTCCTCATCCTTGTGTGAGATTTGTAACCAGCAACCTCTTCATCCTTGTATAAGATTTGTAACCAGCAACCTCTTTATCCTTGTGTGAGATTTGTAACCAGCAAGCTCCTCATCCTTTTGTGAGATTTGTAACCAGCAAGCTCCTCATCCTTGTGTGAGATTTGTAACCAGCAAGCTCTTCATCCTTATGTGAGATTTGTTACCAGCAAGCTCTTCATCCTTGTGTGAGATTTGCAACCAGCAAGCTCTTCATCCTTGTGTGAGATTTGTAACCAGCAAGCTCTTCATTCTTGTGTGAGATTTGTAACCAGCAAGCTCTTCATCATTGTGTGAGATTTGTAACCAGCAAGCTCTTCATCCTTGTGTTAGATTTGCAACCAGCAAGCTCTTCATCCTTGTGTGAGATTTGTAACCAGCAAGCTCTTCATCATTGTGTGAGATTTGCAACCAGCAAGCTCTTCATTCTTGTGTGAGATTTGTAACCAGCAAGCTCTTCATCCTTGCGTGAGATTTGTAACCAGCAAGCTCTTCATCCTTGCGTGAGATTTGTAACCAGCAAGCTCTTCATCCTTGTGTGAGATTTGTAACCTGCAAGCTCTTCATCCTTGTGTGAGATTTGTAACCAGCAAGCTCTTCATCATTGTGTGAGATTTTTAACCAGCAAGCTCTTCATCCTTCTGTGAGATTTGCAACCACCAAGATCTTCATCCTTGTGTGAGATTTGTAACCAGCAAGCTCTTCATCCTTGTGTGAGATTTGTAACCAGAAAGCTCTTCATCGTTGTGTGAGACTTGTAACCCTCAAGCTCTTCATCCTTGTGTGAGATTTGTATCGAGCAAGCTCTTCGTCCTTGTGTGAGATTTGTAACCAGCAAGCTCTTCTCATCCTTGTGTGAGATTTGTAACCAGCAAGCTCTTCATCTTTGTGTGAGATTTGTAACCAGCAAGCTCTTCATCCTTGTGTGAGATATGTAACCAACAAGCGCCTCATCCTTGTGTGAGATGTGTAACCAGCAAGCTCTTCATCATTGTATGAGATTGGCAACCAGCAAGCTCTTCATTCTTGTGTGAGATTTGTAACCAGCAAACTCTTCATCCTTGTGTGAGATTTGTAACCAGCAAGCTCCTCATCCTTGTGTGAGATTTGTAACCAGCAACCTCCTCATCCTTGTGTGAGATTTGTAACCAGCAAGCTCCTCATCATTGTGTGAGATTTGTAACCAGCAAGCTCCTTATCATTGTGTGAGATTTGTAACCAGCAAGCTCTTCATCCTTGTGTGAGATTTGTAACCAGCAACCTCTTTATCCTTGCGTGAGATTTATAACCAGCAAGCTCTTCATCCTTGTGTGAGATTTGTTACCAGCAAGCTCTTCATCCTTGTGTGAGATTTGCAACCAGCAAGCTCTTCATCCTTGTGTGAGATTTGTAACCAGCAAGCTCTTCATCCTTGTGTGAGATTTGTAACCAGCAAGCTCCTCATCCTTGTGTGAGATTTGTAACCAGCAACCTCTTCATCCTTGTATAAGATTTGTAACCAGCAACCTCTTTATCCTTGTGTGAGATTTGTAACAAGCAAGCTCCTCATCCTTTTGTGAGATTTGTAACCAGCAAGCTCCTCATCCTTGTGTGAGATTTGTAACCAGCAAGCTCTTCATCCTTGTGTGAGATTTGTAACCAGCAAGCTCTTCATCCTTGTGTGAGATTTGCAACCAGCAAGCTCTTCACCTTTGTGTGAGATTTGTAACCAGCAAGCTCTTCATCCTTGTGTGAGATTTGTAACCAACAAGCTCCTCATCATTGTGTGAGATTTGTAACCAGCAAGCTCCTCATCATTGTGTGAGATTTGTAACCAGCAAGCTCTTCATCCTTTTGTGAGATTTGAAACCAAAAAGCTCTTCATCCTTGTGTGAGATTTGCAACCAGCAAGCTCTTCATCCTTGTGTGAGATTTGTATCCAGCAAGCTCTTCATCCTTGTGTGAGATTTGTAACCAGCAAGCTCCTCATCCTTGTGTGAGATTTGTAACCAGCAAGCTCCTCATCCTTGTGTGAGATTTGTAACCAGCAAGCTCTTCATCCTTGTGTGAGATTTGTAACCAGCAAGCTCCTCATCCTTGTGTGAGATTTGTAACCAGCAAGCTCTTCATCCTTGTATGAGATTTGTAACCAACAACCTCTTTATCCTTGCGTGAGATTTATAACCAGCAAGCTCTTCATCCTTGTGTGAGATTTGTTACCAGCAAGCTCTTCATCCTTGTGTGAGATTTGCAACCAGCAAGCTCTTCATCCTTGTGTGAGATTTGTAACCAGCAAGTTCTTCATCCTTGTGTGAGATTTGTAACCAGCAAGCTCTTCATCCTTGTGTGAGATTTGTAACCAGCAAGCTCCTCATCCTTGTGTGAGATTTGTAACCAGCAAGTTCTTCATCCTTGTGTGAGATTTGTAGCCAGCAAGCTCTTCATCCTTGTGTGAGATTTGTAACCAGCAAGCTCCTCATCCTTGTGTGAGATTTGTAACCAGCAAGCTCTTCATCCTTGTGTGAGATTGGTAACCAGCAAGCTCTTCATCCTTGTGTGAGATTTGCAACCAGCAAGCTCCTCATCCTTGTGTGAGATTTGTAACCAGCAAGCTCCTCATCCTTGTGTGAGATTTGTAACCAGCAAGCTCTTCATCCTTGCATGAGATTTGTAACCAGCAACCTCTTTATCCTTGCGTGAGATTTATAACCAGCAAGCTCTTCGTCCTTGTGTGAGATTTGTTACCAGAAAGCTCTTCATCCTTATGTGAGATTTGTAACCAGCAAGCTCTTTATCCTCGCGTGAGATTTGTAACCAGCAAGCTCCTCATCCTTGTGTGAGATTTGTAACCAGCAAGCTCTTCATCCTTGTGTGAGATTTGTAACCAGCAAGCTCTTCATCCTTGTGTGAGATTTGTAACCAGCAAGCTCTTCATCCTTGTGTGAGATTTGCAACCAGCAAGCTCTTCACCCCTGTGTGAGATTTGTAACCAGCAAGCTCTTCATCCTTGTGTGAGATTTGTAACCAGCAAGCTCTTCATCCTTGTGTGAGATTTGCAACCAGCAAGCTCTTCATCCTTGTGTGAGATTTGCAACCAGCAAGCTCCTCATCCTTGTGTGATATTTGTAACCAGCAAGCTCTTCATCCTTGTGTGAGATTTGTAACCAGCAAGCTCTTCATCCTTGTGTGAGATTTGTAACCAGCAAGCTCTTTATCCTTGTGTGAGATTTGTAACCAGCAAGCTCATCATCATTGTGTGAGATTTGTAACCAGCAAGCTCTTCATCCTTGTGTGAGATTTGTAACCAGCAAGCTCTTCATCCTTGTGTGAGATTTGTAACCAGCAAGCTCTTCATCCTTGTGTGAGATTTGTAACCAGCAAGCTCCTCATCCTTGTGTGAGATTTGTAACCAGCAAGCTCCTCATCCTTGTGTGAGATTTGTAACCAGCAAGTTCCTCATCCTTGTATGAGATTTGTAACCAGTAAGCTCTTCATCCTTGTGTGAGATTTGTAACCAGCAAGCTCTTCATCTTTGTGTGAGATTTGTAACCATGAAGCTCTTCATCCTTGTGTGAGATATGTAACCAGGAAGGTCCTCTTGTGTGCGATTTGTAACCAGCAAGCTCTTCATCCTTGTGTGAGATTTGCAACCAGCAAGATCTTCATCCTTGTGTGAGATTTGTATCCAGCAAGCTCTTCATCCTTGTATGAGATTTGTAACCAGCAAGCTCTTCATCATTGTGTGAGATTTGTAACCAGCAAGCTCTTCTTCCTTGTGTGAGATTTGTAACCAGCAAGCTCTTCATCCTTGTGTGAGATTTGTAACCAGCAAGCTCTTCATCCTTGTGTGAGATTTGTAACCAGCAAGCTCTTCATCCTTGTGTGAGATTTGTAACCAGCAAGCTCTTCATCCTTGTGTGAGATTTGTAACCAGCAAGCTCTTTATCCTTGTGTGAGATTTGTAACCAGCAAGCTCTTCATCCTTATGTGAGATTTGCAACCAGCAAGCTCCTCATCCTTGTGTAATATTTGTAACCAGCAAGCTCTTCATCCTTGTGTGAGATTTGTAACCAGCAAGCTTTTCATCCTTGTGTGAGATTTGTAACCAGCAAGCTCTTCATCCTTGTGTGAGATTTGTAACCGGCAAGCTCCTCATCGTTGTGTGAGATTTGTAACCCTCAAGCTCTTCATCCTTGTGTGAGATTTGTAACCAGCAAGCTCTTCGTCCTTGTGCGAGATTTGTAACCAGCAAGCTCTTCATCCTTGTGTGAGATTTGTAACCAGCAAGCTCTTCATCTTTGTGTGAGATTTGTAACCAGCAAGCTCTTCATCCTTGTGTGAGATATGTAACCAGGAAGCTCCTCTTGTGTGAGATTTGTAACCAGCAAGCTCCTCATCCTTGTGTGAGATTTGTAACCAGCAAGCTCCTCATCATTGTGTGAGATTTGTAACCAGCAAGCTCCTCATCATTGTGTGAGATTTGTAACCAGCAAGCTCTTCATCCTTTTGTGAGATTCGCAACCAGCAAGCTCTTCATCCTTTTGTGAGATTTGTTACCAGCAAGCTCTTCATCCTTGTGTGAGATTTGCAACCAGCAAGCTCTTCATCCTTGTGTGAGATTTGTATCCAGCAAGCTCTTCTTCCTTGTGTGAGATTTGTAACCAGCAAGCTCCTCATCCTTGTGTGAGATTTGTAACCAGCAACCTCCTCATCCTTCTGTGAGATTTGTAACCAGCAAGCTCTTCATCCTTGTGTGAGATTTGTAACCAGTAAACTCTTCATCCTTCTGTGAGATTTGTAACCAGCAAGCTCCTCATCCTTGTGTTAGATTTGTAGCCAGCAAGCTCTTCATCCTTGCATGAGATTTGTAACCAGCAACCTCTTTATCCTTGCGTGAGATTTATAACCAGCAAGCTCTTCATCCTTGTGTGAGATTTGTTACCAGCAAGCTCTTCATTCTTGTGTGAGATTTGCAACCAGCAAGCTCTTCATCCTTGTGTGAGATTTGTAACCAGCAAGCTCTTCATCCTTGTGTGAGATTTGTAACCAGCAAGCTCCTCATCCTTGTGTGAGATTTGTAACCAGCAACCTCTTCATCCTTGTATAAGATTTGTAACCAGCAACCTCTTTATCCTTGTGTGAGATTTGTAACCAGCAAGCTCCTCATCCTTTTGTGAGATTTGTAACCAGCAAGCTCCTCATCCTTGTGTGAGATTTGTAACCAGCAAGCTCTTCATCCTTGTGTGAGATTTGTAACCAGCAATCTCTTCATCCTTGTGTGAGATTTGCAACCAGCAAGCTCTTCACCTTTGTGTGAGATTTGTAACCAGCAAGCTCTTCATCCTTGTGTGAGATTTGTAACCAATAAGCTCCTCATCATTGTGTGAGATTTGTAACCAGCAAGCTCCTCATCATTGTGTGAGATTTGTAACCAGCAAGCTCTTCATCCTTTTGTGAGATTTGAAACCAGCAAGCTCTTCATCCTTGTGTGAGATTTGCAACCAGCAAGCTCTTCATCCTTGTGTGAGATTTGTATCCAGCAAGCTCTTCATCCTTGTGTGAGATTTGTAACCAGCAATCTCCTCATCCTTGTGTGAGATTTGTAACCAGCAAGCTCCTCATCCTTGTGTGAGATTTGTAACCAGCAAGCTCCTCATCCTTGTGTGAGATTTGTAACCAGCAAGCTCTTCATCCTTGTGTGAGATTTGTAACCAGCAAGCTCCTCATCCTTGTGTGAGATTTGTAACCAGCAAGCTCTTCATCCTTGTATGAGATTTGTAACCAACAACCTCTTTATCCTTGCGTGAGATTTATAACCAGCAAGCTCTTCATCCTTGTGTGAGATTTGTTACCAGCAAGATCTTCATCCTTGTGTGAGATTTGCAACCAGCAAGCTCTTCATCCTTGTGTGAGATTTGTAACAAGCAAGCTCCTCATCCTTTTGTGAGATTTGTAACCAGCAAGCTCCTCATCCTTGTGTGAGATTTGTAACCAGCAAGCTCTTCATCCTTGTGTGAGATTTGTAACCAGCAAGCTCTTCATCCTTGTGTGAGATTTGCAACCAGCAAGCTCTTCACCTTTGTGTGAGATTTGTAACCAGCAAGCTCTTCATCCTTGTGTGAGATTTGTAACCAACAAGCTCCTCATCATTGTGTGAGATTTGTAACCAGCAAGCTCCTCATCATTGTGTGAGATTTGTAACCAGCAAGCTCTTCATCCTTTTGTGAGATTTGAAACCAAAAAGCTCTTCATCCTTGTGTGAGATTTGCAACCAGCAAGCTCTTCATCCTTGTGTGAGATTTGTATCCAGCAAGCTCTTCATCCTTGTGTGAGATTTGTAACCAGCAAGCTCCTCATCCTTGTGTGAGATTTGTAACCAGCAAGCTCCTCATCCTTGTGTGAGATTTGTAACCAGCAAGCTCTTCATCCTTGTGTGAGATTTGTAACCAGCAAGCTCCTCATCCTTGTGTGAGATTTGTAACCAGCAAGCTCTTCATCCTTGTATGAGATTTGTAACCAACAACCTCTTTATCCTTGCGTGAGATTTATAACCAGCAAGCTCTTCATCCTTGTGTGAGATTTGTTACCAGCAAGCTCTTCATCCTTGTGTGAGATTTGCAACCAGCAAGCTCTTCATCCTTGTGTGAGATTTGTAACCAGCAAGTTCTTCATCCTTGTGTGAGATTTGTAACCAGCAAGCTCTTCATCCTTGTGTGAGATTTGTAACCAGCAAGCTCCTCATCCTTGTGTGAGATTTGTAACCAGCAAGTTCTTCATCCTTGTGTGAGATTTGTAGCCAGCAAGCTCTTCATCCTTGTGTGAGATTTGTAACCAGCAAGCTCCTCATCCTTGTGTGAGATTTGTAACCAGCAAGCTCTTCATCCTTGTGTGAGATTGGTAACCAGCAAGCTCTTCATCCTTGTGTGAGATTTGCAACCAGCAAGCTCCTCATCCTTGTGTGAGATTTGTAACCAGCAAGCTCCTCATCCTTGTGTGAGATTTGTAACCAGCAAGCTCTTCATCCTTGCATGAGATTTGTAACCAGCAACCTCTTTATCCTTGCGTGAGATTTATAACCAGCAAGCTCTTCATCCTTGTGTGAGATTTGTTACCAGAAAGCTCTTCATCCTTATGTGAGATTTGTAACCAGCAAGCTCTTTATCCTCGCGTGAGATTTGTAACCAGCAAGCTCCTCATCCTTGTGTGAGATTTGTAACCAGCAAGCTCTTCATCCTTGTGTGAGATTTGTAACCAGCAAGCTCTTCATCCTTGTGTGAGATTTGTAACCAGCAAGCTCTTCATCCTTGTGTGAGATTTGCAACCAGCAAGCTCTTCACCCCTGTGTGAGATTTGTAACCAGCAAGCTCTTCATCCTTGTGTGAGATTTGTAACCAGCAAGCTCTTCATCCTTGTGTGAGATTTGCAACCAGCAAGCTCTTCATCCTTGTGTGAGATTTGCAACCAGCAAGCTCCTCATCCTTGTGTGATATTTGTAACCAGCAAGCTCTTCATCCTTGTGTGAGATTTGTAACCAGCAAGCTCTTCATCCTTGTGTGAGATTTGTAACCAGCAAGCTCTTTATCCTTGTGTGAGATTTGTAACCAGCAAGCTCATCATCATTGTGTGAGATTTGTAACCAGCAAGCTCTTCATCCTTGTGTGAGATTTGTAACCAGCAAGCTCTTCATCCTTGTGTGAGATTTGTAACCAGCAAGCTCTTCATCCTTGTGTGAGATTTGTAACCAGCAAGCTCCTCATCCTTGTGTGAGATTTGTAACCAGCAAGCTCCTCATCCTTGTGTGAGATTTGTAACCAGCAAGTTCCTCATCCTTGTATGAGATTTGTAACCAGTAAGCTCTTCATCCTTGTGTGAGATTTGTAACCAGCAAGCTCTTCATCTTTGTGTGAGATTTGTAACCATGAAGCTCTTCATCCTTGTGTGAGATATGTAACCAGGAAGGTCCTCTTGTGTGCGATTTGTAACCAGCAAGCTCTTCATCCTTGTGTGAGATTTGCAACCAGCAAGATCTTCATCCTTGTGTGAGATTTGTATCCAGCAAGCTCTTCATCCTTGTATGAGATTTGTAACCAGCAAGCTCTTCATCATTGTGTGAGATTTGTAACCAGCAAGCTCTTCTTCCTTGTGTGAGATTTGTAACCAGCAAGCTCTTCATCCTTGTGTGAGATTTGTAACCAGCAAGCTCTTCATCCTTGTGTGAGATTTGTAACCAGCAAGCTCTTCATCCTTGTGTGAGATTTGTAACCAGCAAGCTCTTCATCCTTGTGTGAGATTTGTAACCAGCAAGCTCTTTATCCTTGTGTGAGATTTGTAACCAGCAAGCTCTTCATCCTTATGTGAGATTTGCAACCAGCAAGCTCCTCATCCTTGTGTAATATTTGTAACCAGCAAGCTCTTCATCCTTGTGTGAGATTTGTAACCAGCAAGCTTTTCATCCTTGTGTGAGATTTGTAACCAGCAAGCTCTTCATCCTTGTGTGAGATTTGTAACCGGCAAGCTCCTCATCGTTGTGTGAGATTTGTAACCCTCAAGCTCTTCATCCTTGTGTGAGATTTGTAACCAGCAAGCTCTTCGTCCTTGTGCGAGATTTGTAACCAGCAAGCTCTTCATCCTTGTGTGAGATTTGTAACCAGCAAGCTCTTCATCTTTGTGTGAGATTTGTAACCAGCAAGCTCTTCATCCTTGTGTGAGATATGTAACCAGGAAGCTCCTCTTGTGTGAGATTTGTAACCAGCAAGCTCCTCATCCTTGTGTGAGATTTGTAACCAGCAAGCTCCTCATCATTGTGTGAGATTTGTAACCAGCAAGCTCCTCATCATTGTGTGAGATTTGTAACCAGCAAGCTCTTCATCCTTTTGTGAGATTCGCAACCAGCAAGCTCTTCATCCTTTTGTGAGATTTGTTACCAGCAAGCTCTTCATCCTTGTGTGAGATTTGCAACCAGCAAGCTCTTCATCCTTGTGTGAGATTTGTATCCAGCAAGCTCTTCTTCCTTGTGTGAGATTTGTAACCAGCAAGCTCCTCATCCTTGTGTGAGATTTGTAACCAGCAACCTCCTCATCCTTCTGTGAGATTTGTAACCAGCAAGCTCTTCATCCTTGTGTGAGATTTGTAACCAGTAAACTCTTCATCCTTCTGTGAGATTTGTAACCAGCAAGCTCCTCATCCTTGTGTTAGATTTGTAGCCAGCAAGCTCTTCATCCTTGCATGAGATTTGTAACCAGCAACCTCTTTATCCTTGCGTGAGATTTATAACCAGCAAGCTCTTCATCCTTGTGTGAGATTTGTTACCAGCAAGCTCTTCATTCTTGTGTGAGATTTGCAACCAGCAAGCTCTTCATCCTTGTGTGAGATTTGTAACCAGCAAGCTCTTCATCCTTGTGTGAGATTTGTAACCAGCAAGCTCCTCATCCTTGTGTGAGATTTGTAACCAGCAACCTCTTCATCCTTGTATAAGATTTGTAACCAGCAACCTCTTTATCCTTGTGTGAGATTTGTAACCAGCAAGCTCCTCATCCTTTTGTGAGATTTGTAACCAGCAAGCTCCTCATCCTTGTGTGAGATTTGTAACCAGCAAGCTCTTCATCCTTGTGTGAGATTTGTAACCAGCAATCTCTTCATCCTTGTGTGAGATTTGCAACCAGCAAGCTCTTCACCTTTGTGTGAGATTTGTAACCAGCAAGCTCTTCATCCTTGTGTGAGATTTGTAACCAATAAGCTCCTCATCATTGTGTGAGATTTGTAACCAGCAAGCTCCTCATCATTGTGTGAGATTTGTAACCAGCAAGCTCTTCATCCTTTTGTGAGATTTGAAACCAGCAAGCTCTTCATCCTTGTGTGAGATTTGCAACCAGCAAGCTCTTCATCCTTGTGTGAGATTTGTATCCAGCAAGCTCTTCATCCTTGTGTGAGATTTGTAACCAGCAATCTCCTCATCCTTGTGTGAGATTTGTAACCAGCAAGCTCCTCATCCTTGTGTGAGATTTGTAACCAGCAAGCTCCTCATCCTTGTGTGAGATTTGTAACCAGCAAGCTCTTCATCCTTGTGTGAGATTTGTAACCAGCAAGCTCCTCATCCTTGTGTGAGATTTGTAACCAGCAAGCTCTTCATCCTTGTATGAGATTTGTAACCAACAACCTCTTTATCCTTGCGTGAGATTTATAACCAGCAAGCTCTTCATCCTTGTGTGAGATTTGTTACCAGCAAGATCTTCATCCTTGTGTGAGATTTGCAACCAGCAAGCTCTTCATCCTTGTGTGAGATTTGTAACCAGCAAGTTCTTCATCCTTGTGTGAGATTTGTAACCAGCAAGCTCTTCATCCTTGTGTGAGATTTGTAACCAGCAAGCTCCTCATCCTTGTGTGAGATTTGTAACCAGCAAGCTCTTCATCCTTGTGTGAGATTTGTAACCAGCAACCTCCTTATCCTTGTATGAGATTTGTAACCAGCAAGCTCCTCATCCTTTTGTGAGATTTGTAACCAGCAAGCTCCTCATCCTTGTGTGAGATTTGTTACCAGCAAGCTCTTCATCCTTGTGTGAAATTTTCAACCAGCAAGCTCTTCATCCTTATGTGAGATTTGTAACCAGCAAGCTCTTCATCCTTGTGTGAGATTTGTAACCAGCAAGCTCTTCATCCTTGTGTGAGATTTGTAACCAGCAAGCTCTTCATCCTTGTGTGAGATTTGCAACCAGCAAGCTCTTCATCCTTGTGTGAGATTTGCAACCAGCAAGCTCTTCATCCTTGTGTGAGATTTGTAACCAGCAAGCTCTTCATCATTCTGTGAGATTTGCAACCAGCAAGCTCTTCATCCTTGTGTGAGATTTGCAACCAGCAAGATCTTCATCCTTGTGTGAGATTTGTAACCAGCAAGCTCTTCATCCTTGTGTGAGATTTGTAACCAGCAAGCTCCTCATCGTTGTGTGAGATTTGTAACCAGCAAGCTCTTCATCCTTGTGTGAGATTCTTCATCCTTGTATGAGATTTGTAACCAGCAACCTCTTTATCTTTGTGTGAGATTTGTAACCAGCAAGCTCCTCATCCTTGTGTGAGATTTGTAACCAGCAAGCTCTTCATCCTTGTGTGAGATTTGTAACCAGCAAGCTCTTCATCCTTGTGTGAGATTTGTAACCAGCAAGCTCCTCATCGTTGTGTGAGATTTGTAACCAGCAAGCTCTTCATCCTTGTGTGAGATTCTTCATCCTTGTATGAGATTTGTAACCAGCAACCTCTTTATCTTTGTGTGAGATTTGTAACCAGCAAGCTCCTCATCCTTGTGTGAGATTTGTAACCAGCAAGCTCTTCATCCTTGTGTGAGATTTGTAACCAGCAAGCTCTTCATCCTTGTGTGAGATTTGTAACCAGCAAGCTCTTCATCCTTGTGTGAGATTTGCAACCAGCAAGCTCTTCACCCTTGTGTGAGATTTGTAACCAGCAAGCTCTTCATCCTTGTGTGGGATTTGTAACCAGCAAGCTCCTCATCCTTGTGTGAAATTTTCAACCAGCAAGCTCTTCATCCTTATGTGAGATTTGTAACCAGCAAGCTCTTCATCCTTGTGTGAGATTTGCAACCAGCAAGCTCTTCATCCTTGTGTGAGATTGCAACCAGCAAGCTCTTCATCCTTGTGTGAGATTTGTAACCAGCAAGCTCTTCATCATTGTGTGAGATTTGCAACCAGCAAGCTCTTCATCCTTGTGTGAGATTTGCAACCAGCAAGATCTTCATCCTTGTGTGAGATTTGTATCCAGCAAGCTCTTCATCCTTGTGTGAGATTTGTAACCAGCAAGCTCCTCATCGTTGTGTGAGATTTGAAACCCTCAACCTCTTCATCCTTGTGTGATATTTGTAACCAGCAAGTTCTTCGTCCTTGTGTGAGATTTGTAACCAGCAAGCTCTTCATCCTTGTGTGAGATTTGTAACCAGCAAGCTCTTCATCTTTGTGTGAGATTTGTAACCAGCAAGCTCTTCATCCTTGTGTGAGATATGTAACCAGGAAGCTCCTCATCCTTGTGTGAGATTTGTAACCAGCAAGCTCTATATCATTGTGTGAGATTTGTAACCAGCAAGCTCTTCATCCTTGTGTGAGATTTGCAACCAGCAAGTTCTTCATCCTTGTGTGAGATTTGTAACCAGCAAGCTCTTCATCCTTGTATGAGATTTGTAACCAGCAAGCTCTTCATCATTGTGTGAGATTTGTAACCAGCAAGCTCTTCATCCTTGTGTGAGATTTGTAACCAGCAAGCTCTTCATCCTTGTCTAAGATTTGTAACCAGCAAGCTCTTCATCCTTGTGTGAGATTTGTAACCAGCAAGCTCTTCATCCTTGTGTGAGATTTGTAACCAGCAAGCTCTTCATCCTTGTGTGAGATTTGTAACCAGCAAGCTCTTCATCCTTGTGTGAGATTTGTAACCAGCAAGCTCTTCATCCTTGTGTGAGATTTGCAACCAGCAAGCTCCTCATCCTTGTGTGATATTTGTAACCAGCAAGCTCTTCATCCTTGTTTGAGATTTGTAACCAGCAAACTCTTCATCCTTGTGTGAGATTTGTAACCAGAAAGCTCATCATCATTGTGTGAGATTTGTAACCAGCAAGCTCTTCATCCTTGTGTGAGCTTTGTAACCAGCAAGCTCTTCATCCTTGTGTGAGATTCTTCATCCTTGTATGAGATTTGTAACCAGCAACCTCTTTATTCTTGTGTGAGATTTGTAACCAGCAAGCTCCTCATCCTTTTGTGAGATTTGTAACCAGCAAGCTCCTCATCCTTGTGTGAGATTTGTAACCAGCAAGCTCTTCATCCTTGTGTGAGATTTGTAACCAGCAAGCTCTTCATCCTTGTGTGAGATTTGTAACCAGCAAGCTCTTCATCCTTGTGTGAGATTTGCAACCAGCAAGCTCTTCACCCTTGTGTGAGATTTGTAACCAGCAAGCTATTCATCCTTGTGTGAGATTTGTAACCAGCAAGCTCCTCATCCTTGTGTGAAATTTTCAACCAGCAAGCTCTTCATCCTTGTGTGAGATTTGTAACCAGCAAGCTCTTCATCCTTGTGTGAGATTTGTAACCAGCAAGCTCTTCATCCTTGTGTGAGATTTGTAACCAGCAAGCTCTTCATCCTTGTGTGAGATTTGTAACCAGCAAGCTCTTCATCCTTGTGTGAGATTTGCATCCAGCAAGCTCTTCATCCTTTTGTGAGATTTGCAACCAGCAAGCTCTTCATCCTTGTGTGAGATTTGTAACCAGCAAGCTCTTCATCATTGTGTGAGATTTGCAACCAGCAAGCTCTTCATCCTTGTGTGAGATTTGCAACCAGCAAGATCTTCATCCTTGTGTGAGATTTGTAACCAGCAAGCTCTTCATCCTTGTGTGAGATTTGTAACCAGCAAGCTTTTCATCCTTGTGTGAGATTTGTAACCAGCAAGCTCTTCATCCTTGTGTGAGATTTGTAACCGGCAAGCTCCTCATCGTTGTGTGAGATTTGTAACCCTCAAGCTCTTCATCCTTGTGTGAGATTTGTAACCAGCAAGCTCTTCGTCCTTGTGCGAGATTTGTAACCAGCAAGCTCTTCATCTTTATGTGAGATTTGTAACCAGCAAGCTCTTCATCCTTGTGTGAGATATGTAACCAGGAAGCTCCTCTTGTGTGAGATTTGTAACCAGCAAGCTCTTCATCATTGTGTGAGATTTGTAACCAGCAAGCTCTTCATCCTTGTGTTAGATTTGCAACCAGCAAGATCTTCATCCTTGTGTGAGATTTGTAACCAGCAAGCTCTTCATCCTTGTATGAGATTTGTAACCAGCAAGCGCTTCATCATTGTGTGAGATTTGTAACCAGCAAGCTCTTCATCCTTGTGTGAGATTTGTAACCAGCAAGCTCTTCATCCTTGTGTGAGATTTGTAACCTGCAAGCTCTTCATCCTTGTGTGAGATTTGTAACCAGCAAGCTCTTCATCCTTGTATGAGATTTGTAACCAGCAAGCTCCTCATCCTTGTGTGAGATTTGCAACCAGCAAGCTCTTCATCCTTGTGTGAGATTTGCAACCAGCAAGATCTTCATCCTTGTGTGAGATTTGTAACCAGCAAGCTCTTCATCCTTGTGTGAGATTTGTAACCAGCAAGCTCCTCATCGTTGTGTGAGATTTGTAACGCTCAAGCTCTTCATCCTTGTGTGAGATTTGTAACCAGCAAGCTCTTCGTCCTTGTGTGAGATTTGTAACCAGCAAGCTCTTCATCCTTGTGTGAGATTTGTAACCAGCAAGCTCTTCATCTTTGTGTGAGATTTGTAACCAGCAAGCTCTTCATCCTTGTGTGAGATATGTAACCAGGAAGCTCCTCATCCTTGTGTGAGATTTGTAACCAGCAAGCTCTTCATCATTGTGTGAGATTTGTAACCAGCAAGCTCTTCATTCTTGTGTGAGATTTGCAACCAGCAAGATCTTCATCCTTGTGTGAGATTTGTAACCAGCAAGCTCTTCATCCTTGTATGAGATTTGTAACCAGCAAGCTCTTCATCATTGTGTGAGATTTGTAACCAGCAAGCTCTTCATCCTTGTGTGAGATTTGTAACCAGCAAGCTCTTCATCCTTGTCTAAGATTTGTAACCAGCAAGCTCTTCATCCTTGTGTGAGATTTGTAACCAGCAAGCTCTTCATTCTTGTGTGAGATTTGTAACCAGCAAGCTCTTCATCCTTGTGTGAGATTTGTAACCAGCAAGCTCTTCATCTTTGTGTGAGATTTGTAACCAGCAAGCTCTTCATCCTTGTGTGAGATTTGCAACCAGCAAGCTCCTCATCCTTGTGTGATATTTGTAACCAGCAAGCTCTTCATCCTTGTTTGAGATTTGTAACCAGCAAGCTCTTCATCCTTGTGTGAGATTTGTAACCAGCAAGCTCATCATCATTGTGTGACATTTGTAACCAGCAAGCTCTTCATCCTTGTGTGACATTTGTAACCAGCAAGCTCTTCATCCTTGTGTGAGATTCTTCATCCTTGTATGAGATTTGTAACCAGCAACCTCTTTATCCTTGTGTGAGATTTGTAACCAGCAAGCTCCTCATCCTTTTGTGAGATTTGTAACCAGCAAGCTCCTCATCCTTGTGTGAGATTTGTAACCAGCAAGCTCTTCATCCTTGTGTGAGATTTGTAACCAGCAAGCTCTTCATCCTTGTGTGAGATTTGTAACCAGCAAGCTCTTCATCCTTGTGTGAGATTTGTAACCAGCAAGCTCTTCATCCTTGTGTGAGATTTGCAACCAGCAAGCTCTTCACCCTTGTGTGAGATTTGTAACCAGCAAGCTCTTCATCCTTGTGTGGGATTTGTAACCAGCAAGCTCCTCATCCTTGTGTGAAATTTTCAACCAGCAAGCTCTTCATCCTTATGTGAGATTTGTAACCAGCAAGCTCTTCATCCTTGTGTGAGATTTGCAACCAGCAAGCTCTTCATCCTTGTGTGAGATTGCAACCAGCAAGCTCTTCATCCTTGTGTGAGATTTGTAACCAGCAAGCTCTTCATCATTGTGTGAGATTTGCAACCAGCAAGCTCTTCATCCTTGTGTGAGATTTGCAACCAGCAAGATCTTCATCCTTGTGTGAGATTTGTATCCAGCAAGCTCTTCATCCTTGTGTGAGATTTGTAACCAGCAAGCTCCTCATCGTTGTGTGAGATTTGAAACCCTCAACCTCTTCATCCTTGTGTGATATTTGTAACCAGCAAGTTCTTCGTCCTTGTGTGAGATTTGTAACCAGCAAGCTCTTCATCCTTGTGTGAGATTTGTAACCAGCAAGCTCTTCATCTTTGTGTGAGATTTGTAACCAGCAAGCTCTTCATCCTTGTGTGAGATATGTAACCAGGAAGCTCCTCATCCTTGTGTGAGATTTGTAACCAGCAAGCTCTATATCATTGTGTGAGATTTGTAACCAGCAAGCTCTTCATCCTTGTGTGAGATTTGCAACCAGCAAGTTCTTCATCCTTGTGTGAGATTTGTAACCAGCAAGCTCTTCATCCTTGTATGAGATTTGTAACCAGCAAGCTCTTCATCATTGTGTGAGATTTGTAACCAGCAAGCTCTTCATCCTTGTGTGAGATTTGTAACCAGCAAGCTCTTCATCCTTGTCTAAGATTTGTAACCAGCAAGCTCTTCATCCTTGTGTGAGATTTGTAACCAGCAAGCTCTTCATCCTTGTGTGAGATTTGTAACCAGCAAGCTCTTCATCCTTGTGTGAGATTTGTAACCAGCAAGCTCTTCATCCTTGTGTGAGATTTGTAACCAGCAAGCTCTTCATCCTTGTGTGAGATTTGCAACCAGCAAGCTCCTCATCCTTGTGTGATATTTGTAACCAGCAAGCTCTTCATCCTTGTTTGAGATTTGTAACCAGCAAACTCTTCATCCTTGTGTGAGATTTGTAACCAGAAAGCTCATCATCATTGTGTGAGATTTGTAACCAGCAAGCTCTTCATCCTTGTGTGAGCTTTGTAACCAGCAAGCTCTTCATCCTTGTGTGAGATTCTTCATCCTTGTATGAGATTTGTAACCAGCAACCTCTTTATTCTTGTGTGAGATTTGTAACCAGCAAGCTCCTCATCCTTTTGTGAGATTTGTAACCAGCAAGCTCCTCATCCTTGTGTGAGATTTGTAACCAGCAAGCTCTTCATCCTTGTGTGAGATTTGTAACCAGCAAGCTCTTCATCCTTGTGTGAGATTTGTAACCAGCAAGCTCTTCATCCTTGTGTGAGATTTGCAACCAGCAAGCTCTTCACCCTTGTGTGAGATTTGTAACCAGCAAGCTATTCATCCTTGTGTGAGATTTGTAACCAGCAAGCTCCTCATCCTTGTGTGAAATTTTCAACCAGCAAGCTCTTCATCCTTGTGTGAGATTTGTAACCAGCAAGCTCTTCATCCTTGTGTGAGATTTGTAACCAGCAAGCTCTTCATCCTTGTGTGAGATTTGTAACCAGCAAGCTCTTCATCCTTGTGTGAGATTTGTAACCAGCAAGCTCTTCATCCTTGTGTGAGATTTGCATCCAGCAAGCTCTTCATCCTTTTGTGAGATTTGCAACCAGCAAGCTCTTCATCCTTGTGTGAGATTTGTAACCAGCAAGCTCTTCATCATTGTGTGAGATTTGCAACCAGCAAGCTCTTCATCCTTGTGTGAGATTTGCAACCAGCAAGATCTTCATCCTTGTGTGAGATTTGTAACCAGCAAGCTCTTCATCCTTGTGTGAGATTTGTAACCAGCAAGCTTTTCATCCTTGTGTGAGATTTGTAACCAGCAAGCTCTTCATCCTTGTGTGAGATTTGTAACCGGCAAGCTCCTCATCGTTGTGTGAGATTTGTAACCCTCAAGCTCTTCATCCTTGTGTGAGATTTGTAACCAGCAAGCTCTTCGTCCTTGTGCGAGATTTGTAACCAGCAAGCTCTTCATCTTTATGTGAGATTTGTAACCAGCAAGCTCTTCATCCTTGTGTGAGATATGTAACCAGGAAGCTCCTCTTGTGTGAGATTTGTAACCAGCAAGCTCTTCATCATTGTGTGAGATTTGTAACCAGCAAGCTCTTCATCCTTGTGTGAGATTTGCAACCAGCAAGATCTTCATCCTTGTGTGAGATTTGTAACCAGCAAGCTCTTCATCCTTGTATGAGATTTGTAACCAGCAAGCGCTTCATCATTGTGTGAGATTTGTAACCAGCAAGCTCTTCATCCTTGTGTGAGATTTGTAACCAGCAAGCTCTTCATCCTTGTGTGAGATTTGTAACCTGCAAGCTCTTCATCCTTGTGTGAGATTTGTAACCAGCAAGCTCTTCATCCTTGTATGAGATTTGTAACCAGCAAGCTCCTCATCCTTGTGTGAGATTTGCAACCAGCAAGCTCTTCATCCTTGTGTGAGATTTGCAACCAGCAAGATCTTCATCCTTGTGTGAGATTTGTAACCAGCAAGCTCTTCATCCTTGTGTGAGATTTGTAACCAGCAAGCTCCTCATCGTTGTGTGAGATTTGTAACGCTCAAGCTCTTCATCCTTGTGTGAGATTTGTAACCAGCAAGCTCTTCGTCCTTGTGTGAGATTTGTAACCAGCAAGCTCTTCATCCTTGTGTGAGATTTGTAACCAGCAAGCTCTTCATCTTTGTGTGAGATTTGTAACCAGCAAGCTCTTCATCCTTGTGTGAGATATGTAACCAGGAAGCTCCTCATCCTTGTGTGAGATTTGTAACCAGCAAGCTCTTCATCATTGTGTGAGATTTGTAACCAGCAAGCTCTTCATTCTTGTGTGAGATTTGCAACCAGCAAGATCTTCATCCTTGTGTGAGATTTGTAACCAGCAAGCTCTTCATCCTTGTATGAGATTTGTAACCAGCAAGCTCTTCATCATTGTGTGAGATTTGTAACCAGCAAGCTCTTCATCCTTGTGTGAGATTTGTAACCAGCAAGCTCTTCATCCTTGTCTAAGATTTGTAACCAGCAAGCTCTTCATCCTTGTGTGAGATTTGTAACCAGCAAGCTCTTCATTCTTGTGTGAGATTTGTAACCAGCAAGCTCTTCATCCTTGTGTGAGATTTGTAACCAGCAAGCTCTTCATCTTTGTGTGAGATTTGTAACCAGCAAGCTCTTCATCCTTGTGTGAGATTTGCAACCAGCAAGCTCCTCATCCTTGTGTGATATTTGTAACCAGCAAGCTCTTCATCCTTGTTTGAGATTTGTAACCAGCAAGCTCTTCATCCTTGTGTGAGATTTGTAACCAGCAAGCTCATCATCATTGTGTGACATTTGTAACCAGCAAGCTCTTCATCCTTGTGTGACATTTGTAACCAGCAAGCTCTTCATCCTTGTGTGAGATTCTTCATCCTTGTATGAGATTTGTAACCAGCAACCTCTTTATCCTTGTGTGAGATTTGTAACCAGCAAGCTCCTCATCCTTTTGTGAGATTTGTAACCAGCAAGCTCCTCATCCTTGTGTGAGATTTGTAACCAGCAAGCTCTTCATCCTTGTGTGAGATTTGTAACCAGCAAGCTCTTCATCCTTGTGTGAGATTTGTAACCAGCAAGCTCTTCATCCTTGTGTGAGATTTGCAACCAGCAAGCTCTTCACCCTTGTGTGAGATTTGTAACCAGCAAGCTCTTCATCCTTGTGTGAGATTTGTAACCAGCAAGCTCCTCATCCTTGTGTGAAATTTTCAACCAGCAAGCTCTTCATCCTTATGTGAGATTTGTAACCAGCAAGCTCTTCATCCTTGTGTGAGATTTGCAACCAGCAAGCTCTTCATCCTTGTGTGAGATTGCAACCAGCAAGCTCTTCATCCTTGTGTGAGATTTGTAACCAGCAAGCTCTTCATCATTGTGTGAGATTTGCAACCAGCAAGCTCTTCATCCTTGTGTGAGATTTGCAACCAGCAAGATCTTCATCCTTGTGTGAGATTTGTATCCAGCAAGCTCTTCATCCTTGTGTGAGATTTGTAACCAGCAAGCTCCTCATCGTTGTGTGAGATTTGAAACCCTCAACCTCTTCATCCTTGTGTGATATTTGTAACCAGCAAGTTCTTCGTCCTTGTGTGAGATTTGTAACCAGCAAGCTCTTCATCCTTGTGTGAGATTTGTAACCAGCAAGCTCTTCATCTTTGTGTGAGATTTGTAACCAGCAAGCTCTTCATCCTTGTGTGAGATATGTAACCAGGAAGCTCCTCATCCTTGTGTGAGATTTGTAACCAGCAAGCTCTTCATCATTGTGTGAGATTTGTAACCAGCAAGCTCTTCATCCTTGTGTGAGATTTGCAACCAGCAAGATCTTCATCCTTGTGTGAGATTTGTAACCAGCAAGCTCTTCATCCTTGTATGAGATTTGTAACCAGCAAGCTCTTCATCATTGTGTGAGATTTTTAACCAGCAAGCTCTTCATCCTTGTGTGAGATTTGTAACCAGCAAGCTCTTCATCCTTGTCTAAGATTTGTAACCAGCAAGCTCTTCATCCTTGTGTGAGATTTGTAACCAGCAAGCTCTTCATCCTTGTGTGAGATTTGTAACCAGCAAGCTCTTCATCCTTGTGTGAGATTTGTAACCAGCAAGCTCTTCATTCTTGTGTGAGATTTGTAACCAGCAAGCTCTTAATCCTTGTGTGAGATTTGTAACCAGCAAGCTCTTCATCCTTGTGTGAGATTTGCAACCAGCAAGCTCCTCATCCTTGTGTGATATTTGTAACCAGCAAGCTCTTCATCCTTGTTTGAGATTTGTAACCAGCAAACTCTTCATCCTTGTGTGAGAATTGTAACCAGCAAGCTCATCATCATTGTGTGAGATTTGTAACCAGCAAGCTCTTCATCCTTGTGTGACATTTGTAACCAGCAAGCTCTTCATCCTTGTGTGAGATTCTTCATCCTTGTATGAGATTTGTAACCAGCAACCTCTTTATCCTTGTGTGAGATTTGTAACCAGCAAGCTCCTCATCCTTTTGTGAGATTTGTAACCAGCAAGCTCCTCATCCTTGTGTGAGATTTGTAACCAGCAAGCTCTTCATCCTTGTGTGAGATTTGTAACCAGCAAGCTCTTCATCCTTGTGTGAGATTTGTAACCAGCAAGCTCTTCATCCTTGTGTGAGATTTGCAACCAGCAAGCTCTTCACCCTTGTGTGAGATTTGTAACCAGCAAGCTATTCATCCTTGTGTGAGATTTGTAACCAGCAAGCTCCTCATCCTTGTGTGAAATTTTCAACCAGCAAGCTCTTCATCCTTGTGTGAGATTTGTAACCAGCAAGCTCTTCATCCTTGTGTGAGATTTGTAACCAGCAAGCTC
Organism: Phyllobates terribilis; assembly: GCF_046119375.1. Lineage (NCBI taxonomy): Eukaryota > Metazoa > Chordata > Amphibia > Anura > Dendrobatidae > Phyllobates > Phyllobates terribilis. The sequence goes on along the minus strand of NW_027362761.1, from coordinate 606,045,495 downwards.
TTCATCCTTGTGTGAGATTTGTAACCAGCAAGCTCTTCATCCTTGTGTGAGATTTGTAACCAGCAAGCTCTTCATCCTTGTGTGAGATTTGCAACCAGCAAGCTCTTCATCCTTTTGTGAGATTTGCAACCAGCAAGCTCTTCATCCTTGTGTGAGATTTGTAACCAGCAAGCTCTTCATCATTGTGTGAGATTTGCAACCAGCAAGCTCTTCATCCTTGTGTGAGATTTGCAACCAGCAAGATCTTCATCCTTGTGTGAGATTTGTAACCAGCAAGCTCTTCATCCTTGTGTGAGATTTGTAACCAGCAAGCTTTTCATCCTTGTGTGAGATTTGTAACCAGCAAGCTCTTCATCCTTGTGTGAGATTTGTAACCGGCGAGCTCCTCATCGTTGTGTGAGATTTGTAACCCTCAAGCTCTTCATCCTTGTGTGAGATTTGTAACCAGCAAGCTCTTCGTCCTTGTGCGAGATTTGTAACCAGCAAGCTCTTCATCTTTATGTGAGATTTGTAACCAGCACGCTCTTCATCCTTGTGTGAGATATGTAACCAGGAAGCTCCTCTTGTGTGAGATTTGTAACCAGCAAGCTCTTCATCCTTGTGTGAGATTTGTAACCAGCAATCTCTTCATCCTTGTGTGAGATTTGCAACCAGCAAGATCTTCATCCTTGTGTGAGATTTGTAACCAGCAAGCTCTTCATCCTTGTATGAGATTTGTAACCAGCAAGCGCTTCATCATTGTGAGATTTGTAACCAGCAAGCTCTTCATCCTTGTGTGAGATTTGTAACCAGCAAGCTCTTCATCCTTGTGTGAGATTTGTAACCAGCAAGCTCTTCATCCTTGTGTGAGATTTGTAACCAGCAAGCTCTTCATCCTTGTGTGAGATTTGTAACCAGCAAGCTCCTCATCCTTGTGTGAGATTTGTAACCAGCAAGCTCTTCATCATTGTGTGAGATTTGCAACCAGCAAACTCTTCATTCTTTTGTGAGATTTGTAACCAGCAAGCTCTTCATCATTGTGTGAGATTTGCAACCAGCAAGCTCTTCATTCTTTTGTGAGATTTGTAACCAGCAAGCTCTTCATCCTTGTGTGAGATTTGTAACCAGCAAGCTCCTCATCCTTGTGTGAGATTTGTATCCAGCAACCTCCTCATCCTTGTGTGAGATTTGTAACCAGCAAGCTCCTCATCATTGTGTGAGATTTGTAACCAGCAAGCTCCTCATCATTGTGTGAGATTTGTAACCAGCAAGCTCTTCATCCTTTTGTGAGATTCGCAACCAGCAAGCTCTTCATCCTTTTGTGAGATTTGTTACCAGCAAGCTCTTCATCCTTGTGTGAGATTTGCAACCAGCAAGCTCTTCATCCTTGTGTGAGATTTGTATCCAGCAAGCTCTTCATCCTTGTGTGAGATTTGTAACCAGCAAGCTCCTCATCCTTGTGTTAGATTTGTCACCAGCAAGCTCTTCATCCTTGCATGAGATTTGTAACCAGCAACCTCTTTATCCTTGCGTGAGATTTATAACCAGCAAGCTCTTCATCCTTGTGTGAGATTTGTTACCAGCAAGCTCTTCATCCTTGTGTGAGATTTGCAGCCAGCAAGCTCTTCATCCTTGTGTGAGATTTGTAACCAGCAAGCTCTTCATCCTTGTGTGAGATTTGTAACCAGCAAGCTCCTCATCCTTGTGTGAGATTTGTAACCAGCAACCTCTTCATCCTTCTATAAGATTTGTAACCAGCAACCTCTTTATCCTTGTGTGAGATTTGTAACCAGCAAGATCCTCATCCTTTTGTGAGATTTGTAACCAGCAAGCTCCTCATCCTTGTGTGAGATTTGTAACCAGCAAGCTCTTCATCCTTGTGTGAGATTTGTAACCAGCAAGCTCTTCATCCTTGTGTGAGATTTGCAACCAGCAAGCTCTTCACCTTTGTGTGAGATTTGTTACCAGCAAGCTCTTCATCCTTGTGTGAGATTTGTAACCAATAAGCTCCTCATCATTGTTTGAGATTTGTAACCAGCAAGCTCCTCATCATTGTGTGAGATTTGTAACCAGCAAGCTCTTCATCCTTTTGTGAGATTTGAAACCAGCAAGCTCTTCATCCTTGTGTGAGATTTGCAACCAGCAAGCTCTTCATCCTTGTGTGAGATTTGTATCCAGCAAGCTCTTCATCCTTGTGTGAGATTTGTAACCAGCAATCTCCTCATCCTTGTGTGAGATTTGTAACCAGCAAGCTCCTCATCCTTGTGTGAGATTTGTAACCAGCAAGCTCTTCATCCTTGTGTGAGATTTGTAACCAGCAAGCTCCTCATCCTTGTGTGAGATTTGTAACCAGCAAGCTCTTCATCCTTGTATGAGATTTGTAACCAACAACCTCTTTATCCTTGCGTGAGATTTATAACCAGCAAGCTCTTCATCCTTGTGTGAGATTTGTTACCAGCAAGCTCTTCATCCTTGTGTGAGATTTGCAACCAGCAAGCTCTTCATCCTTGTGTGAGATTTGTAACCAGCAAGTTGTTCATCATTGTGTGAGATTTGTAACCAGCAAGCTCTTCATCCTTGTGTGAGATTTGTAACCAGCAAGCTCCTCATCCTTGTGTGAGATTTGTAACCAGCAAGCTCTTCATCCTTGTGTGAGATTTGTAGCCAGCAAGCTCTTCATCCTTGTGTGAGATTTGTAACCAGCAAGCTCCTCATCCTTGTGTGAGATTTGTAACCAGCAACCTCCTTATCCTTGTATGAGATTTGTAACCAGCAAGCTCCTCATCCTTTTGTGAGATTTGTAACCTGCAAGCTCCTCATCCTTGTGTGAGATTTGTAACCAGCAAGCTCTTCATCCTTGTGTGAGATTTGTAACCAGCAAGCTCCTCATCCTTGTGTGAAATTTTCAACCAGCAAGCTCTTCATCCTTATGTGAGATTTGTAACCAGCAAGCTCTTCATCCTTGTGTGAGATTTGTAACCAGCAAGCTCTTCATCCTTGCGTGAGATTTGTAACCAGCAAGCTCTTCATCCTTGTGTGAGATTTGTAACCAGCAAGCTCTTCATCCTTGTGTGAGATTTGCAACCAGCAAGCTCTTCATCCTTGTGTGAGATTTGCAACCAGCAATCTCTTCATCCTTGTGTGAGATTTGTAACCAGCAAGCTCTTCATCATTGTGTGAGATTTGTAACCAGCAAGCTCTTCATCCTTGTGTGAGATTTGTAACCAGCAAGCTCTTCATCCTTGTCTAAGATTTGTAATCAGCAAGCTCTTCATCCTTGTGTGAGATTTGTAACCAGCAAGCTCTTCATCCTTGTGTGAGATTTGTAACCAGCAAGCTCTTCATCCTTGTGTGAGATTTGTAACCAGCAAGCTCTTCATCCTTCTGTGAGATTTGCAACCAGCAAGCTCTTCATCCTTGTGTGATATTTGTAACCAGCAAGCTCTTCATCCTTGTTTGAGATTTGTAACCAGCAAGCTCTTCATCCTTGTGTGAGATTTGTAACCAGCAAGCTCATCATCATTGTGTGACATTTGTAACCAGCAAGCTCTTCATCCTTGTGTGAGATTTGTAACCAGCAAGCTCTTCATCCTTGTGAGATTTGTAATCAGCAAGCTCTTCATCCTTGTGTGAGATTTGTAACCAGCAAGCTCTTCATCCTTGTGTGAGATTTGCAACCAGCAAGCTCTTCACCCTTGTGTGAGATTTGTAACCAGCAAGCTCTTCATCCTTGTGTGAGATTTGTAACCAGCAAGCTCCTCATCCTTGTGTGAAATTTTCAACCAGCAAGCTCTTCATCCTTATGTGAGATTTGTAACCAGCAAGCTCTTCATCCTTGTGTGAGATTTGCAACCAGCAAGCTCTTCATCCTTGTGTGAGATTGCAACCAGCAAGCTCTTCATCCTTGTGTGAGATTTGTAACCAGCAAGCTCTTCATCATTGTGTGAGATTTGTAACCAGCAAGCTCTTCATCCTTGTGTGAGATTTGCAACCAGCAAGATCTTCATCCTTGTGTGAGATTTGTATCCAGCAAGCTCTTCATCCTTGTGTGAGATTTGTAACCAGCAAGCTCCTCATCGTTGTGTGAGATTTGTAACCCTCAAGCTCTTCATCCTTGTGTGATATTTGTAACCAGCAAGTTCTTCGTCCTTGTGTGAGATTTGTAACCAGCAAGCTCTTCATCCTTGTGTGAGATTTGTAACCAGCAAGCTCTTCATCTTTGTGTGAGATTTGTAACCAGCAAGCTCTTCATCCTTGTGTGAGATATGTAACCAGGAAGCTCCTCATCCTTGTGTGAGATTTGTAACCAGCAAGCTCTTCATCATTGTGTGAGATTTGTAACCAGCAAGCTCTTCATCCTTGTGTGAGATTTGCAACCAGCAAGATCTTCATCCTTGTGTGAGATTCTTCATCCTTGTATGAGATTTGTAACCAGCAACCTCTTTATCCTTGTGTGAGATTTGTAACCAGCAAGCTCCTCATCCTTTTGTGAGATTTGTAACCAGCAAGCTCCTCATCCTTGTGTGAGATTTGTAACCAGCAAGCTCTTCATCCTTGTGTGAGATTTGTAACCAGCAAGCTCTTTATCCTTGTGTGAGATTTGTAACCAGCAAGCTCTTCATCCTTGTGTGAGATTTGCAACCAGCAAGCTCTTCACACTTGTGTGAGATTTGTAACCAGCAAGCTATTCATCCTTGTGTGAGATTTGTAACCAGCAAGCTCCTCATCCTTGTGTGAAATTTTCAACCAGCAAGCTCTTCATCCTTATTTGAGATTTGTAACCAGCAAGCTCTTCATCCTTGTGTGAGATTTGTAACCAGCAAGCTCTTCATCCTTGTGTGAGATTTGTAACCAGCAAGCTCTTCATCCTTGTGTGAGATTTGTAACCAGCAAGCTCTTCATCCTTGTGTGAGATTTGCAACCAGCAAGCTCTTCATCCTTTTGTGAGATTTGCAACCAGCAAGCTCTTCATCCTTGTGTGAGATTTGTAACCAGCAAGCTCTTCATCATTGTGTGAGATTTGCAACCAGCAAGCTCTTCATCCTTGTGTGAGATTTGCAACCAGCAAGATCTTCATCCTTGTGTGAGATTTGTAACCAGCAAGCTCTTCATCCTTGTGTGAGATTTGTAACCAGCAAGCTTTTCATCCTTTTGTGAGATTTGTAACCAGCAAGCTCTTCATCCTTGTGTGAGATTTGTAACCGGCAAGCTCCTCATCGTTGTGTGAGATTTGTAACCCTCAAGCTCTTCATCCTTGTGTGAGATTTGTAACCAGCAAGCTCTTCGTCCTTGTGCGAGATTTGTAACCAGCAAGCTCTTCATCCTTGTGTGAGATTTGTAACCAGCAAGCTCTTCATCTTTATGTGAGATTTGTAACCAGCAAGCTCTTCATCCTTGTGTGAGATTTGTAACCAGCAAGCTCCTCATCCTTGTGTGAGATTTGTAACCAGCAAGCTCTTCATCCTTGTGTGAGATTTGTAACCAGCAAGCTCTTCATCATTGTGTGAGATTTGTAACCAGCAAGCTCTTCATCTTTATGTGAGATTTGTAACCAGCAAGCTCTTCATCCTTGTGTGAGATATGTAACCAGGAAGCTCCTCTTGTGTGAGATTTGTAACCAGCAAGCTCTTCATCATTGTGTGAGATTTGTAACCAGCAAGCTCTTCATCCTTGTGTGAGATTTGCAACCAGCAAGATCTTCATCCTTGTGTGAGATTTGTAACCAGCAAGCTCTTCATCCTTGTATGAGATTTGTAACCAGCAAGCGCTTCATCATTGTGTGAGATTTGTAACCAGCAAGCTCTTCATCCTTGTGTGAGATTTGTAACCAGCAAGCTCTTCATCCTTGTGTGAGATTTGTAACCAGCAAGCTCTTCATCCTTGTGTGAGATTTGTAACCAGCAAGCTCTTCATCCTTGTGTGAGATTTGTAACCAGCAAGCTCTTCATCCTTGTGTGAGATTTGTAACCAGCAAGCTCTTCATCTTTGTGTGAGATTTGTAACCAGCAAGCTCTTCATCCTTGTGTGAGATATGTAACCAGCAAGCTCCTCATCCTTGTGTGAGATTTGTAACCAGCAAGCTCTTCATCATTGTGTGAGATTTGCAACCAGCAAGCTCTTCATTCTTTTGTGAGATTTGTAACCAGCAAGCTCTTCATCCTTGTTTGAGATTTGTAACCAGCAAACTCTTCATCCTTGTGTGAGATTTGTAACCATCAAGCTCCTCATCCTTGTGTGAGATTTGTAACCAGCAAGCTCCTCATCATTGTGTGAGATTTGTAACCAGCAAGCTCCTCATCATTGTGTGAGATTTGTAACCAGCAAGCTCTTCATCCTTTTGTGAGATTCGCAACCAGCAAGCTCTTCATCCTTTTGTGAGATTTGTTACCAGCAAGCTCTTCATCCTTGTGTGAGATTTGCAACCAGCAAGCTCTTCATCCTTGTGTGAGATTTGTATCCAGCAAGCTCTTCATCCTTGTGTGAGATTTGTAACCAGCAAGCTCCTCATCCTTGTGTGAGATTTGTAACCAGCAACCTCCTCATCCTTCTGTGAGATTTGTAACCAGCAAGCTCTTCATCCTTGTGTGAGATTTGTAACCAGTAAGCTCTTCATCCTTCTGTGAGATTTGTAACCAGCAAGCTCCTCATCCTTTTGTTAGATATGTAACCAGCAAGCTCTTCATCCTTGTATGAGATTTGTAACCAGCAACCTCTTTATCCTTGCGTGAGATTTATAACCAGCAAGCTCTTCATCCTTCTGTGAGATTTGTTACCAGCAAGCTCTTCATCCTTGTGTGAGATTTGCAACCAGCAAGCTCTTCATCCTTGTGTGAGATTTGTAACCAGCAAGCTCTTCATCCTTGTGTGAGATTTGTAACCAGCAACCTCCTCATCCTTGTGTGAGATTTGTAACCAGCAACCTCTTCATCCTTGTATATGATTTGTAACCAGCAAACTCTTTATCCTTGTGTGAGATTTGTAACCAGCAAGCTCCTCATCCTTTTGTGAGATTTGTAACCAGCAAGCTCGTCATCCTTGTGTGAGATTTGTAACCAGCAAGCTCTTCATCCTTGTGTGAGATTTGTAACCAGCAAGCTCTTCATCCTTGTGTGAGATTTGTAACCAGCAAGCTCTTCATCCTTGTGTGAGATTTGCAACCAGCAAGCTCTTCACCTTTGTGTGAGATTTGTAACCAGCAAGCTCTTCATCCTTGTGTGAGATTTGTAACCAACAAGCTCCTCATCATTGTGTGAGATTTGTAACCAGGAAGCTCCTCATCATTGTGTGAGATTTGTAACCAGCAAGCTCTTCATCCTTTTGTGAGATTTGAAACCAGCAAGCTCTTCATCCTTGTGTGAGATTTGCAACCAGAAAGCTCTTCATCCTTGTGTGAGATTTGTATCCAGCAAGCTCTTCATCCTTGTGTGAGATTTGTAACCAGCAAGCTCCTCATCCTTGTGTGAGATTTGTAACCAGCAAGCTCCTCATCCTTGTGTGAGATTTGTAACCAGCAAGCTCTTCATCCTTGTGTGAGATTTGTGACCAGCAAGCTCCTCATTCTTGTGTGAGATTTGTAACCAGCAAGCTCTTCATCCTTGTATGAGATTTGTAACCAACAACCTCTTTATCCTTGCGTGAGATTTATAACCAGCAAGCTCTTCATCCTTGTGTGAGATTTGTTACCAGCAAGCTCTTCATCCTTGTGTGAGATTTGCAACCAGCAAGCTCTTCATCCTTGTGTGAGATTTGTAACCAGCAAGTTCTTCATCCTTGTGTGAGATTTGTAACCAGCAAGCTCTTCATCCTTGTGTGAGATTTGTAACCAGCAAGCTCCTCATCCTTGTGTGAGATTTGTAACCAGCAAGCTCTTCATCCTTGTGGAGATTTGTAGCCAGCAAGCTCTTCATCCTTGTGTGAGATTTGTAACCAGCAAGCTCCTCATCCTTGTGTGAGATTTGTAACCAGCAACCTCCTTATCCTTGTATGAGATTTGTAACCAGCAAGCTCCTCATCCTTTTGTGAGATTTGTAACCAGCAAGCTCCTGATCCTTGTGTGAGATTTGTAACCAGCATGCTCTTCATCCTTGTGTGAGATTTGCAACCAGCAAGCTCCTCATCCTTGTGTGAAATTTTCAACCAGCAAGCTCTTCATCCTTATGTGAGATTTGTAACCAGCAAGCTCTTCATCCTTGTGTGAGATTTGTAACCAGCAAGCTCTTCATCCTTGTGTGAGATTTGTAACCAGCAAGCTCTTCATCCTTGTGTGAGATTTGTAACCAGTAAGCTCTTCATCCTTGTGTGAGATTTGCAACCAGCAAGCTCTTCATCCTTGTGTGAGATTTGCAACCAGCAAGCTCTTCATCCTTGTGTGAGATTTGTAACCAGCATGCTCTTCATCATTGTGTGAGATTTGCAACCAGCAAGCTCTTCATCCTTGTGTGAGATTTGCAACCAGCAAGATCTTCATCCTTGTATGAGATTTGTAACCAGCAAGCTCTTCATCATTGTGTGAGATTTGTAACCAGCAAGCTCTTCATCCTTGTGTGAGATTTGTAACCAGCAAGCTCTTCATCCTTGTCTAAGATTTGTAACCAGCAAGCTCTTCATCCTTGTGTGAGATTTGTAACCAGCAAGCTCTTCATCCTTGTGTGAGATTTGTAACCAGCAAGCTCTTCATCCTTGTGTGAGATTTGTAACCAGCAAGCTCTTCATCCTTGTGTGAGATTTGTAACCAGCAAGCTCTTCATCCTTGCGTGAGATTTGCAACCAGCAAGCTCCTCATCCTTGTGTGATATTTGTAACCAGCAAGCTCTTCATCCTTGTTTGAGATTTGTAACCAGCAAGCTCTTCATCCTTGTGTGAGATTTGTAACCAGCAAGCTCATCATCATTGTGTGAGATTTGTAACCAGCAAGCTCTTCATCCTTGTGTGAGATTTGTAACCAGCAAGCTCTTCATCCATGTGTGAGATTCTTCATCCTTGTATGAGATTTGTAACAAGCAACCTCTTTATCCTTGTGTGAGATTTGTAACCAGCAAGCTCCTCATCCTTTAGTGAGATTTGTAACCCTCAAGCTCCTCATCCTTGTGTGAGATTTGTAACCAGCAAGCTCTTCATCCTTGTGTGAGATTTGTAACCAGCAAGCTCTTCATCCTTGTGTGAGATTTGTAACCAGCAAGCTCTTCATCCTTGTGTGAGATTTGCAACCAGCAAGCTCTTCACCCTTGTGTGAGATTTGTAACCAGCAAGCTCCTCATCCTTGTGTGAAATTTTCAACCAGCAAGCTCTTCATCCTTATGTGAGATTTGTAACCAGCAAGCTCTTCATCCTTGTGTGAGATTTGTAACCAGCAAGCTCTTCATCCTTGTGTGAGATTTGTAACCAGCAAGCTCTTCATCCTTGTGTGAGATTTGTAACCAGCAAGCTCCTCATCCTTGTGTGAGATTTGCAACCAGCAAGCTCTTCATCCTTTTGTGAGATTTGCAACCAGCAAGCTCTTCATCGTTGTGTGAGATTTGTAACCCTCAAGCTCTTCATCATTGTGTGAGATTTGTAACCAGCAAGCTCTTCGTCCTTGTGCGAGATTTGTAACCAGCAAGCTCTTCATCCTTGTGTGAGATTTGTAACCAGCAAGCTCTTCATCCTTGTGTGAGATTTGTAACCAGCAAGCTCTTCATCCTTGTGTGAGATTCTTCATCCTTGTATGAGATTTGTAACCAGCAACCTCTTTATCCTTTTGTGAGATTTGTAACCAGCAAGCTCCTGATCCTTGTGTGAGATTTGTAACCAGCATGCTCTTCATCCTTGTGTGAGATTTGCAACCAGCAAGCTCCTCATCCTTGTGTGAAATTTTCAACCAGCAAGCTCTTCATCCTTATGTGAGATTTGTAACCAGCAAGCTCTTCATCCTTGTGTGAGATTTGTAACCAGCAAGCTCTTCATCCTTGTGTGAGATTTGTAACCAGCAAGCTCTTCATCCTTGTGTGAGATTTGTAACCAGTAAGCTCTTCATCCTTGTGTGAGATTTGCAACCATCAAGCTCTTCATCCTTGTGTGAGATTTGCAACCAGCAAGCTCTTCATCCTTGTGTGAGATTTGTAACCAGCATGCTCTTCATCATTGTGTGAGATTTGCAACCAGCAAGCTCTTCATCCTTGTGTGAGATTTGCAACCAGCAAGATCTTCATCCTTGTATGAGATTTGTAACCAGCAAGCTCTTCATCATTGTGTGAGATTTGTAACCAGCAAGCTCTTCATCCTTGTGTGAGATTTGTAACCAGCAAGCTCATCATCATTGTGTGAGATTTGTAACCAGCAAGCTCTTCATCCTTGTGTGAGATTTGTAACCAGCAAGCTCTTCATCCATGTGTGAGATTCTTCATCCTTGTATGAGATTTGTAACAAGCAACCTCTTTATCCTTGTGTGAGATTTGTAACCAGCAAGCTCCTCATCCTTTAGTGAGATTTGTAACCAGCAAGCTCCTCATCCTTGTGTGAGATTTGTAACCAGCAAGCTCTTCATCCTTGTGTGAGATTTGTAACCAGCAAGCTCTTCATCCTTGTGTCAGATTTGTAACCAGCAAGCTCTTCATCCTTGTGTGAGATTTGCAACCAGCAAGCTCTTCACCCTTGTGTGAGATTTGTAACCAGCAAGCTCCTCATCCTTGTGTGAAATTTTCAACCAGCAAGCTCTTCATCCTTATGTGAGATTTGTAACCAGCAAGCTCTTCATCCTTGTGTGAGATTTGTAACCAGCAAGCTCTTCATCCTTGTGTGAGATTTGTAACCAGCAAGCTCTTCATCCTTGTGTGAGATTTGTAACCAGCAAGCTCCTCATCCTTGTGTGAGATTTGCAACCAGCAAGCTCTTCATCCTTTTGTGAGATTTGCAACCAGCAAGCTCTTCATCCTTGTGTGAGATTTGTAACCAGCAAGCTCTTCATCATTGTTTGAGATTTGCAACCAGCAAGCTCTTCATCCTTGTGTGAGATTTGCAACCAGCAAGATCTTCATCCTTGTGTGAGATTTGTAACCAGCAAGCTCTTCATCCTTGTGTGAGATTTGTAACCGGCAAGCTCCTCATCGTTGTGTGAGATTTGTAACCCTCAAGCTCTTCATCCTTGTGTGAGATTTGTAACCAGCAAGCTCTTCATCCTTGTGTGAGATTTGTAACCAGTAAGCTCTTCATCCTTGTGTGAGATTTGCAACCACCAAGCTCTTCATCCTTGTGTGAGATTTGCAACCAGCAAGCTCTTCATCCTTGTGTGAGATTTGTAACCAGCATGCTCTTCATCATTGTGTGAGATTTGCAACCAGCAAGCTCTTCATCCTTGTGTGAGATTTGCAACCAGCAAGATCTTCATCCTTGTATGAGATTTGTAACCAGCAAGCTCTTCATCATTGTGTGAGATTTGTAACCAGCAAGCTCTTCATCCTTGTGTGAGATTTGTAACCAGCAAGCTCTTCATCCTTGTCTAAGATTTGTAACCAGCAAGCTCTTCATCCTTGTGTGAGATTTGTAACCAGCAAGCTCTTCATCCTTGTGTGAGATTTGTAACCAGCAAGCTCTTCATCCTTGTGTGAGATTTGTAACCAGCAAGCTCTTCATCCTTGTGTGAGATTTGTAACCAGCAAGCTCTTCATCCTTGCGTGAGATTTGCAACCAGCAAGCTCCTCATCCTTGTGTGATATTTGTAACCAGCAAGCTCTTCATCCTTGTTTGAGATTTGTAACCAGCAAGCTCTTCATCCTTGTGTGAGATTTGTAACCAGCAAGCTCATCATCATTGTGTGAGATTTGTAACCAGCAAGCTCTTCATCCTTGTGTGAGATTTGTAACCAGCAAGCTCTTCATCCATTTGTGAGATTCTTCATCCTTGTATGAGATTTGTAACAAGCAACCTCTTTATCCTTGTGTGAGATTTGTAACCAGCAAGCTCCTCATCCTTTAGTGAGATTTGTAACCAGCAAGCTCCTCATCCTTGTGTGAGATTTGTAACCAGCAAGCTCTTCATCCTTGTGTGAGATTTGTAACCAGCAAGCTCTTCATCCTTGTGTGAGATTTGTAACTAGCAAGCTCTTCATCCTTGTGTGAGATTTGCAACCAGCAAGCTCTTCACCCTTGTGTGAGATTTGTAACCAGCAAGCTCCTCATCCTTGTGTGAAATTTTCAACCAGCAAGCTCTTCATCCTTATGTGAGATTTGTAACCAGCAAGCTCTTCATCCTTGTGTGAGATTTGTAACCAGCAAGCTCTTCATCCTTGTGTGAGATTTGTAACCAGCAAGCTCTTCATCCTTGTGTGAGATTTGCAACCAGCAAGATCTTCATCCTTGTGTGAGATTTGTAACCAGCAAGCTCTTCATCCTTGTGTGAGATTTGTAACCGGCAAGCTCCTCATCGTTGTGTGAGATTTGTAACCCTCAAGCTCTTCATCCTTGTGTGAGATTTGTAACCAGCAAGCTCTTCGTCCTTGTGCGAGATTTGTAACCAGCAAGCTCTTCATCCTTGTGTGAGATTTGTAACCAGCAAGCTCTTCATCCTTGTGTGAGATTTGTAACCAGCAAGCTCTTCATCCTTGCGTGAGATTTGCAACCAGCAAGCTCCTCATCCTTGTGTGATATTTGTAACCAGCAAGCTCCTCATCCTTGTGTGATATTTGTAACCAGCAAGCTCTTCATCCTTGTTTGAGATTTGTAACCAGCAAACTCTTCATCCTTGTGTGAGATTTGTAACCAGCAAGCTCATCATCATTGTGTGAGATTTGTAACCAGCAAGCTCTTCATCCTTGTGTGAGATTTGTAACCAGCAAGCTCTTCATCCTTGTGTGAGATTCTTCATCCTTGTATGAGATTTGTAACCAGCAACCTCTTTATCCTTGTGTGAGATTTGTAACCAGCAAGCTCCTCATCCTTTTGTGAGATTTGTAACCAGCAAGCTCCTCATCCTTGTGTGAGATTTGTAACCAGCAAGCTCTTCATCCTTGTGTGAGATTTGTAACCAGCAAGCTCTTCATCCTTGTGTGAGATTTGTAACCAGCAAGCTCTTCATCCTTGTGTGAGATTTGCAACCAGCAAGCTCTTCACCCTTGTGTGAGATTTGAAACCAGCAAGCTCTTCATCCTTGTGTGAGATTTGTAACCAGCAAGCTCCTCATCCTTGTGTGAAATTTTCAACCAGCAAGCTCTTCATCCTTATGTGAGATTTGTAACCAGCAAGCTCTTCATCCTTGTGTGAGATTTGTAACCAGCAACCTCTTCATCCTTGTTTGAGATTTGTAACCAGCAAGCTCTTCATCCTTGTGTCAGATTTGTAACCAGCAAGCTCTTCATCCTTGTGTGAGATTTGCAACCAGCAAGCTCTTCATCCTTTGGTGAGATTTGCAACCAGCAAGCTCTTCATCCTTGTGTGAGATTTGTAACCAGCAAGCTCTTCATCATTGTGTGAGATTTGCAAACAGCAAGCTCTTCATCCTTGTGTGAGATTTGCAACCAGCAAGCTCTTCATCCTTGTGTGAGATTTGTAACCGGCAAGCTTCTCATCGTTGTGTGAGATTTGTAACCCTCAAGCTCTTCATCTTTGTGTGAAATTTGTAACCAGCAAGCTCTTCGTCCTTGTGCGAGATTTGTAACCAGCAAGCTCTTCATCCTTGTGTGAGATTTGTAACCAGCAAGCTCTTCATCCTTGTGTGAGATTTGCAACCAGCAAGCTCCTCATCCTTGTGTGAGATTTGTAACCAGCAAGCTCCTCATCCTTGTGTGAAATTTAAAACCAGCAAGCTCTTCATCCTTATGTGAGATTTGTAACCAGCAAGCTCTTCATCCTTGTGTGAGATTTGTAACCAGCAAGCTCTTCATCTTTGTGTGAGATTTGTAACCAGCAAGCTCTTCATCCTTGTGTGAGATATGTAACCAGCAAGCTCCTCATCCTTGTGTGAGATTTGTAACCAGCAAACTCTTCATCCTTGTGTGAGATTTGTAACCAGCAAACTCTTCATCCTTGTGTGAGATTTGTAACCAGCAAGCTCCTCATCCTTGTGTGAGATTTGTAACCAGCAAGCTCCTCATCATTGTGTGAGATTTGTAACCAGCAAGCTCCTCATCATTGTGTGAGATTTGCAACCAGCAAGCTCCTCATCCTTTTGTGAGATATGCAACCAGCAAGCTCTTCATCCTTGTGTGAGATTTGTTACCAGCAAGCTCTTCATCCTTGTGTGAGATTTGTAAACAGCAAGCTCTTCATCCTTGTGTGAGATTTGTATCCAACAAGCTCTTCATCCTTGTGTGAGATTTGTAACCAGCAAGCTTCTCATCCTTGTGTGAGATTTGTAACCAGCAAGCTCTTCATCCTTGTGTGAGATTTGTAACCAGAAAGCTCTTTATCCTTGTGTGAGATTTGTAACCAGCAAGCTCCTCATCCTTGTGTGAGATTTGTAACCAGCAAGCTCTTCATCCTTGTATGAGATTTGTAACCAGCAACCTCTTTATCCTTGTGTGAGATTTATAACCAGCAAGCTCTTCATTCATGTGTGAGATTTGTAACCAGCAAGCTCTTCATCATTGTGTGAGATTTGTAACCAGCAAGCTCTTCATCCTTGTGTGAGATTTGTAACCAGCAAGCTCCTCATCCTTGTGTGAGATTTGTAAGCAGCAAGCTCTTCATCCTTGTGTGAGATTGCAACCAGCAAGCTCTTCATCCTTGTGTGAGATTTGTAACCAGCAAGCTCCTCATCCTTGTGTGAGATTTGTAACCACCAAGATCTTCATCCTTGTGTGAGATTTGTAACCAGCAAGATCTTCATCCTTGTATGAGATTTGTAACCAGCAAGCTCTTCATCCTTGTGTGAGATTTGTAACCAGCAAGCTCTTCATCATTGTGTGAGATTTGTAACCAGCAAGCTCTTCATCCTTGTGTGAGATTTGTAACCAGCAAGCTCTTCATCCTTGTGTGAGATTTGTAACCAGCAAGCTCTTCATCCTTGTGTGAGATTTGTAACCAGCAAGCTTTTCATCCTTGTGTGAGATTTGTAACCAGCAAGCTCATCATCATTGTGTGACATTTGTAACCAGCAAGCTCTTCATCCTTGTGTGAGATTTGTAACCAGCACGCTCGTCATCCTTGTGTGAGATTTGTAACCAGCAAGCTCCTCATCCTTGTCTGAGATTTGTAACCAGCAAGCTCTTCATCCTTGTGTGAGATTTGTAACCAGCAAGCTCTTCATACTTGTGTGAGATTTGTAACCAGCAAGCTCTTCATCCTTGTGTGAGATTTGTAACCAGCAAGCTCTTCATCCTTGTGTGAGATTTGTAAACAGCAAGCTCTTCATCCTTGTGTGAGATTTGCAACCAGCAAGATCTTCATCCTTGTGTGAGATTTGTAACCAGCAAGCTCTTCATCCTTGTGTGAGATTTGTAACCAGCAAGCTCCTCATCGTTGTGTGATATTTGTAACCCTCAAGCTCTTCATCCTTGTGTGAGATTTGTAATCAGCAAGCTCTTCGTCCTTGTGTGAGATTTGTAACCAGCAAGCTCTTCATCTTTGTGTGAGATTTGTAAGCAGCAAGCTCTTTATCTTTGTGTGAGATTTGTAACCAGCAAGCTATTCATCCTTGTGTGAGATATGTAACCAGCAAGCTCCTCATCCTTGTGTGAGATTTGTAACCAGCAAGCTCTTCATCCTTGTGTGAGATTTGTAACCAGCAAACTATTCATCCTTGTGTGAGATTTGTAACCAGCAAGCTCCTCATCCTTGTGTGAGATTTGTAACCAGCAAGCTCCTCATCATTGTGTGAGATTTGTAACCAGCAAGCTCCTCATCATTGTGTGAGATTTGTAACCAGCAAGCTCTTCATCCTTTTGTGAGATTTGCAACCAGCAAGCTCTTCATCCTTGTGTGAGATTTGTTACCAGCAAGCTCTTCTTCCTTGTGTGAGATTTGTAACCAGCAAGCTCTTCATCCTTGTGTGAGATTTGTATCCAGCAAGCTCTTCATCCTTGTGTGAGATTAGTAACCAGTAAGCTCTTCATCCTTGTGTCAGATTTGTAACCAGCAAGCTCCTCATCCTTGTGTGAGATTTGTAACCAGCAAGCTCTTCATCCTTGTGTCAGATTTGTAACCAGCAAGCTCTTTATCCTTGTGTGAGATTTGTAACCAGCAAGCTCCTCATCCTTGTGTGAGATTTGTAACCAGCAAGCTCTTCATCCTTGTATGAGATTTGTAACCAGCAACCTCTTTATCCTTGTGTGAGATTTGTAACCAGCAAGCTCTTCATCCTTGTGTGAGATTTGTAACCAGCAAGCTCTTCATCCTTGTGTGATATTTGTAACCAGCAAGCTCTTCATCCTTGTGTGAGATTTGTAACCAGCAAGCTCTTCATCCTTGTGTGAGATTTGCATCCAGCAAGATCTTCATCCTTGTGTGAGATTTGTAACCAGCAAGCTCTTCATCCTTGTGTGAGATGTGTAACCAGCAAGCTCCTCATCGTTGTGTGATATTTGTAACCCTCAAGCTCTTCATCCTTGTGTGAGATTTGTAATCAGCAAGCTCTTCGTCCTTGTGTGAGATTTGTAACCAGCAAGCTCTTCATTAGTCTTGAGCCACCCCCGTAGTGTTCGAGTTCGGTTCGGTTCGTCGAACACCCGTGTGTTCGCCGAACTGTTCGTCGAACTGTTCGACGAACACCTTCGAACACCGTTAAAACCAATGGCAGGCAAACAAAAACACATAGAAACACATAGAAAACACCTTCAAAGGTGTCCAAAAGCTGACAAACTGCTCAGAAGACACAACTAACACATGGAAAAGTGACAAGTACATATAGTCATGCGAAAAGAAAAGAGGTGGAGGAGTAAAAGGAGGGGGAGACACAGATATAGGCATGTCATGCCCTTCTAAAATCCAAAAAGTGAGAAGCCGAGACGGCCAGTCCGCTCCTGCCCGTGCCACCTCCGTGTCGCCGGGTTTGTGCCAGAGCCGCGGTGAACCCTGACGGCCAGCCCCCCTCTCCCAATACTGGTGCCTGTCCGCTGGTGGGTCGAGAGAGCCCCCCTGTGGTGGAGGCAGCTCTAAGCTTTTTAATTTAAATTGTCCCTCTAATTTGAATGAATACACTTTAAATCCATTTACAAGGATCTATTGGAGTGCAAGTCTCATGCCAGCAGCCACGTAATTCCAGCTCCAGTAGCGTCCACTAAAGCTGCTGCAGTTAAAAAGCTTTTATAAGGATCGAGCTCGGCTGTCCACCGCAAGGCATCCTAGTGCCAGTCCCAGCCCCTATGCCTTGGGGTGCCTCCTGATGCTCTTCACTGAGTATCCCGTGGTCCCGAAGCATTTCCTTTGAAAAAATTAAGTGTCCAAACTACAGGTGGTGTAGCTTGCTTAACAGCCGGGATAATCCGCTGACTAGCAGACACTGCTACTAGGCACAAAGTATTTCCTGGGCTAGATGCAGTTAAAAATTTGTAAGTAGATACTCTCGTTGGATGCTGAGAAAGCATTCCATAGAGTCTCCTGGCACGCCATATATGATTCTCTTAAAAAGCTTGGGGTAGGGGTCTAGGGGACCCTTTTATAGCCAAAATCACGGCCCTGTATCACAATACGTCACCTAGGCTGAAGATAAATGGAACTGTAGCACCGAGGGCTCGGTTGCTACAGACGTATTGCACCTCACCCAGAGGTGTGATATCTCACTCTCAGATAAGGATGGAGTGTGGATCAGGACCCGACACCTGCATGCATTACACCACATTGCCGTGGGGCAGGGCGACCAATATGCCCCTGAGATGGGCACGACAGTCCCTGTCCCTGGCTGGAGTGGGGGGAGGGAACACTGAGGAAGGGGAACCCTGCAGTGCAGGAGCAGGGAGGAAGCAGTTCCTGGGTGCATTGAGAAGGGAGTATAAAAGGTGGGCACCATCTTAGTTCAATGCAGAGAAGTCTGAGCAGAAGTGGCAGGGAGCAGGGGCTCTGCATGAGCTCTGCTCCGGAGGCGGGCCTAGTAACAGAGGCCCAGGCCTGCAAGAGGGAGAAGGAAGGAAGAGGAGCGGAGAAGGCTCCAGGAACGAGGAATGAAGGGATCCCAGGGGTGCGGACGGGCGAGTCGCCACCGCACGCCCGAATCCACCTGCGTGGAGGGGTCAGGCCAAAGGGGGAGACCGGTCCCCGAACTAGTGGAGGCAGGAAACGACCCTCAGCTAGAAACCGGAGGCTCTGACATTTTATGTGGCGCAGCCCCTTGCTCCACCCGCTAGGAAGGCACCACATAGGGTCAGGGAAACTGGCGCCAAGTTTACCAAGAGGAGGCCCGAGGCAGCCGGACAGAAGTGTTGGTAAGAAAGGCCAGACAAAGGACACACAAAGGGGGTCCTGTGAAGCGCTCCAAAGTTATCTGGGAGTTGTCTGAGCCCCTCACCTGGTGAGCACAGTACGACGTGGGCAGCCGTTACCTGCAGACGTGGTCTGGATAATAAGAACTGTGAGTAAAGGCCCTGAACTGCATCACTGACTCCGTGTCGTTACTGCTGCTGCCCTGCACCATCACCCCCATCCTCCGCATACACTGCCCTGAGGCTATACTCCTCCCGTGGGGAGTTATGCTACGCTCTGCTGCACCCACAACACCAGCCTTAGCGGTCTGCCCTGTAGCGGCGGTTCACTCTGACCGCAATCCACGGGTGGCGTAGTCGGACATTTAAACATCAAAACCACATAAATAGTTCCGCCACTGGTTTGACCGCCCTGAGCCACGGAACCGGATCGCCGCCACGAAGACTACAACCACCAGCATCCACCAAAAAGGGTCCGGCTCCGGGTGTCCCAAGGCCCAGGGGGCGCGTCAGAACATTTTCATCACCTTTCACAATCACCAATGGGACAAGGCAGGGATGTCCTCTGTCCCCTCTCTTATACATCCTAGTGACGGAGCACCTGCTCTCATCAATTCGCCATAACCCCAATATTAGGTGGATTGAGGTGGGAGGCACCGAGTACAAGTGCTCTCTATTTGCTGATGATGTCCTAGTATATATCACTCAATCACATATATCCATCCATGCTGTTATGGCTGAAATAGATCACTTTGTTACATTGTAAAATTTTAAAATCAATGCAGCGAAGTCTGAGGCCCTCGATGTCTCCCTCCCTAAATCCATATAGGATTCCATCCAGTCCAACTTTCCCTTTGCCTGGCCCTCACAGGGTATCAAATACTTAGGAATTCCTATTCATAGAGACCTCTCCCATCTATGTTATCTTAATTTTGGGCCCTTTATTGAACAATTCCATACAGACCACGGTTGGCAAGTTGGAACTGTGAGATTCACTACGTGCACCACTGGTATTTTGTGGAAAAGCACATGTAAGATTCTGCAACAGTCTCTGCTGATACTCCTGCATGCGTGCATCCCTTTCTATGGCAGGAATAATTTCTGCAAATTTACTTTTGTACCGGGGATCTAACAGTGTGGCAACCCAGTAGTCAGGATTATTTCTAATTCTCACAATTCGAGGGTCATGTTGCAGGTAGTGCAGCAAGAAGGCACTCATGTGTGTTGCGCATCCAGGAGCACCAAGTCCCTGTTGTGTTGGTGGCGAGGTAACAATCATGCTTCCTTCCTCTGTCCTCTCCCCCCAACCTCGCACAACAGAAATGTGATCAAGGTCTCCCTCATCTGATGAGTCTTCCATCAGTTCGTCCTCCACTTCTTCCTGGGCTCCTGCACCTTCCTCACTAGTTTGGCTGCTACCATGCGCCCTGGTAAAATCATCTCCCCCACCCTCACATGCCTGCCGCCCTGGTGCTGCCGACCGTCTGGACCTTGCAGATGTTAGCCCTTCCGCATACAACTCCTCCTCCTCTACTTCCTCCACCTCCTCTTGTGCCACCACCTGACTCCGAATTCTGTTTAACATGTGCTCCAGCATGTAAATCACCGGAATAGTCATGCTGATAATGGCATCGTCAGCACTAAACATCTTCGTCGCCATTTCAAAACTGTGCAGAAGGGTGCATAGGTCCCTGATCTGAGACCACTCCTCCAGCGTGATTTGCCCCACCTCTGAATCTCGTTGGCCCAGGCTATACGTCAGAACGTATTGCACCAGGGCTTGTCGGTGCTGCCACAGTCGCTGCAACATGTGCAGAGTTGAATTCCACCGGGTAGGCACATCGCATTTTATACGGTGAAGTGGCAGGCCCAACGACTTCTGTAGAGATGTAAGTCGCTGAGCTGCGGGATGCGAACGGCGGAAGTGAGCACACAGCGACCGTGCCCTCTGCAGAAGGCCATCTAGTCTGGGATAGTGGGCTAAAAATTGCTGGACAACCAGGTTCAACACGTGAGCCATACAAGGCACGTGTGTGACATTGCCCCGGCGAAGGGCCGCACCCAGGTTTGCAGCATTGTCGCACACGGCCTTCCCTGGTTTCAGGTCCAGTGGAGACAACCATTCATGAAATTGGTTCTCCAGAGCTGACCACAACTCCTCAGCTGTGTGACTCACATTTCCCAGACATTTCAATGTAAAAACCGCCTGATGACGTTGAGCCCTACTGCCAGCATAGTAAGGAGGTGTGCAGGATCCCTTCTGCGCAGTTAGAAAGCTTGTGGCATGACCAGACAGGCTTTGGGTGCAGGTGGAAGACCGAGAGGAGGTTGAGGAGGCAGAAGCAGTGGAGGAAAAATGACATAAAGAGGATTGACGCACAACTCGTGGGGACGGCAAGACTTGGACAGCAGCCCCTTGTCCTGCTGTCACCATAGTTACCCAGTGCCCAGTCAGCGACATGTAACGCCCCTGTCCATGCCTACTCGTCCAAGTGTCTGTGGTGAAATGCACCCTGTCACACACAGAGTTTCTCAAAGAAGCGGTGATGTTGTGTGCGACATGCTGGTGGAGCGCAGGCACACCTTTCTTTGAGAAGTAGTGCCGACTGGGCATCTGGTACTGGGGCACTGCGACGGACATAAGGTCTCGAAAATCCTCTGTGTCCACCAGGCGGAAAGGCAGCATTTCTGTAGCCAAGAGCTTGCAGATGGTGAAATTCAACCTCTTAGCTTTCTCATGGCTAGGAGGAAATGGTCTTTTACTTGTCCACATCTGAGGGACCGAGGGCTGGCTATTGTGCTTAGACGGGGTTGATAAGGGTGTCCCCGGCAAACTGCCGGTCTGTGAGGAAGATGCAGGCGGACATGTTAGGTTGCCTTGATCCAAAGGTGGTGCTATCGATGTCGGACAGCGCTCAAGACCAGCTGGTGTTACCACCTCCAAAGAAAATGATGACCTGCCAATCACGCTGGCTGTTGCGGGTAAAGAGGTGGCAGGTCTGCGCCCCAAAACAGGTGTGACTGCTGTCCCCCCAGTCACAGAGGATGAAGAGGCCGCGGATGCACAAGATATGGCAGACGGTGGTTGGCCCGGCCGGCTAGACCGCATTGTAGCACACTGAGCTTCCCACTGCAACTTATGCTTCATGTCCATGTGCCGGTTCATGCATGAAGTACTCAAACTATGTATTTTTTGGCCTCTACTTAGCTTTTGCTGACAAATGTTACAGATAACACGAGTTGGGTCATCTTTATCGATCTGAAAAAATGCCCAGGCTATGCAAGGCTTAGCACCCATGCGACCTGAAGAGCCACCACGACTTGTGGTGAGAGGCAGAGTTGTGTTTGAGGATGCAGTTGTTGACGTGCTTCCAGTACTACGTCTCTGTCCAGGAAGGCGCAACCTGACCTCGTCGTCACTAGCATCTTCCTCCACCTCCTCTGCTGACCTCATCTCTTGGCTGACTGTGGGTTGACAGTAAGTGGCATCATCATCACCCTGTGCGTTATCACACCCGTCGTCCTCAGAGCCAACCTGTTCCTGCCCTGACAAAAAACTAAAGTTGTCGCTCCAATCAGGTATTTGAGTCTTATCATCGTCTTCCTCATTGTCTCCACCAACAGGAGTTACAGTTTGGGAATGAGGGTCTACATTATGGTCAGAACCTTCTGCGTCTGGTCCTGGATCCGACTCATAAAGATTCTGGGCATCAGTGCAGATCATTTCCTCGTCTGGATTCACAGAAGCGCTGGAGTCGACCTCTGATTCCCAGGCTATAGTATGAGTAAACAGCTCTGCAGACTCAACCATCTGTTCTACCTCATACTCAGACGGGCAGCTGGAGATTTGGGAGCTGTGAGGAAGCAAGTGCGATTTGGGTGACACCTTTGAGGACTGGAGTATTTGTGATGTTGAAGTTGATGTGGAGGAGAGCCCACTTAAAGGAGCACTTGATATCCGTTGAAGCACCTGCTGTTTTTGTGCCTCATCTGGAATTTGTAGCGATTGGAGTGGCCGTAAGAAAGGGATCTTATCACATTGTCCGCTAAAAGAAGTAGACATTTTAGTTTGGCTGGAAGATGGTCTTTCTTCTGCACCTACCCCACGGACACAACCTTTTTTCCCCTTCCCAACACGCCTATTCCCCTTTCCACCAGCAGCAGGCCTTTTTCCACTCATTTTGGTGGTTAACTAATTCACAACTCTGGAGTTGTTTGCACAAAAAAACAATGGATGGTAACCGAGCAGAGCTGAGTGGCCAAACTGTGGTATTAGGCCAAAACTATTGGCTGGGTTAGATGCAGAAAAAAATTATTTTTAATTTGCAACCTGATGGAGGTCAGTATAGATGGACTAATAGACCAAGTCCCACACACCGCTAGAAGCCCAAATATTTTTTCAGAGCTAGATGCAGAAAAAAATTATTTTTAATTTGCAACCTGATGGAGGTCAGTATAGATGGACTAATAGACCAAGTCCCACACACTGCTAGAAGCCCAAATATTTTTTCAGAGCTAGATGCAGAAAAAAATTATTTTTAATTTGCAACCTGATGGAGGTCAGTATAGATGGACTAATAGACCAAGTCCCACACACTGCTAGAAGCCCAAATATTTTTTCAGAGCTAGATGCAGAAAAAAATTATTTTTAATTTGCAACCTGATGGAGGTCAGTATAGATGGACTAATAGACCAAGTCCCACACACCGCTAGAAGCCCAAATATTTTTTCAGAGCTAGATGCAGAAAAAAATTATATTCAATTTGCAACCTGCTGGAGGTCAGTATAGAAGGACTAATAGACCAAGTCCCACACACTGCTAGAAGCCCAAATATTTTTTCAGAGCTAAATGAAGAAAAAAATTATTTTTAATTTGCAACCTGATGGAGGTCAGTATAGATGGACTAATAGACCAAGTCCCACACACAGCTAGAAGCCCAAATATTTTTTCAGAGCTAGATGCAGAAAAAAATTATTTTTAATTTGCAACCTGATGGAGGTCAGTATAGATGGACTAATAGACCAAGTCCCACACACTGCTAGAAGCCCAAATATTTTTTCAGAGCTAGATGCAGAAAAAAATTATTTTTAATTTGCAACCTGATGGAGGTCAGTATAGATGGACTAATAGACCAAGTCCCACACACTGCTAGAAGCCCAAATATTTTTTCAGAGCTAGATGCAGAAAAAAATTATTTTTAATTTGCAACCTGATGGAGGTCAGTATAGATGGACTAATAGAACAAGTCCCACACGCTGCTAGAAGCCCAAATATTTTTTCAGAGATAAATGAAGAAAAAAATTATTTTTAATTTGCAACCTGATGGAGGTCAGTATAGATGGACTAATAGACCAAGTCCCACACACTGCTAGAAGCCCAAATATTTTTTCAGAGCTAGATGCAGAAAAAAATTATTTTTAATTTGCAACCTGATGGAGGTCAGTATAGATGGACTAATAGACCAAGTCCCACACACCGCTAGAAGCCCAAATATTTTTTCAGAGCTAGATGCAGAAAAAAATTATATTCAATTTGCAACCTGCTGGAGGTCAGTATAGAAGGACTAATAGACCAAGTCCCACACACTGCTAGAAGCCCAAATATTTTTTCAGAGCTAAATGAAGAAAAAAATTATTTTTAATTTGCAACCTGATGGAGGTCAGTATAGATGGACTAATAGACCAAGTCACACACACTGCTAGAAGCCCAAATATTTTTTCAGAGCTAGATGCAGAAAAAAATTATATTCAGTTTGCAACCTGATGGAGGTCAGTATAGATGGACTAATAGAATGATGCTATGCCCAAAAGATTTTACTTCACTAGGTGCAGTAAAAAAATTGGTATTCTACACACAGGTGGTATATCTTGCAACACAGATAGGCTACTCCACTGACTAACACACTCTGCAATAGGCCAAAAAGGATTAGCTTTGCTAGATTCAGCCAAATGCTGTGAAAAAAACTTGCACAGCACTGGCACAGACCTGCCTGGCAAAAACTGATAGGAACTGATGTAACCTAGTCCTGAAAAGGACTCCAATTACAATTAGTCTTTACTCCCACAATCTATCTATTTAAGAGCACAGACCTGCCTGATAAAAGTCGTAGGAAATGCTGTAACCTAGTCCTTAAAAGGACTGCAATCACAACTATTCCCTACTCCCAAGCTATCTGTAGATTTGTGCGAAAATTGGCTTGAAATTAACAAGGTATAGCGCACACAGCAACAGCGGTGCCGTCTAACACGCAGCTGCAGCAGTGAGAAAATGGTGGCGACGGGGAAAATGGCTTGGTCTTATAGGGCAAGGACATGTGACATACACTGCCAATCACACATGCCCTTGTTTGTGTGAAAAAAAGCACTTCGCTCCGTGTGTGCGCTGCTGATAGGCTGACAGATTGCACCTCCCCACTGCAAATGCGGGAAAGAGAAAAAAAAATGGAGATCTTCATTGTTCCTGCAGAGATCCATCCCCTGCCCCTCCCCCCGCCCCGCTGTACACTCAAACTGCGTATTAACATTAATTTTCATCATTACTGAGAAAAAATCCAGTTATGATTTTGGTGCACGAACAGTTATCGAACATAACCTCGAACAGCCGAATTTTTCTCAAATTGTTCGTGTTCGCCGACCGGCTCGAACACCGCCCAAAACAGCTCGAATTTGAGATTGGCGAACAGTTCGAGTAGAACAACGCTCATCTCTACTCTTCATCCTTGTGTGAGATTTGTAAGCAGCAAGCTCTTCATCTTTGTGTGAGATTTGTAACCAGCAAGCTCTTCATCCTTGTGTGAGATATGTAACCAGCAAGCTCCTCATCCTTGTGTGAGATTTGTAACCAGCAAGCTCTTCATCCTTGTGTGAGATTTGTAACCAGCAAACTATTCATCCTTGTGTGAGATTTGTAACCAGCAAGCTCCTCATCCTTGTGTGAGATTTGTAACCAGCAAGCTCCTCATTATTGTGTGAGATTTGTAACCAGCAAGCTCCTCATCATTGTGTGAGATTTGTAACCAGCAAGCTCTTCATCCTTTTATGAGATTTGCAACCAGCAAGCTCTTCATCATTGTGTGAGATTTGTTACCAGCAAGCTCTTCATCCTTGTGTGAGATTTGTAACCAGCAAGCTCTTCATCCTTGTGTGAGATTTGTATCCATCAAGCTCTTCATCCTTGTGTGAGATTAGTAACCAGCAAGCTCTTCATCCTTGTGTCAGATTTGTAACCAGCAAGCTCCTCATCCTTGTGTGAGATTTGTAACCAGCAAGCTCTTCATCCTTGTGTCAGATTTGTAACCAGCAAGCTCTTTATCCTTGTGTGAGATTTGTAACCAGCAAGCTCCTCATCCTTGTGTGAGATTTGTAACCAGCAAGCTCTTCATCCTTGTATGAGATTTGTAACCAGCAACCTCTTTATCCTTGTGTGAGATTTATAACCAGCAAGCTCATCATCCATGTGTGAGATTTGTAACCAGCAAGCTCTTCATCATTGTGTGAGATTTGTAACCAGCAAGCTCTTCATCCTTGTGTGAGATTTGTAACCAGCAAGCTCTTCATCCTTGTGTGAGATTTGTAACCAGCAAGCTCTTCATCCTTGTGTGAGATTTGTAACCAGCAAGATCTTCATCCTTGTGTGAGATTTGTAACCAGCAAGATCTTCATGCTTGTATGAGATTTGTAACCAGCAAGCTATTCATCATTGTGTGAGATTTGTAACCAGCAAGCTCTTCATCATTGTGTGAGATTTGTAACCAGCAAGCTCTTCATCCTTGTGTGAGATTTGTAACCAGCAAGCTCTTCATCCTTGTGTGAGATTTGTAACCAGCAAGCTCTTCATCCTTGTGTGAGATTTGTAACCAGCAAGCTCTTCATCCTTGTGTGAGATTTGTAACCAGCAAGCTCTTCATCCTTGTGTGAGATTTGTAACCAGCAAGCTCTTCATCCTTGTGTGAGATTTGCAACCAGCAAGCTCCTCATCCTTCTGTGATATTTGTAACCAGCAAGCTCTTCATCCTTGTGTGTGATTTGTAACCAGCAAGCTTTTCATCCTTGTGTGAGATTTGTAACCAGCAAGCTCATCATCATTGGGTGAGATTTGTAACCAGCAAGCTCTTCATCCTTGTGTGAGATTTGTAACCAGCCTGCTCTTCATCCTTGTGTGAGATTTGTAACCAGCAAGCTCATCATCATTGGGTGAGATTTGTAACCAGCAAGCTCTTCATCCTTGTGTGAGATTTGTAACCAGCATGCTCTTCATCCTTGTGTGAGATTTGTAACCAGCAAGCTCCTCATCCTTGTGTGAGATTTGTAACCAGCAAGCTCTTCATCGTTGTGTGAGATTTGTAACCAGCAAGCTCTTCATCCTTGTGTGAGATTTGTAACCAGCAAGCTCTTCATCCTTGTGTGAGATTTGTAACCAACAAGCTCTTCATCATTGTGTGAGATTTGTAACCAGCAAGCTCTTCATCCTTGTGTGAGATTTGTAACCAGCAAGCTTTTCATCATTGTGTGAGATTTGTAACCCTTAAGCTCTTCATCCTTGTGTGAGATTTGTAACCAGCAAGCTCTTCGTCCTTGTGTGAGATTTGTAACCAGCAAGCTCTTCATCCTTGTGTGAGATTTGTAACCAGCAAGCTCTTCATCTTTGTGTGAGATTTGTTACCAGCAAGCTCTTCATCCTTGTGTGAGATTTGCAACCAGCAAGCTCTTCATCCTTGTGTGAGATTTGCAGCCAGCAAGCTCTTCATCCTTGTGTGAGATTTGCAACCAGCAAGCTCTTCATCCTTGTGTGAGATTTGTAACCAGCAAGCTCTTCATCATTGTGTGAGATTTGTAACCAGCAAGCTCTTCATCCTTGTGTGAGATTTGTAACCAGCAAGCTCTTCATCATTGTGTGAGATTTGTAACCCTCAAGCTCTTCATCCTTGTGTGAGATTTGTAACCAGCAAGCTCTTCGTCCTTGTGTGAGATTTGTAACCAGCAAGCTCTTCATCCTTGTGTGAGATTTGTAACCAGCAAGCTCTTCATCTTTGTGTGAGATTTGTTACCAGCAAGCTCTTCATCCTTGTGTGAGATTTGCAACCAGCAAGCTCTTCATCCTTGTGTGAGATTTGCAGCCAGCAAGATCTTCATCCTTGTGTGAGATTTGCAACCAGCAAGCTCTTCATC
Source organism: Phyllobates terribilis (assembly GCF_046119375.1). Taxonomy (NCBI): domain Eukaryota; kingdom Metazoa; phylum Chordata; class Amphibia; order Anura; family Dendrobatidae; genus Phyllobates; species Phyllobates terribilis. Next base: position 606,018,026 of record NW_027362761.1, on the reverse strand, counting down.
CTTGTGTGAGATTTGTAACCAGCAAGCTCTTCATCCTTGTGTGAGATTTGTAACCAGCAAGCTATTCATCCTTGTGTGAGATTTGTAACCAGCAAGCTCTTCATCCTTGTGTGAGATTTGTAACCAGCAAGCTCTTCATCATTGTGTGAGATTTGTAACCAGCAAGCTCTTCATCCTTGTATGAGATTTGCAACCAGCAAGCTCATCATCGTTGTGTGAGATTTGTAACCCTCAAGCTCTACATCCTTGTGTGAGATTTGTAACCAGCAAGCTCTTCGTCCATGTGTGAGATTTGTAACCAGCAAGCTCTTCATCCTTGTGTGAGATTTGTAACCAGCAAGCTCTTCATCTTTGTGTGAGATTTGTTACCAACAAGCTCTTCATCCTTGTGTGAGATTTGCAACCAGCAAGCTCTTCATCCTTGTGTGAGATTTGCAGCCAGCAAGCTCTTCATCCTTGTGTGAGATTTGTAACCAGCAAGCTCTTCATCCTTGTGTGAGATTTGTAACCAGCAAGCTCTTCATCCTTGTGTGAGATTTGTAACCAGCAAGCTCTTCATCCTTGTGTGAGATTTGTAACCAGCAAGCTCTTCATCCTTGTGTGAGATTTGTAACCAGCAAGCTCCTCATCCTTGTGTGAGATTTGTAACCAGTAAGCTCTTCATCCTTGTATGAGATTTGTAACCAGCAAGCTCTTCATCCTTGTATGAGATTTGTAACCAGCAACCTCTTTATCCTTGTGTGAGATTTGCAACCAGCAAGGTCCTCATCCTTTTGTGAGATTTGTAACCAGCAAGCGCCTCATCCTTGTGTGAGATTTGTAACCAGCAAGCTCTTCATCCTTGTGTGAGATTTGTAACCAGCAAGCTCTTCATCCTTGTGTGAGATTTGTAACCAGCAAGCTCTTCATCCTTGTGTGAGATTTGTAACCAGCAAGCTCTTCATCCTTGTGTGAGATTTACAACCAGCAAGCTATTCACCCTTGTGTGAGATTTGTAACCAGCAAACTCTTCATGCTTGTGTGAGATTTGTAACCAGCAAGCTCCTCATCCTTGTGTGAAATTTTCAACCAGCAAGCTCTTCATCCTTATGTGAGATTTGTAACCAGCAAGCTCTTCATCCTTTTGTGAGATTTGCAACCATCAAGCTCTTCATCCTTGTGTGAGATTTGCAACCAGCAAGCTTTTTATCCTTGTGTGAGATTTGTAACCAGCAAGCTCTTCATCCTTGTGTGAGCTTTGTAACCAACAAGCTCTTCATTATTGTGTGAGATTTGTAACCAGCAAGCTCTTCATCCTTGTGTGAGATTTGCAACCATCAAGCTCTTCATCCTTGTGTGAGATTTGTTACCAGCAAGCTCTTCATCCTTGTGTGAGATTTGTAACCAGCAACCTCTTCATCCTTGTGTGAGACTTGCAACCAGCAAGCTCTTCATCCTTGTGTGAATTTTGTAACCAGCAGGTTCTTCATCCTTGTGTGAGACTTGCAACCAGCAAGCTCTTCATTCTTGTGTGAGATTTGTAACCAGCAAGCTCTTCATCCTTGTGTGAGATTTGCAACCAGCAAGCTCTTCATCCTTGTGTGAATTTTGTAACCAGCAAGCTCTTCATCCTTGTGTGAGACTTGCAACCAGCAAGCTCTTCATCCTTGTGTGAGATTTGTAACCAGCAAGCTCTTCATCCTTGTGTGAGATTTGTAACCAGCAAACTCTTCATCCTTGTGTGAGATTTGTAACCAGCAAGCTCCTCATCTTTGTGTGAGGTTTGTAACCAGCAAGCTCCTCATCATTGTGTGAGATTTGTAACCAGCAAGCTCCTCATCGTTGTGTGAGATTTGTAACCAGCAAGCTCTTCATCCCTTTGTGAGATTTTCAACCAGCAAGCTCTTCATCCTTGTGTGATATTTGTTACCAGCAAGCTCTTCATCCTTGTGTGAGATTAGCAACCAGCAAGCTCTTCATCCTTGTGTGAGATTTGTATCCAGCAAGCTCTTCATCCTTGTGTGAGATTTGTAACCAGCAAGCTCTTCATCCTTGTGTGAGATTTGTAACCAGAAAGCTCCTCATCCTTGTGTGAGATTTGCAACCAGCAAGCTCTTCATCCTTGTGTGAGATTTGTAACCAGCAAGCTCCTCATCCTTGCGTGAGATTTATAACCAGCAAGCTCTTCATCCTTGTGTGAGATTTGTTACCAGCAAGCTCTTCATCTTTGTGTGAGATTTGTAACCAGCAAGCTCTTCATCCTTGTGTGAGATTTTTAACCAGCAAGCTCTTCATCATTGTGTGAGATTTGTAACCAGCAAGCTCTTCATCCTTGTATGAGATTTGTAACCAGCAAGCTCATCATCGTTGTGTGAGATTTGTAACCCTCAAGCTCTACATCCTTGTGTGAGATTTGTAACCAGCAAGCTCTTCGTCCTTGTGTGAGATTTGTAACCAGCAAGCTTTTCATCCTTGTGTGAGATTTGTAACCAGCAAGCTCTTCATCTTGGTGTGAGATTTGTTACCAACAAGCTCTTCATCCTTGTGTGAGATTTGCAACCAGCAAGCTCTTCATCCTTGTGTGAGATTTGCAGCCAGCAAGCTCTTCATCCTTGTGTGAGATTTGTAACCAGCAAGCTCTTCATCCTTGTGTGAGATTTGTAACCAGCAAGCTCCTCATCCTTGTGTGAGATTTGTAACCAGCAAGCTCTTCATCCTTGTGTGAGATTTGTAACCAGCAAGCTCTTCATCCTTGTGTGAGATTTGAAACCAGCAAGCTCCTCATCCTTGTGTGAGATTTGTAACCAGTAAGCTCTTCATCCTTGTATGAGATTTGTAACCAGCAAGCTCTTCATCCTTGTATGAGATTTGTAACCAGCAACCTCTTTATCCTTGTGTGAGATTTGCAACCAGCAAGGTCCTCATCCTTTTGTGAGATTTGTAACCAGCAAGCTCCTCATCCTTGTGTGAGATTTGTAACCAGCAAGCTCTTCATCCTTGTGTGAGATTTGTAACCAGAAAGCTCCTCATCCTTGTGTGAGATTTGCAACCAGCAAGCTCTTCATCCTTGTGTGAGATTTGTAACCAGCAAGCTCCTCATCCTTGCGTGAGATTTATAACCAGCAAGCTCTTCATCCTTGTGTGAGATTTGTTACCAGCAAGCTCTTCATCTTTGTGTGAGATTTGTAACCAGCAAGCTCTTCATCCTTGTGTGAGATTTTTAACCAGCAAGCTCTTCATCATTGTGTGAGATTTGTAACCAGCAAGCTCTTCATCCTTGTATGAGATTTGTAACCAGCAAGCTCATCATCGTTGTGTGAGATTTGTAACCCTCAAGCTCTACATCCTTGTGTGAGATTTGTAACCAGCAAGCTCTTCGTCCTTGTGTGAGATTTGTAACCAGCAAGCTTTTCATCCTTGTGTGAGATTTGTAACCAGCAAGCTCTTCATCTTGGTGTGAGATTTGTTACCAACAAGCTCTTCATCCTTGTGTGAGATTTGCAACCAGCAAGCTCTTCATCCTTGTGTGAGATTTGCAGCCAGCAAGCTCTTCATCCTTGTGTGAGATTTGTAACCAGCAAGCTCTTCATCCTTGTGTGAGATTTGTAACCAGCAAGCTCCTCATCCTTGTGTGAGATTTGTAACCAGCAAGCTCTTCATCCTTGTGTGAGATTTGTAACCAGCAAGCTCTTCATCCTTGTGTGAGATTTGAAACCAGCAAGCTCCTCATCCTTGTGTGAGATTTGTAACCAGTAAGCTCTTCATCCTTGTATGAGATTTGTAACCAGCAAGCTCTTCATCCTTGTATGAGATTTGTAACCAGCAACCTCTTTATCCTTGTGTGAGATTTGCAACCAGCAAGGTCCTCATCCTTTTGTGAGATTTGTAACCAGCAAGCTCCTCATCCTTGTGTGAGATTTGTAACCAGCAAGCTCTTCATCCTTGTGTGAGATTTGTAACCAGCAAGCTCTTCATCCTTGTGTGAGATTTGTAACCAGCAAGCTCTTCATCCTTGTGTGAGATTTGTAACCAGCAAGCTCTTCATCCTTGTGTGAGATTTGCAACCAGCAAGCTCTTCACCCTTGTGTGAGATTTGTAACCAGCAAGCTCTTCATGCTTGTGTGAGATTTGTAACCAGCAAGCTCCTCATCCTTGTGTGAAATTTTCAACCAGCAAGCTCTTCATCCTTATGTGAGATTTGTAACCAGCAAGCTCTTCATCCTTGTGTGAGATTTGCAACCATCAAGCTCTTCATCCTTGTGTGAGATTTGCAACCAGCAAGCTTTTTATCCTTGTGTGAGATTTGTAACCAGCAAGCTCTTCATCCTTGTGTGAGCTTTGTAACCAACAAGCTCTTCATTATTGTGTGAGATTTGTAACCAGCAAGCTCTTCATCCTTGTGTGAGATTTGCAACCATCAAGCTCTTCATCCTTGTGTGAGATTTGTTACCAGCAAGCTCTTCATCCTTGTGTGAGATTTGTAACCAGCAAGCTCTTCATCCTTGTGTGAGATTTGTAACCAGCAACCTCTTCATCCTTGTGTGAGACTTGCAACCAGCAAGCTCTTCATCCTTGTGTGAATTTTGTAACCAGCAGGCTCTTCATCCTTGTGTGAATTTTGTAACCAGCAGGCTCTTCATCCTTGTGTGAGACTTGCAACCAGCAAGCTCTTCATTCTTGTGTGAGATTTGTAACCAGCAAGCTCTTCATCCTTGTGTGAGATTTGCAACCAGCAAGCTCTTCATCCTTGTGTGAATTTTGTAACCAGCAAGCTCTTCATCCTTGTGTGAGACTTGCAACCAGCAAGCTCTTCATTCTTGTGTGAGATTTGTAACCAGCAAACTCTTCATCCTTGTGTGAGATTTGTAACCAGCAAACTCCTCATCCTTGTGTGAGGTTTGTAACCAGCAATCTCCTCATCATTGTGTGAGATTTGTAACCAGCAAGCTCCTCATCGTTGTGTGAGATTTGTAACCAGCAAGCTCTTCATCCCTTTGTGAGATTTTCAACCAGCAAGCTCTTCATCCTTGTGTGAGATTTTTTACCAGCAAGCTCTTCATCCTTGTGTGAGATTTGCAACCAGCAAGCTCTTCATCCTTGTGTGAGATTTGTATACAGCAAGCTCTTCATCCTTGTGTGAGATTTGTAACCAGCAAGCTCTTCATCCTTGTGTGAGATTTGTAACCAGAAAGCTCCTCATCCTTGTGTGAGATTTGCAACCAGCAAGCTCTTCATCCTTGTGTGAGATTTGTAACCAGCAAGCTCCTCATCCTTGCGTGAGATTTATAACCAGCAAGCTCTTCATCCTTGTGTGAGATTTGTTACCAGCAAGCTCTTCATCTTTGTGTGAGATTTGTTACCAGCAAGCTCTTCATCCTTGTGTGAGATTTGCAACCAGCAAGCTCTTCATCCTTGTGTGAGATTTGCAGCCAGCAAGCTCTTCATCCTTGTGTGAGATTTGTAACCAGCAAGCTCTTCATCCTTGTGTGAGATTTTTAACCAGCAAGCTCTTCATCCTTGTGTGAGATTTGTAACCAGCAAGCTCTTCATCCTTGTGTGAGATTTGTAACCAGCAAGCTCTTCATCCTTGTGTGAGATTTGTAACCAGCAAGCTCCTCATCCTTGTGTGAGATTTGTAACCAGTAAGATCTTCATCCTTGTATGAGATTTGTAACCAGCAAGCTCTTCATCCTTGTATGAGATTTGTAACCAGCAACCTCTTTATCCTTGTGTAAGATTTGCAACCAGCAAGGTCCTCATCCTTTTGTGAGATTTGTAACCAGCAAGCTCCTCATCCTTGTGTGAGATTTGTAACCAGCAAGCTCTTCATCCTTGTGTGAGATTTGTAACCAGCAAGCTCTTCATCCTTGCGTGAGATTTGCAACCAGCAAGCTCTTCACCCTTGTGTGAAATTTGTAACCAGCAAGCTCTTCATGCTTGTGTGAGATTTGTAACCAGCAAGCTCCTCATCCTTGTGTGAAATTTTCAACCAGCAAGCTCTTCATCCTTATGTGAGATTTGTAACCAGCAAGCTCTTCATCCTTGTGTGAGATTTGCAACCATCAAGCTCTTCATCCTTGTGTGAGATTTGCAACCAGCAAGCTTTTTATCCTTGTGTGAGATTTGTAACCAGCAAGCTCTTCATCCTTGTGTGAGCTTTGTAACCAACAAGCTCTTCATCATTGTGTGAGATTTGTGACCAGCAAGCTCTTCATCCTTGTGTGAGATTTGCAACCATCAAGCTCTTCATCCTTGTGTGAGATTTGTTACCAGCAAGCTCTTCATCCTTGTGTGAGATTTGTAACCAGCAAGCTCTTCATCCTTGTGTGAGATTTGTAACCAGCAACCTCTTCATCCTTGTGTGAGACTTGCAACCAGCAAGCTCTTCATCCTTGTGTGAATTTTGTAACCAGCAGGCTCTTCATCCTTGTGTGAGACTTGCAACCAGCAAGCTCTTCATTCTTGTGTGAGATTTGTAACCAGCAAGCTCTTCATCCTTGGGTGAGATTTGCAACCAGCAAGCTCTTCATCCTTGTGTGAATTTTGTAACCAGCAAGCTCTTCATCCTTGTGTGAGCTTTGTAACCAACAAGCTCCTCATCATTGTTTGAGATTTGTAACCAGCAAGCTCCTCATCGTTGTGTGAGATTTGTAACCAGCAAGCTCTTCATCCCTTTGTGAGATTTTCAACCAGCAAGCTCTTCATCCTTGTGTGAGATTTGCAACCAGCAAGCTCTTCATCCTTGTGTGAGATTTGTATCCAGCAAGCTCTTCATCCTTGTGTGAGATTTGTAACCAGCAAGCTCTTCATCCTTGTGTGAGATTTGTAACCAGCAAGCTCCTCATCCTTGTGTGAGATTTGCAACCAGCAAGCTCTTCATCCTTGTGGGAGATTTGTAACCAGCAAGCTCCTCATCCTTGCGTGAGATTTATAACCAGCAAGCTCTTCATCCTTGTGTGAGATTTGTTACCAGCAAGCTCTTCATCCTTGTGTGAGATTTGCAACCAGCAAGCTCTTCATCCTTGTGTGAGATTTGCAGCCAGCAAGCTCTTCATCCTTGTGTGAGATTTGTAACCAGCAAGCTCTTCATCCTTGTGTGAGATTTGTAACCAGCAAGCTCTTCATCCTTGTGTGAGATTTGTAACCAGCAAGCTCTTCATCCTTGTGTGAGATTTGTAACCAGCAAGCTCTTCATCCTTGTGTGAGATTTGTAACCAGCAAGCTCCTCATCCTTTTGTGAGATTTGTAACCAGCAAGCTCTTCATCCTTGTATGAGATTTGTAACCAGCAAGCTCTTCATCCTTGTATGAGATTTGTAACCAGCAACCTCTTTATCCTTGTGTGAGATTTGTAACCAGCAAGGTCCTCATCCTTTTGTGAGATTTGTAACCAGCAAGCTCCTCATCCTTGTGTGAGATTTGTAACCAGCAAGCTCTTCATCCTTGTGTGAGATTTGTAACCAGCAAGCTCTTCATCGTTGTGTGAGATTTGTAACCAGCAAGCTCTTCATCCTTGTGTGAGATTTGCAACCAGCAAGCTCTTCACCCTTGTGTGAGATTTGTAACCAGCAAGCTCTTCACCCTTGTGTGAGAGTTGTAACCAGCAAGCTCCTCATCCTTGTGTGAAATTTTCAACCAGCAAGCTCTTCATCCTTATGTGAGATTTGTAACCAGCAAGCTCTTCATCCTTGTGTGAGATTTGTAACCAGCAAGCTCTTCATCCTTGTGTGAGATTTGTAACCAGCAAACTCTTCATCCTTGTGTGAGATTTGTAACCAGCAAGCTCCTCATCCTTGTGTGAGATTTGTAACCAGCAAGCTCCTCATCATTGTGTGAGATTTGTAACCAGCAAGCTCCTCATCGTTGTATGAGATTTGTAACCAGCAAGCTCTTCATCCCTTTGTGAGATTTTCAACCAGCAAGCTCTTCATCCTTGTGTGAGATTTGTTACCAGCAAGCTCTTCATCCTTGTGTGAGATTTGCAACCAGCAAGCTCTTCATCCTTGTGTGAGATTTGTATCCAGCAAGCTCTTCATCCTTGTGTGAGATTTGTAACCAGCAAGCTCTTCATCCTTGTGTGAGATTTGTAACCAGCAAGCTCCTCATCCTTGTGTGAGATTTGTAACCAGCAAGCTCTTCATCCTTGTGTGAGATTTGTAACCAGCACTCTCCTCATCCTTGCGTGAGATTTATAAGCAGCAAGCTCTTCATCCTTGTGTGAGATTTGTTACCAGCAAGCTCTTCATCCTTGTGTGAGATTTGCAACCAGCAAGCCCTTCATCCTTGTGTGAGATTTGCAGCCAGCAAGCTCTTCATCCTTGTGTGAGATTTGCAACCATCAAGCTCTTCATCCTTGTGTGAGATTTGCAACCATCAAGCTCTTCATCCTTGTGTGAGATTTGCAACCAGCAAGTTCTTCATCCTTGTGTGAGATTTGCAACCAGCAAGCTCTTCATCCTTGTTTGAGTTTTGTAACCAGCAAGCTCTTCATCCTTGTCTGAGTTTTGTAACCAGCAAGCTCTTCATCCTTGTGTGAGATTTGCAACCAACAAGCGTTCCCCACCTCTCCTCTGGGAAGAAACAAACAGTACAATTCAGATTTTGCCAACATGTTATCTGACTATTTATTTATCCAGTGCATAAAATAAATAGTTTGCACATTAATCCTGGCACAAAGAATTCTATTAAACTCGCTTCCTCTAAACATTGTTTAATTCTTATTCCCCTTCTGCAGAAAAGCCCCCTCTCCCCGAGGCCCCAGACTCTCATCCTGTCGTATAAAAGACGTTGAAAAGTAAATGAACGTCAAGACCAAAGTATAATTACAGCCATTAGTAAAACAAATCCAACAATTTACCAATCACTGTGTCTCTTCACCATCAATTATATCCAGAAAACATCAAGTTTAACAATAGCTGAAATAAAAAAGTGCTTCTTTTCAGCAGCCGGTGGCGGTTATGCGGCTGCTGACCCATCGGCACCAAATCTTTTAGGATTATTTCAATAAAAGAAGAAAGGTTACGTCCCTCCCCGGGGCTGCGTTCGGAGCACTTGGTTTGACACATTTCTTTATTTTTTTTTGTGTAATTTATGGTGGGAAGAACACATGAAATGTTAGTGTAATAAATGCCTAATAATTATCATCATCATCGCCATTTCTTACATGTAAAGGAAAGGCAAAAAAAACATTGTCACAACTGCGGGGAAACACTGCTCAGAAGACTCAGAATTAATGGAGACTCCTACTATTCAGGGGAAAGTAAGGACCAGAAGTCAAGGTGCGGAGGCTGCAAGAATTACATATAGGTTGTAACTGGGCTACCAGAACAGTATGGAAATCAGCTGCAGATGTGACATGTGAATGGGGCACTAATGCTCCTTGTAGACACCCTCGAAAAAAAAACAACTCAACTATGGAATTTGGGAGGATTTTTAGGACTTGTTTTGCTAAAGACCTATGAGAAGACCATTGATGATGATGTAGCTATAGGAGCTAAAGAGATACAAAGGGGGCTTAAAAGACCCTCTGCCACAAAATATTTCATACATGGTATTGCATATTTCAGCTTTCTCTAAAATCATTCAGCACTCAGACATTGTGGGAGAATTAACTGTTATACAAACATGCATCATCACAACATGACATGATGCTAGCAGCAAACAATGGGCTAACCAGCAGCAGGTGCAAGTAATATGAACTGACTCTAAATAGTTTGTGATGCTTATGGCAAACGATGAGTTAGTCAACATGTCTGAGGGTTTGTAGAAATCGCAAGAGTTTACAAAGTTGAATGTTATATAGTATGAACAGTCTCTAGGGGAAGAACGCCCCTAAATTAATCTGAGAGGTCACACAGTACAGTCTACAGATTCACATATAAATTAGTGACAACATTTAACACAGCACAATCTGCTCCTGGGATTAAACCTGCAGCTGGTCTATACTGCACCACATTGTAGTTTGGGTAAGACCTAGATCAACCATGAAAGTAGAGATGAGGAGAAAATAAGAAAGCAGTGACCAGATATAAGATGGATGAAACTGATTGCAGGAATTTTTAACCACATATTGATTGGCTCAGAGACCAAAAACAGGACATTCATGGATTTTACAGTAGATTTCTTGGTTCAGGTTATACAATTGTTAGGCTCACACGGTGAGGTCGATTCACAGAGTTGTAAGTCAGGATGGACATATGGACCCCACCTGATGAAGACTGCTTAGACCGTCGAAACGCGTTGTGGCAGTGGCATTGGAGGAAGAATAAAGGTCGGTTATTATCTATTTACTTGTCCAGTATTCCTTTGGCGCTCCCGGAGACCGCTGTACCATTGTTTACAGGATGGACATATGGACCCAGGACATTTGTTTAGCAGACACGTGAAACGGCGAGTGAAGACTTGGACAACAGGTTATGCCGGATGGCAGATCAGCAAGGGAGGTAGGACACAATGGAAGCCATAGAACCAAAGGGACAGATGGAGAGGAAACGGACGGCCTGAAGCAACACACAGATGTAAGTAGCAAAGTCTACAGCAGGTAGCAACATAATGTGACAACATTAATAATAGTTTATGAGGCTTACCTCAAATGATGGGTTAGCCAGAGCAGATGCATGTTATAGAATCCACAGCAGATTATAACATGGTGAGAACAGTCTCTAATAATAATTCATGATGCTAGCAGCAAACAATAGATTAACCAGCAACAGATGAGAGTAACATGAACTGACTCTATGCAGTTCGTGAGGCTTATGGCATATGATGAGTTAACCTGCAGGTCTGCGGGTTTGTAGAAATCACAAGAGTTTACAAAAAAGAATGTTGCATAATATTAACAGTCTCTAAGTATGAGTTCAAGAAGCAAAAGTCAAATTATGGGTTAACCAGCCGGCCTTGTGGAGCCGTAGATGCCAGCTTAAATAATCACAGAAGTCTAAGGTGATAAAAGCAACAGAAGAAACTAAATGTCGGCAGACTCCAAACATATAGCAGCTGAAGACAGTACTGCCCTAATGTTGGACAGGGGGATGTCCAACTGGGCCTTAAAAGGCCTAAGGAGATGATATCACTGACACATGCAGGGCAGCTTGTCAAGCCCAACGTGGAGCACAGAAAAAGGAGCTATCCATAGGGGAAAGGAGCGGAGCCCTGACCAGCTGAGACAAGGGTGTAAAAACAATAAAGTAATAGAAAATGATCCATCCTCTTGGAATTTGGTGAAGACTAAACAAACTCCAGAAAAGAAGAGGCACAATGTCAAAGCTATTTATATGGGGTGGACTGGAGGTTTAGGGCTGTTTTATAGATTGTCGGGGGGCGCTTTGCATACATTTTAGTTATTAATACATAGTTGTGGCTTTGTGTTGGTTTTTCTCGCTTCATCCGGCATATAATAACACGTTTCGCGCTGTGCCGGGTGTTAGTGATTTGTTCTGCTGAAATAACACTAGGTGCTATGTTTACAAGCCGAGCGAGACAAATAATGTGGAGTTTTCAACTACTGGGGTATTTTCATTGTTCACAGCTCCAAGACTGAATTAAAATGTAGACGAATCCAAGACTACAAGTTATAAGGGTCTGAAGCAGAAGTACAGTCGGAGACATTGCCTTAGAGTTTAAGTATTATGGGTAACTCTATGGAGCACATCTAGATCTTGGAGACTTTGGCATGTGATTGACGGCATGTAATGAGCACACAGTTGCACCAAAACTTTGCAAAATGATGCACACCATGAATTAGAAGTAAGAGCTTACATAGAAAAGTATTTTATCTCACCCCACTGATGGATCAAAAGCTACACTGCTCTGTACTGCTGTATGATGTCCTCCATGCCACTGCTTTTATTAAGTGTTTTATCTCTTCCCAGAGCTGAATTCACATCTACACTGCACAGTACTGCTGTATGATGTTCTCTATACCGCTGCGTATAGTGTTTTATCTCTTCCCAAAGCTGAATTCACGTCTACACTGCACAGTACTGCTGTATGATGTTCTCTATACCGCTGCGTATAGTGTTTTATCTCTTCCCAAAGCTGAATTCACGTCTACACTGCACAGTACTACTGTATGATGTTCTCCATACCACTGTTTCTAGTGTTTTATCTCTTCCCAGAGATTAATTCACATCTACACTGCACAGTACTGCTGTATGATGTTCTCCATACCGCTGCTTCTAGTGATTTATCTGTTCCCAAAGCTGAATTCACATCTACACTCCTCAGTACTGCTGTATGATGTTCTCAATACCACTGTTTCTAGTGTTTTATCTCTTCCCAGAGATGAAATCACATCTACACTGCACAGTACTGCTGTATGATGCTCTCCATACCACTGTTTCTAGTGTTGTATCTATTCCCAAAGCTGAATTCACATCTACACTGCTCTCTACTGCTGTATGATGTTCTCCATACCACTGTTTCTAGTGTTTTATCTCTTCCCAGAGATTAATTCACATCTACACTGCTCAGTACTGCTGTATGATGTTCTCCATACCGCTGCTTCTAGTGATTTATCTGTTCCCAGAGCTGAATTCACATCTACACTCCTCAGTACTGCTGTATGATGTTCTCAATACCACTGTTTCTAGTGTTTTATCTCTTCCCAGAGCTGAATTCACATCTACACTGCACAGTACTGCTGTATGATGTTCTCCATACCGCTGCTTCTAGTGATTTATCTGTTCCCAGAGCTGAATTCACATCTACACTGCACAGTACTGCTGTATGATGTTCTCAATACCACTGTTTCTTGTGTTGTATCTATTCCCAAAGCTGAATTCACATCTACACTGCACAGTACTGCTGTATGACGTTCTCCATACCATTGTTTCTAGTGTTTTATCTATTCCCAAAGCTGAATTCACATCTACACTGCTCAGTAATGCTGTATGATGTTCTCCATACCACTGTTTCTAGTGTTTTATCTCTTCCCAGAGATGAATTCACATCTACACTGCTCAGTACTGCTGTATGATGTTCTCCATACCGCTGCTTCTAGTGATTTATCTGTTCCCAGAGCTGAATTCACATCTACACTGCACAGTACTGCTGTATGATGTTCTCAATATCACTGTTAATAAGTATTTTATCTCTTCCCAGAGCTGAATTCACATTTACACTGCTCAGTACTGCTGTGCGATGTCCTTCATGCTGCTTCTGCTTTCTAATAAGTGTTTTAACTCAACTCAAATGCAGAGACCAGACCGGACACTAAGTTTTGCCTCCAGGAATGAATGGCCTGGCATTTGTTTGCCCTTACACCCTTTTGATTAAATTTTCCACACTCTTGTGCTTCATCTAGAGATGGAAGTCCCAAAGAAGTTCTCAAAATGTCCCTCTCTTTAAAAGCCCCGTAGCAGCGGCCTCGTCTTCCATTGTATGCCAGCTGCTTCCATGTTGACTGGCCCACATGTTGGACTATGTACTGTTGAAGTTTTAGTCGAACCAACATCTGGAGCCACAACCTGGTTGAACTAAATACTGTGCCTCAACAATATCAAATCCAGTAACAAAAAAATCCTGCTGAAGCTCGTTGGCTACGTGATTGTCCTCAAAGACTACAGAAAGGACATGGGATACTCTAAGAACATGTCTGAAAGGGGCTGTTGTACAACAAGTAAACCCCATGCATTTCCCTTCTTCAGAGGAAGCCAATGGGAACCAGCACAAAGAAATCAAAAGAACAGGAAGCGATAAAGAAGAAAACACGAGTCTTCCATCAACTTCAAAAAAGAAAGATGAGACACGGAGTGAACAAAAAAAACTACAAAGACAAGAACAAATTATGTAATCAAATAAAGTCAACAAAACTGAGAACGCGGAGACAAAAGAAATATATCACCACCGAGGATAATGGTGTCTCCCGTGTCATCTCTGTGGGAAAGTTGGTGGAGATAGGGAAGAGTTGACCTCCTAAATACTTTCTTTACTGCAGTAATAAATGTCACTTGGAGAGGTCAAGAAGAAGAGACGCCCTAAGTGGTTGCTACAGCAAACTTTCCATCAATAGTGCAAGTGAATCTAAGAAACTTTGTAATACATCGTATAAGAGAAAACTGCTTCTCAGTCAGAGAGATGAAACCTGGTGACAAATTCTAATTAAAGATAGATCCTGAAGAAAGTAACGAAAAAAATGCAGGAGACACATCATATATTGCCTAGAATTAGCGTTATTCCTCATACACCTCAACTGAGAAATCACCTGGTCAATGTAGATAACTCTCCAAACCCAGAGGACTATAGACACCAAGGTATCGTGAAAAAGTCAGCACCACCTGCCTTCACCCAGAGATCTGCCGCATCTTGATTGACATGTTAGAAGCTTTTCTCCCATATGCCACCTCTTGGTTCCCTTACTTTACGCCAGAATTTTACATTATTCATAAATTTGGTGATTTTTTTTTCACATTTTTTGGCCTCCAATTATCACATTTTTTAAGACACTTTTAAAAAGTTTTGGAAAGTATCAGAAATTCTACACTAACTTTTCTAATGTGATTTTGCACCAGAATTCTGTGAAGTCTTCTCCATTCTTTGCCGGCAGAGGAGAAATCACATCCTTAATCCTCTTGTCTTCCACTCATGTGAAGTTCCTCTACATGGACACCTTAGTTTTACCGGCCGTCCGTGCCAAGTTCTCACAGGAGCCGTCATCCATGACAGTCCCCATGCTGAAGGTGTCATTTCCATCCTATGATTGGGTACTGGGGAGCCGGACCAAAAACAGGACGCCATGTTTTATTTATTAGAGAGAAGCGGCTCAGCAGAACTGAGAAAAAATGGACGGCTCTATCCCAAATACTCAAATGTCTTAAAATATTCAGAAGCGAGAGACAAAGCAGACCCCGGGACATATGGCTGGTAGGATGTAAGTGTGAGTCACCGAGGGAGGAGAAGAATAAGTGAGTGATTGTGCGTATGTACGGTACGCTGGCTGGAGACCACGGGCAGAGGGTGGTACTGGTGATGTGATGCCATACAGAACCCAAGATGGTGCAGGACTTACCTGTTATCGATAACCAGTGAATAAATGATGGGAGGATATCCGGGCTCTAACGTCAATAAGAGTCCCCGAAGGCGACCGCTGTGCACGTTACAAACAGCAGCAGATACAATGGATGATGGTGGGGTTCTCCTCCAAGGGTGGACACTAAGGTGTCGATATCTCCTGTGCATTCAACATTGCACACCCCCAAGCCTCCAATCTATAATGCAATCACTCCACATGAGGCATCAACATCCAGTACTCTACAAGGTCCTCACCCATTAGTGAAGCAGGGTAACACCACAGACAACTGCAGACCTTCCCGCCAGGTCCACCAGGGAACTAATCCAGACCTACAATGGTTCCCTGGAAATGCAAGAGCATGCTGAAAACTGGACTACATGGCTGCAGATTCCAGTCCCTACACAACCTCACCATGAGATGACTGACCGACTCAGCTCTAACCTGGGCCGTCAACTATTTGTAACCTGACTTTTTGGTGTGTGCACAGGAGTAGAGAATTCCCAACCTCGCTGACCACTATGGAGAATTACATGTGTGTAAAAATGGAAAGTCATAGCAAGTAAAGTGAACCAGGCAGAAATACAGCAAGAAAGACAGTGCGCTATAATATAGGAACAAACCCATTCATACTCGACAGGCCAAGAACTTCTCTGTCCTCCATCTTCATCCATACACACTAATATGGAGTCGCTCCCCAGCAAATGGCTCCTGCTCTTCCGGGAAGGATTTCTACAAGGTTTTGGAGGAGTCTGTGGGAATTTTCTTCCCTTCATCCAGAAGAGCATTTGTGCTATTGTAGACGAGGCCGGTCATATTTTTCCACCAAACTTCCCCTCCATACCTCCATACTTGTACGCTGGGCACATTCATGGGGAACACAAAAGGGTAAACACCAAACTGTTCCCACAAAGCTGAAGCTACAATTGTCCACAATGTCTGCTGAAGATGAAGATTTCTCTTCCCTGAAACTGAGGTTCCAAGGTTCACAGAATAACAGCCCATAGCATCATCCTCCTCCACCATCTGTACCCCGGCACAATGCAGTCAGGAGGTAACGTCCTCCTGGAATCACCAGGCTCCTAGTTTCTAATAGCTCTACAGGGATCTGCTCATCAGTGGCCAGAAAATTCCTATAAAAGTCCAGTCTTGGGAATGCGGGGTGGGGTAGATTTTCCTGCCATCTTACGATGCAGAAGGACTCCGTGGCCATGACTTTATCTCTATTTTTACACGATCTTTTTTTACTGTAACCACACTTCTAAATAATCTTTCTAATTGTTTCACTCTGTGAGATCGGGGCTAAATAGTTTCCATAACAAATTGGTGGAGAATGCGGGCGCGCACTTTGTGATTGGCTTAAAAGCAATGTACAGACAAAAGGAGGCAGCTGATTCCCAAGAAAAATATCAGAGACCTTTTTAACCTTGTCAGCAATGAAGGCCAGAAGTCAGAGCTGATGCCTTTAGTGGTGCCTGAGATTATGCAATCGTGATTTATCACTCCACAGAACAAGATTCGCCTGCTTCAGAGTCCAGTGATGGTGGCTTTATACCTCTCCATCTGGCGCTGCGGCCTCTATTAGTTTGAGAGTTCAGATCTTAGATCGGTATTATCTTAGAGGGTCTAGTTTGGGGTCTCTATTACATTAGGGGTCTGGTCTTGGGTCTGATTGGTTTAAGGGTCATTGCCTGGGACCTATATTAGTGTAGGGGTTCAGGTTGAGGGTCTGTATTACTTTGGGGGGGTGAGTCTGATCTTGGGTCTGGATTAATTTTAGGCATCTAATCAGGTTTCTGCATTACTTTGGGGATCTAGTTTTTTTAACTGTATTAGTTTAATGAAAAAGGCCCAAGAATACAACCAGGAGATCTATTTTTGCTTCATCGACTACAGCAATGCCTTCCATCGAGTTGATCACCAGAAGCTTTGGAATACCATGAAGGATATGGGTGTGCCGAACCATCTGATCGGCCTCATTAGGAACCTTTAGATCACCAAGAAGCAACAGTCCGAACAGAACACAGCGACACGGCATGGTTTAAAGTAGAGCGAGGCATCAGACAAGGCCGCGTCCTGTCACCATTTCTCTTCAATTTATATGCACAAGCTATTTTCAGGAAGGCTGAACTTTGCAAAAAGAAGAAGGAATCAAAATTGCTGGACAAATAATCAAGAATCTTAAATACATAGACGATACAACAATGATAGCAATAAACGTAGATGGAATGAAGGACTTACTTCGAAGGGTCAACATGGAAGGCTCGAACATGGGACTGCTACTCAATACAAAGAAGACAACGATATTGATCACTGCTTGGTACGACCGGGACATATTTGAGATGGACAGTGATGAGCTGGAAGTTGTAAAGGACTTCAACCTACTTGGATCAATGATCACTCAAGATGTAGTGACGACACCGGACGTCAATAGGAGAATAGCCATGGGAAAATCAACAATGAAGTCACTGGACAAGGTCTTCAAATCAAGAAACATTTCACTGGTGAAGAAGACACAGCTCGTACATAGTTTGGTCTTTACTGAAGAAACATACGGATGCGAAACCTGGACGAAAAAAACAAGACAGAAGAAGAATCAATGCCTTCGAAATGTGGTGCTGGAGAAGGATATTATCAGTACCATGGATAGCGAGAAGAACAAACAAATCAATTCTGGGAACAAATCAAGCCAGACATGTCACTCGAAGCAAGGATCACCAATAGTGATGAGTGAGCATGCTCGTTGTTCGAGATTTATGAGCATGCTCGGGCGAGCACCTATTATCTTTAGCGTGCTCCAACGTTAAGTTTTTGTCGCTCCCTGAACATGATTTGCGACTGTTTGACAGCTTTAATACATGTGAGAAATACCTATTTTTCCAGCAATCCTCACATGTATTAAAGCTGTCAAACAGTCGCAAATCATGTTCAGGGAGCTACGAAAACTTAACACCTGAGCACGCTAAAGATAATAGGTGCTCGCCCGAGCATGCTCGTAAATCTCGAGCAACGAGCATGCTCGATCATCACTAATCACCAAGCCAAGACTTGCCTAGTCTGGACACATCATAGGAAGAAAGCAATCACTGGAGAAGGACATCATGGTCGGAAGAACAGAAGGAACAAGGCGAAGAGGAAGATCAGCAACCCGATGACTTGATGCTATCAAGATAACAGCGGAGAAGACCCTGGTGGACCTATCTAGGCTTGCACAAGATCGATCTTCCTACAGAACGTTCATCCATCAAATTACCATGGCTTGAGATCGAGCAGAAGGCCGTTAAAAATAAATAAAGAGTTTAAGATTCTTGGATTGGGGTTTGTATTTGTTTAGGGGGTCTGATCTTGGAACTCTTTTCGTTTAGAAGCTGTGTTCTGGGATCTGTATTATTTTAGGGGGTTTAATCTGCAGGCTTTATTATTTCAGGGGATCTGTTCTGGAGTCTGCATTAGTTTTGAGGGGCTAATGTGGGGTCTGTGTTAGTTTTCAGGGATCTGGTTTGGAGTCTATAAATTTTAGGGGTCTGATCTGGGATCTATTTTATTTTAAGGTTTATGGTCTGAGGACTACATCAGAGGGTCTGTATTAGCTTATGAAGTCTGGTTTGGGGATCTATATTTATGGGATCTTGTGGGTATATTTTAGGGATTTTTGGGGGAGTTATTTGGAGATTCTGTCTGGACTTTCTTTGAATTGGGGATTAATTTGTGATCTTAATTAATATGGAGATGTGTTTTCTGGGTCCATCTTTATTCAGGAGAATGTGGCCTGTTGCGTGGATTACTTTATGAGGTCTGGTCTGGAGTCTATAATAGTTTATTGGGTTCCAGGGTGGACATTTCCTTGCTGTGAGTCCTCGGTGCTCCTGAGCCTCTGCGTCATGGATGCCCAGTCACAGGTGTAATGCAGTGATAAAGCGTAAGCTCGAAGCTCTTGGGCCCCAGTACAAAATCTTTCATTATCCCCTCCCCCATTATGACAAATAAAGTAAATTGCCGTGCGAAAGTTTTAGGTAGATGTGGAAAAATGCTACAGAGTCAGTATGTTGTCAGAAACAGAAGGGTTAATGGTTTATTTTTAATCATTTAATAAAATGCAAAGTGATAGAAGAAAAGAGAAATGAAAATCCCATCAGTATCTGGTGACCGCCCGTCTCCTCCATCATCAGTATCTGATGACCGCCCATCACCTCCATCATCAGTATCTGGTGACAGCCCATCACCTCCATCATCAGTATCTGGTGACCGCCCATCACCTCCATCATCAGTATCTGGTGACCGCCCATCACCTCCATCATCAGTATCTGGTGACAGCCCATCACCTCCATCATCAGTATCTGGTGACAGCCCATCACCTCCATCATCAGTATCTGGTGACAGCCTATCACCTCCATCATCAGTATCTGGTGACTGCCCATCACCTCCATCATCAGTATCTGGTGACAGCCCATCACCTCCATCATCAGTATCTGGTGACCGCCCATCACCTCCATCATCAGTATCTGGTGACCGCCCATCACCTCCATCATCAGTATCTGGTGACCGCCCATCACCTCCATCATCAGTATCTGGTGACCGCCCATCACCTCCATCATCAGTATCTGGTGACCGCCCATCACCTCCATCATCAGTATCTGGTGACCGCCCATCACCTCCATCATCAGTATCTGGTGACAGCCCATCAGCTCCATCATCAGTATCTGGTGACCGCCCATCACCTCCATCATCAGTATCTGGTGACAGCCCATCACCTCCATCATCAGTATTTGGTGACCGCTCGTCTCCTCCATCATCAGTATTTGTTGACTGCCTGTTACCTCCATCATCAGTATCTAGTGACTGCTCGTCACCTCCATCATCAGTATCTGGTGACCACCCGTCACCTCCATCATTAGTATCTGGTGACCGCTCGTCTCCTCCATCATCAGTATCTGGTGACTGCCTGTTACCTCCATCATGAGTATCTGGTGACTGCCCGTCACCTCCATCATCAGTATCTAGTGACTGCTCATCACCTCCATCATCAGTATCTTGTGACCGTCCGTCGCCTCCATCGTCAGTATTTGGTGACCGCCCATTGCCTTCAACATCAGGATCTGGTGACTGCCCGTCGCCTCCATCATCAGTATCTGGTGACTGCCCGTCACCTCCATCATCAGTATCTGGTGACCGCTCGTCTCCTCCATCATCAGTATCTGGTGACTGCCTGTTACCTCCATCATCAGTGACGCGCCCCCTGGGCCGTGGAGTACTCGGAAGCCGGGCCTCTGGTTGCCGGGGGGGATATCACGGTGGCTGGCCCGGTCCATGACCCAGGGCGGTCAGTGAAATGGGGGAATACTTTTAGGCACATCTCTTGAACATTACAGGTGTAACAACATAATAAATATATACAAATATAGAGCGTCCTCAGAGTCTTACAAGTTAATGGTGTCCATCTCACCGGTGAAAGAACATGAGGCACATGAGGGACCCGCCTGAAAACCCTCAACGTAGGCCCTGGGCGTGGCTACAGGGCATAGGTGATCCAGGTGCTGGACCACGTCTTCCGCCACGCCAAACGGGTTTTCGTTCTGTGGTCACTTAAAAGGGCACTCCAGGGAGTGCAACTACATACATAAGAGTTTTTGGGCTGCTCACAGTCCTTAGCCACTGAGTCCTTTATATATACAACCTTACGGGTAATTAATGTTCATATAAATTGTCCAATGTAAGGCAAAACACATCAATAATTAAATACATGAAAGTCACACAAGAATAACATACCCCAGGGGCAACTATTTATACTATAGGTATTTCTACTTATTCACTGAACCTGACAGGGGCCTGGCCTTTGGTGCTACGTGTTGATCTGCGTAGTACGGGAGTGTGGATGGCATCTGTGTCTGCTACCCTGTCAGTTCTACGTGTGGGTAAATTTAACTGCCTTAACCTCTCTATGGGACTGGCAAGCATACCATTGGCTAGGCCTTCTTGCTCTGCTCCAGCCGGGGATTCTTCTTGAGCAGGCTCTTCTGGGGCACTTACAGGTTCTACTTGCTGTGGAGGGTCTTCTGGCTGTTGGTAGAAGTGGATCACAGGTATTATCACTGCTCCTCCTAGTTGGGGCCAATCTGCTGGGATCTCCTAATTCAGTGTGGAGTACTTCTTCTTTAGGCTCCTCCGGTATGATGAGAGGCACTTCTTCCTGGGGCTTTAGCAGACCTGGACACAACTTCAGATGGTCTCTAGATACCGTTGCAGTTGTTCTTCCTCCATCCTTGGTAATTAAACAGGTCTTCCTGTTATCAAATCTTGAATTTAACACAGTGTAGGGTTCCCTCTCCCACTGGTCATCAAATTTGTGGTTTCTTCTTTTTCTCTTTAGCACAACTTCTCCAGGTGCTAAGGGTTCTGCTGGCGCACTCTTGTTGTACTGTGCTTCCTGCTTGTCTCTTACCCTATTCAGACTGTCTTCGACACAGGCTTGTACTCTCCTGCACAGTTCCTGTCGCGTCGTGTCCCAGTCCTCAGTGGACATATCTGCTTCGGGTTCTACTACACCAAGCTCCAGGTCCATGGGCAACTTTCCGGGTCTTGCTCGCATGAGATATCCTGGAGTACAATTGGTGGAACTCACAGGTATGTGGTTGTACAGATCTACCAGGTCAGGTAGCATGTCTGGCCACTGGTTTCTTTCTTCTAGCGGTAAGGTCTTCAATAGGTCGATGACGATGTTATTCATCTTTTCACATAACCGATTGGTTTGGGGGTGGTACGGTGTAGTCCGAATCTTCTTACACCCGTACAGATGGCAGAACTCCTTGAACAATTCGGCTTCAAAGGCAGGGCCTTGATCTGTCAGCACCTGCTCCGGGTATCCATGGGGCCTGCAGAAGTACGCCTGAAACGTCTTCGCCGCAGTTTCTGCCGTCAGATCTTTGACGGGGGCGACCACTAGGAACCGGGAGTAGTGATCCACAATGGTCAGGGCATAGGAATATCCTGACCTGCTGGGTGACAGCTTGACATGATCCAGGGCCACGATCTCCAAGGGTCGAGTTGTCTTGATGGTTTGCAGGGGTGCATTCTGGCTGCTGTAGTCTTTTCTTCTGAGGCTACAGGGTCCACAATCCCGGCACCATCTCTCTAAGGAACTGCGCATTCCAACCCAATAAAACCGACCTTTCAGCAGGGTTTCTAGCTTCTTCCAGCCAAAGTGTCCTGCTTGATCGTGGTAGGCCTCCAACACCATCTGGATGTTCGTCCTAGGCACTACGATCTGCCATACCATCTCATGAGTCCTGGGGTTGACATACCTTTGGCACAGCTTCTCTCTATAGATGAACAGCCGGCTTCTCTCATTCCACAGTTGCTTGGCTTGAGGAGACGCGTCCTTCTCCAGGGAGGAACCTTCCTGGGTTATCAGCTTCTTGATACGGCTGACAACCGGGTCGCTGTCCTGGGTCTCCTTCCAACTGTGGTGAGGTAAAGGGTTTAGTGTCTTACCACGATACCTCCTGGAGGTGCGCTGCTCGTAGACATCCCATTTCTATGGAAGGCAGGTAGCTCAATCTCCTCCAGGTCATCCACTTCTTCTTCAGTGTCCGACTGGTGAGTAGAGATGAGCGTTGTTCTACTCGAACTGTTCGCCAATCTCAAATTCGAGCTGTTTTGGGCGGTGTTCGAGCAGTTCGGCGAACACGAACAATTTGAGAAAAATTCGGCTGTTCGAGGTTATGTTCGATAACTGTTCGTGCACCAAAATCATAACTGGATTTTTTCTCAGTAATGATGAAAATTAATGTTAATACGCAGTTTGAGTGTACAGCGGGGTGGGGGGAGGGGCAGGGGATGGATCTCTGCAGGAACAATGAAGATCTCCATTTTTTTTTCTCTTTCCCGCATTTGCAGTGGGGAGGTGCAATCTGTCAGCCTATCAGCAGCGCACACACGGAGCGAAGTGCTTTTTTTCACACAAGCAAGGGCATGTGTCATTGGCAGTGTATGTCACATGTCCTTGCCCTATAAGACCAAGCCATTTTCCTCCTTCGCCACCATTTTCTCACTGCTGCAGCTGCGTGTTAGACGGCACCGCTGTTGCTGTGTGCGCTATACCTTGTTAATTTCAAGCCAATTTTCGCACAAATCTACAGATAGCTTGGGAGTAGGGAATAGTTGTAATTGCAGTCCTTTTAAGGACTAGGTTACAGCATTTCCTACGACTTTTATCAGGCAGGTCTGTGCTCTTAAATAGATAGGTTGTGGGAGTAAAGACTAATTGTAATTGGAGTCCTTTTCAGGACTAGGTTACATCAGTTCCTATCAGTTTTTGCCAGGCAGGTCTATGCCAGTGCTGTGCAAGTTTTTTTCACAGCATTTGGCTGAATCTAGCAAAGCTAATCCTTTTTGGCCTATTGCAGAGTGTGTTAGTCAGTGGAGTAGCCTATCTGTGTTGCAAGATATACCACCTGTGTATAGAATACCAATTTTTTTACTGCACCTAGTGAAGTAAAATCTTTTGGGCATAGCATCATTCTATTAGTCCATCTATACTGACCTCCATCAGGTTGCAAATTCAAAATAATTTTTTGTATGCATCTAGCTCTGAAAAAATATTTGGCCTTCTAGCAGTGTGTGGGACTTTCTCTGTTAGTCCATCTATACAGACCTCCATCAGGTTGCAAACTGAATATAATTTTTTTCTGCATCTAGCTCTGAAAAAATATTTGGCCTTCTAGCAGTGTGTGGGACTTGTTCTATTAGTCCACCTATACTGACCTCCATCAGGTTGCAAATTCAAAATAATTTTTTGTATGCATCTAGCTCTGAAAAAATATTTGGCCTTCTAGCAGTGTGTGGGACTTTCTCTGTTAGTCCATCTATACTGACCTCCATCAGGTTGCAAATTGAATATAATTTTTTTCTGCATCTAACCCAGCCAATAGTTTTGGCCTAATACCACAGTTTGGCCACTCAGCTCTGCTCGGTTACCATCCATTGTTTTTTTGTGCAAACAACTCCAGAGTTGTGAATTAGTTAACCACCAAAATGAGTGGAAAAAGGCCTGCTGCTGGTGGAAAGGGGAATAGGCGTGTTGGGAAGGGGAAAAAAGGTTGTGTCCGTGGGGTAGGTGTTAAAGCAACAGTAACATCTGCAGAAGAAAGACCATCTTCCAGCCAAACTAAAATGTCTACTTCTTTTAGCGGACAATGTGATAAGATCCCTTTCTTACGGCCACGCCAATCGCTACAAATTCCAGATGAGGCACAAAAACAGCAGGTGCTTCAACGGATATCAAGTGCTCCTTTAAGTGGGCTCTCCTCCACATCAACTTCAACATCACAAATACTCCAGTCCTCAAAGGTGTCACCCAAATCGCACTTGCTTCCTCACAGCTCCCAAATCTCCAGCTGCCCGTCTGAGTATGAGGTAGAACAGATGGTTGAGTCTGCAGAGCTGTTTACTCATACTATAGCCTGGGAATCAGAGGTCGACTCCAGCGCTTCTGTGAATCCAGACGAGGAAATGATCTGCACTGATGCCCAGAATCTTTATGAGTCGGATCCAGGACCAGACGCAGAAGGTTCTGACCATAATGTAGACCCTCATTCCCAAACTGTAACTCCTGTTGGTGGAGACAATGAGGAAGACGATGATAAGACTCAAATACCTGATTGGAGCGACAACTTTAGTTTTTTGTCAGGGCAGGAACAGGTTGGCTCTGAGGACGATGGGTGTGATAACTCACAGGGTGATGATGATGAGGTCGGAGATCCCACTTACTGTCAACCCACAGTCAGCCAAGAGATGAGGTCAGCAGAGGAGGTGGAGGAGGATGCTAGTGACGACGAGGTCAGGTTGCGCCTTCCTGGATAGAGACGTAGTACTGGAAGCACGTCAACAACTGCATCCTCAAACACAACTCTGCCTCTCACCACAAGTCGTGGTGGCTCTTCAGGTCGCATGGGTGCTAAGCCTTGCATAGCCTGGGCATTTTTTCAGATCGATAAAGATGACCCAACTTGTGTTATCTGTAACATTTGTCAGCAAAAGCTAAGTAGAGGCCAAAAAATACATAGTTTGAGTACTTCATGCATGAACCGGCACATGGACATGAAGCATAAGTTGCAGTGGGAAGCTCAGTGTGCTACAATGCGGCCTAGCCGGCCGGGCCAACCACCGTCTGCCATATCTTGTGCATCCGCGGCCTCTTCATCCTCTGTGACTGGGGGGACAGCAGTCACACCTGTTTTGGGGCGCAGACCTGCCACCTCTTTACCCGCAACAGCCAGCGTGATTGGCAGGTCATCATTTTCTTTGGAGGTGGTAACACCAGTTGGTGTTGAGCGCTGTCCGACATCGATAGCACCACCTTTGGATCAAGGCAACCTAACATGTCCGCCTGCATCTTCCTCACAGACCGGCAGTTTGCCGGGGACACCCTTATCAACCCCGTCTAAGCACAATAGCCAGCCCTCGGTCCCTCAGATGTGGACAAGTAAAAGACCATTTCCTCCTAGCCATGAGAAAGCTAAGAGGTTGAATTTCACCATCTGCAAGCTCTTGGCAACAGAAATGCTGCCTTTCCGCCTGGTGGACACAGAGGATTTTCGAGACCTTATGTCCGTCGCAGTGCCCCAGTACCAGATGCCCAGTCGGCACTACTTCTCAAAGAAAGGTGTGCCTGCGCTCCACCAGCATGTCGCACACAACATCACCGCTTCTTTGAGAAACTCTGTGTGTGACAGGGTGCATTTCACCACAGACACTTGGATGAGTAGGCATGGACAGGGGCGTTACATGTCGCTGACTGGGCACTGGGTAACTATGGTGACAGCAGGACAAGGGGCTGCTGTCCAAGTCTTGCCGTCCCCACGAGTTGTGCGTCAATCCTCTTTATGTCAAAGTTCCTCCACTGCTTCTGCCTCCTCAACCTCCTCTTGGTCTTCCACCTGCACCCAAAGCCTGTCTGGTCATGCCACAAGCTTTCTAACTGCGCAGAAGGGATCCTGCACACCTCCTTACTATGCTGGCAGTAGGGCTCAACGTCATCAGGCGGTTTTTACTTTGAAATGTCTGGGAAATGTGAGTCACACAGCTGAGGAGTTGTGGTCAGCTCTGGAGAACCAATTTCATGAATGGCTGTCTCCACTGGACCTGAAACCAGGGAAGGCCGTGTGCGACAATGCTGCAAACCTGGGTGCGGCCCTTCGCCGGGGCAATGTCACACACGTGCCTTGTATGGCTCACGTGTTGAACCTGGTTGTCCAGCAATTTTTAGCCCACTATCCCAGACTAGATGGCCTTCTGCAGAGGGCACGGTCGCTGTGTGCTCACTTCCGCCGTTCGCATCCCGCAGCTCAGCGACTTACATCTCTACAGAAGTCGTTGGGCCTGCCACTTCACCGGCTAAAATGCGATGTGCCTACCCGGTGGAATTCAACTCTGCACATGTTGCAGCGACTGTGGCAGCACCGACAAGCCCTGGTGCAATACGTTCTGACGTATAGCCTGGGCCAACGAGATTCAGAGGTGGGGCAAATCACGCTGGAGGAGTGGTCTCAGATCAGGGACCTATGCACCCTTCTGCACAGTTTTGAAATGGCGACGAAGATGTTTAGTGCTGATGATGCCATTATCAGCATGACTATTCCGGTGATTTACATGCTGGAGCACATGTTAAACAGAATTCGGAGTCAGGTGGTGGCACAAGAGGAGGTGGAGGAAGTAGAGGAGGAGGAGTTGTATGCGGAAGGGCTAACATCTGCAAGGTCCAGACGGTCGGCAGCACCAAGGCGACAGGCATGTGAGGGTGGGGGAGTTGGTTTTACCAGGGCGCATGGTAGCAGCCAAACTAGTGAGGAAGGTGCAGGAGCCCAGGAAGAAGTGGAGGACGAACTGATGGAAGACTCATCAGATGAGGGAGACCTTGATCACATTTCTGTTGTGCGAGGTTGGGGGGAGAGGACAGAGGAAGGAAGCATGATTGTTACCTCGCCACCAACACAACAGGGACTTGGTGCTCCTGGATGCGCAACACACATGAGTGCCTTCTTGCTGCACTACCTGCAACATGACCCTCGAATTGTGAGAATTAGAAATAATCCTGACTACTGGGTTGCCACACTGTTAGATCCCCGGTACAAAAGTAAATTTGCAGAAATTATTCCTGCCATAGAAAGGGATGCACGCATGCAGGAGTATCAGCAGAGACTGTTGCAGAATCTTACATGTGCTTTTCCACAAAACACCAGTGGTGCACGTAGTGAATCTCACAGTTCCAACTTGCCAACCGTGGGACCGTCAAGTGTTCAGCACTCAAACCGTAACAGAACCACAGTATCTGCTGGTAACATCAATTTTTCGGAATCATTTCACCACTTTTTTAGCCCATCCTTTGCAAGGCCACAGGAGACAAGAAGTCTGACACATAGTCAACGCCTAGAGACGATGGTACAGGAGTATCTCCAAGTAAACATTGAAGCCACGACTGTGTCACTGGACCCTTGCTCTTTTTGGGCTTCCAATCTGGATAAATGGCCGGAGCTAGCCACTTACGCCTTGGAGATCTTGTCATGCCCCGCAGCCAGCGTTCTGTCTGAACGTGTGTTCAGCGCTGCTGGTGGTGTGCTGACAGATAAGCGCACGCGGCTCTCCACTGATAATGTAGACAGACTCACGTTCATAAAGATGAACAAATCATTAATCCGAAATGACTTTTCTACCCCTGTGTCATCCTGGGGAGAGTAAAAGCTTGATGATTGGTTAAAATCACCCTACCAACCGTTTTAAGCTTTCAAATTACTAATCATGTTTATCTGTATCTTGACTGGAAAATAATTTGGGCTTTGTAGCAGTGTGCAGCACTGATCCTATTAGCCCATCTATAATAAGCTCCACCAGATTTAAAATTAAAAATAATTTTTAGCTGCATCTAGCCCGGAAAATAATTTTGGGGCTCCGAGATGCGCAAGACACATAAGTGCCTTCTTGCTGCACTACCTGCAGCATGACCCTCATATTGTCAGAATTCGAAGTAATCATGACTACTGGGTTGCCACACTCTTAGATCCCCCAAACTTTTCGATCAACCTTTTCATTTTAATAAAGACCAAAAAAATGGTCATTTTTGAAATTATAAGCATTAGCAGGTTGTTAGAAACTGAAATCAAACAGTTTTCAACTCAAAACTTTATTCTAGGTGATGTTACATTTTCACATAGGACCCCTTGTTCGAAAGGAGCTTCTGAACTCTCTCGTCCATTGAATTTGTCAGGTTTTGGATGGTTTCTGCTTCAATTGTTTTGCATGAGGACAGAATACTCTCCCAGAGCTGTTGCTTAGATGTGAACTGCCTCCCGCCATCATAGACACTCCTTTTAATGATGCTCCAAAGGTTCTGAATGGGGTAGAGGTCAGGGGAGCATGGGGGTCACACCATAAGTTTGTCCCCTTTTATGCCCATATCAGCCAGAGATGCAGATGTTTTATGTGCAGCATGAGATGGTGCATTATCATGCAGAAAAATGATCTTGCTGTGAAATACACGGTTCTTCTTCTTGAACCATGGCAGGTAGTGCTGTTTGAGAAAATCCACATACATTATGGAGTTCATCTTTACCCCTTCAGGGATCCTAAAGGGGCCGACAATCTCTCTCCCCATGATTCCAGCCCAAAACATTACTCCACCTCCTCCTTGTTGGCGCTGTAGCCGTGTTTGCGTGGGGTGTCCATCAACCAGCCATCCTCCACTCCATCCATCTGGACCATCGAGCGCTGCACGGCACTCATCCGTGAACAAAACAGTTTTGAAATCAGTCTTCATGTAATGTTTGGCCCACTGGAGCCGTTTCTGCTTGTGTGAAGTGGATAGAGGAGGTCGACAGGATGGCGCATGCACAGCTGCAAACCTCTGAAGGACCCTGCATCTTGTTGTTCGGGGGACGTTGGAGGCACAAGCAGCTTCAAAAACTTGTCTGCTGCTATGACAAGGCTTTTTTGCCGCTGCTCTTTCAACCTGACGTAATTGCCTGTAGGAAAGAGTCCTCAATTTGCCCTTATCAGCACACACACGTGTGTACTGTGAATCAGCTACATACTTCTTGATTGCCAAGACACTTCATCCTGATCATCGCACAATGTTGATTGTAGTCATGCCTTGACCTAAACACTCCACAATTTGTTGCTTCTCAGCAGCCGACACATCCTTTTTCTTTCCCATTTTGGCAGAAAATGTAGGCTGCTTAATAATGTGAGACAGCCTTCTTAAGTAGTCTTGTCTTTCATTGGACACACCTGCCAAACTAATTAGCACAGGTGTCTGCAATTGTTTACTGTGATATAAAGAGCCCTGACACACATCACCATCAATGAGTTTAACTGACAAACAAACAAATTCTTCCCTTATCACTCCTAAACACTTTTTGCATAATAATTTGGAACACAGTGTACATGTGCTTTTCCACAAAACACCAGCGGTTCACGTAGTGAATCTTACAGTTCTAACTTGCCAACCGTGGTCTGTATGGAGTTGTTCAATAAAGGGCCCAAAATTAAGATAACATAGATGGGAGAGGTCTCTATGAATAGGAATTCCTAAGTATTTGATACCCTGTGAGGGCCAGGCAAAGGGAAAGTTGGACTGGATGGAATCCTATATGGATTTGGGGAGGGAGACATCGAGGGCCTCAGACTTCACTGCATTGATTTTAAAATTTTACCATGTAACAAAGTGATCTATTTCAGCCATAACAGCAGGGATGGATATATGTGATTGAGTGATATATACTAGGACATCATCAGCAAATAGAGAGCACTTGTACTCGGTGCCTCCCACCTCAATCCACCTAATATTGGGGTTATGGCGAATTGATGAGAGCAGGTGCTCCGTCACTAGGATGTATAAGAGAGGGGACAGAGGACATCCCTGCCTTGTCCCATTGGTGATTGTGAAAGGTGATGAAAATGTTCTGATGCACCCCCTGGGCCTTGGGACACCCGGAGCCGGACCCTTTTTGGTGGATGCTGGTGGTTGTAGTCTTCGTGGCGGCGATCCGGTTCCGTGGCTCAGGGCGGTCAAACCAGTGGCGGAACTATTTATGTGGTTTTGATGTTTAAATGTCCGACTACGCCACCCGTGGATTGCGGTCAGAGTGAACCGCCGCTGCAGGGCAGACCGCTGAGGCCGGTGTTGTGGGTGCAGCAGAGCGTAGTATAACTCCCCACGGGAGGAGTATAGCCTCAGGGCAGTGTATGCGGAGGATGGGGGTGATGGTGCAGGGCAGCAGCAGTAACGACACGGAGTCAGTGATGCAGTCCAGGGCCTTTACTCACAGTTCTTATTATCCAGACCACGTCTGCAGGTAACGGCTGCCCACGTCGTACTGTGCTCACCAGGTGAGGGGCTCAGACAACTCCCAGATAACTTTGGAGCACTTCACAGGACCCCCTTTGTGTGTCCTTTGTCTGGCCTTTCTTACCAACACTTCTGTCCGGCTGCCTCGGGCCTCCTCTTGGTAAACTTGGCAACAGTTTCCCTGACCCTATGTGGTGCCTTCCTAGCGGGTGTAGCGAGGGGCTGCGCCACATAAAATGTCAGAGCCTCCAGTTTCTAGCTGAGGGTCGTTTCCTGCCTCCACTAGTTCGGGGACCAGTCTCCCCCTTTGGCCTGACCCCTCCACGCACGTGGATTCGGGCGTGCGGTGGCGACTCGCCCGTCCGCACCCCTGGGATCCCTTCATTCCTCGTTCCTGGAGCCTTCTCCGCTCCTCTTCCTTCCTTCTCCCTCTTCCAGGCCTGGGCCTCTGTTACTAGGCCCGCCTCCGGAGCAGAGCTCATGCAGAGCCCCTGCTCCCTGCCACGTCTGCTCAGACTTCTCTGCACTGAACTAAGATGGTGCCCACCTTTTATACTCCCTTCTCAATGCACCCAGGAACTGCTTCCTCCCTGCTCCTGCACTACAGGGTTCCCCTTCCTCAGTGTTCCCTCCCCCCACTCCAGCCAGGGACAGGGACTGTCGTGCCCATCTCAGGGGCATATTGGTCGCCCTGCCCCACGGCAATGTGGTGTAATGCATGCAGGTGTCGGGTCCTGATCCACACTCCATCCTTACCTGAGAGTGAGATATCACACCTCTGGGTGAGGTGCAATACGTCTGTAGCAACCGAGCCCTCAGGGTGCTACAGTTCCATTTATCTTCAGCCTAGGTGACGTATTGCGATACAGGGCCGTGATTTTGGCTATAAAAGGGTCCCCTAGACCCCTACCCCAAGCTTTTTAAGAGAATCATATATGGCGTGCCAGGAGACTCTATGGAATGCTTTCTCAGCATCCAACGAGAGTATCTAATTACAAATTTTTAACTGCATCTAGCCCAGGAAATACTTTGTGCCTAGTAGCAGTGTCTGCTAGTCAGCGGATTATCCCGGCTGTTAAGCAAGCTACACCACCTGTAGTTTAGACACTTAATTTTTTCAAAGGAAATGCTTCGGGACCATGGGATACTTAGTGAAGAGCATCAGGAGGCACCCCAAGGCATAGGGGCTGGGACTGGCAGTAGGATGCCTTGCGGTGGACAGCCGAGCTCGATCCTTATAAAAGCTTTTTAACTGCAGCAGCTTTAGTGGACGCTACTGGAGCTGGAATTACCGCGGCTGCTGGCATGAGACTTGCCCTCCAATAGATCCTTGTAAATGGATTTAAAGTGTATTCATTCAAATTAGAGAGACAATTTAAATTAAAAAGCTTAGAGCTGCCTCCACCACAGGGGGGCTCGCTCGACCCACCAGCGGACAGGCACCAGTATTGGGAGAGGGGGGCTGGCCGTCAGGGTTCACCGCGGCTCTGGCACAAACCCGGCGACACGGAGGTGGCACGGGCAGGAGCGGACTGAATGTGTCGGCTTCTCACTTTTTGGATTTTAGAAGGGCATGACATGCCTATATTTGTGTCTCCCTCTCCTTTTACTCCTCCACCTCTTTTCTTTTCGCATGACTATATGTACTTGTCACTTTTCCATGTGTTAGTTGTGTCTTCTGAGCAGTTTGTCAGCTTTTGGACACCTTTGAAGGTGTTTTCTATGTGTTTCTATGTGTTTTTGTTTGCCTGCCATTGGTTTTAACGGTGTTCGAAGGTGTTCGACGAACAGTTCGACGAACAGTTCGGCGAACACACGGGTGTTCGACGAACCGAACCGAACTCGAACACTACGGGGGTGGCTCAACACTACTGGTGAGACATCCTGGACAGGGCATCGGCATTGGCATTCTTGCGGCCTGCCCGGTACTCAATGGTGAACTGGTAGTTTGACAGCCGAGCCATCCATCGTTGTTCCATGGCTCCTAACTTGGCTGTTTCCAGATGAGTCAAGGGGTTATTATCAGTGTAGGCAGTGAACTTACTGGAGGCTAGGTAGTGCTTGAACTGCTCGGTGATGGCCCAGACCAGGGCCAGGAACTCCAACTTGAAGCTGCTATAGTCCTCTGGGTTCCTCTTGGTCGGGCGGAGCTTCCTGCTCGCATAGGCCATTCTGTTTCTGACTTAACACAGCTCCTAATCCCTCGTTGCTGGCATCAGTGTACAGCAGGAACGGTTGGCTGTAGTCAGGGTAGGCTAGGATCTCATCGCCTGTCAGGATCTCCTTCATCACCTCAAAGGATTCAGCTTGCTCCTTACCCCACTGGAACGGGGGGTTTCTGCCTCTCCCGGACTGTCCTACCAGGAGATCTTGCAAAGGCGCCGCTTTCTTGATATAGTCCTTCACAAACCTCCGGTAATACCCGACTAGTCCCAGCAACTGACGTACCTCCTTGAGGCTCTTTGGCTCCGGCCATTTCTGGATGGCAGTGACCTTCTCCGGGTCCGGTGCTACTCCTTCTGGACTGACAATGTGCCCCAGGTACTGTACCTTTCGCTTGAGCAGGTGGCACTTGGAGAGCTTCAGCTTCATCCCATGCCGGGACAGCGACTCAAACACCTCTGCCAGGTGCTTCAAATGGTCCTCGTACATTTTGGAGTACACTATCACGTCATCCAGGTATAGCAGTATGGTCTCGAAGTTACGGTGTCCCAAACAGCACTCCATCAATCTCTGTAACGTTCTGGGGGCGTTGCAGAGTCCGAACGGCATACTGTTGAACTCGCAGAGTCCCATCGGGGTAGTGAAGGCCGTCTTCTCCCGATCCTCCTCAGCAACAGCTACTTGCCAGTACCCACTAGTGAGGTCAATGGTGGAGAAGTAATTTGCAGACTTTAATGCAGCCAGGGATTCCTCTATACAGGGCAAAGGGTATGCATCTTTATGTGTAATGCGATTTACTTGTCTGTAATCTACACACATCCTCATGCTTCCATCCTTTTTCCTGACTAGGACCAGGGGAGCTGCCCAGGGACTACAGCTATCCCTTACTACCCCTGCCTTCTTCATGTCGTGCAACATCTCCTTTGCCTTCTGGTAGTGTGCTGGTGGTATGGGACTGTAACGTTTCTTGATGGGTGGATGGTCACCTGTGGGTATATGGTGTTGTACCCCTTTAATCCTCCCAAAGTCAAGTGGATGTTTACTGAATATCTGCTCGTATTCCTGAACCACCCGGTGTACACCCTACTTCTGATGGACAAGAGTGGTGTCTGTCCCAACATGGAGCTGTTGACATCAATCCTCCACCTGGGTTCCCGGGTCATTATCCTCCACTTCGTCTGGTGAGGTTAAGGACTCCGCCGTGTGTATGGAGTTGTTATCTACTGTGTACAGTTTGGCAACAGTGGCGTAGCGTGGTAATCTAACCTCGTCCTCCCCATAGTTTAGGAGGTGTATGGGCACCCTCCCATTGCGTACATCCACCACCCCTCTGGCAGTCAAGAGTGTAGGTCTATGCTCTGAGCTAAGGGGCTCTACTACCGCCTGGTAGCTCCGTCCTTTGAGACCTATTGCTGCCCTATACCAAATCAGCATCTCACTCATCGGGGAAATCACAATAGGTACCGGGTCTGTCACCTGTACATTACCAGTTTCACCACCTGATAGCTTTACCTGTTGCTGGTACATAAGGGCTCGGATCTCTTTCTGGAGCACCCTCCTCTGCCCTGGTTTGGCAGTGTCGGCCATCTGTTGGAGCAAAAACAACACTTCTCCCAAACAGTTACCGACAATATTTGTGCCAAGTACCATATACAAGTCTGTATCATCAGGATTAGTCTCTACTACAATTAGTCCCTGGTCCTTCAGTTCCACTCTTCCCACTTTTACTGCCACATCCTTAACCCTGACTAGGTTAAGGGGGAGGCCATTAGAGGCATACACGGAAAGGTTTGGATCTGGCGGGTGAAGTTCGTCTATGGACCAGAACCTTTTGTAGAGGACATCAGGCATGATGGTTACCTGAGATCCTGTGTCCAGCAGGGGTCGCGATTCCATCCAGCACAATGGACAAGAAAGACTTGGTTGGTCTACTCCTGGGTGTTGGCCCTCAGCCCCAGGGTTTCCTCATTTAAAGGGCAGGTCCGCATGGTGTGGCCTGCTTTCTGGCAGCGATAGCAGATGAACTCTCCTGGAGGGCGACGTTGGTCGTGGGTCCTCCCACGGGGTGGCGTTGTCCTCCTACGGGGTGGCATTGTACTCCTTCTTCTTCTCATCCAGGGGACATCCTCAGGGCTGCCGGCTAGCAGGAACCTTCCTTCCGGCTCAGGCTCCTCGCGCAGCTGCAGGGTGCTCAGGACAGTGGCCAGGGTTTTACTTAACTGGCGCACTTCAGAGCGTAAGCTGTCCAGCTCGCTAGGGGGCACTGTTTGCATCCTTGTTTCGGCCGTTAGTGAAGGAGCGGTGGGTGCTGCAGGCACTGGTGTGGCCCCACCCTGGTAATGCTGGATAGCAGTGTCTGTGGTTTCCAGGGGCTGCAGGCCCTTTATAGCCATGTCCTTAAGGGTGTCAAAGGTGGCATCTGGATGGTCTAAGGCCCACCACCGTACAGTTCTGCTCTCTTCCTGGGACTTCAACCCCCGGATAAACTGTTCCATCAGCATTTTATTTTCCTCATGAATGCTGGCTGGACTAACCTGTTTCAGGGCCCGCAGGGCTTCCTGTAAATGCCGGGCATAGTCCCGGATACTGTCCTCAGGTTTTTGGACACAATGGTAGAGCCTCATCCGGAGATCTGTCTCAGTGCGGTTTTCGAACGCTGTTTGCAATCTTTTAAAGATGATAGATACTGATTCTTGGTCTGCGGCTGGCCAGGTTTCAACTTCTCGCTCAGCGGCACCAGTCAATTGTCCTAACACTACAGCGGCTCTCTGCTTGCCAGTCATAGAATACATATCCAGTATGCCGCATATTTTCCTCTTGAATCCGGACAGTGTGTCCGGTTTACCATTATACTGGGGGAACCACTTCGCTCCAGGGATATATGGCAGGGCCATAGGTATCAACGGAGTTACGATTCCTGCCAGTGGAGCGGCCGCTCCGGCCTGTGAGGCGCCGGGCGCATGTTGGGCATCGGGAGCGTTAACTGAGGCTCCGGCGGCTTGCTGGTCGTCGGCCATTGTTGTGCCCCCCTAGTGAACCGGTGCCTACCTTCTTCAACAGGTCGGCCGCAGCTCCGTGGGCGATGGTCTTCTTTCAGGACCTTGCTTAGCACGCGTCTGACGTCAGAGCGTCCTCTGGCTCCTTCCAGGACCTGACGCTTCCTGGTTCGACGTCAGGGGCGAGGCGTGTCCTAGGCTTCGCGCGCTTCCACCGGTTACGCCCCTCTTCTTCCCGCGCGGCAACAGGAAAAATGGCGGATATGGCGGGAAAACTTCACCACAGTGAGTACTACCGTCTCTTAAGGCGCACAGTACCCGGTGGAAACGGGCACGCAATCCTGTTCGTGACGCCAGAAACTGACTCGCCCCCTGGGCCGTGGGGTACTCGGCAGCCGGGCCTCTGGTTGCCGGGGGATATCACGGTGGCTGGCCCGGTCCGTGACCCAGGGCGGTCAGTGAAATGGAGGAATACTTTTATATGGGGTTTTTGGGATTTTTCGTGACGCCACCTGTGGTGTCTGGTGAGGATCACCAGTGCTGCAACAGTCCTCTGAGGCAGATGGTAAGGCAGCTTGTGATGGAATGGCTCCCCACAGGTGGAGCGGGCCTCAGGGCAGCGTGGGGGATGTACTGGATGGCGATGCAGGGGAGAGATGGCAGGATGGTCCTGGAGGAAGGATGGACACTCACACAGGGGTAAGCTTCAGTACCTTTACTGGTGATACTGCAGGCACAGTCCAGGATACTCCAGGTGAAGGGCGCATTTCTGGACTCTCCCCAGTGAGCAGGTATAGGGCCTCCTGATCCGTTGCTTTACTCTCTAGGCTTCTGGCCTGCCTGGAGCTGGGCCTAGCTTGGTTACTGTCTCTCTCTGCACCTGCTGACCTGGTGGTAGGGCCTTCTATTTGGAGATCACTCTCCCTGGACGCTGGGACCTCTGTGACTCCTAGCCCTGGTACTACAATCAGCATTAGGTGGACCTGGGACCTGTAGTTCTCCAGGGGTTCTGGTGGTTCCTACTGGGTGTAGAGAGTGCCCGTAGGCGCGGACCCGGTGTCGGTGTCGGGTATATATATCAGGGTGAGCTTACTATGCTCCTCTGCCCCCTGAGTTCCACTCTCCTTTTCTCCTTGCTGTCGACCACACTCGGGGCCCTCACTAAAGCTTGGAAGCTGGCGTGCTGCGTCTTCACTGCTCTCTGAGCGTCGGCACGCTCTCTGCTCCCTCTGAGCTGTGTTCCTCTCTGAACACTGTCTGAAACTTCACTGAGCTGCCTAGCTCCACCTTCCCTATATATGTCCCTAACGGGCTCCCTCTGCTGGTCTGAGGTGGTAGGTGGAGGTGTATGAATGTAGTGAGGGCCTCTTGTGGAGAAGTCCATCCATGCACCCTTCTGGATTCTGTGGCACCAATGCGCAGCAGGGGCGCCACATCAGTATCTAGTGACTGCTCGTCACCTCCATCATCAGTATCTGGTGACCACCCGTCTCCTCCATCATTAGTATCTGGTGACCGCTCGTCTCCTCCATCATTAGTATCTGGTGACTGCTTGTTACCTCCATCATCAGTATCTGGTGACTGTTCGTCAACTCCATCATCAGTATCTGGTGACCGTCCGTCGCCTCCATCGTCAGCATCAGGTGACCGCCCATTGCCTCCATCATCAGTATCTGGTGACTGCCTGTCACCTCCATCATCAGTATCTGGTGACCGCCGGTCTCCTCCATCATCAGTATCTGGTGACCGCCCGTCTCCTCCATCATCAGTATCTGGTGACCGCCCGTCACCTCCATCATCAGTAGCTGGTGACCGCCCATCACCTCCATCATCAGTATCTGGTGACCGCCCATTGCCTCCATCATCAGTATCTGGTGACCTCCCATTGCCTCCATCATCATTATCTGGTGACTGCCTGTCACCTCCATCATCAGTATCTGGTGACCGCCAGTCTCCTCCATCATTAGTATCTGGTGACTGCCTGTCACCTCCATCATCAGTATCTGGTGACCACCCGTCACCTCCATCATCAGTACCTGGTGACCACCCGTCGCCTCCATCATTGGTATCTGGTGACCGCCCATCACCTCCATCATCAGTATCTGGTGAACACCCGTCGCCTCCATCATCAGTATATGGTGACCTTCTGTCGCCTCCATCATCGGTATCTTGTGACCGCCCATCACCTCCATCATCAGTATCTGGTGACCCCTCGTCTCCTCCATCATCAGTATCTGGTGACCGCCCGTCGCCTCCATCATCAGTATCTGATGACCGCCCGTCACCTCCATCATCTTATCTGGTGACCGCCCGTCACCTCCATCACTTCTTCTTGTCACTAGTACACAGGTGATGAAGGATCTCGGCAGGAGGTTGTTCCAAACATCTCAGAGAGCTTCCCCCAGATCTTTTGTGAATGAGGCTTGAGTGGATCTGTCTCTCCCTGTGATCCCAGACCGACTGAATGATGGGAGATCAGGGATCTGTGAGGCTGGATCATCACCCCCAGGACTCCTCATTATTAATAACATCAGCTGGATGTTGGGGGTTGTTGTCTGTCTGCAGAATGAATTTAGAGCCGATCAGACGCGTTCTGATGATATTACATGATGAATAAGTATCTGCCGGATTTCTCAAGATTGAGGACACCATTAATCCTGACCAAATCCACAACTCCACTTGCTGAAATGCAGCCACAAGCTTGCAGGACTTTCCACCGTGCGTCGCTGGTCCTGCAGACCCTCATTATTGGGCCCCTCTACAGACTGCTTCTCTTACAGCCAATATACATTACAATATTTCACATTTTACTCCTCCCTTCGGGGCACCCACTGTCATTTTTCTGTTCCCAGTTCCTATGTTTTCATGTACAGTTGGATCACTTCTCCTTGTTTCTATGTAGAAGGTTTTTGGCCACAATTCTTCCATGAAGACGACCTCTGGCTAGACATCTCCAGATATTAGATGGGTGTAGCCGGTCCCAGTGGTCGCTGCCAGTTCTGAGTTGATGGCACTGCTGGACATCTGCTGATTCAGAACATGATGTGTCTCATCTCCTGCACTAAGTCTCCTTGGCTGACTACTGTGTCTACCATCGTCAATGTTGCCCATTTTTTGGTGCTTCTATAGAGCTTGATCAGCACATCTTGAGACCCTAGTCAGCTGTGAAATTTTTCCCTGGGAGACACCTTGATGATGCAGTATAACTGCCACGTTTATTGTTGCTGAGCTTAGTCTTTTACCTGTGACATGAAACTGTCTTTCACAACCTCACCTTTGTAGTAGAGTTTTGTCTTTTCCTCACCCAGTTCTAAGCCTCATACACAGATGTTTCTTTTTCAGTTAATCATTGTGTGTCTGTATACATTTGAAAATGGTGATCGTTACCACCTGTTTGGTAAAATTGGTCACTCATACACCAGACGATAATCCTATAAAATCCATGACTGTACAAGTACCTACTGTAGAAGCAGTGGAAGACACAGACAGAAGAGGGTCCCTGTGCAAGACCTTAATTTAGGCCCTTTTTATGTTTGAGACAAAATCTGCTTCCCACATTGTTGGTGGAAGTGGGTCCACTTACCTCTTGGCCATCTGTGCGGTTGCACTAACGGTATGTCCACCCCTGCCTAGCAAAAGTGATGAAGGCAAAGGACGAGTGTCACCCAATGTTGATTTTTTACATTTCTCTTTTGTTCATTTACTTTGATTTTGTTAATTAATAAAAATGAAATTATTAACCCTTTTATGTATGAAGCTTCTTACTTTGCAGCATTTATTCCACACCTGCCTAAAGCTTTTCATTATACTGTATACTAGCAGGTTTAGGAACAGGGTCCCGGGTGTGGCAGCATCCGCTGCACCTCTCGTATTCCACTCTTGCATCAGGTGGTGTTGTTCCAGCTGCTGCGTGGAGTCCGATGCCGCAGGGACCTCACATTATGGAGGAGTCTAACGCTATAAACTTCTATTAATGT
Organism: Phyllobates terribilis; assembly: GCF_046119375.1. Taxonomy (NCBI): domain Eukaryota; kingdom Metazoa; phylum Chordata; class Amphibia; order Anura; family Dendrobatidae; genus Phyllobates; species Phyllobates terribilis. The sequence continues at coordinate 605,978,568 of NW_027362761.1, read as the reverse complement.
GCAAGTTCTTTGCTTTAATTTATGTTGCGCATCGGGAGATGAACTATTGAAGACCCCATAAATCCCCAGCATTACAGCGTAAATCATGCCGTGAGGAACATTACACAGGTGATACAGCTCCAGAGATCAGCGGCGCAGAACATATCTGCTCACTGATGAGAGTTGTTATCCTAGTAATACATTTACCTTGAAAAGAATAAATCCCGCACACTAATCCCAAACAGAAGGGTCATGAGAAGCCTTCATCCCGGGTCTGTGCACCTTCTCTTACTATTACAATTATTGGTGGCCAACTACAACCAATTCAGCTCTGCTCTATCTGTACGTCACTGAGTACATTCGTTCACAAGAGATATTAGGTTATGTCATAAGCATCATGGAGGTTGGCCAATCATCAATGGAGAAGGACCCAATGTTCAGGATGGTTTCAGTCCTCTTCCATAGTCAACTCATGGGTCATTTCTCTCTTCTGTAGGGCTCTAGGCAGCATCTTCCTCTCCCCTATGTGCATCCTTGATGGTAAGAACTCAATACATGTACTTCTGAGGGGGGGATACAATAATCACTAAAACAGGACCAAAATGACCTCCATGATGTTGGCAGCCCTACATCAAGACCAAAATGCTCCCTGTTGTTGGTGGCCCTCCATCAAAACCAAAATGCCCCCTGTTGTTGGTGGCCCTTCATCAAGATCAAAATGCCCCCTGATGTTGCTGGCCCTCCAACAAGCCCAAATTTCCCCTGTTGTTGGTGGCCCTCCATCAAGACCAAAATCCCCCCTGTTGTTGGTGACCTTCTGTCAAGACCAAAATTCCCCCTATTGTTAGTGGCCCTCCATCAAGACCAAAATGCCCAATGTTGTTGGTGGCCCTCCATCAAAACCAAAATGCCCCCTGTTGTTGGTGGCCCTTCATCAAGATCAAAATGCCCCCTGATGTTGCTGGCCCTCCATCAAAACCAAAATGCCCACTGTTGTTGGTGGCCCTTCATCAAGATCAAAATGCCCCCTGATGTTGCTGGCCCTCCATCAAGCCCAAAATTCCCCCTGTTGTTGGTGGCCCTCCATCAAGACCAAAATCCCCCCTGTTGTTGGTGGCCTTCCGTCAAGACCAAAATTCCCCCTATTGTTGGTGGCCCTCCATCAAGACCAAAATCCCCTCTGTTGTTGGTGGCCTTCCGTCAAGACCAAAATTCCCCCTATTGTTGGTGGCCCTCCATCAAGACCAAAATGCCCTGTGATATTGGTGGCCTTCCATGAAGACCAAAACGCCCTGTGCTATTAGTGGCCTTCCAAAAATACCAAAATGTCCACTGTTGTTGGTGGCCTTACATAAAGTCCAAAATGCCCCCTATTGATAGTGGCCCTCCATCAAGGCCAAAATGCTCACTGTTGTTGGTGGCCTTACGTCAAGACCAAGATGTCCCCTATTGATGGTAGCCCTCCATCAAGACCAAAATGCTCCCTGTTGTTGGTGGCCTCTATCAAAACCAAATTGTTGGGGGGCGTGTCCGGATGCCAGAGTGAGAGGACGTGATGCTGAGGAGCTCCTCCGGGACACCGAGCTAAACAAGGCAAAAAGCCCTAAGTAATACTGGCCACTTACCCTGCGGTCATGGGACCGAGAAGAGCCCGATCTGCGGCACCTGTGAGTCCTGCTGCAGGGGCCTCCACAACGGTCTTAGAGGCCTTCTTCACAAGGGACCTGGTGGGACTGGGTATTCAGGCACAATCTTGCTCCACACCTTCCAGCAGAAAGCAGGAGAGGATGACTTGGCATGAAACAGGGGGAGAGGTGAGAGCGGTCACAGTTTCTTCTGGGGGAGAGGAGAGAGAGGAAAGGGAACCCCCTGCCTCAAGGACACACATGGAAAGTGGAGGTGAGGCCTTGGACAGCACTATAAAGGGGGCGCAGATGGCGGGGGAGCACAAAGAGACCCTTCTGGGGAGCTGGGCGGACTCTCTTCATAGTGATTCATCTCCCCGGGCCCAGTCTGTGGAGGAGAATAGGAGTGGAGAGGAGGCCTCGGCTGGGGGGACCAGGGGGGGACTCACAGACGGGGATTCCCTAACTGGGGCAGAGACTGCAGTGTCCAGGAGCCCTCCTTTAATATCATCTGAAGATGAAAGGCAGGAACTTGATCCACCCTTAACCCTCCATGACTGATCTTTACTACCCCCTAAGAAGAACTTTAAAACCCTGATTACTGAGGTGAAGGAAACGTGCAGAAATGAAATCATGTGTGTGAGGCAGAACTTGCAGCACCGGGCAGGCCGCAGAGATGTCCTGGAAGGGGATCATGACACTACACGCTCCCATGTAGCAGAGCTGCAGAAGTTACCACTAGCAGAAAACAGTGACAGACGTCAGCACACAAATGGAGGACCTGGATAACACAGTGAGAAGGTGTAACATTAGACTGCGTGGCATCCCCGAATCTGATGAACAAGAGGACCCTAAACTAATACTCCAGACAGCCTTCAATTCAATATTAGGGGATCCCCCCACCACCCCCATCAAGTTGGACAGAGCTCACAGAGTCCTACAGCCAAAGGCTTCTATGACGCACCCAAGAGACATTATATGTGTGGCGCCCTGCTACGCACTGGTGCCACAGAACCCAGAAGGGTGCATGGATGGACTTCTCCACAAGATGCCCTCACACATTCACACACCTCCACCCTACCACCTCAGACCAGCAGAGGGAGCCCTGATAGGGATATATATAGGGAAGGTGGAGCCAGGCAGCTCAGTCTAGAGTTAGTTTCAGTTTAGTGTTCAGACAGAGAGGAACACACAGCTCAGAGCTGAGCAGAGAGCGTGCTGATGCTCAGAGAGCAGTGAAGAGAGCAGCAAGCTGGCTGCTGTGCTTAGGCGAGCCAAGGCCTACAGCACGTGTGGAAGCCTAGTGAGGGCCTGAGTGTGGCCGAAGGCGAGAGGAGAAGGAAGAAGTAGTGAGGGGGCAGAGGAGCATACCAGGCTCACCCTGATATATATATACCGGACACCGGGTCCGCGCCTTAAGGGATTCTTTACACCCAGTAGGAACCACCGGAACCCCTGGAGGACTACAGGTCCCAGGTTCACCAAACGCTGACTACAGTACCAGGGCTAGGAGTCACGGAGGCCCCAGCGTCCAGGGAGAGTGATCTCCAAAGAGAAGGCCCTACCACCAGGTCAGCAGTTGCAGAGAGAGAGAGAGTAACCAAGCTAGGCCCAGCTCCAGGCAGGCCAGAAGCTTAGAGAAATAAGCAACGGATCAGGAGGCCCTATACCCGCTCACTGGGGAGAGTCCAAAAGTGCGCCTTTCGTCCGGAGTACCCTGGACCGTGCCTGCAGCATCACCAGTAAAGGTACCGAAGCTTAACCCAGTGTGAGTGTCCGTCTTTCCTCTGGGACCGTCCTGCCGTCTCTCCCCTGCACCACCATCCATTACACCCCACGCTGCCCTGGAGCTAGCTCTACCTGTGGAGAGCCACACCATACCTGCTGCCGTAACACCAGCTCCAGAGGACTGCTCCGTAGCGGCGGCTCCCTCTAGCCACAATCCACAGGTGGCGTCACGAACTTTCCCCAAATCCCCTATAACCTATCCCCCTTTTTACTGACCACCCTGGGTCACGGACCGGGCCAGCCGCCGTGAAATTCCCCGGCAACCAGAGGCCCGACTGCTGAGTACCCCACGGCCCAGGGGGCGCGTCATATGCTTTCTGCACGATTTTGAAACCAAAGAATTGACGCGCCCCTGGGCCTGTGTCGCGCAGCGGTGCTCACGCGGGAGCTTACCCGGAGCCGGATCTGTTGAGGGTTGTAGTCTCGTGGCGGTGATCCGGTCCGTGCCCAGGGAGTCAGACTAAGTGGCGCTGTATCAGCGGTAGATGTTGGACGACTACGCCACCCGTTGAGTACAGCTAAGGAGCTGCTGCTGCAGGGCAGACCGCTGAGGCCGGTGGTAGGATTGTGCAGCGTGATAGTATAACCCCCAACGGGAGGGGTATGGCCTCAGGGCAGCCGACGTGGATGATGGGGGTAGCAGGAACCACTCGGAGACGGTACGGTGTAGTTCAGGGTCTTTACTGGTGACAAAGATAGACCCTCCCGGAGTACTGGCTAGCGATTGGGGCCTGGTCAGTCCTTGAGCAGATGGGATCTCCCCTGGCCAGGCGGAGTTGTAGGCCTCCCAAACTAACGATACTCTTCTGGCTACCTTGCTAGAGGCGGGTATAAGTAGCCCACGTCCCTGAGTGTACCGTGTGGTGCTCACCCGTATGGCCGGTGACTCGGGGCCTTCTAGTAGCTTTCGCTCCACGACGGCGGTGCTGGTCCCACGCGTGTGACCGTGCCTTCGGGTTTCTGGGCCAGAGGACCTGCAATCCCCTGCCGGTCGGTTTCTGCTGCTGGATAGGAGTTAGTCCCCACAGCCTCGGACTCCGGGTCCGGTGATAACTTCTCAGTCAGGGCGAGCTCTGCAGCTGCCAGCCCCTGACTCCTTGTAGCACTGCTCCCACAGAGCTCCTGTTGTTTCTTCCTATGCTGCTTCTCTTCTCTACTTCTTCTCTACTCCCTAACCCTGCCTCAGCCCTAGGTTTATATAGGGGAAGTTCTTCCCCTCCCAGGACTGGGCAGGAGGTGTGGCATGCATAGGATCCCTGACCAAGAGACCTCCCACCTGCTCTCAGACGTAATATCTCTATCACTGTGGCAACCAGACCCCTGGGGTGTCACATTCCCCTCTAGTGAAATTTAGTACTCCGGGACTAAACATATTTTTTAGAAAAACATAACAAGGTATAAACAATAATAATACAATAAGAAAAACACATAAAGATAAAAGCAAGGTGTCCATTTCACCAAAACAGGGAGACGTAACCAGGTAGGGGTCTGTCCTGCCCCGAGTCCTTAACAGTCTTTAGTCCATTCCTAGGTTACGCTCCAACCAATTGTACAAGGATTCCCGGTAAATCCACCAAGGACTCCTAAAAATAACTAGAAACACATAATTATTTACAAGTAACAGACAGGTGACCACAAATAAAACAATTTAAACACTTCAAATCCTCCAACGTGCGGGTAACTGGCCTCTAGTGGCCCTAGTGGACCTACGGAGCTGACTGTCTGGCCCTGAACTACAGGGTGTAGGAGCTGTCAAGGGTAAACTGGGCAGCTGTCTACGGGCTCTTTGGCTCACTAGGGGTACGGCAGGCTCACTATGAGCAGAGGGTTGATCCTCCTGTTCTGCTTGTGTGGAGTCTGCTGCCTCCTTGACCGGCTGCTCTTCCAGCTCTACCTGTTGCTCCGTAGGTGCTTGGGATGCTGGTTGGAGGAAGGTGAGTACGGGTACCACAACTGCGCCATTGACTTGAGTCCAAGACCGAGGGAAGTCTCCGAGCACAGTACTAACCATGTCTTCCCTTTCCTCTACGGGTCGAGGGTCTTCTTGTTCCTCTTCAGGGTTCCGTAGCTGTTCGGGACACTTCTTCAGGTGATCCCGGGATACAATGGTTGTGGTTTCCCCTCCGTCTTTACTGATGGTACAGACCTTTGGGTTGTCGTGGCTTGAGGGCAGTACGATGTACGGGTCCTTCTCCCACTGGTCGTCCAACTTGTGGAGCCGCCTTTTCCTCTTCAAGACCTGCTCTCCGGGTACCAGGGGAACAGCGGGAGCATACTGGTTGTAAGTTTTCTCTTGTCTTTCCCTAGCTTGACAGAGACTTCGCTCCACGCTCTCCTGTACTTTCCGGTACTGCTGCTGCCTCTCTGTGTCCCAGTCTGCTTCTGGTGAAGTGTCCTCGGGTGTCAGGACTCCCATCTCCAGGTCAACAGGTAGCTTACCAGGCCTTGCCCTCATCAGGTAAGCCGGGGTACAGTTGGTGGAACCTACCGGGATGTGGTTGTATAGGTCCACCAGATCGGGCAGCTTCTCAGGCCACAGACTGCGTTCTTCCAGGGGCAACGTTTTCAGAAGATCCATTACCACCTGGTTCATTTTCTCACAAAGTCCATTAGTTTGCGGATGATAGGGTGTCGTCCTTATCTTCCGGCAGCCATACAGATTGCAGAATTCCTGGAAGACCTCCGCTTCAAAAGCAGGTCCCTGGTCCATCAGCACTTGGTCCGGGTACCCGTGTGGACGGCAGAAGTGCTGCTGGAAGGCTCTAGCTGCTGTTCGAGCTGTTAAGTCCTTGACGGGGACGACAACCAAGAACCGGGAGTAGTGATCCACGATGGTTAGTGCGTAAACGTAGCCACTTCTGCTTGGGGTCAGTTTTACATGATCCAAGGCTACCAGTTCCAACGGCTGCCGGGTGACGATGGACTGCAGGGGAGTCTTCTGGCTGGCACGGTCCTTCCTTCTTAGGTTGCACGGGCCACAGTCTCTGCACCACCTCTCGATGGTTCCCCTCATGCCTACCCAGTGGAACCGCCCGCGCAGCAGGAACTCCAGCTTCTTCCATCCGAAGTGTCCAGCCCCGTCGTGGTATGCCTCCATCACCATGGCTGCGTCTCTCCGTGGCACCACTACTTGCCAGATTAGTTCATGCGTCCGGGAGTTAACCATTCTGCGGCACAACTTCCCCTTGTAAAGGAACAGTCGACTCTTCTCAGCCCACAGTTGCTTGGCTTCCTCCGGAGCGTCTGGGTCAAGGCGAGCCTCTGGCCGAGTCAGCATCTCCTTCACCAGTCGGACGGCAGGGTCACTGTCTTGCGTTTCCTCCCAGTTGTAGTGAGGCAAGGGGTTAAACGTAGCGGCTTGCTTACTCCTTACCCGATGGGAATACTGGATAGTCCCATGACGGTGGAACGCGGGGAGTTCAACTTCTTCTAGTCCCTCTGGATCTTCTCCTACGTCCGGTAGGTTTGGCATCCTGGACAGGGCGTCCGCGTTGGTATTGGAGCGTCCTGCCCGGTATTTGATTGTGAACTCGTAGTTGGACAGACGGGCCATCCATCTCTGCTCTAGGGCACCGAGTCTTGCCGTGTCCAGGTGTGTCAACGGGTTGTTATCCGTGTACACGGTGAACCGGGAAGAAGCGAGGTAGTGCTTAAAGCGTTCGGTGACTGCCCGCACCACTGCCAGGAACTCTAGCTTAAATGAGCTGTAATTCTCAGGGTTTCTCTCGGTGGGTCGCAGTTTTCGGCTGGCGTAAGCGATTACTCGTTCTTTCCCCTGCTGGATCTGGGACAGCACGGCTCCTAGCCCGATGTTACTTGCGTCGGTGTAGAGGATAAAGGGCTGGCTGTAATCAGGGTACGCCAAGATTTCATTCCCCGTGAGGGCCATCTTCAGCTGGCGGAAGGACTCTTCTTCTAACTTCTCCCATCTGAAGGGTGGCTTCTGGTTCTTGGCCTTCCGGGACTGGCCTATCAGGAGGTCCTGCATAGGAGCTGCCTTTTTGGTGAAACCGGGGATGAATCTGCGGTAATAGCCTACCAACCCGAGGAACTGCCGCACTTCCTTTACACTGGAGGGACTTGGCCATTCCTTAATTGCGGTAATCTTATCAGGGTCGGGAGCCACTCCATCAGCGCTCACCACGTGTCCCAGGTACTGCACCTTTGGTTTCAGGAGGTGACACTTGGAGGGCTTCACCTTTAGGCCGTAGCTTGCCAGAGCTTCGAACACTTCCGCCAGGTGTTTCAGGTGGTCCTCATACGTCTTGGAATATACGATGACATCGTCCAGGTACAACAAGACCGTCTCGAAGTTTCTGTGGCCCAGACAGCACTCCATTAATCGTTGGAAGGTTCCTGGTGCGTTGCAGAGTCCGAACGGCATGCAGGTAAACTCGCTAAGTCCCATCGGGGTGGTGAATGCGGTCTTCTCCCGGTCCGCCTCTGCTACAGGAACCTGCCAGTACCCACTAGTGAGATCCAAGGTAGAGAAGAAGTTAGCAGATCTTAAAGCAGCCAAAGACTCCTCTATCCTTGGTAAGGGGTACGCATCCTTATGTGTGATACGGTTGATTTTCCGGTAATCTACACACATCCTCATGGTGTTGTCTTTCTTTTTGACTAAGACTAGTGGAGCTGCCCAGGGGCTACAGCTATCCCTGATCACCCCAGCCTCCTTCATGTCTCTAAGCATCCCCTTGGCGTGTTGGTAGTGTGCAGGGGGTACGGGTCGATACCTCTCTTTTATGGGAGGATGGTCTCCCGTGGGGATGTGGTGTTCTACCCCCTTGACTCGCCCGAAGTCTAACGGGTGTTTACTAAACACTCTCTCGTACTCTTGAACCACCCGATAGACTCCCTGTTTCTGGTGTGAGGGAGTGGAGTCAGTACCCAAATGTAGTTGCTGATGACGCGCCCCCTGGGCCATATTCTTTAGGGGAATACCCGGAGCCGGATCAGATGGGGGTTGTAGTCTCCGAGTGGCTGTGACCCGGTCCGTGCCCAGGGTGTCAAGCTCAGAGTATGTGGCAGTCCTACAGATGTTACAAAGTTCGTTATGTCGACTACGCCACCCGTTGGATTGCGGTCACTACGGCCGCCGCTGCAGCAGGGTCCGCTGAGGCTGATGGTGTTGGTGCAGCTTTAGATAGTATAACCCCCAACGGGAGGGGTATGGCCTCAGGGGGTCAGGTGCAGAGGATGGGGGTTGTGGTGGTGCAGCGTAGATGATAATTAAAGACAGAGTCGGGTTGTGCAGTTCAGGGTGTTTACTTACTGCAGATATTCCGGTCACTCCGGCCTTGAGTGACCACCCGAGCCGTGCTGCGTCCACCAGGTCCTGGATTCAGCCAACCCCCAAGCAAGTCCGGAGCGTGTCCCTGAGCCCTCCTTCTTGTCCTTTCTTCTGGCCGTCCCCACCAGGGATCCACCTAGGTCCAGCTCCCTCGGGCCTTCTGTTGGGAGACCCTTGGCCTTGGGTTCCCTGACCCTACACGTGGTTTGCCTTCAGGGTGGATGTGGTGGGTGGCCGTGGCAGATCCTGCCCACGGCCTCCGGTCTCTGGCTGAGGTATGCTTTAGCCCCCACCAGTTTGGGATCCGGTACCCTGTTGCCAACTCTTCACCCTAGGGTTGTACTTGGGTTCTCAGAGTTCCTTCTGTCTCCCCCTCTGGGTCTTTCTTTCTCTCCTCTCTCACTCTTGCTCTGGGGCTGCTCTGCTCTTCTGCTTTCTTCCTCTGACTCTGCAAAAGACTGACTGACCTCTCACAGACTGACTGACCCTGATCTTAGATGGTGCCCACCTTATATACTCCCTCTATGTGTGAGCTCAGGTGACCAGCACCCAATGAGCTCCTATCTTTACCCAGGCTGCTCCCCCTATCTGCCCCTACACTACTGGGATGTACCACCCCCCTCCCACTCCAGCCAGGAACAGACTCGGTCGTACCTGCACATTTCTAAGTGGGAGTACTGTTGGTCTGCTCCTCGGAAATGGGATGTGTGTAGTGCATGCAGCTTTCTGAGCTCAGTTCCACACTCCATCCTTACCCGGGAGTGGAATACCACACCTCTGGGTTGAGGTGCAATACCCCTGTAGCAGCCGAATCCTCAGGGTGCTACATTCCCCCCTGGTAAATCACAGCACGTCCTCGGGCTGTAAGATATAAAAACACCAAAACATACAATTTTTGCATAAACAACATAATAAAAACATATAAAACATATATATCAGCAATAAAACTTTTTTTTTCATAAATAACATTCTCGTAGACTTCTCTTGCTTCTAGCTCCTCCTCCGGACACTGTGCAACGTGTGCCCGGGAAAAGTGCAACAGTTTCTCTAGAAAAATGGTCTTCCTATAAAACCGGTAGGGGGCGCTTTAGGAAGCGCAACTATATACAAGGGGATATGGCCGCTCTCAGTCCTCGGCCAGGTATTTAGGAAAGGGATGACCGCTCTCAGTCCTCGGTCAGAGGGATTAAGGGAAATACGGGTAACAGTTCAATTCTCTGGTCCCAACGGGGACTATAATAGCAGCAACGGTTCACTGTGCCCCGACGGGCAACTATATACAGCTTCTACTCTGCTGTACTCAACGACGACGTCCTCCTGCTCTTTCTTTGTGATTAACTTTAGCTTCAGACCCGTCCGGGTCCTCTTGCTCCTCCTCACACCGCAGCTCCTCCTCCGTCAGGCGATGCACATGGAGGGCGTAGGGTCCTTTGGCACACTTGTGCCAGGTGAAGGTGACCTCGTCCCCTACATACAGGTCACGTCCTCTGTGTCCCTCCGGTAGGTGGGACTCAACGTCTCTTCTTGTCACGAAGACGTCGCCTGGGGTGCGGTGATCTCGGATGAAGCCCCACCCGTGCTGCATATTAAACTTGATCACAGTCCCGGTGGAAGGGGGACCATGAGCTGCACGGGGACTCCTCCTGGCCCGGCTCTTCTGCTCCGCGCTCTTTATTTGGGCTTGTTGTTCCCGGACCCGCCTCTCTCTCCGCTCCCTCTCAAAGACCTCGAGCTGCTGGCGGCAGCACTCTGCACGCTCCGCTGCGGCTGCCCGAGTCTCCTGAGTGAACCCCATGAGATCTTCTCCGGTGGGGTCCCACTCAAACTGTGCCTCCTCTAGCGGGGGCGAGGTCCTTTTTACGGGCTTTGGAACCGGAATCAGGGGCTCGTCTAGGGGTCTCTCTTTCCGGAGTCGGGGATGGTGAAACTCCGGTGGCCATATAAAGGGCTGCCCATCCGGGCACGTATGTTGGGCGAACAGATCTTCTCCCAGATGCGGCACTCTTGGTTTTATGGGCGCGGTGGTGGTGGCGCCCGGGTTGCCCAGGCCTTGCGGCCAGGCCTGGGGCACCTGGAAAGTGAAGGGCACCGTAAGGACGGCGGCGCCCTGGGCTACTTGGCCCTGCGACCAGGCCGGTGGCTCCGCGGAGGTAGGGGGCGCTGTTGGTATTGCGGCGCCCGGGGGTACTAGGCCCTGCGACCAGGCTGGTAGTACTTCCTGCTTGGTCACGCTCGGGGTCGAGGCGTGTGACGTCACAGGGGTCGCGGCTGCGGCTTCCGGTTGAGGCCTAGTCTGTGGCGGTGACGTTGCGGTTACGGGCACGGCAGGGGGTACTTCGGGCTCTGCGACGGGGAGCTGGGGCAGGCACACGCTTTCCCGGTTTGGGGTAGAGACGTCCCCTTTACCTGCCTCCTTTCGTTCGGCTCCCTTCTCGGCGCCGTCTCCGGCCTTCAGTCCTCCTGCGCCATCCTCAGAGGCGGTCTGTCTCCTCGTCTCGGGTGGCGTGCTCCGCTGACGGGCTCTTATCTGCTGGGCCATCTCTCGGCTCCACTCCGCCAACGTCTCTCGCTGCACCCGGGCCATCCTCCGTGCGAGGCCCTCCAGCGCAGTCTGTGCACACTCCCGGTCTCGGGGGAGCTGTGCCAAGACCTCCACTAAGCCTAGTGGGGTCGTTGCTTCTAGCAGGCTCCTGACCAACGGGTCGGTGCTGCTCTGCTCTCCTCCCGCTGTCTCCAGCCGGCCTTCTGGAATGGCGACCGGCAACAGGCTCCTGACCACTGGGTCGGTGCTGCCTGGAGTGGCGGCCCGCATCAGGCTCCTGACCGCTGGGTCGGTGCTGCCTGGCTCTCCCTCCATCTCCGGGTAGGCTCTTTCTGGACTCTCTTCCAGACGTCTTGTCTCCGGGTGCGCTCTCTCTAGACTGCTCCAGGCGACACCCATCTTTGCTCTCTTCTTCTCAGTCCTCCCACTTCGAGGGCGGTCCCTGGGCCACTTGGTGATTGTCAGCTCCAGGGGCAGTTCTTTCACGCTGACAGACACCTCTAGCATCACAGTCTCTGTTGGTGGGGGCGGTTTCCACTTTTGGCGCCATTTTCGGTCCTGGCCCACGATGGGAGGCGGCCTCCCGCCACCCTCTGGCACGCCCATAATGGCGTCCGCTCTTCCAAGGCGGGAAACCTTTGGAAATGGCGGGAATCGTCTCCCAGTGGCGGGAAACTCTGCAGATGGCGGGAAAAAGCTGTTAATGGCGGACAACCGGCGGGAATCGACCTGTGATGGAGTCCGATGGCGGGGACCCTCCGGAACCGGCAGGAGACTTCTTTTTGAGGTAAACTTGTTCTTTTCTTCAGGCACGCAGTACCCGGGTGTTGCGGGCACGTTATCCTGCCGACTACGCCAAAGTTGACGCGCCCCCTGGGCCATATTCTTTAGGGGAATACCCGGAGCCGGATCAGATGGGGGTTGTAGTCTCCGAGTGGCTGTGACCCGGTCCGTGCCCAGGGTGTCAAGCTCAGAGTATGTGGCAGTCCTACAGATGTTACAAAGTTCGTTATGTCGACTACGCCACCCGTTGGATTGCGGTCACTACGGCCGCCGCTGCAGCAGGGTCCGCTGAGGCTGATGGTGTTGGTGCAGCTTTAGATAGTATAACCCCCAACGGGAGGGGTATGGCCTCAGGGGGTCAGGTGCAGAGGATGGGGGTTGTGGTGGTGCAGCGTAGATGATAATTAAAGACAGAGTCGGGTTGTGCAGTTCAGGGTGTTTACTTACTGCAGATATTCCGGTCACTCCGGCCTTGAGTGACCACCCGAGCCGTGCTGCGTCCACCAGGTCCTGGATTCAGCCAACCCCCAAGCAAGTCCGGAGCGTGTCCCTGAGCCCTCCTTCTTGTCCTTTCTTCTGGCCGTCCCCACCAGGGATCCACCTAGGTCCAGCTCCCTCGGGCCTTCTGTTGGGAGACCCTTGGCCTTGGGTTCCCTGACCCTACACGTGGTTTGCCTTCAGGGTGGATGTGGTGGGTGGCCGTGGCAGATCCTGCCCACGGCCTCCGGTCTCTGGCTGAGGTATGCTTTAGCCCCCACCAGTTTGGGATCCGGTACCCTGTTGCCAACTCTTCACCCTAGGGTTGTACTTGGGTTCTCAGAGTTCCTTCTGTCTCCCCCTCTGGGTCTTTCTTTCTCTCCTCTCTCACTCTTGCTCTGGGGCTGCTCTGCTCTTCTGCTTTCTTCCTCTGACTCTGCAAAAGACTGACTGACCTCTCACAGACTGACTGACCCTGATCTTAGATGGTGCCCACCTTATATACTCCCTCTATGTGTGAGCTCAGGTGACCAGCACCCAATGAGCTCCTATCTTTACCCAGGCTGCTCCCCCTATCTGCCCCTACACTACTGGGATGTACCACCCCCCTCCCACTCCAGCCAGGAACAGACTCGGTCGTACCTGCACATTTCTAAGTGGGAGTACTGTTGGTCTGCTCCTCGGAAATGGGATGTGTGTAGTGCATGCAGCTTTCTGAGCTCAGTTCCACACTCCATCCTTACCCGGGAGTGGAATACCACACCTCTGGGTTGAGGTGCAATACCCCTGTAGCAGCCGAATCCTCAGGGTGCTACACTGACACCAGTCCTCCATTGTTTTCTTAGAGCCGTTACCTTCCTCCGGGGAAGATGGAGACAAGGGTTCTACGGACTGTATGGAATCTTGATTGATGGTATACAATTTGGCTAGCGTGGCATACCGGGGCAGGTACACTTCCCTCTTCCCGATATTTATTATGCGAACGGGCACCCTCCCATGGCGTACATTGACCACCCCCCGTGCTGTCAAAATGGTGGGCCTACTGTCTGAGTAAACTGGTTCTACCATTGCCTGGTAATCTCTACCTCTCAGACCAATAGCTGCCCGGCACCAAATCATCATTTCACTTTTCGGGGGCATGGCAATAGGGAAAGGGTCACACATTCGCACGCTACCAATCTCACCACCGGAGAGTTCTAGCTGTTGCCGTCGCATCAGTGCCCGGATCTCTTTCTGGAGCACTCGCTGCTGGCCGGAGCTGGCGTTCTTGGCAACCTGCTGTAAAAGGAAAATCACCTCTGCAAGACAATTTTCAATTACATTAGTTCCTAGAGTTATCTTTGGGTGACTCTCGTGTTTGTCAATGTCTACAATGATCAGTCCCTGTGCTGCCAATTTGACTCTACCGATTTTAATGGTCACCTCTTTAAATCCAATCTGTGGCACGGGCTGACCATTGCTGGCGATGATACTCAAGTCGTCGTCAGGGTAGCGGGTGATATCCGAGTCATTCCAGTACTGCTTGAAGAGCACGTACGGGATGGTGGTGACCTGTGACCCGGTGTCCAGTAGGGCACTCATAGGAATGCCATCCAGTACCACGGGTAAGACTGGACGTCCTCCCACATATTTGTCGCGCCAGTTCGATGGGCCTGGTGATCTTTTTCCTGGGGGTTGGCCCTCTACCCCAGGTTGTGCCAGTTTAAAGGACAGTACCTTGCCATATGTCCGGGTTGATTGCAGCGGCGGCAGATGGGTCGTCCGTCCTCGTTGTATCGGTCGTGGGTCTTCCTCTGGCCGGTGGGGTCCTCCTTGGTCGACGCCACGGGATGTCCTCCGGTCCGGATGCCAGCTGGATCTTCCCTGGAGTGGAAACCTGTAAAGACTGCACAGTTCGGGTTAGCGCAGCAACGCTTTTAGCTAGCTCTTGGACCTGATGGTGCAGGTCTGGAGCCGGGTCATTGTTCAAAGCCTGCGCATCAGCTCCCACAGGCCCTGCCGACAAGGGCGCCGCCTCCTGGTGGTAAGTGGTAGTGGGGCGTCTGTGGGTCACAACGCCACCTGGTGCCGGTTCTCGAAGCACCTGGATGGCTCTGTCCTTGAACTGTGCAAATCCCAGATGAGGGTCCTGTAAGGCCATTGCCCGCAACTGGGTTCGGTGGGCATTGCAATATAAACCCTCTATAAATTGTTCAGTCAACAGCCTGTCCTCGTCTCCCACGCCGTCAGGGTCGGTCTGCTTAATGGCTCTCAGGGCCTCTTGTAGGTTCAGGGCATAGTCCCTTATACTCTCATGTGCCCGCTGTTTGCACCCGTAGAATCTAAGCTTGATCTCGGCTGAGGTACGGGTATCAAAGGTGTCCCTCAGCCGGGTTAGTATCCCTGCGACAGTCCTCCCCCCAGGTGGCCAGGACTTTACCTCCCTTTGGGCTGCCCCGGTTAATTGGGCCACCAGGATGCTCACTTTTTGCTCCTCTGTGAGGGGGTACACCTGGAAGAGGCTATCCAGCTTTTCTCTAAAGTCATGCAGGGTATGTGACTCCCCTGAGTACTGGGGTAGCCAGGCTGCCCCCGGGATATAGGGCATGGTGAAAGGCATGACCGCAACAGCGGTGGCGCTGGCGGGGGTTGAAGCGGTGAAGCTCTCCTCCATATCCGACATCCTTCTCCCCCCTAGTGGACCGTGGCCTACCTTGCGATGATCCTCTTCCGTAGGCCGCGGCTCCGCAGTGGATCGTCAGGGTTGAGGACCTTCCGTCGCGCTCCTGTGACGTCGGCGTCTGCTGGGCTCCTTCCAGGACCTTACGCAACGTCCGGACGTGAGGCGGGGCTTCAGTTCTCGCGCGCTTTCGGAGTCCACGCCCCTCTTCTTCCCACGCGGCGTCCTCAAGATGGCGTCCAATGGCGGGAAAACTCCACGTGTGGCGGGAAGAAGGCTGAAGATGGCGCCGGATGGCGGGAAAACTCCACCGATGGCGGGAAGGAAGCGGAAGATGGCGCCGGATGGCGGGAATCTTCACCACAGGTAAGTTTGAACAGTCTTTTTCAGGCACGCAGTACCCGGTGGTTGCGGGCACGAGATCCTGCCGACTACGCCAAAAGTTGACGCGCCCCTGGGCCTGTGTCACGCAGCGTTGCTCACGCGGGAGCTTACCCGGAGCCGGATCTGTTGAGGGTTGTAGTCTCGTGGCGGTGATCCGGTCCGTGCCCAGGGAGTCAGACTAAGTGGCGCTGTATCAGCGGTAGATGTTGAACGACTACGCCACCCATTGAGTACAGCTAAGGAGCTGCTGCTGCAGGGCAGACCGCTGAGGCCGGTGGTAGGATTGTGCAGCGTGATAGTATAACCCCCAACGGGAGGGGTATGGCCTCAGGGCAGCCGACGTGGATGATGGGGGTAGCAGGAACCACTCGGAGACGGTACGGTGTAGTTCAGGGTCTTTACTGGTGACAAAGATAGACCCTCCCGGAGTACTGGCTAGCGATTGGGGCCTGGTCAGTCCTTGAGCAGATGGGATCTCCCCTGGCCAGGCGGAGTTGTAGGCCTCCCAAACTAACGATACTCTTCTGGCTACCTTGCTAGAGGCGGGTATAAGTAGCCCACGTCCCTGAGTGTACCGTGTGGTGCTCACCCGTATGGCCGGTGACTCGGGGCCTTCTAGTAGCTTTCGCTCCACGACGGCGGTGCTGGTCCCACGCGTGTGACCGTGCCTTCGGGTTTCTGGGCCAGAGGACCTGCAATCCCCTGCCGGTCGGTTTCTGCTGCTGGATAGGAGTTAGTCCCCACAGCCTCGGACTCCGGGTCCGGTGATAACTTCTCAGTCAGGGCGAGCTCTGCAGCTGCCAGCCCCTGACTCCTTGTAGCACTGCTCCCACAGAGCTCCTGTTGTTTCTTCCTATGCTGCTTCTCTTCTCTACTTCTTCTCTACTCACTAACCCTGCCTCAGCCCTAGGTTTATATAGGGGAAGTTCTTCCCCTCCCAGGACTGGGCAGGAGGTGTGGCATGCATAGGATCCCTGACCAAGAGACCTCCCACCTGCTCTCAGATGTAATATCTCTATCACTGTGGCAACCAGACCCCTGGGGTGTCACAGAATAAATAATGAAAAGGTTCAGGCTCCAGAAAACTATAAAATACAAGGACTCTAAAATACAATTGTTTCCGGATCTCTCCCGCCTAACCCTCCAGAAAAGTAGATATTAAAACCACTGCTACAGATCTTGCTGGACCAAAAAATCCCTTATAGCTGGGGCTTTCCACTTGCTCTGATTGCAAAACATGAAGGAGTCTCCTCAGTCCTGAGAACTGCTGCAGACCTTCCTGCCTTTTGTGACACCCTGGGCATCCCCCCGCCCTGAGATTATGGACTGGGACGCTCCGCACCCTCCTGAGGCGCCCCCACCAGCCTGGAGTAAGAAAAGGGGGATGAGCCGAAGGAGAAGAAGAGATGACAGGCACTCGGAGACTCCTCGATCCCCTCCACCACGCTGACTCTCTCCTAGGGACACAGGGGTCCCTCCAGCTCTGTGGACAGGGAGTTTACAAACTTTCCTTTTTTGTTAGTACTGGCCGGTACATTTTTTCGCTACAATGTTCAGACTTTTTACCATAAACCTGCACTGTGGTATAGCCGCAGGCCTACCAGCATCTGGTGCTCTATGGAGAGCCCCGGAGAGAGTTACAGACACTTTTTTCCTTGGTGGTTCCGAGTATTTTTCCGCTCAATAAGGGACTCTCCTCCCTCTGCAAATTTAGCTACCTTGGCCCAAAACTTTAGGAAACTGATTAGATCGAACTCGCTGTTTGATTTGTGGAGAATTGTGACGCGCCCCCTGGGCCATGGGGTACTCGGTAGCCGGGCCGGTCGATGCTGGGGCATGTCACGGTGGCAGTGACCCGGTCCATGACCCAGAGTGATCAATTAAAGGGGAAAGTAAAAAGGGAATAAAGTTTTTAGAGATAATATTCGTGACGCCACCTGCGGTATGCGGCTATATGAGGCCGCCGCTGCGGTGCAGATCCTCTGGAGCTGATGGTGACGCAGCAGAGTTGGTTCAGCTCTCCACAGGCAGAGCTTAGCTCCAGGGCAGTGTATGATGATGCTATGAGGTAGATGTTGTTGGTGCGGTGTAATGCAGATGATGGCGCAGATAATGACCAGTCCACAGCTCAATGGTGGTTTCCTCTTATCTTTACTTGTGGTTTGTTAAGCAGACCGGGGCACGGGTACTAGCTGGGAGTAGAGGTCCGGGCGGCCTGGGAGCAAGTTGGGAATCCACATCGCCAGGTGAAGTTCTAGGCCTTCCCTCTGCGCTAATCTCTTTGGCCCTGCTGCTTATAGCTATGCTGTGGCCCTCGTCCCTGAGTAAAACGTCTTTTTCCTCACCCGTATGGCAGGCAGCTCGGGCCTTCCTGGAGTGTCGCTCCCACGTGGCGGTGCTGGGCCCTATGGTGCTGCTGTCTCGCCAGGCGTCTGATTGGGCCAGGAGACCTGCAGTCTCCTGCCCTCCGGTTTCTGCTTCTGGGCCTTCAGTGCCCCACAACCTCGGACTCCGGTGTCCGGTTCACTTGCGCTTCCCTCTGGGGCGAGCTTGTACACAGCTCCCTTCCCCAGGTCCTTCCTCGTCGCTCTCCTGTCTCCAACCCCTCTCCACTAACTCTTAATAACCCCCCCTCCAGATCCCAGTTTGAAGAGGAGGAGCTCCCCTTTCTGGTCTGGAGCCAGGTATACCTGGTATACCTGATTAGGGGACCCCTCCTTGCTTCCAGGCATGGCATCACCCCCTGTGAGGGAGGCATGGCCACTGTGGCAACCGGACCCCTGGGGTGCCACAATTGCCCATCCTTGGGAGAGGGCTTACTCTTTCTATTCGCCCTCTCATAACACCCACACTAGAATTGATTATCACAATTCTTAGGATGCTGTCTGGGGCAGAGATGGATCCCATTACATGGTCAGATCACGCTCCAATACTTCTGAACTTAAAAACAAAGTTTCCGACGGTGCGGACGTGTCATTGGAGACTGAACGAGTTCTTGTTAAAAGATCCAAACATTAGGCAAGTGCTATCGGAACATTTTTTTTTTACTTAATTCAGGCTCGGTGTCCTCTTTCTCGGTACCCTGGGAAGCACACAAGGTGGTGATGAAGGGCTACTGTATCAGGGAAGGGACTAGGTTAAAAAAAAATGCAAACCATACCCAGGCCAGACTCACTTCTCAAATTAAAAGCCTAGAGAGGAGGCTAACAACGGCACCGTCTAGGAGAGTTCTGAGGAAGCTGGTCGCTGCAAGAGAGGAATTAAAAGACCTCGCCATGCGTAAGGTCGAGAAGATGCTTCTATACTCTAAACTGAGACATTACGAGAAGGGCAATAAAGCTCATACTCTTTTAGCTAATCTCTGTAGCCCTGGCTCCTCAGGCTCCTAGAGACAAAAGGGTACAATTCAGTATGACCCCACAGTTATTTCAAAAATATTCCTTAAAGTTCACCAAAATCTTTATAATCTCAAAGATCCTCTTCCAGTGAGTCAGAACAGATGATCGGAAATGCCGAAAAGCTACCTATCCAAGCTCAACCTACCAACCCTTCCCCCAGAGGTGGCGGATTATATGAATAAAACTGTGATGGCTGAGGAGGTGGAGGAGATTCTTAAGGAGTCGGACCTTCCTCTGGGCAAATCCCTAGGTCCTGCTGGCCTGACTTATTCGTATCATAAGACTTTTAGAGAGGAATTGGCTCCCCATATGGTCAGACTGTTTAATTCCTTTATGGAAGGAGCACACATCCCCGACACCCAGTCCCACTCCTATCTCACTCTTATTCATAAGATCGGTAGAGACCCATTTGATTGTTCAAATTATAGACCCATTGCTCCTCTCAACTCGGACCTGAAGATATTGACCCGACTTCTAGCTGACAGATTGAATCGCTGGCTTCCACAGCTCATTCACAAGGACCAGGTGGGGTTTGTCCCCTTCCGCCAAAGGGAGGACAACAGGAGGAGAGCAGTGGATCTGATAGACGTAGCTAATAGAAACAATATCAGGGCTTTACTTCTAAGTTTAGATACGGAGAAGGCCATTGACTGACTCAACTGGTCCTTCATATTTGAGACTGTGAAAGCATTCGGGATCTCGGGGTTGGTCCTAACAGCATTAAAAGTACTTTACAAATCCCCCTCAGCATCGATTAAATTACCACTTTACTCCTCTCCTACTTTCAAAATCTCTAACGGTATGAGACAGGGGTGCCCCCTTTCTCCACTCCTATTTTCCCCCTTTCTCCACTCCTATTTGCGCCCTTTCTCCACTCCTATTTGCCCCCTTTCCCCACTCCTATTTGCGTCCTTTCTCCACTCCTATTTTCGCCCTTTCTCCACTCCTATTTGCGCCCTTTCTCCACTCCTATTTGCGTCCTTTCCCCACTCCTGTTTGCGTCCTTTCTCCACTCCTACTTGCCCCCTTTCTCTACTCCTATTTGCATCCTTTCTCCACTCCTATTTGCGTCCTTTCTCCACTCCTATTTGCGTCCTTTCTCCACTCCTATTTGCCCCCTTTCTCCACTCCTATTTGCGCCCTTTCTCCACTCCTATTTGCGCCCTTTCTCCACTCCTATTTGCGCCCTTTCTCCACTCCTATTTGTGTCCTTTCTCCACTCCTATTTGCCCCCTTTCTCTACTCCTATTTGCGTCCTTTCTCCACTCCTATTTGCACCCTTTCTCCACTCCTATTTGCCCCCTTTCTCCTCTCCTATTTGCCCCCTTTCTCCACTCCTATTTGCGCCCTTTCTCCACTCCTATTTGCGTCCTTCCTCCACTCCTATTTGCGTCCTTTCGCCACTCCTATTTGCGCCCTTTCTCCACTCCTATTTGCGCCCTTTCTCCACTCCTATTTGCGCCCTTTCTCCACTCCTATTTGCCCCCTTTCTCCACTCCTATTTGCCCCCTTTCTCCACTCCTATTTGCGTCCTTTCTCCACTCCTATTTGCGTCCTTTCTCCACTCCTATTTGCCCCCTTTCTCCACTCCTATTTGCGCCCTTTCTCCACTCCTATTTGCGCCCTTTCTCCACTCCTATTTGCGCCCTTTCTCCACTCCTATTTGTGTCCTTTCTCCACTCCTATTTGCCCCCTTTCTCTACTCCTATTTGCGTCCTTTCTCCACTCCTATTTGCACCCTTTCTCCACTCCTATTTGCCCCCTTTCTCCTCTCCTATTTGCCCCCTTTCTCCACTCCTATTTGCGCCCTTTCTCCACTCCTATTTGCGTCCTTCCTCCACTCCTATTTGCGTCCTTTCGCCACTCCTATTTGCGCCCTTTCTCCACTCCTATTTGCGCCCTTTCTCCACTCCTATTTGCGCCCTTTCTCCACTCCTATTTGCGCCCTTTCTCCTCTCCTATTTGCCCCCTTTCTCCACTCCTATTTGCCCCCTTTCTCCACTCCTATTTGCGTCCTTTCTCCACTCCTATTTGCGTCCTTTCTCCACTCCTATTTGCGTCCTTTCTCCACTCCTATTTGCGTCCTTTCTCCTCTCCTATTTGCCCCCTTTCTCCACTCCTATTTGCCCCCTTTCTCCACTCCTATTTGCCCCCTTTCTCCACTCCTATTTGCGTCCTTTCTCCACTCCTATTTGCGTCCTTTCTCCACTCCTATTTGCATCCTTTCTCCACTCCGGAATTTTTGCATAAAATTGATCACCGAATACCAGATCTCTGCTGGCGCTGTGGTTCCTCCGGAGCCTCTCAGTTCCATATTTTTTGGTCCTACACACTGATAACTCGGTTTTGGGAATCAGTGAAATCCCTTCTCCAAAAAGGTATTATTTGCGTATATCTCCCTAGACCCAACTATATATTTGCTTAATATTACTCCGAAGGGATTGGGGAAAAATTCTGCTAAATTGCTCCTTTACTTATTGATAGCGCTTCACTGGAAGAGAAGGTTCCTCCCTCCTTGACTGATCTGATGAGTAGAATATCGGACATTAGGAGAATGGAATATATGACCTGTATATTCAATGACAAAGTGTCCGTATTCGATACAGTTTGGGCCCCCTGGGACAACTACTATAATTGTTGATTAGCTCACTTCATCTCTCCCACCTCCCTTCCTTATATCTTTGTCCATTGTCGATTAGTTTTATTAATGTTAATAAGCATTGTTCTCTGACTTGGAAAGGTTTTGTAACAATAAATGGAAGGCCTTGACGCAAAGGTGGGAGAAGAGACCGGTCTTGGGGCCCGTTTATGCCCTTATCTTCTCGAGCTTATTACTTCATTGTCAACCAGTCATAGGATGAAGAAGGTCTTCCTAGCTGTAGGAATGTTGGTTTTCCATTCATCAGACTACAATGTAACGTATTATTTGTATTAGGCTATGTGCACACGATGCAGAAATGCTCAGGATTTTTTCCTGAGCGTTTCTGCATCTCTCTGGCAGGAAAAAACGCATGCGGATTGTACATGCGGATTGTACGTGCGGATTGTACGTGCGGATTGTGCATGCGGATTGTACATGCGGATTGTACATGCGGATTGTACATGCGGATTGTACATGCGGATTGTACATGCGGATTGTGCATGCGGATTGTACATGCGGATTGTACATGCGGATTGTACATGCGGATTGTACATGCGGATTGTACATGCGGATTGTACATGCGTTTTCCAGCCAGGGACATACGGATGTGAAGCGTTCTTCACTTGCATTTCCGCATGCGGGTTGTGATTTTAGCATCACTTGGAAAGTGCTTGTCAACTTGGTCACACGATATAAATCCATGCAACCGGCAATTATATAGTGTGACCCGAGAGAATGTCAAAAAATAAAAAAATAAATATATACTTTACCCTCTGATGGCCCCCGGTGTCCTGCTTCGCTCGGTCCCGGTTTATTTTATTCTTTTTTTTTTTAATGGTACCTGGGTCTGGATGCGAGTCCTCTCCTCCACACCCGGGTACCATCCGCACATTAGACCGCATGAAAAGCGCATCAACATATACAGTGATGCGGATTCCATGCGGTCTAATGCAAGTCAATGGCGGCAAAAGAGCAGCGTTTCCGCAAAATTAATTGACATGCTGCGGAAAAATCCGCATCATGGGCACAGCACATGCGGATTTCAATTGGGGAACATTGCTGCCCTTCTACCATGCGTTTTTAATGCGTTTCCGCGGCGTTTACGCAACTGCAAAAACGCCGCGGAAACGCATGAAAAAACGCATCGTGTGAACTCAGCCTTATTGTATTATATTATTTTATAATTCAATAAAAATTACAGTTAAAAAAAAATAAAAATTACCCAATGTTGTTGGTGGCCCTCCATCACTGTTAGCTTTCATCCACCATGTATACGGCTGTATACACCACCCAGGGGGTCACTACAGGTCTGGAAGGAGAGGGACTCCTGGGTCCCTGATTGTCTCCTCCTGACTCCTGGGCCCCTGATTGTCTCCTCCTGACTCCAGGGCCCCTGATTGTCTCCTCCTGACTCCAGGGCCCCTGATTGTCTCCTCCTGACTCCAGGGCCCCTGATTGTCTCCTCCTGACTCCTGGGCCCCTGACTGTCTCCTCCTGACTCCAGGGCCTCTCATTGTCTCCTCCTGACTCCAGGGCCCCTGATTGTCTCCTCCTGACTCCAGGGCCCCTGATTGTCTCCTCCTGACTACTGGGCCCCTGACTGTCTCCTCCTGACTCCAGGGCCCCTGACTGTCTCCTCCTGACTCCAGGGCCTCTCATTGTCTCCTCCTGACTCCAGGGCCCCTGATTGTCTCCTCCTGACTCCAGGGCCCCTGATTGTCTCCTCCTGACTCCAGGGCCCCTGATTGTCTCCTCCTGACTCCTGGGCCCCTGACTGTCTCCTCCTGACTCCAGGGCCCCTGACTGTCTCCTCCTGACTCCAGGGCCCCTGACTGTCTCCTCCTGACTCCAGGGCCCCTGATTGTCTCCTCCTGACTCCAGGGCCCCTGACTGTCTCCTCCTGACTCCAGGGCCCCTGATTGTCTCCTCCTGACTCCAGGGCCCCTGATTGTCTCCTCCTGACTCCAGGGCCCCTGATTGTCTCCTCCTGACTCCTGGGCCCCTGACTGTCTCCTCCTGACTCCAGGGCCCCTGACTGTCTCCTCCTGACTCCAGGGCCCCTGATTGTCTCCTCCTGACTCCAGGGCCCCTGACTGTCTCCTCCTGACTCCAGGGCCCCTGATTGTTTCCTCCTGACTCCAGGGCCTCTCATTGTCTCCTCCTGACTCCAGGGCCCCTGACTGTCTCCTCCTGACTCCAGGGCCCCTGACTGTCTCCTCCTGACTCCAGGGCCCCTGATTGTCTCCTCCTGACTCCAGGGCCCCTGACTGTCTCCTCCTGACTCCAGGGCCTCTCATTGTCTCCTCCTGACTCCAGGGCCCCTGATTGTCTCCTCCTGACTCCAGGGCCCCTGATTGTCTCCTCCTGACTCCAGGGCCCCTGATTGTCTCCTCCTGACTCCTGGGCCCCTGACTGTCTCCTCCTGACTCCAGGGCCCCTGACTGTCTCCTCCTGACTCCAGGGCCCCTGATTGTCTCCTCCTGACTCCAGGGCCCCTGACTGTCTCCTCCTGACTCCAGGGCCCCTGATTGTCTCCTCCTGACTCCAGGGCCCCTGATTGTCTCCTCCTGACTCCAGGGCCCCTGATTGTCTCCTCCTGACTCCTGGGCCCCTGACTGTCTCCTCCTGACTCCAGGGCCCCTGACTGTCTCCTCCTGACTCCAGGGCCCCTGATTGTCTCCTCCTGACTCCAGGGCCCCTGACTGTCTCCTCCTGACTCCAGGGCCCCTGATTGTCTCCTCCTGACTCCAGGGCCTCTCATTGTCTCCTCCTGACTCCAGGGCCCCTGACTGTCTCCTCCTGACTCCAGGGCCCCTGACTGTCTCCTCCTGACTCCAGGGCCCCTGACTGTGTCCTCCTGACTCCAGGGCCCCAGAGTAATGGTGTTTACCAGCATGTCACCGATAACCTTCTACCAGCCTCTGTATACCGCCAGACCGTGCCCCGTAATGATGGTTCCACATGATATATCCATCTGCACCTGCTTAAATAACAGGGTCGATACTTTATGAAACATTTTACCTGAAGAGATTTTACACTTTCCATACAATCAATCACTCGCGGAGCCGAGCGGACGATCGATCGCTTCTCCTCGTTCTTTATCTGATACATTGTATTAAATAATGTAACAAAGAGAGAACACAAGAGAAGCGGCGGAAAACAACCCGGTGATGACCACGGGCCTCGGCGGATACTTCCAGTCATTATGTATTCCTCTGTAGGGTGGGGGAGGGGGATATTCGGCACCGGGTGGAGGGGGATCTGATCCTCATGGAATATTTTTCCTTCCCTTTAATAAAATCACTTCAGAAATAAACATCGAAGTTATTAATATTTCATTCAGAGGCGTCTTACTGCCCGTTATACTTCACCTCACAGTCTAATCGTGTTCCCAGCTGGTGCGATATAACCTTATTACAGGTGTGACGGGGCCGGTGAGAGGCCCCCTCTGTAGATATACACCCTATGTACATATGTGCCCCAATACTCCATAATAAAGTGGTATTATACACAGGGCTTGGAGTGACCAATCAGGAGTGACATCTTAATGACCTCATGGGCCGACCTCATATACAGGGACAGGAGATCATCAGTCAGAAGGATCCACCCATGAGATCCCTTGTATGAAGACTTTTCTATGGGTGATCTGGTGATCAGTAACATCTCCAGTGTCTGTCCCTGGTGGTCAGTGGTATTATCAGTACTGTCCATCCCTGGTGGTCAGTGGTATTATCAGTAACGTCCATCCCTGGTGGTCAGTGGTATTATCAGTAACGTCCATCCCTGGTGGTCAGTGGTATTATCAGTAACGTCCATCCCTGGTGGTCCGTGGTATTATCAGTAACGTCCATCCCTGGTGGTCAGTGGTATTATCAGTAATGTCCATCCCTGGTGGTCCGTGGTATTATCAGTAACGTCCATCCCTGGTGGTCAGTGGTATTATCAGTAATGTCCATCCCTGGTGGTCAGTGGTATTATCAGTAATGTCCATCCCTGGTGGTCAGTGGTATTATCAGTAATGTCCATCCCTGGTGGTCAGTGGTATTATCAGTACTGTCCATCCCTGGTGGTCAGTGGTATTATCAGTACTGTCCATCCCTGGTGGTCAGTGGTATTATCAGTAACGTCCATCCCTGGTGGTCAGTGGTATTATCAGTAATGTCCATCCCTGGTGGTCCGTGGTATTATCAGTAACGTCCATCCCTGGTGGTCAGTGGTATTATCAGTAATGTCCATCCCTGGTGGTCAGTGGTATTATCAGTAACGTCCATCCCTGGTGGTCAGTGGTATTATCAGTAATGTCCATCCCTGGTGGTCAGTGGTATTATCAGTAATGTCCATCCCTGGTGGTCAGTGGTATTATCAGTAATGTCCATCCCTGGTGGTCAGTGGTATTATCAGTAACGTCCATCCCTGGTGGTCAGTGGTATTATCAGTACTGTCCATCCCTGGTGGTCAGTGGTATTATCAGTAACGTCCATCCCTGGTGGTCAGTGGTATTATCAGTAATGTCCATCCCTGGTGGTCCGTGGTATTATCAGTAACGTCCATCCCTGGTGGTCAGTGGTATTATCAGTAATGTCCATCCCTGGTGGTCAGTGGTATTATCAGTAACGTCCATCCCTGGTGGTCAGTGGTATTATCAGTAATGTCCATCCCTGGTGGTCAGTGGTATTATCAGTAATGTCCATCCCTGGTGGTCAGTGGTATTATCAGTACTGTCCATCCCTGGTGGTCAGTGGTATTATCAGTAACGTCCATCCCTGGTGGTCAGTGGTATTATCAGTAACGTCCATCCCTGGTGGTCAGTGGTATTATCAGTAACGTCCATCCCTGGTGGTCAGTGGTATTATCAGTACTGTCCATCCCTGGTGGTCAGTGGTATTATCAGTAACGTCCATCCCTGGTGGTCAGTGGTATTATCAGTAATGTCCATCCCTGGTGGTCAGTGGTATTATCAGTAATGTCCATCCCTGGTGGTCAGTGGTATTATCAGTAACGTCCATCCCTGGTGGTCACTGGTATTATCAGTAATGTCCATCTCTGGTGGTCAGTGGTATTATCAGTAATGTCCATCTCTGGTGGTCAGTGGTATTATCAGTAACATCCATCCCTGGTGGTCAGTGGTATTATCAGTAATGTCCATCCCTGGTGGTCAGTGGTATTATCAGTAATGTCCATCCCTGGTGGTCAGTGGTATTATCAGTAATGTCCATCCCTGGTGGTCCGTGGTATTATCAGTAACGTCCATCCCTGGTGGTCAGTGGTATTATCAGTAACGTCCATCCCTGGTGGTCAGTGGTATTATCAGTAATGTCCATCCCTGGTGGTCAGTGGTATTATCAGTAATGTCCATCCCTGGTGGTCAGTGGTATTATCAGTAACGTCCATCCCTGGTGGTCAGTGGTATTATCAGTAACATCCATCCCTGGTGGTCAGTGGTATTATCAGTAACATACATCCCTGGTGGTCAGTGGTATTATCAGTAATGTCCATCCCTGGTGGTCAGTGGTATTATCAGTAACATCCATCCCTGGTGGTCAGTGGTATTATCAGTAACGTCCATCCCTGGTGGTCAGTGGTATTATCAGTAATGTCCATCCTTGGTGGTTAGTGGTATTATCAGTAATGTCCATCCCTGGTGGTCAGTGGTATTATCAGTAATGTCCATCCCTGGTGGTCAGTGGTATTATCAGTAATGTCCATCCCTGGTGGTCAGTGGTATTATCAGTAACATCCATCCCTGGTGGTCAGTGGTATTATCAATAACATCCATCCCTGGTGGTCAGTGGTATTATCAGTAATGTCCATCCCTGGTGGTCAGTGGTATTATCAATAACGTCCATCCCTGGTGGTCAGTGGTATTATCAGTAACATCCATCCCTGGTGGTTAGTGGTATTATCAGTAATGTCCATCCCTGGTGGTCAGTGGTATTATCAGTAACGTCCATCCCTGGTGGTCAGTGGTATTATCAGTAACGTCCATCCCTGGTGGTCTGTGGTATTATCAGTAACGTCCATCCCTGGTGGTCAGTGGTATTATCAGTAACGTCCATCCCTGGTGGTCAGTGGTATTATCAGTAACGTCCATCCCTGGTGGTCAGTGGTATTATCAGTAATGTCTATCCCTGGTGGTCAGTGGTATTATCAGTAACGTCCATCCCTGGTGGTCAGTGGTATTATCAGTAACGTCCATCCCTGGTGGTCTGTGGTATTATCAGTAACGTCCATCCCTGGTGGTCAGTGGTATTATCAGTAACGTCCATCCCTGGTGGTCAGTGGTATTATCAGTAACGTCCATCCCTGGTGGTCAGTGGTATTATCAGTAATGTCCATCCCTGGTGGTCTGTGGTATTATCAGTAACGTCCATCCCTGGTGGTCAGTGGTATTATCAGTAACGTCCATCCCTGGTGGTCAGTGGTATTATCAGTAATGTCTATCCCTGGTGGTCAGTGGTATTATCAGTAACGTCCATCCCTGGTGGTCAGTGGTATTATCAGTAACGTCCATCCCTGGTGGTCTGTGGTATTATCAGTAACGTCCATCCCTGGTGGTCAGTGGTATTATCAGTAACGTCCATCCCTGGTGGTCAGTGGTATTATCAGTAACGTCCATCCCTGGTAGTCAGTGGTATTATCAGTAACGTCCATCCCTGGTGGTCAGTGGTATTATCAGTAACGTCCATCCCTGGTGGTCAGTGGTATTATCAGTAACGTCCATCCCTGGTGGTCAGTGGTATTATCAGTAACGTCCATCCCTGGTGGTCAGTGGTATTATCAGTAATGTCCATCCCTGGTGGTCAGTGGTATTATCAGTAACGTCCATCCCTGGTGGTCAGTGGTATTATCAGTAACGTCCATCCCTGGTGGTCAGTGGTATTATCAGTAACGTCCATCCCTGGTGGTCAGTGGTATTATCAGTAACATCCATCCCTGGTGGTCAGTGGTATTATCAGTAACGTCCATCCCTGGTGGTCTGTGGTATTATCAGTAACGTCCATCCCTGGTGGTCAGTGGTATTATCAGTAACGTCCATCCCTGGTGGTCAGTGGTATTATCAGTAACGTCCATCCCTGGTGGTCAGTGGTATTATCAGTAATGTCTATCCCTGGTGGTCAGTGGTATTATCAGTAACGTCCATCCCTGGTGGTCAGTGGTATTATCAGTAACGTCCATCCCTGGTGGTCTGTGGTATTATCAGTAACGTCCATCCCTGGTGGTCAGTGGTATTATCAGTAACGTCCATCCCTGGTGGTCAGTGGTATTATCAGTAACGTCCATCCCTGGTGGTCAGTGGTATTATCAGTAATGTCCATCCCTGGTGGTCTGTGGTATTATCAGTAACGTCCATCCCTGGTGGTCAGTGGTATTATCAGTAACGTCCATCCCTGGTGGTCAGTGGTATTATCAGTAATGTCTATCCCTGGTGGTCAGTGGTATTATCAGTAACGTCCATCCCTGGTGGTCAGTGGTATTATCAGTAACGTCCATCCCTGGTGGTCTGTGGTATTATCAGTAACGTCCATCCCTGGTGGTCAGTGGTATTATCAGTAACGTCCATCCCTGGTGGTCAGTGGTATTATCAGTAACGTCCATCCCTGGTAGTCAGTGGTATTATCAGTAACGTCCATCCCTGGTAGTCAGTGGTATTATCAGTAACGTCCATCCCTGGTGGTCAGTGGTATTATCAGTAACGTCCATCCCTGGTGGTCAGTGGTATTATCAGTAACGTCCATCCCTGGTGGTCAGTGGTATTATCAGTAATGTCCATCCCTGGTGGTCAGTGGTATTATCAGTAACGTCCATCCCTGGTGGTCAGTGGTATTATCAGTAACGTCCATCCCTGGTGGTCAGTGGTATTATCAGTAATGTCCATCCCTGGTGGTCAGTGGTATTATCAGTAACGTCCATCCCTGGTGGTCAGTGGTATTATCAGTAACGTCCATCCCTGGTGGTCAGTGGTATTATCAGTAACATCCATCCCTGGTGGTCAGTGGTATTATCAGTAATGTCCATCCCTGGTGGTCAGTGGTATTATCAGTAATGTCCATCCCTGGTGGTCAGTGGTATTATCAGTAACGTCCATCCCTGGTGGTCAGTTGTATTATCAGTAACATCCATCCCTGGTGGTCAGTGGTATTATCAGTAACGTCCATCCCTGGTGGTCAGTGATATTATCAGTAACGTCCATCTCTGGTGGTCAGTGGTATTATCAGTAATGTCCATCCCTGGTGGTCCGTGGTATTATCAGTAATGTCCATCCCTGGTGGTCCGTGGTATTATCAGTAATGTCCATCCCTGGTGGTCAGTGGTATTATCAGTAACGTCCATCCCTGGTGGTCAGTGGTATTATCAATAACGTCCATCCCTGGTGGTCAGTGGTATTATCAGTAACGTCCATCCCTGGTGGTCAGTGGTATTATCAGTAATGTCCATCCCTGGTGGTCCGTGGTATTATCAGTAATGTCCATCCCTGGTGGTCCGTGGTATTATCAGTAATGTCCATCCCTGGTGGTCAGTGGTATTATCAGTAACGTCCATCCCTGGTGGTCAGTGGTATTATCAGTAACGTCCATCCCTGGTGGTCAGTGGTATTATCAGTAACGTCCATCCCTGGTGGTCAGTGGTATTATCAGTAATGTCCATCCCTGGTGGTCAGTGGTATTATCAGTAACGTCCATCCCTGGTGGTCAGTGGTATTATCAGTAACGTCCATCCCTGGTGGTCAGTGGTATTATCAGTAATGTCCATCCCTGGTGGTCAGTGGTATTATCAGTAACGTCCATCCCTGGTGGTCAGTGGTATTATCAGTAACGTCCATCCCTGGTGGTCAGTGGTATTATCAGTAACATCCATCCCTGGTGGTCAGTGGTATTATCAGTAATGTCCATCCCTGGTGGTCAGTGGTATTATCAGTAATGTCCATCCCTGGTGGTCAGTGGTATTATCAGTAACGTCCATCCCTGGTGGTCAGTTGTATTATCAGTAACGTCCATCCCTGGTGGTCAGTGGTATTATCAGTAACGTCCATCCCTGGTGGTCAGTGGTATTATCAGTAACGTCCATCCCTGGTGGTCAGTGGTATTATCAGTAATGTCCATCCCTGGTGGTCCGTGGTATTATCAGTAATGTCCATCCCTGGTGGTCCGTGGTATTATCAGTAATGTCCATCCCTGGTGGTCAGTGGTATTATCAGTAACGTCCATCCCTGGTGGTCAGTGGTATTATCAGTAACGTCCATCCCTGGTGGTCAGTGGTATTATCAGTAACGTCCATCCCTGGTGGTCAGTGGTATTATCAGTAATGTCCATCCCTGGTGGTCAGTGGTATTATCAGTAACATCCATCCCTAGTGGTCAGTGGTATTATGAGTAATGTCCATCCCTGGTGGTCAGTGGTATTATCAGTAACATCCATCCCTGGTGGTCAGTGGTATTATCAGTAATGTCCATCCCTGGTGGTCAGTGGTATTATCAGTAATGTCCATCCCTCGTGGTCAGTGGTATTATCAGTAATGTCCATCCCTGGTGGTCCGTGGTATTATCAGTAACGTCCATCCCTCGTGGTCAGTGGTATTATCAGTAATGTCCATCCCTGGTGGTCAGTGGTATTATCAGTAATGTCCATCCCTGGTGGTCAGTGGTATTATCAGTAACGTCCATCCCTGGTGGTCCGTGGTATTATCAGTAATGTCCATCCCTGGTGGTCAGTGGTATTATCAGTAATGTCCATCCATGGTGGTCAGTGGTATTATCAGTAACATCCATCCCTGGTGGTCAGTAGTATTATCAGTAACGTCCATCCCTGGTGGTCATTGGTATTATCATTAATGTCCATCCCTGGTGGTCATTGGTATTATCAGTAATGTCCATCCATGGTGGTCAGTGGTATTATCAGTAACATCCATCCCTGGTGGTCATTGGTATTATCAGTAACGTCCATCCCTGGTGGTCAGTGGTATTATCAGTAATGTCCATCCCTGGTGGTCATTGGTATTATCAGTAATGTCCATCCATGGTGGTCAGTGGTATTATCAGTAACATCCATCCCTGGTGGTCATTGGTATTATCAGTAACGTCCATCCCTGGTGGTCAGTGGTATTATCAGTAATGTCCATCCCTGGTGGTCAGTGGTATTATCAGTAACGTCCATCCCTGGTGGTCAGTGGTATTATCAGTAATGTCCATCCCTGGTGGTCATTGGTATTATCAGTACTGTCCGTCCCTGGTGGTCAGTGGTATTATCAGTAACATCCATCCCTGGTGGTCATTGGTATTATCAGTAACGTCCATCCCTGGTGGTCAGTGGTATTATCAGTAACGTCCATCCCTGGTGGTCAGTGGTATTATCAGTAATGTCCATCCCTGGTGGTCATTGGTATTATCAGTAACGTCCATCCCTGGTGGTCAGTGGTATTATCAGTAACGTCCATCCCTGGTGGTCAGTGGTATTATCAGTAACGTCCATCCCTGGTGGTCAGTGGTATTATCAGTAATGTCCATCCCTGGTGGTCAGTGGTATTATCAGTAACGTCCATCCCTGGTGGTCAGTGGTATTATCAGTAATGTCCATCCCTCGTGGTCAGTGGTATTATCAGTAACGTCCATCCCTGGTGGTCCGTGGTATTATCAGTAATGTCAATCCCTCGTGGTCCGTGGTATTATCAGTAATGTCCATCCCTAGTGGTCAGTGGTATTATCAGTAATGTCCATCCCTGGTGGTCTGTGCTATTATCAGTAATGTCCATCCCTCGTGGTCCTTGGTATTATCAGTAATGTCCATCCCTAGTGGTCAGTGGTATTATCAGTAATGTCCATCCCTGGTGGTCCGTGGTATTATCAGTAACGTCCATCCCTGGTGGTCAGTGGTATTATCAGTAACGTCCATCCCTGGTGGTCAGTGGTATTATCAGTAATGTCCATCCCTGGTGGTCAGTGGTATTATCAGTAATGTCCATCCCTGGTGGTCCGTGGTATTATCAGTAACGTCCATCCCTGGTGGTCAGTGGTATTATCAGTAACGTCCATCCCTGGTGGTCAGTGGTATTATCAGTAACGTCCATCCCTGGTGGTCAGTGGTATTATCAGTAACGTCCATCCCTGGTGGTCAGTGGTATTATCAGTAACGTCCATCCCTGGTGGTCAGTGGTATTATCAGTAATGTCCATCCCTGGTGGTCAGTGGTATTATCAGTAATGTCCATGCCTCGTGGTCAGTGGTATTATCAGTAATGTCCATCCCTGGTGGTCAGTGGTATTATCAGTAATGTCCATCCCTGGTGGTCAGTGGTATTATCAGTAACGTCCATCCCTGGTGGTCAGTGGTATTATCAGTAATGTCCATCCTTGGTGGTCAGTGGTATTATCAGTAATGTCCATCCCTGGTGGTCAGTGGTATTATCAGTAATGTCCATCCCTGGTGGTCCGTGGTATTATCAGTAACGTCCATCCCTGGTGGTCAGTGGTATTATCAGTAACGTCCATCCCTGGTGGTCAGTGGTATTATCAGTAACGTCCATCCCTGGTGGTCAGTGGTATTATCAGTAACGTCCATCCCTGGTGGTCAGTGGTATTATCAGTAACGTCCATCCCTGGTGGTCAGTGGTATTATCAGTAACGTCCATCCCTGGTGGTCAGTGGTATTGTCAGTAATGTCCATCCCTGGTGGTCAGTGGTATTATCAGTAACGTCCATCCCTGGTGGTCCGTGGTATTATCAGTAACGTCCATCCCTGGTGGTCAGTGGTATTATCAGTAACATCCATCCCTGGTGGTCAGTGTTATTATCAGTAATGTCCATCCCTGGTGGTCAGTGGTATTATCAGTAACGTCCATCCCTGGTGGTCAGTGGTATTATCAGTAATGTCCATCCCTGGTGGTCCGTGGTATTATCAGTAATGTCCATCCTTGGTGGTCAGTGGTATTATCAGTAATGTCCATCCCTGGTGGTCCGTGGTATTATCAGTAACGTCCATCCCTGGTGGTCAGTGGTATTATCAGTAACGTCCATCCCTGGTGGTCAGTGGTATTATCAGTAATGTCCATCCCTGGTGGTCAGTGGTATTATCAGTAATGTCCATCCCTGGTGGTCCGTGGTATTATCAGTAACGTCCATCCCTGGTGGTCAGTGGTATTATCAGTAACGTCCATCCCTGGTGGTCAGTGGTATTATCAGTAATGTCCATCCCTGGTGGTCCGTGGTATTATCAGTAACGTCCATCCCTGGTGGTCAGTGGTATTATCAGTAACGTCCATCCCTGGTGGTCAGTGGTATTATCAGTAATGTCCATCCCTGGTGGTCAGTGGTATTATCAGTAATGTCCATGCCTCGTGGTCAGTGGTATTATCAGTAATGTCCATCCCTGGTGGTCAGTGGTATTATCAGTAATGTCCATCCCTGGTGGTCAGTGGTATTATCAGTAACGTCCATCCCTGGTGGTCAGTGGTATTATCAGTAATGTCCATCCTTGGTGGTCAGTGGTATTATCAGTAATGTCCATCCCTGGTGGTCAGTGGTATTATCAGTAATGTCCATCCCTGGTGGTCCGTGGTATTATCAGTAACGTCCATCCCTGGTGGTCAGTGGTATTATCAGTAACGTCCATCCCTGGTGGTCAGTGGTATTATCAGTAACGTCCATCCCTGGTGGTCAGTGGTATTATCAGTAACGTCCATCCCTGGTGGTCAGTGGTATTATCAGTAACGTCCATCCCTGGTGGTCAGTGGTATTATCAGTAACGTCCATCCCTGGTGGTCAGTGGTATTGTCAGTAATGTCCATCCCTGGTGGTCAGTGGTATTATCAGTAACGTCCATCCCTGGTGGTCAGTGGTATTATCAGTAACGTCCATCCCTGGTGGTCAGTGGTATTGTCAGTAATGTCCATCCCTGGTGGTCAGTGGTATTATCAGTAACGTCCATCCCTGGTGGTCCGTGGTATTATCAGTAACGTCCATCCCTGGTGGTCAGTGGTATTATCAGTAACATCCATCCCTGGTGGTCAGTGTTATTATCAGTAATGTCCATCCCTGGTGGTCAGTGGTATTATCAGTAACGTCCATCCCTGGTGGTCAGTGGTATTATCAGTAATGTCCATCCCTGGTGGTCCGTGGTATTATCAGTAACGTCCATCCCTGGTGGTCAGTGGTATTATCAGTAATGTCCATCCCTGGTGGTCAGTGGTATTATCAGTAACATCCATCCCTGGTGGTCAGTGGTATTATCAGTAACGTCCATCCCTGGTGGTCCGTGGTATTATCAGTAACGTCCATCCCTAGTGGTCAGTGGTATTATCAGTAATGTCCATCCCTGGTGGTCCGTGGTATTATCAGTAACGTCCATCCCTGGTGGTCAGTGGTATTATCAGTAACGTCCATCCCTGGTGGTCAGTGGTATTATCAGTAATGTCCATCCCTGGTGGTCCGTGGTATTATCAGTAATGTCCATCCCTGGTGGTCAGTGGTATTATCAGTAACGTCCATCCCTGGTGGTCAGTGGTATTATCAGTAATGTCCATCCCTGGTGGTCAGTGGTATTATCAGTAATGTCCATCCCTGGTGGTCAGTGGTATTATCAGTAACGTCCATCCCTGGTGGTCAGTGGTATTATCAGTAACGTCCATCCCTGGTAGTCAGTGGTATTATCAGTAATGTCCATCCCTGGTGGTCAGTGGTATTATCAGTAACGTCCATCCCTGGTGGTCAGTGGTATTATCAGTAATGTCCATCCCTGGTGGTCAGTGGTATTATCAGTAATGTCTATGCCTCGTGGTCAGTGGTATTATCAGTAATGTCCATCCCTGGTGGTCAGTGGTATTATCAGTAACGTCCATCCCTGGTGGTCAGTGGTATTATCAGTAATGTCCATCCCTGGTGGTCAGTGGTATTATCAGTAACGTCCATGCTTGGTGGTCAGTGGTATTATCAGTAATGTCCATCCCTGGTAGTCAGTGGTATTATCAGTAACATCCATCCCTGGTGGTCAGTGGTATTATCAGTAATGTCCATCCCTGGTGGTCAGTGGTATTTTCAGTAACATCCATCCCTGGTGGTCAGTGGTATTATCAGTAACGTCCATCCCTGGTGGTCCGTGGTATTATCAGTAACGTCCATCCCTGGTGGTCAGTGGTATTATCAGTAATGTCCATCCCTGGTGGTCAGTGGTATTATCAGTAACGTCCATCCCTGGTGGTCAGTGGTATTATCAGTAATGTCCATCCCTGGTGGTCCGTGGTATTATCAGTAACGTCCATCCCTGGTGGTCAGTGGTATTATCAGTAACGTCCATCCCTGGTGGTCAGTGGTATTATCAGTAACGTCCATCCCTGGTGATCAGTGGTATTATCAGTAACGTCCATCCCTGGTGGTCCGTGGTATTATCAGTAACGTCCATCCCTGGTGGTCAGTGGTATTATCAGTAACATCCATCCCTGGTGGTCAGTGGTATTATCAGTAACGTCCATCCCTGGTGATCAGTGGTATTATCAGTAACGTCCATCCCTGGTGGTCCGTGGTATTATCAGTAACATCCATCCCTGGTGGTCAGTGGTATTATCAGTAACGTCCATCCCTGGTGGTCCGTGGTATTATCAGTAACATCCATCCCTGGTGGTCAGTGGTATTATCAGTAACGTCCATCCCTGGTGGTCAGTGGTATTATCAGTAACATCCATCCCTGGTGGTCAGTGGTATTATCAGTAACGTCCATCCCTGGTGGTCCATGGTATTATCAGTAACGTCCATCCCTGGTGGTCAGTGGTATTATCAGTAATGTCCATCCCTGGTGGTCAGTGGTATTATCAGTAACGTCCATCCCTGGTGGTCAGTGGTATTATCAGTAATGTCCATCCCTGGTGGTCCGTGGTATTATCAGTAACGTCCATCCCTGGTGGTCAGTGGTATTATCAGTAACATTCATCCCTGGTGGTCCGTGGTA
This sequence comes from Phyllobates terribilis, assembly GCF_046119375.1. Lineage (NCBI taxonomy): Eukaryota > Metazoa > Chordata > Amphibia > Anura > Dendrobatidae > Phyllobates > Phyllobates terribilis. The sequence goes on along the minus strand of NW_027362761.1, from coordinate 605,942,070 downwards.
TTATCAGTAACATCCATCCCTGGTGGTCAGTGGTATGATCAGTAACATCCATCCCTGGTGGTCAGTGGTATTATCAGTAACGTCCATCCCTGGTGATCAGTGGTATTATCAGTAACGTCCATCCCTGGTGGTCCGTGGTATTATCAGTAACATCCATCCCTGGTGGTCAGTGGTATGATCAGTAACATCCATCCCTGGTGGTCAGTGGTATTATCAGTAACGTCCATCCCTGGTGATCAGTGGTATTATCAGTAACGTCCATCCCTGGTGGTCCGTGGTATTATCAGTAACATCCATCCCTGGTGGTCAGTGGTATTATCAGTAACGTCCATCCCTGGTGGTCAGTGGTATTATCAGTAACGTCCATCCCTGGTGGTCAGTGGTATTATCAGTAACGTCCATCCCTGGTGGTCCGTGGTATTATCAGTAACATCCATCCCTGGTGGTCAGTGGTATTATCAGTAACGTCCATCCCTGGTGGTCAGTGGTATTATCAGTAATGTCCATCCCTGGTGGTCCGTGGTATTATCAGTAACGTCCATCCCTGGTGGTCCGTGGTACTATCAGTGGTGTTTATAACTGAGTCAGGAGTCATCCCTGGAGTTCTGGGTATTTTTATTTTTTATCCCTGGTCGTCTGTGGTACTTTTAGTTTCTGGCAGTGAGTTACATTTTGAGTGGTCTGTGGTATATGACGCTGGTCCTCGCGGTGGTCGGTGGGTTTCCAGCCTCGCACTCTGTGATCAGCGGCATTTTCAGGGGTCATTCCTGCGGGTTGGTCAGTACACCGGTCACTGAGACCAGAGAATGATGGGAGCGCGCAGCAGTCTGCCAGTAAATGGTTAATAATAATGCAGAATAGCCCCGCTGGGCGCGCGTCAGCTCCCCGGTGATGGATGTGCTGTGTGTTTCTCCAGCCATTGTTACAGGTGTAAATAATCCGTACATTACGTGTCGACAGGCGCTTCCGAGCCACATAAACTAAAGGTGTCAGTGGCAAAGTGTCCATTAAGATCCTTCCTCTGAGACGCCGCGCTCAGCCGTCCTTGCTCTGACTGACAGTGTGGAAGAAAACTCCGAAAGTCTCTAGGACACAAAGTTCTGAAGAGGAAAATTGGAAAAAGTTTTACCAGGTTCGGTCAGGACATAACAGTATAAGTGAGACACGCCGTCCGAAACAAAACCCCCAGAGAGATCACCACAAATATCCACCAAAGAACTCCAAGAAGAAACTAGCCAACTGCTAGAACTCCATGCCTGAACAGAGGAAAATACTTCTACCAGCGAGTCTCTGAAGAAACTGAGTGTTTTTAAAGGTCAAGCAAGGGTGTGTCAATTAGCAGCAGAAGGTGGAGATCACCGCTGGGTCCTAGTGAGAGAAGGATGATGAAACGATCAAGAAGGTCTCTACAAAGCCAAGCGCAGCGACCTTCTACAGCCGGATCCAGGACGACTGTCTGTCAAACCTGATACACCCGTGACACCCAATTTGTCTGGAGTTGTCTCTCCTTTTTCTGGATTTTTTGGAACCAAATAGTAAAACAGGCAGTGCTCAAGGGTGGTCTCATCACAGACCCCATGCCTCGATTCCTCGGACTTTACATCATGGACTTTGAACCAATGAGGCAAATTAACTTCTCCGTAATGAACACTTTATAACATTAAGTCTTACATCGTCATGTCTCACTTTAGGTGACATCACAAGTGTAGTGATGTCACAAGCCCCACCCCAGAGGAGCACAGTCTCCTCCTCCGAGCATCATGTGACAGTGATCGTCCAGTTATATCAGCACTTCTTTATCCTGATGCCTTCAAGCAGTTACGTGAGGTGTCCCGTCTTCTACCTCTCATCTATAGTCAGCTTTGTGGAAACTTTCATTGGTCCTTTTCTCCCCCCTATAGTGTGCTCTCACCTCTCCCCCTCTCAAAGTTATAGACCCCAGAAAGTAACAGCCATGATGTCATTGTATGATGTCACTGCAATCAGATATTTATCCCTTTTAAGACCAGACAATTTTTTTATTTTTGCACTTTCCATTTTTCATTTTCTTTTTCCAAAAGTCATAACTTTGTTTTTAAATGTTTCCACCTCTATAGCCATTATGATGAGGGTTTGTAGTTGTACTTTAGAATGAAAATAAAATTCAAACTTGTTTTTTGGGTTTTGTTTCTTTGTATAATAAAAATGAACTGGTATCATGAACGATTAACCGAGTCTGTACAAATGTGGTGATACTAACCTTATATTAATTTTGCATTTAAGTGGCAAAAAAATTTTTTACATTTGTAGAAAAAATAAATAAATTGAGCCTACATAAGAGCGAAATGCCTGAAATATTAAATAATTGAAAACACAAATGAATTCTAAATCAATTAATAAAACCAAAGATGTATTCATAATAAATAATAAAGAGAAAATATGAATAAATTATTTTAATGACTATACAGTACAGACCAAAAGTTTGGACACACCTTCTCATTTAAAGATTTCTCTGTATTTTCTTGACTATGAAAATTGTACATTCACACTGAAGGCATCAAAACTATGAATTACCACATGTGGAATTATATACTTAACAAAAAAGTGTGAAACAACTGAAAATATGCCTTATATTCTAGGTTCTTCATAGTAGCCACCTTTTGCTTTGATGACTGCTTTGCACACTCTTGGCATTCTCTTGATGAGCTTCAAGAGGTAGTCACCGGAAATGGTCTTCCAACAATCTTGAAGGAGTTCCCAGAGATGCTTAGCACTTGTTGGCCCTTTTGCCTTCACTCTGGGGTCCAGCTCACCCCAAACCATCTCGATTGGGTTCAGGTCTGGTGACTGTGGAGGCCAGGTCATCTGGCGTACCACCCCATCACTCTCCTTCTTGGTCAAATAGCCCTTACACAGCCTGAAGGTGTGCTTGGGATCATTGTCATGTTGAAAAATAAATGATGGTCCAACTAAACGCAAACCGGATGGAATAGCATGCCGCTGCAAGATGCTGTGGTAGCCATGCTGGTTCAGTATGCCTTCAATTTTGAATAAACCCCCAACAGTGTCACCAGCAAAGCACCCCCACACCATCACACCTCCTCCTCCGTGCTTCACGGTGGGAACCAGGCATGTAGAGTCCATCCGTTTACCTTTTCTGCGTCGCACAAAGACACGGTGGTTGGAACCAAAGATCTCAAATTTGGACTCATCAGACCAAAGCACAGATTCCCACTGGTCTAATGTCCATTCCTTGTGTTCTTTAGCCCAAACAAGTCTCTTCTGCTTGTTCCTGTCCTTAGCAGTGGTTTCCTAGCAGCTATTTTACCATGAAGGCCTGCTGCACAAAGTCTCCTCTTAATTGTTGAAGAGATGTGTCTGCTGCTAGAACTCTGTGTGGCATTGACCTGGTCTCTAATCTGAGCTGCTGTTAACCTGAGATTTCTGAGGCTGGTGACTCGGATAAACTTATCCTCAGAAGCAGAGGTGACTCTTGGTCTTCCTTTCCTGGGGCAGTCCTCATGTGAGCCAGTTTCTTTGTAGCGTTTGATGGCTTTTGCAACTGCACTTGGGGACACTTTCAAAGTTTTCCCAATTTTTCGCACTGACTGACCTTCATTTCTTAAAGTAATGATGGCCACTCGTTTTTCTTTACTTAGCTGCTTTTTTCTTGCCATAATCCAAATTCTAACAGTCTATTCAGTAGAACTATCAGCCGTGTATCCACCTGACTTCTGGACAACACAACTGATGGTCCCAACCCCATTTATAAGGCAAGAAATCCCACTTATTAAACCTGACAGGGCACACCTGTGAAGTGAAAACCATTTCCGGTGACTACCTCTTGAAGCTCATCAAGAGAATGCCAAGAGTGTGCAAAGCAAAAGGTGGCTACTTTGAAGAACCTAGAATATAAGGCATATTTTCAGTTGTTTCACACTTTTTTGTTAAGTATATAATTCCACATGTGGTAATTCATAGTTTTGATGCCTTCAGTGTGAATGTACAATTTTCATAGTCATGAAAATACAGAAAAATCTTTAAATGAGAAGGTGTGTCCAAACTTTTGGTCTGTGCTGTATATATATATATATATATATATATATATATATATATATATAAATATATACTAGCTATTGAACCCATTCTACGCCTGGGTGGCGAGCATTTTTATTGGTATATGGTCTCCTATCCTGTTATGTGCTGCCCCCATCCTGTTATGTGCTGCCCTCATCCTATCCTGGTATGCATGGCATCCCTCATCCCAATCCTGGTATGCATGGCACCCCTCATCTCCAATCCTGGTATGCATGGCTCCCCTCATCCCTATCCTGGTATGTATGGCACCCCTCATCCCTCTCCTGGTATGTATGGCACCCCTCATATCAATCCTGGTATGCATGGCACCACTCATCCCCAATCCTGGTATGTATGTCACCCCTCATCCCCATCCTGGTATGCATGGCACCCCTCATCCCCAATCCTGGTATGTATGGCACCCCTCATCCCTATCCTGGTATGTATGGCACCATTCATGCCTATCCTGGTATGCATGGCACCCCTCATCCCTATCCTGGTATGTATGGCACCCCTCATTCCCAATCCTGGTATGTATGGCACCCCTTATCCCTATCCTGGTATGCATGGCACCCCTCATCCCTATCCTGGTATGCATGGCACCCCTCATCCCCAATCCTGGCATGCATGGCACCCCTCATCCCCAATCTTGGTATGCATGGCACCCCTCATCCTTATCCTGGTATGCATGGTACCCTCTCATCCATATCCCGGTATGTATGGCACCCCTCATCTCCAATCCTGGTATGCATAGCACCCTTCACCCCCAATCCTGGTATGTATGGTGCCCCTCATCCCTATCCTGGTATGCATGGTACCCCTTATCCCCAATCCTGGTATGCATGGCACCCCTCACCCCCAATCCTGGTATGTATGGTACCCCTTATCCCAATCTTGGTATGCATGGCACCCCTCATCCCTATCCTGGTATGCATGCCCCCCTCATCCCCAATCCTGGTATGCATAGCACCCCTCATCCCTATCCTGGTATGCATGGCCCCCCTCATCCCCAATCCTGGTATGTATGGTACCCCTCATCCCTATCCTGGTATGTATGGTAGCCCTCATCCCTATCCTGGAATGCATGGTACCCCTCATCCCCATTTCTGGTATGCATAGCAACCCTCACCCCCAATCCTGGTATGTATGGTACCGCTCATACCTATCCTGGTATGCATGGTACCCCTCATCCCCAATCCTGGTATGCATGGCACCCCTCACCCCCAATCCTGGTATGTATGGTACCCCTTATCCCAATCTTGGTATGCATGGCACCCCTCATCCCTATCCTGGTATGCATGGCCCCCCCTCATCCCCAATCCTGGTATGCATAGCACCCCTCATCCCTATCCTGGTATGGATGGCCCCCCTCATCCCCAATCCTGGTATGTATGGTACCCCTCATCCCTATCTTGGTATGCATGGTACCCCTCATCCCTATCTTGGTATGCATGGCACGCCTCATCCCAATTCTGGTATGCATGGCACGCCTCATCCCAATCCTGGTATGCATGGTACCCCCTCATCCGTATCCTGGTATGCATGGCCCCTAATCTGTATTCTGGTATGCATGGTACCCTGTCATCCCTATCCTGGTATGCATGGCACCCCTCATCCCTATCCTGGTATACATGGCACCCCTCGTCCCTATCCTGGTATGCATGGCACCCCTCATCCGCCAATCCTGGTATGCATGGCACCCCTCATCCCCAATCCTGGTATGCATGGCACCCCTCATCCCCAATCCTGGTATGCATGGCACCCCTCATCCCTATCCTGGTATGTATGGTATCCCTCATCCCTATCCTGGTATGCATGGCACCCCTCATCCCTATTCTGGTATGCATGGCACCCCTCATCACCAATCCTGGTATGCATGGCACCCCTCAACCCTATCCTGGTATGGTTGGTACCCTCTCATCCGTATCCTGGTATGCATGGCACCCCTCATCCCCAATCCTGGTATGTATGGTACCCCTCATCCCTGTCCTGGTATGTATGGTATCCCTTATCCCTATACTGGTATGCATGGCACCCCTCATCTCAATCCTGGTATGCATGGCACCCCTCATCCTTATCCTGGTATGCATGGTACCCCCTCATCCGTATCCTGGTATGCATGGTACCCCCTCATCCCCAATCCTGGTATGCATGGTACCCCATCCCTTATTCTGGTATGCATGGTATCCCCTCATCCGTATCCTGGTATGCATGATACCCCCTCATCCCTATCCTGGTATGTATGGCACCCCTCATTCCTCATCCTCGTATGCATGGCACCCCTCATCCCCAATCCTTGTATGCATGGCACCCCTCACCCCCAATCCTGGTATGCATGGCACCCCTCACCCCCAATCCTGGTATGCATGGCACCTCTCATCCGCAATCCTGGTATGTATGATACCCGATCCCTCATCTCTATCACGCTGCACATACCCAAAAAAAATAAACACTTATACTCACCTTTGTTCCCTGTGCTCCAGCGCTGCTGTGTCCTGTTCTGCCAGAGACCGGGGGAGAAATGTGGTGCCGGAGTATGCGGGTGCCCATACCGCGCTGTCCGGCGTCATTTTGCTGAAGACACACTGCAAATGTATCTTCAGTAAAACTGCGCTGGATAGCGCTATGCGCATGCGCCAATTCCAAAGCCGCACTCCTCCCCCGATCTCCGGACCAAACAGAGGCACCGTGGCAAAACTCCTCCCGGTCAGGTAAGTATGTAAGTATGGCGCCGGAGATCGCGGTATGTTTTCAGTGCCTACACATACCGCGATCTCCGGCGCCATACACTCCTCTTACCTGTAACGGCTACATGCGTTCTTCTGTCTGGAGCCAGACTGTGCAGGCGTGTCGTGCTTGTGCAGTCTATAAAGGCTTCAGACAGAGGGACGCATCTACGATTATATTATAGAAATACAGTGGGTACGGAAAGTATTCAGACCCCTTTAAATGTTTCACTCTTTGTTTCATTGCAGCCTTTGGTAAATTCTAAAAAGTTCATTTTTTTCTCATTAAAGTGCACTCTGCACCCCATCTTGACTGAAAAAAACAAATGTAGAAATTTTTGCAAATTTATTAAAAAAGAAAAACTGAAATATCACATGGTCATAAGTATTCAGACCCTTTGCTTAGACACTCATATTTAAGTCACATGCTGTCCATTTCCTTGTGTTCCTCCTTAAGATGGTTCTACTCCTACATTGGAGTCCAGCTGTGTTTAATTAAACTGATAGGACTTGATTTGGAAAGGCACGCACCTGTCTATATAAGACCTCACAGCTCACAGTGCATGTCAGACCAAATGAGAAGCATGAGCTCAAAGGAACTGCCCAAGGAGCTCAGAGACAGAATTGTGGCAAAGCACAGATCTGGCCAAGGTTACACAAGAATTTCTGCATTACTCAAGGTTCCTAAGAGCACAGTGGCCTCCATAATCCTTAAATGGAAGAAGTTTGGGACCACCAGAATTCTTCCTAGACCTGGCCGTCCAGCCAAACTGAGCAATCGTGGGAGAAGAGCCTTGGTGAGAGAGGTAAAGAAGAACCCCAAGATCACTGCAGCAGAGCTCCAGAGATGCAGTAGGGAGATGGGAGAAAGTTCCACAAAGTCAACTATCACTGCAGCCCTCCACCAGTCGGGCCTTTATGGCAGAGTGACCTGACGGAAGCCTCTCCTCAGTGCAAGACATATGAAAGCCTGCATAGAGTTTGCTCAAAAACACATGAAGGACTCCCAGACTATGAGAAATAAGATTCTCTGGTGTGATGAGACAAAGATAGAACTTTTTGGTAATAATTCTAAGCGGTATGTGTGGAGAAAACCAGGCACTGCTCATCACCTGCCCAATACAATCCCAACAGTGAAACATGATGGAGGCAGCATCATGCTATGGGGGTGTTTTCAGCTGCAGGGACAGGACAACTGGTTGCAATTGAAGGAAACATGAATGGGGCCAAATACAGAGATATCCTGGATGAAAACCTCTTCCAGAGTGCTCTAGACCTCAGACTTGGCCGAAGGTTCACCTTCCAACAAGACCATGACCCTAAGCACACAGCTAAAATAACAAAGGAGTGGCTTCAGAACAACTCTGTGACCATTCTTGACTGGCCCAGCCAGAGCCCTGACCTAAACCCAATTGAGTATCTCTGGAGAGACCTGAAAATGGCTGTCCACCAACGTTCACCATCCAACCTGACGGAACTGGAGAGGATCTGCAAGGAAGAATGGCCGAGGATCCCCAAATCCAGGTGTGAAAAACTTGTTGCATCATTCCCAAGAAGACTCATGGCTGTACTAGCTGAAAAGGGGGCTTCTACTCAATGCTGAGCAAAGCGTCTGAACATATACAGATGAGCATATTAATGATATATGAATAAATACCACATCTTACATGTAAAGAGACATGCACAAATATGTATCTACATTTGTTCTATTGCACCAGTCAAAAATATATACAGTATATATATACATACAGTACAGACCAAAAGTTTGGACACACCTTCTCATTTAAAGATTTTTCTGTATTTTCATGACTATGAAAATTGTACATTCACACTGAAGGCATCAAAACTATGAATTAACACATGTGGAATTATATACTTAACAAAAAAGTGTGAAACAACTGAAAATATGTCTTATATTCTAGGTTCTTCAAAGTAGCCACCTTTTGCTTTGATGACTGCTTTGCACACTCTTGGTATTCTCTTGATGAGCTTCAAGAGGTAGTCACCGGAAATGGTTTTCACTTCACAGGTGTGCCCTGTCAGGTTTAATAAGTGGGATTTCTTGCCTTATAAATGGGGTTGGGACCATCAGTTGTGTTGTGCAGAAGTCAGGTGGATACACAGCTGATAGTCCTACTGAATAGACTGTTAGAATTTGTGTTATGGCAAGAAAAAAGCAGCTAAGTAAAGAAAAACGAGTGGCCATCATTACTTTAAGAAATGAAGGTCAGTCAGTGCGAAAAATTAGGAAAACTTTGAAAGTGTCCCCAAGTGCAGTTGCAAAAACCATCAAGCGCTACAAAGAAACTGGCTGACATGAGGACCGCCCCAGGAAAGGAAGACCAAGAGTCACCTCTGCTTCTGAGGATAAGTTTATCCGAGTCATCAGCCTCAGAAATCGCAGGTTAACAGCAGCTCAGATTAGAGACCAGGTCAATGCCGCACAGAGTTCTAGCAGCAGACATATCTCTTCAATAACTGTTAAGAGGAGACTTTGTGCAGCAGGCCTTCATGGTAAAATAGCTGCTAGGAAACCACTGCTAAGGACAGGCAACAAGCAGAAGAGAATTGTTTGGGCTAAAGAACACAAGGAATGGACATTAGACCAGTGGAAATCTGTGCTTTGGTCTGATGAGTCCAAATTTGAGATCTTTGGTTCCAACCACCGTGTCTTTGTGCAGAAAATGTGAATGGATGGACTCTACATGCCTGGTTCCCACCGTGAAGCATGGAGGAGGAGGTGTGATGGTGTGGGGGTGCTTTGCTGGTGACACTGTTGGGGATTTATTCAAAATTGAAGGCATACTGAACCAGCATGGCTACCACAGCATCTTGCAGCGGCATGCTATTCCATCCGGTTTGCGTTTAGTTGGACCATCATTTATTTTTCAACAGGACAATGACCCCAACACACACCTCCAGGCTATGTAAGGGCTATTTGACCAAGAAGGAGAGTGATGGGGTGCTACACCAGATGACCTGGCCTCCACAGTCACCAGACCTGAACCCAATCGAGATGGTTTGGGGTGAGCTGAACCGCAGAGTGAAGGCAAAAGGGCCAACAAGTGCTAAGCATCTCTGGGAACTCCTTCAAGATTGTTGGAAGACCATTTCCGGTGACTACCTCTTGAAGCTCATCAAGAGAATACCAAGAGTGTGCAAAGCAGTCATCAAAGCAAAAGGTGGCTACTTTGAAGAACCTAGAATATAACACATATTTTCAGTTGTTTCACACTTTTTTGTTAAGTATATAATTCCACATGTGTTAATTCATAGTTTTGATGCCTTCAGTGTGAATGTACAATTTTCATAGTCATGAAAATACAGAAAAATCTTTAAATGAGAAGGTGTGTCCAAACTTTTGGTCTGTACTGTATATATAAATATCACAGCTCAATCGTAAGTGTGTGAAAAAGGTAAAGTGACTGCACCAGGAATACAGGCATTAATTATAGATTGCTCCATGTAAACATATAAATGAAATATCGAAAACTCATTGCCAAAAGCTGTGATACAACCTTGATTGCATGTTGATACTAAGGTTGTTCCCCCATCACACACTCCAACACACGTTTCGCATGGACTTCCTCAGGGAGAAAGCCAGAGCATGGTTTTTATAGAATACCATCATGGCAGGTATGGGAACCTATATACCACCTTGACTGCTAAGGTCACCTATGGGATTACGGGGGGATGATGGGTGCGTGGATTGGCTCACCCTAGGGCCGCATGCTTTAAATGCCGCCGAGATTGACAGTTCCACTTGCAGCTATTAGAGGAAGATGATTGCTGAATAACACAGCCATCATCTGCCGGACATGATGTGGACACAGTCCATACTCTTAGGGTATGTTCCTCCAGCTTTATTACTTTACTATTTATTTTGTCCTCATGTGCTGACCAAAACATACGCAGCACCTGCTGAAAAGTGACAGGAGATGTCAGTCCATTTTGATGGAACTAGTTCCTGTAAATGATGACATAGAAAATTAAAAATGCACAAATATCAACATTGTTTAAAAATGTGGGACTGGTGGGGTAGACGATGTTCTCAGATGTTCTTGTGCCCTTCTTAAAAGACAGACACCCCCTGTAAGGAGACCAAATGGAGACCACAGTTTCACACTCAATGGCTCCATCAGGGGCCACATGTGACTTTTATTATGCAAATATTCAGATGGAAACTTTAAATGGAGACCTGAGCACTCTGTAAATTACTCCAAAACCATAAAAAAAAATCAAATTTTTTTTATTTTTATTTTATTTTATATTTTTACAACTTAAAAAGAGAAAAGAGAGAGAATGTGAAGCCGTGCAGTAACTGGTGAGCGGCCCGCCGCGCAGCACAGCTTCCACGCCGTCTTATGTAACGCTCTCGGCCTGGGAACAATCACAGAATGAGCCACATCCAGCTAATCTAAAACTAGAGCTGAGAGATTATACTAATCACGCGCCAATTTCTCTAGAGCCGTAGATTGCTGGAACAAAAAAACAACACTTGGGCTCCACGACAAGATTCAGGACATTACTGCTACCAGAATTTCACAAGATGTTACTCTGGAGTTCTCAGGATACGAGCCAGGACCAAACCAGTCATGAAACTTTGGAGAGTGCTGAGGACAACTGAAGTTACACGGACAGCAGTGAGGTCAATAAATAATCATAAGCCGAGGTCATGGGTGGACACCAGCCAAGAAGAACGAGCGGTGAGCAGGCGTTGGGCACACAGGTCTGTCCTGTCTGCTCCATGGGTGGACACAAGCCATGATGTGTCCACTGGAAATGAGTCCTGATAGTACATAGTGTCTCCTGGTCAATGGCCAAGTCCTACTGACTTCATTTTTGGAGATTCGGCCAAAAAAAGCAAAACTGTAAATTAGGAGGAGAGGACGTCATCTGGACTGTTAGACTAAATCTTCTCTTCCCGTCATATGTAAGAGGGTCAATGAAATATTAAAGGGATAAACTGCTACGGCTTATAATCAATGAGTATTATGACTTTATTGGCAAATTCTGGTATCAGGCACGTAGATATGCAGAGGCAAATATTCTACATTCATGGTGCTTCAGTCCCAAAAAGTTAAATACGGTCTCAACAATGCCCGTTCCAACATGTAGTTATGCCGATTCACGTCTAGATCAGATGGGAGAGTAAGCCCGAAAGACACAAAACCTATCTGCCAAAATAAGATGGACCCAGCAAAGTATGTAAGAAAATTGCCAGGTTTTACCAACATAAACTAAGACCTCCACCATTAATGACTCAACCTGAGGATGCCGTGTCCTACGTCATCCAAACAGAGCCACCAATGACTCTTCTGCTCAGGCGCAGCTTGTGCCAGGAGAAGCCAAAGAGCGCCGATGACCCAGACGTTGGACACGTCATAAAGCAAGCAGGAGGAGAGAAATTTCAGCGATAGAGCAAGACCAACGACGCTCATCAGACCGGACCGCGTAATATCGGGGGATTATAAAATTAAAACTTTAAAGTAAAAAAAAAAGTAGAAAGAAAATAGTAAATATTGTTAATAGTCTAAAACTGGGAATATAAAAGTGTCAAATGCTGTAAGTGCAGAGGGAAAATAACGAGATGTAAAACTGCATAAAACAACGGAAAAAAAATGATGAAAATGAATGAAAGAAACTTAGATAAATAAATGATTGTTAACAAAAGTACTGCAGTAAAAACAGAACAAAAAGTGTTTTCCTGACAATCAAAATGCAGAATATTTGTGATTACAGCAGCACAATCAGTTGTGGCTGCGGGAAAAGCTCATAAATCAACTGGTTGCATAAACGTCAGAGAAATAGTGAGAAGAGCATCTTTCATTGTGTATAACAGATAAGATATAAAATGAGCATTCTGGGTGTCATCCGCACTAAATAACAATAGTTATAAATAAAAGGAAAACCAGCAAAATTCCAACAGAAGACATGTTTTTTAACAACGGCAAACACAATTTTGTGTCAAAAACATCAGTGTTATTGGTATACAGCAGGTCTTGTGGGGTGTTCCCGGTATACGGCAGGTCTTGTGGGGTGTTCCCGGTATACGGCAGGTCTTGCGGGGTGTTCCCGGTATACGGCAGGTCTTGTGGGGTGTTCCCGGTATACGGCAGGTCTTGTGGGGTGTTCCCGGTATACGGCAGGTCTTGCGGGGTGTTCCCGGTATACGGCAGGTCTTGTGGGGTGTTCCCGGTATACGGCAGGTCTTGTGGTGTGTTCCCGGTATACGGCAGGTCTTTTGCGGTGTTCCTGGTGTGTAGCAGGTCTAGTGGGGTGTTCCTGGTATACGGCAGGTCTTGTGAGGTGTTCCCGGTATAGGACAGGTCTTGTGGGGTGTTTGCGGCATACGGAGGTTTTGTGGGGTGTCCTCGTTATATGGCAGGTCTTGTGGGGAGTTCCCGGTGTACGGCAGGTCTTGCAGAGTATTTGGGGTGTTCTCAGTATACAGAAGCTCTTGGGGGATGTTCTCGGTGTACGGCAGGTTTTGGGGATGTTCTCGGCATACGGTTGGTCTTTTGTGCTGTTTCCGGTATATTACAGATCTTGTGGGGGTTCCCGGCATGTGGCAGGTCTTGTGTGGTGTTCTCGGTATACGGCAGATCTTAGGGGATGTTCTCAGTATAATGCAAGTCTTGGGGGATGTTCTCGGTAAACGGCAGGTCTTAGGGGATGTTCTCAGTATACGGTAGGTCTTGTGTTGTGTTCTTGGTATACAGCAGATTTTGTGGGGTTCCCGATATACAGCAGGTCCTGTGGGGTGTTCCTGGTATGTGGCCGGTCTTGTGGGGTATTCACGGCATACGGCAGGTCTTGTGGGGTGTTCCCAGTGTACAGAGGTCTTGTGGAATGTTCCCGGTATATAGAGATCATGTGGGGTGTCCTCGTTATATGGCAGGTCCTGTGGGGTTCTCCCAGTATACGGCGGGTCTTATGGAATGTCCTCATTATACGGCAGGTCTTGGGGGATGTTCTCGGTACACGGCAGGTCTTGTGGGGTGTTCCCGGGATACGGACGGTTTTGTGGGGGGTTCCTGGTATACGGCGGGTCTTGTGTGCTGTTCTCAGTATATGGTGGGTCTTCCCGGTATATGGTGGGTCTTGAGGTGTGTTCCCGGTATACGGCATGTCTTGGGGGGTATTCCCAGTATGCGGCGGGTCTTATGAGGTGTCCCCAGTATACAACGGGTCTTGGGGGGTCTTCCTGTCATACGGCAGGTCTTGTGGGGTGTTCCCAGTATACAGCAGGTCCTGTGTTGTGTTCTCTGTATACGGCGGGTCTTGTGGGCTGTTCCCGGTATACGGCAGGACTTGTGGGATGTTCCCGGTATACGACAGGTCTTGTGGGGTGTTCTCGGTATACGACAGGTCTTGTGGGGTGATCTCGGCATACGGAGGTCTTGTGGAATGTTCCCAGTATACGGAGATCATGTGAGGTGTCCTCGTTATATGGCAGGTCTTGTGGAATGTACCCGGTATACGGAGATCATGTGAGGTGTCCTTGTTATATGGCAGGTCTTGTGGGGTGTTCCCGGTATACGGCAGGTCTTCTGGGATGTCCTCGTTATATGGCAGCTCTTGTGGGGTGTTCCCGGTATACGGCGGGTCTTCTGGAATGTCCTCGTTATACAGCAGGTCTTGGGGGATGTTCTCGGTACACGGCAGGTCTTGTGGGGTGTTCCTGGGACACAGCAGGTCTTGTTGGGGATTCCTGGTATATCGCAGGCCTTGTGCTGTGTTCCCGGGATATGGTGGGTCTTGTGGGGTTTTCCCTGTATATGGCGGGTCTTGAGGGGTGTTCCCGGTATACAGCAGGTCTCATGGGGTGTAACCAATATACGGCACATTTTGGGGGGTGTTCCCGGTATACGACGAGTCTTGTGAGATGTCTCCAGTATACAGCAGATCTTGGGGGGTGTTCCTGGTGTATAACAGGTCTTGTGGGGGTTCCCGGTATACGTCAGGTCTTGTGGGGTGTTCCCGATATACGGCACATCTTGGGGGGTGTTCTGGGTATACTGCGGGTCTTGTGAGGTGTCCCCAGTATACGTCAGGTCTTGGGGGGTGTTATCGGTACACGGTAGGTCTTGTGTGGTGTTCTCGGTATACGGCGGGTCTTGTCGCGTGTTCCCGGTATACGACACGTCTTGTGGGGGGTTCCCGGTATATGGCAGTTCTTGTGGAGAATTCTCTGTATACAGCAGATCTTATAGGGTGTTCCCAGTTTACGGCAGGTCTTGGGGGATGTTCTCGGTATACGGTAGGCCTAGTGTTGTGTTCTTTGTATACGGCGGGTCTTGTGGGGTGTTCTCAGTATATGGTGGGTCTTGTGGGGTTTTCCCTGTATATGGCGGGTCTTGAGGGGTGTTCCCGGTATATGGCAGGTGTTGTGGGGTGTTCCCGGTATACGGCAGGTGTTGTGGGGTGTTCCCGGTATACAGTTGGTCTTGTGGGGTGTTCCCTATATATGGTAGGTCTTGTGGTTGTTACCGGTATACGGCAGGTCTTGTAGGGTGTTCCTGGTATACAGCAGGTCTTGTGGAGTGTTCCCTGTATATGGCAGGTCTTGTGTGGTGTTCCCGGTATTCGGAAGTCTTGTTTGGTGTTCCCGGTGTACGGCAGGTCTTGTGGGTTTTTTTCCCGGTATGCGTCAGGTCTTGTGGGGTGTTTACGCTATACAGCAGGTCTTGTGGTGTGTTCCCTGAATACGTCGGGTCTTGTGGGGTGTTTTCACAGTATACGGAAGTCTTGTGGGATGTTCCCAGTTATACGGCAAGTCTTGTGGTGTGTTCCCGGTATACGGCAGGTCTTGTGGTGTGTTCCCAGTATATGGCTGGTCTTGTGGGGTGTTCCTGGTATGCGGCAGGTCTTTTGGGGTGATCTTTGTATAAGACAGGCACTGTGGGATGTTCTTTGTATTTGACAGGTCTTCTGGGGTGTTTCCGGTATATGGTGGGTCTTGTAAGGTGATCATTGTATATGAAAGGTCTTGTTGGGTGTCCCTGGTATATGGGTGCTGTTTTGGGGTGTTTTTGGTATATGGGTGCTGTTTTGGGGTGTTTTTGATTTATAGGTGCTGATTTGGAGTGTTTTTAGTGTATGACAGATCTTTTAAGTGTTTCCCAATATGTTTATGAAATCCTGTAGGTTTTGTAGTGTTGGGTGACAGAACATGGAAATCATTACAGCTCACTGTTTATGGGGCTTGGTCGTCGCAGATCGTTCACAGCGCCCGTGCAGTCCTCTACCTATACCCCAGGACACCTGCAGAGGTCGCGTAGAGTCCGGGTCCTGATGGGTCAGAGAGGAGCTATATAATAATGGATAGTCAGCGATATGTAGATCTATTTCCTACATTACATTCACCGTTTGCTCGTCCACCGCAGCGTCCACCTCATACAACGCTCCGCGGACGAGTCAGCAGAGGTTTTCACACAAACAAACACATCCGCCAGGTTCCTCCTCTCATCTCCAGACTCATTACAGCATTATAAATATATCAATCTCCGGCACAGTTAGGAAGGACAGTGACCTTTTCTCTGAGAACGTCTGACTTTTCGGGACGCCGTTCTCCGTATTCCATGTCAGTCGCAGAGGAACGCGATCTCACTGGTACTTTCGATTTACATGTCAGCTCTGATTTGTTTCAGACCATTTGAATGTAAATTGCCATTTCAGCTTCTCCGGAGGTGCGAGGACGGGCGATGAAAGTCACTTTGATACAAGCGTCTCCTGGGGAGGCATCTCTCAACGTCTTCCAGTCCTCGTGAAAACACCTCGCTCCTCCTCAGCTTCTGCTCCATCGGATAATTTTCTCTACACGTCGCAAACTCCTAATGTCACCTGGAAAGGAAAAGATTTGTGACTGTCAATCAACAGTTCATGGAAAAAGATGAGAAGAAGAAGTAACAGCAGGAAAGAAGATCAGATCTAAGGGCGACCAACCGGCAGCAACACATGGAGATAAAGCCAAGAGGAGAAAGAACAACCAGCAGAGAAAACCAGGTCTGGAAGATGACAACAGCTGACAACACACAACAACCACAATACAAAAGAATTACAAGGATGTGAACAGGAGAATAACGATGAAAATAAGAACTCTATGTAAAAGAGCATACAGTAAATATTATAACACTGCCCCTATGTACAAGAATATAACTACTATAATACTGCCCCTATGTACAAGAATATAACTACTATAATACTGCCCCCTATGTACAAGAATATAACCACTATAATACTGCTCCCTATGTACAAGAATATAACTACTATAATACTGCCTCCTATGTACAAGAATATAACTACTATAATACTGCCCCCTATGTACAGGAATATAACTACTATAATACTGCCCCCTATGTACAAGAATATAACTACTATAATACTGCTCCCTATGTACAAGAATATAACTACTATAATACTGCTCCCTATGTACAAGAATATATCTAATATAATACTGCCCCCTATGTGCAAGAATATAACTACTATAATACTGTTCCCTATGTACAAGAATATAACTACTATAATACTGCCCCTATGTACAAGAATATAACTACTATAATACTGATCCTATGTACAAGAATATAACTACTATAATACTGCCCCATATGTACAAGAATATAACTACAATAATACTGCCCTCTATGTACAAGAATATAACTACTATAATACTGCCCTCTATGTACAAGAATATAACTACTATAATACTGCCCCTATGTACAAGAATATAACTACTGTAATACTGCCCCTATGTACAAGAATATAACTACTATAATACTGCTCCTATGTACAAGAATATAACTACTATAATACTGCCCCTATGTACAAGAATATAACTACTATAATACTGCCCCCTATGTACAAGAATATAACTACTATAATACTGCTCCTATGTACAAGAATATAACTACTATAATACTGCTCCCTATGTACAAGAATATAACTACTATAATACTGCCCCTATGTACAAGAATATAACTACTATAATACTGATCCTATGTACAAGAATATAACTACTATAATACTGCCCCATATGTACAAGAATATAACTACTATTATACTGCCCTCTATGTACAAGAATATAACTACTATAATACTGCCCTCTATGTACAAGAATATAACTACTATAATACTGCCCCTATGTACAAGAATATAACTACTATAATACTGCCCCTATGTACAAGAATATAACTACTATAATACTGCTCCTATGTACAAGAATATAACTACTATAATACTGCCCCCTATATACAAGAATATATCTACTATAATACTGCCCCTATGTACAAGAATATAACTACTATAATACTGCCCCTATGTACAAGAATATAACTACTATAATACTGCCCCCTAAGTACAAGAATATATCTACTATAATACTGCCCCCTATGTACAAGAATATAACTACTATAATACTGCTCCTATGTACAAGAATATAACTACTATAATACTGCCCCTATGTACAAGAATATAACTACTATAATACTGTCCCTGTGTACAAGAATATAACTACTATAATACAGCCCCCTATGTACAAGAATATAACTACTATAATACTGCTCCTATGTACAAGAATATATCTACTATAATACTGGCCCCTATGTACAAGAATATAACTACTATAATACTACTCCCTATGTACAAGAATATAACTACTATAATACTGCTCCTATGTACAAGAATATAACTACTATAATACTGCCCCTATGTACAAGAATATAACTACTATAATACTGTCCCTGTGTACAAGAATATAACTACTATAATACAGCCCCCTATGTACAAGAATATAACTACTATAATACTGCTCCCTATGTACAAGAATATAACTACTATAATACTGCTCCCTATGTACAAGAATATAACTACTATAATACTGCCCCTATGTACAAGAATATAACTACTATAATACAGCCCCCTATGTACAAGAATATAACTACTATAATACTGCCCCCTATGTACAAGAATATAACTACTATAATACTGCTCCTATGTACAAGAATATAACTACTATAATACTGCTCCCTATGTACAAGAATATAACTACTATAATACTGCCCCTATGTACGAGAATATAACTACTATAATACTGCCCCTATGTACAAGAATGTAACGACTATAATACAGCCCCCTATGTACAAGAATATAACTACTATAATACTGCTCCCTATGTACAAGAATATAACTACTATAATACAGCCCCCTATGTACAAGAATATAACTACTATAATACTGCCCCTATGTACAAGAATATAACTACTATAATACTGCCCCTATGTACAAGAATATAACTACTATAATACAGCCCCCTATGTACAAGAATATAACTACTATAATACTGCTCCCTATGTACAAGAATATAACTACTATAATACTGCCCCTATGTACAAGAATATAACTACTATAATACTGCCCCCTATGCACAAGAATATAACTACTATAATACTGCCCCTATGTACAAGAATATAACTACTATAATACTGCTCCTATGTACAAGAATATAACTACTATAATACTGCCACCTATGTACAAGAACATAACTACTACAATACTGCCCCCTATGTACAAGAATATAACTACTATAATACTGCTCCTATGTACAAGAATATAACTACTATAACACTGCCCTCTATGTACAAGAATATAACTACTATAATACTGCCCCTATGTACAAGAATATAACTACTATAATACTGCTCCTATGTATAAGAATATAACTACTATAATACTGCCCCTATGTACAAGAATATAACTACTATAATACTGCTCCCTATGTACAAGAATATAACTACTATAATACTGCCCCTATGTACAAGAATATAACTACTATAATACAGCCCCCTATGTACAAGAATATAACTACTATAATACTGCCCCTATGTACAAGAATATAACTACTATAATACAGCCCCCTATGTACAAGAATATAACTACTATAATACTGCTCCCTATGTACAAGAATATAACTACTATAATACTGCCCCTATGTACAGGAATATAACTACTATAATACTGCCCCTATGTACAAGAATATAACTACTATAATACTGCCCCTATGTACAAGAATATAACTACTATAATACTGCCCCCTATGTACAAGAATATAACTACTATAATACTGCTCCTATGTACAGGAATATAACTACTATAATACTGCTCCTATGTACAGGAATATAACTACTATAATACTGCTCCTATGTATAAGAATATAACTACTATAATACTGCCCCTATGTACAAGAATATAACTACTATAATACTGCTCCCTATGTACAAGAATATAACTACTATAATACTGCTCCTATGTTCAGGAATATAACTACTATAATACTGCTCCTATGTACAGGAATATAACTACTATAATACTGCTCCCTATGTACAAGAATAAAACTACTATAATACTGCCCCATATGTACAAGAATATAACTACTATAATGCTGCTCCTATGTACAGGAATATAACTACTATAATACTGCTCCTATGTATAAGAATATAACTACTATAATACTGCTCCTATGTACAAGAATATAACTACTATAATACTGCCCCTATGTAGAAGAATATAACTACTATAATACTGCTCCTATGTACAAGAATATAACTACTATAAAACTGCTCCCTATGTACAAGAATATAACTACTATAATACTGCCCCTATGTACAAGAATATAACTACTATAATACTGCCCCTATGTACAAGAATATAACTACTATAATACTGCTCTTATGTATAAGAATATAACTACTATAAAACTGCCCCTATGTACAAGAATATAACTACTATAATACTGCTCCCTATGTACAAGAATATAACTACTATAATACTGCCCCTATGTACAAGAATATAACTACTATAATACAGCCCCCTATGTACAAGAATATAACTACTATAATACTGCCCCTATGTACAAGAATATAACTACTATAATACAGCCCCCTATGTACAAGAATATAACTACTATAATACTGCTCCTATGTACAAGAATATAACTACTATAATACTGCCCCTATGTAGAAGAATATAACTACTATAATACTGCTCCTATGTACAAGAATATAACTACTATAAAACTGCTCCCTATGTACAAGAATATAACTACTATAATACTGCCCCTATGTACAAGAATATAACTACTATAATACAGCCCCCTATGTACAAGAATATAACTACTATAATACTGCCCCCTATGTACAAGAATATAACTACTATAATACTGCTCCTATGTACAGGAATATAACTACTATAATACTGCTCCTATGTATAAGAATATAACTACTATAATACTGCTCCCTATGTACAAGAATATAACCACTATAATACTGCCCCTATGTACAAGAATATAACTATTATAATACTGTCCCTGTGTACAAGAATATAACTACTATAATACAGCCCCCTATGTACAAGAATATAACTACTATAATACTGCCAGTATGTACAAGAATATAACTACTATAATACTGTTCCCTATGTACAAGAATATAACTACTATAATACTGCCCCTATGTACAAGAATATAACTACTATAATACTGCCCCTATGTACAAGAATATAACTACTATAATACAGCCCCCTATGTACAAGAATATAACTACTATAATACTGCCCCTATGTACAAGAATATAACTACTATAATGCAGCCCCCTATGTACAAGAATATAACTACTATAATACTGCTCCCTATGTACAAGAATATAACTACTATAATACTGCCCCTATGTACAAGAATATAACTACTATAATACAGCCCCCTGTGTACAAGAATATAACTACTATAATACTGCCCCTATGTACAAGAATATAACTACTATAATACAGCCCCCTATGTACAAGAATATAACTACTATAATACTGCTCCCTATGTACAAGAATATAACTACTATAATACTGCCCCTATGTACAAGAATATAACTACTATAATACTGCCCCCTTTGCACAAGAATATAACTACTATAATACTGCCCCTATGTACAAGAATATAACTACTATAATACTGCTCCTATGTACAAGAATATAACTACTATAATACTGCCACCTGTGTACAAGAATATAACTACTACAATACTGCCCCCTATGTACAAGAATATAACTACTATAATACTGCTCCTATGTACAAGAATATAACTACTATAACACTGCCCCCTATGTACAAGAATATAACTACTATAATACTGCCCCTATGTACAAGAATATAACTACTATAATACTGCTCTTATGTATAAGAATATAACTACTATAATACTGCCCCTATGTACAAGAATATAACTACTATAATACTGCTCCCTATGTACAAGAATATAACTACTATAATACTGCCCCTATGTACAAGAATATAACTACTATAATACAGCCCCCTATGTACAAGAATATAAATACTATAATACTGCCCCTATGTACAAGAATATAACTACTATAATACAGCCCCCTATGTACAAGAATATAACTACTATAATACTGCTCCCTATGAACAAGAATATAATTACTATAATACTGCCCCTATGTACAGGAATATAACTACTATAATACTGCCCCTATGTACAAGAATATAACTACTATAATACTGCCCCTATGTACAAGAATATAACTACTATAATACTGCCCCCTATGTACAAGAATATAACTACTATAATACTGCTCCTATGTACAGGAATATAACTACTATAATACTGCTCCTATGTACAGGAATATAACTATTATAATACTGCTCCTATGTATAAGAATATAACTACTATAATACTGCCCCTATGTACAAGAATATAACTACTATAATACTGCTCCCTATGTACAAGAATATAACTACTATAATACTGCCCCTATGTACAATAATATAACTACTATAATACTGCCCCCTATGTACAAGAATATAACTACTATAATACTGCTCCTATGTACAGGAATATAACTACTATAATACTGCTCCTATGTACAGGAATATAACTACTATAATACTGCTCCCTATGTACAAGAATATAACTACTATAATACTGCCCCCTACGTACAAGAATATAACTACTATAATGCTGCTCCTATGTACAGGAATATAACTACTATAATACTGCCCCTATGTAGAAGAATATAACTACTATAATACTGCTCCTATGTACAAGAATATAACTACTATAAAACTGCTCCCTATGTACAAGAATATAACTACTATAATACTGCCCCTATGTACAAGAATATAACTACTATAATACAACCCCCTATGTACAAGAATATAACTACTATAATACTGCTCCTATGTACAGGAATATAACTACTATAAAACTGCTCCCTATGTACAAGAATATAACTACTATAATACTGCCCCTATGTACAAGAATATAACTACTATATTACAACCCCCTCTGTACAAGAATATAACTAACATAATACTGCTCCTATGTACAGGAATATAACTACTATAATACTGCTCCTATGTACAAGAATATAACTACTATAATACAGCCCCCTATGTACAAGAATATAACTACTATAATACTGCTCCTATGTACATGAATATAACTACTATAATACTGCTCCTATGTACAGGAATATAACTACTATAATACTGCCCCTATGTACAAGAATATAACTACTATAATACTGCTCCTATGTATAAGAATATAACTACTATAATACTGCCCCTATGTACAAGAATATAACTACTATAATACTGCTCCCTATGTACAAGAATATAACTACTATAATACTGCCCCTATGTACAAGAATATAACTACTATAATACAGCCCCCTATGTACAAGAATATAACTACTATAATACTGCCCCTATGTACAAGAATATAACTACTATAATACAGCCCCCTATGTACAAGAATATAACTACTATAATACTGCTCCCTATGTACAAGAATATAACTACTATAATACTGCCCCTATGTACAGGAATATAACTACTATAATACTGCCCCTATGTACAAGAATATAACTACTATAATACTGCCCCTATGTACAAGAATATAACTACTATAATACTGCCCCCTATGTACAAGAATATAACTACTATAATACTGCTCCTATGTACAGGAATATAACTACTATAATACTGCTCCTATGTACAGGAATATAACTACTATAATACTGCTCCTATGTATAAGAATATAACTACTATAATACTGCCCCTATGTACAAGAATATAACTACTATAATACTGCTCCCTATGTACAAGAATATAACTACTATAATACTGCTCCTATGTTCAGGAATATAACTACTATAATACTGCTCCTATGTACAGGAATATAACTACTATAATACTGCTCCCTATGTACAAGAATAAAACTACTATAATACTGCCCCATATGTACAAGAATATAACTACTATAATGCTGCTCCTATGTACAGGAATATAACTACTATAATACTGCTCCTATGTATAAGAATATAACTACTATAATACTGCTCCTATGTACAAGAATATAACTACTATAATACTGCCCCTATGTAGAAGAATATAACTACTATAATACTGCTCCTATGTACAAGAATATAACTACTATAAAACTGCTCCCTATGTACAAGAATATAACTACTATAATACTGCCCCTATGTACAAGAATATAACTACTATAATACTGCCCCTATGTACAAGAATATAACTACTATAATACTGCTCTTATGTATAAGAATATAACTACTATAAAACTGCCCCTATGTACAAGAATATAACTACTATAATACTGCTCCCTATGTACAAGAATATAACTACTATAATACTGCCCCTATGTACAAGAATATAACTACTATAATACAGCCCCCTATGTACAAGAATATAACTACTATAATACTGCCCCTATGTACAAGAATATAACTACTATAATACAGCCCCCTATGTACAAGAATATAACTACTATAATACTGCTCCTATGTACAAGAATATAACTACTATAATACTGCCCCTATGTAGAAGAATATAACTACTATAATACTGCTCCTATGTACAAGAATATAACTACTATAAAACTGCTCCCTATGTACAAGAATATAACTACTATAATACTGCCCCTATGTACAAGAATATAACTACTATAATACAGCCCCCTATGTACAAGAATATAACTACTATAATACTGCCCCCTATGTACAAGAATATAACTACTATAATACTGCTCCTATGTACAGGAATATAACTACTATAATACTGCTCCTATGTATAAGAATATAACTACTATAATACTGCTCCCTATGTACAAGAATATAACCACTATAATACTGCCCCTATGTACAAGAATATAACTATTATAATACTGTCCCTGTGTACAAGAATATAACTACTATAATACAGCCCCCTATGTACAAGAATATAACTACTATAATACTGCCAGTATGTACAAGAATATAACTACTATAATACTGTTCCCTATGTACAAGAATATAACTACTATAATACTGCCCCTATGTACAAGAATATAACTACTATAATACTGCCCCTATGTACAAGAATATAACTACTATAATACAGCCCCCTATGTACAAGAATATAACTACTATAATACTGCCCCTATGTACAAGAATATAACTACTATAATGCAGCCCCCTATGTACAAGAATATAACTACTATAATACTGCTCCCTATGTACAAGAATATAACTACTATAATACTGCCCCTATGTACAAGAATATAACTACTATAATACAGCCCCCTGTGTACAAGAATATAACTACTATAATACTGCCCCTATGTACAAGAATATAACTACTATAATACAGCCCCCTATGTACAAGAATATAACTACTATAATACTGCTCCCTATGTACAAGAATATAACTACTATAATACTGCCCCTATGTACAAGAATATAACTACTATAATACTGCCCCCTTTGCACAAGAATATAACTACTATAATACTGCCCCTATGTACAAGAATATAACTACTATAATACTGCTCCTATGTACAAGAATATAACTACTATAATACTGCCACCTGTGTACAAGAATATAACTACTACAATACTGCCCCCTATGTACAAGAATATAACTACTATAATACTGCTCCTATGTACAAGAATATAACTACTATAACACTGCCCCCTATGTACAAGAATATAACTACTATAATACTGCCCCTATGTACAAGAATATAACTACTATAATACTGCTCTTATGTATAAGAATATAACTACTATAATACTGCCCCTATGTACAAGAATATAACTACTATAATACTGCTCCCTATGTACAAGAATATAACTACTATAATACTGCCCCTATGTACAAGAATATAACTACTATAATACAGCCCCCTATGTACAAGAATATAAATACTATAATACTGCCCCTATGTACAAGAATATAACTACTATAATACAGCCCCCTATGTACAAGAATATAACTACTATAATACTGCTCCCTATGTACAAGAATATAATTACTATAATACTGCCCCTATGTACAGGAATATAACTACTATAATACTGCCCCTATGTACAAGAATATAACTACTATAATACTGCCCCTATGTACAAGAATATAACTACTATAATACTGCC
Source organism: Phyllobates terribilis (assembly GCF_046119375.1). Taxonomy (NCBI): domain Eukaryota; kingdom Metazoa; phylum Chordata; class Amphibia; order Anura; family Dendrobatidae; genus Phyllobates; species Phyllobates terribilis. The sequence continues at coordinate 605,915,794 of NW_027362761.1, read as the reverse complement.
CCCTATGTACAAGAATATAACTACTATAATACTGCTCCTATGTACAGGAATATAACTACTATAATACTGCTCCTATGTACAGGAATATAACTATTATAATACTGCTCCTATGTATAAGAATATAACTACTATAATACTGCCCCTATGTACAAGAATATAACTACTATAATACTGCTCCCTATGTACAAGAATATAACTACTATAATACTGCCCCTATGTACAATAATATAACTACTATAATACTGCCCCCTATGTACAAGAATATAACTACTATAATACTGCTCCTATGTACAGGAATATAACTACTATAATACTGCTCCCTATGTACAAGAATATAACTACTATAATACTGCCCCCTACGTACAAGAATATAACTACTATAATGCTGCTCCTATGTACAGGAATATAACTACTATAATACTGCCCCTATGTAGAAGAATATAACTACTATAATACTGCTCCTATGTACAAGAATATAACTACTATAAAACTGCTCCCTATGTACAAGAATATAACTACTATAATACTGCCCCTATGTACAAGAATATAACTACTATAATACAACCCCCTATGTACAAGAATATAACTACTATAATACTGCTCCTATGTACAGGAATATAACTACTATAAAACTGCTCCCTATGTACAAGAATATAACTACTATAATACTGCCCCTATGTACAAGAATATAACTACTATATTACAACCCCCTCTGTACAAGAATATAACTACTATAATACTGCTCCTATGTACAGGAATATAACTACTATAATACTGCTCCTATGTACAAGAATATAACTACTATAATACAGCCCCCTATGTACAAGAATATAACTACTATAATACTGCTCCTATGTACATGAATATAACTACTATAATACTGCTCCTATGTACAGGAATATAACTACTATAATGCTGCTCCTATGTATAAGAATATAACTACTATAATAATGCTCCTATGTACATGAATATAACTACTATAATACTGCTCCTATGTACAGGAATATAACTACTATAATACTGCTCCTATGTATAAGAATATAACTACTATAATACTGCTCGCTATGTACAAGAATATAACTACTATAATACTGCCCCCTATGTACAACAATATAACTACTATAATACTGCTCATATGTACATGAATATAACTACTATAAAACTGCTCTTATGTACAAGAATATAACTACTATAATACTGCTCCTATGTACAAGAATATAACTACTATAATACTGCTCCTATGTACAAGAATATAACTACTATAATACTGCCCCCTATGTGCAAGAATATAACTACTATAATACTGCCCCCTATGTACAAGAATATAACTACTATAATACTGCTTCTATATACAAGAATATAACTGCTATAATACTGCTCCCTATGTACAAGAATATAACTACTATAATACTGCCCCCTATGTACAAGAATACAACTACTATAATACTGCCCCCTAAGTACAAGAATATAACTACTATAATACTGCTTCTATATAGAAGAATATAACTGCTATAGTACTGCTCCTATGTACAAGAATATAACTACTATAATACTGCTCCTATGTACAAGAATATAACTGCTATAATACTGCTCCTGTGTACAAGAATATAACTACTATAATACTGCCCCCTATGTACTATAACTACTATAATACTGCTCCTATGTACAAGAATATAACTACTATAATACTGCTCCCTATGTATAAGAATATAACTACTATAATACTGGCCCCTATGTACAAGAATATAACTACTATAATACTGCCCCCTATGTACAAGACTATAACTACTATAATACTGCTCCTATGTACAAGAATATAACTACTATAATACTGCTCCTATGTACAAGAATATAACTACTATAATACTGCCCCTATATACAAGAATATAACTACTATAATACTGCTCCTATGTACATGAATATAACTACTATAATACTGCCCCCTATGTACAAGAATATAACTACTATAATACTGCCCCTATGTACACGAATATAACTACTATAATACTGCCCCTATGTACAAGAATATAACTACTATAATACTGCTCCTATGTACAAAAATATAACTGCTATAATACTGCCCCCTATTTACAAGAATATAACTACTATAATACTGCTCCTATGTACAAGAATATAACTGCTATAATACTGCCCCCTGTGTACAAGAATATAACTACTATAATACTGCTGCTATGTACAGGAATATAACTACTATAATACTGCTCCTATGTACAAGAATATAACTACTATAATACTGCCCCTATGTACAAGAATATAATTGCTATAATACTGCCGCCTATGTACAAGAATATAACTACTATAATGCTGCTCCTATGTACACGAATATAACTACTATAATACTGCTCCTATGTACAGGAATATAACTACTATAATACTGCTCCTATGTACAGGAATATAACTACTATAATACTGCTCCTGTGTACAAGAATATAACTACTATAATACTGCTCCTATGTACAAGAATATAACTACTATAATACTGCTCCCTATGTACAAGAATATAACTACTATAATACTGCCCCTATGTACAAGAATATAACTACTATAATACTGCCCCCTATGTACAAGAATATAACTACTATAATACTGCCCCCTATGTACAAGAATATAACTACTATAATACTGCTCCTATGTACAAGAATATAACCACTATAATACTGCTCCTATGTACAAGAATATAACTACTATAATACTGCCCCCTATGTACAAGAATATAACTACTATAATACTGCTCCTATGTACAAGAATATAATTGCTATAATACTGCCCCCTATGTTCAAGAATATAAGTACTATAATACTGCCCCCTATGTACAAGAATATAACTACTATAATACTGCTCCTATGTACAAGAATATAACTACTATAATACTGCTCCTATGTACAAGAATATAACTACTATAATACTGCTCCCTATGTACAAGAATATAACTACTATAATACTGCTCCTATGTACAAGAATATAACTGCTATAATACTGCTCCTGTGTACAAGAATATAACTACTATAATACTGCCCCCTATGTACTATAACTACTATAATACTGCTCCTATGTACAAGAATATAACTACTATAATACTGCTCCCTATGTATAAGAATATAACTACTATAATACTGGCCCCTATGTACAAGAATATAACTACTATAATACTGCCCCCTATGTACAAGACTATAACTACTATAATACTGCTCCTATGTACAAGAATATAACTACTATAATACTGCTCCTATGTACAAGAATATAACTACTATAATACTGCCCCTATATACAATAATATAACTACTATAATACTGCTCCTATGTACATGAATATAACTACTATAATACTGCCCCCTATGTACAAGAATATAACTACTATAATACTGCCCCTATGTACACGAATATAACTACTATAATACTGCCCCTATGTACAAGAATATAACTACTATAATACTGCTCCTATGTACAAAAATATAACTGCTATAATACTGCCCCCTATTTACAAGAATATAACTACTATAATACTGCTCCTATGTACAAGAATATAACTGCTATAATACTGCCCCCTATGTACAAGAATATAACTACTATAATACTGCTCCTATGTACAGGAATATAACTACTATAATACTGCTCCTATGTACAAGAATATAACTACTATAATACTGCCCCTATGTACAAGAATATAACTACTATAATACTGCTCCCTATGTACAAGAATATAACTACTATAATACTGCCCCTATGTACAAGAATATAACTACTATAATACTACCCCCTATGTACAAGAATATAACTACTATAATACTGCTCCTATGTACAAGAATATAATTGCTATAATACTGCCCCCTATGTACAAGAATATAACTACTATAATACTGCTCCTATGTACACGAATATAACTACTATAATACTGCTCCTATGTACAGGAATATAACTACTATAATACTGCTCCTATGTACAGGAATATAACTACTATAATACTGCTCCTGTGTACAAGAATATAACTACTATAATACTGCTCCTATGTACAAGAATATAACTACTATAATACTGCTCCCTATGTACAAGAATATAACTACTATAATACTGCCCCTATGTACAAGAATATAACTACTATAATACTGCTCCTATGTACAAGAATATAACTACTATAATACTGCCCCCTATGTACAAGAATATAACTACTATAATACTGCTCCTATGTACAAGAATATAACCACTATAATACTGCTCCTATGTACAAGAATATAACTACTATAATACTGCCCCCTATGTACAAGAATATAACTACTATAATACTGCTCCTATGTACAAGAATATAATTGCTATAATACTGCCCCCTATGTTCAAGAATATAACTACTATAATACTGCCCCCTATGTACAAGAATATAACTACTATAATACTGCTCCTATGTACAAGAATATAACTACTATAATACTGCTCCTATGTACAAGAATATAACTACTATAATACTGCTCCCTATGTACAAGAATATAACTACTATAATACTGCCCCTATGTACAAGAATATAACTACTATAATACTGCTCCTATGTACAAGAATATAACTACTATAATACTGCTCCTATGTACAAGAATATAACTACTATAATACTGCCCCCTATGTACAAGAATATAACTACTATTATACTGCCCCTATGTACAAGAATATAATTGCTATAATACTGCCCCCTATGTTCAAGAATATAACTACTATTATACTGCCCCCTATGTACAAGAATATAACTACTATAATACTGCTCCTATGTACAAGAATATAACCACTATAATACTGCTCCTATGTACAAGAATATAACTACTATAATACTGCCCCGTATGTACAAGAATATAACTACTATAATACTGCTCCTATGTACAAGAATATAATTGCTATAATACTGCCCCCTATGTTCAAGAATATAACTACTATAATACTGCCCCCTATGTACAAGAATATAACTACTATAATACTGCTCCTATGTACAAGAATATAACTACTATAATACTGCCCCCTATGTACAAGAATATAACTACTATAATACTGCTCCCTATGTACAAGAATATAACTACTATAATACTGCTCCTATGTACAAGAATATAACTACTATAATACTGCTCCTATGTACAAGAATATAACTACTATAATACTGCCCCCTATGTACAAGAATATAACTACTATAATACTGCTCCTATGTACAAGAATATAACTACTATAATACTGCCCCTGTGTACAAGAATATAACTACTATAATACTGCCCCTATGTACAAGAATATAACTACTATAATACTGCCCCCTATGTACAAGAATATAACTACTATAATACTGCTCCTATGTACAAGAATATAATTGCTATAATACTGCCCCCTATGTTCAAGAATATAACTACTATAATACTGCCCCCTATGTACAAGAATATAACTACTATAATACTGCTCCTATGTACAAGAATATAACTACTATAATACTGCTCCTATGTACAAGAATATAACTACTATAATACTGCTCCCTATGTACAAGAATATAACTACTATAATACTGCCCCTATGTACAAGAATATAACTACTATAATACTGCTCCTATGTACAAGAATATAACTACTATAATACTGCTCCTATGTACAAGAATATAACTACTATAATACTGCCCCCTATGTACAAGAATATAACTACTATAATACTGCTCCCTATGTACAAGAATATAACTACTATAATACTGCCCCCTATGTTCAAGAATATAACTACTATAATACTGCTCCTATGTACAAGAATATAATTGCTATAATACTGCCCCCTATGTTCAAGAATATAACTACTATAATACTGCCCCCTATGTACAAGAATATAACTACTATAATACTGCTCCTATGTACAAGAATATAACTACTATAATACTGCCCCCTATGTACAAGAATATAACTACTATAATACTGCTCCCTATGTACAAGAATATAACTACTATAATACTGCTCCTATGTACAAGAATATAACTACTATAATACTGCCCCCTATGTACAAGAATATAACTACTATAATACTGCTCCTATGTACAAGAATATAACTACTATAATACTGCTCCTATGTACAAGAATATAACTACTATAATACTGCCCCTGTGTACAAGAATATAACTACTATAATACTGCCCCTATGTACAAGAATATAACTACTATAATACTGCTCCTATGTACAAGAATATAACTACTACCATACTGCAAATATAGAGAATGTTATAAGTACTACAATACATACTGTACCTTTTAAATGAGAGTTTAGAAATATAACTTATTTTGATGTTTCTGTGAAATACTTTTTTTTCTGCATGAAAAAGCGCTCTGAAAAATGCCAAAATGTTATGTGTGAATACGCTCTAATATTGCTCCCAGTACAGTGGATAAAAAAATCTTCACACCTCTGATAAAATCCCAGGTTTTTGTCATGTAAATAAATCCTACCAAGAAGAAGAATTTCAGAACTTTTTACACTTTTTATGTCGCCCATAATTTGTTCAAATACATTGAGAAACAATTTGAAGTCTTTTCAGATGGAAAATGAAATAAGAAACTAAAATAGTGTGGTTGCATATATCTATACACCCTTAAAGTAATATTTTGTTGCAATCCCCTGTGAATTTCTGGCAGAGTTCAGTTTTTTTGGGTCATGGTATATCAGCGTGGCACATCTAGAATTAGTGATCTTTGCCTATTCCTAGTTGCAGTACCTCCACAAAGCATTTGACAAAGTATCTCACACCATCCTTATTGAAAAAATGACCAAGTATGCAATGGACCAGGCAACTGTTAGGTGGATTCATAACTGGCTTAGTGATCGGACTCAAAGGGTGGTTGTAAATGGCTTCACATCCAGCTGGATGAATGTCTCAAGTGGGGTACCATAGGGCTCTGTCCTGGGACCTGTATTGTTCAACATCTTTATCAATGATTTAGATGAAGGAATTGAGGGTAAACTGATTAAATTTGCTGATGACACAAAGCTAGGAGGGATAGCTAATACTAGAGAAGAGAGAGAGAGGATTCAAAAAGACCTAAATAAACTGGAGCAGTGGGCAGCAACCAACAGAATGGTTTTTAACAGGGAAAAATGCAAAGTACTACATCTGGGCAATAAAAATGAAAAAAGCATATACAGAATGGGAGGAATAGAGCTAAGCAACAGTACATGTGAAAAAGACTTAGGTATACTAATAGATCATAGACTAAACATGAGTCAACAGTGTGATGCAGCAGCAAAAAAGGCAAATACAATTCTGGGATGTATTAACAGAAGCATACAGTCTAGATCACGTGAAGTCATTATCGGTCTTTACTCCTCTTTGGTCAGACCTCATCTGGAATACTGTGTACAGTTTTGGGCACCACATTTTAAAAAAGACATAGACAAACTGGAGCAAGTTCAGAGAAGAGCGACCAGAATGGTGACTGGTCTGCAAACCATGTCCTATGAGGAACGGTTGCAGGATTTGGGAATGTTTAGCTTGCAAAAAAGAAGACTGAGAGGAGACTTAATAGCTGTCTACAAATATGTCAAGGGCTGTCACATTGTAGAAGGATCATCTTTATTCTCATTTGCAGAAGGAAAGACTAGAAGCAATGGGATGAAACTAAATGGGAGGAGACACAGATTAGATATTAGAAAAAACTTTTTGACAGTTAGGGTGATTAATGAGTGGAACAGGCTGCCACGAGAGGTGGTGAGTTCCCCTTCAATGGACGTCTTCAAACAGAGGCTGGACAGACATCTGTCTGAGATGATCTAGTGAATCCTGCTTTGAGCAGGGGGTTGGACCAGATGACCCAGGAGGTCCCTTCCAACTCTACCATTCTATGATTCTATGATTCTATGATATGTCAGATTGCGAGGGCATCTTCTGTCTACAGCGCCCTCTTCAGGTCACCACGGATTTGAATTGGTCATAGTTTCCTCCACCTTGACTAAAGCCCCAGCTTCAGCTGCGGAAAAACAGCACAAATGCACAATGTGACCTCCACCATACCTCACTGTGGGTATGGGGGTCTTTTGGTGATGCGCAGTGTTGACTTTGCACCTTTTGTAATCATGGGCACAAAGTTCCCCCTCAGTCTCATCAGGCATAATGATTTTGGCAAATATGATGGACGATTTGACTAAGATCGCTGGGCATGAATGTTCTTCTTCCATCTTGCCCCAGACCCCACAGGCCGGACAAATGAAGAATACAGGAGACTGTTGTCAAGTGCAGGACACAACCAGGACTGGCCAGAAATTCCTGCAGCTCCTTTAATGTTATTTGTTAAATAGCCCAAATCTTAATACTAAGGTGGGAGTGGGAGCAATTCCTTCCCACAAGCACCAAATTAAACCAACTCCTAGCAAACATTATATAAAGGGACACACCGGAGTTATGATGGCTAAAACATACATATTTTATTATTGGATACAAAAATTTCATATAGACAACAAACACTAGCAGCTGACGGCAACAAAAGTGCAGCCAATTCCTCCGCAACCCAAAAAGACGGGACTCTAGTAAGAAATATCGTAATGGGCTGCAGAAAATAGAACTGTAAAGTGCAGCACAGGTAGGGCATATGAACAATCACCATCGTATAACAAGTGCCTCCTTTGTGCGGTGGTTTTCTAATATTTTTTTCATGTTTTATATATCTTTTATTAATTGTGTCTTTTTCATCATTTTCTTTAGTTTCGTCTGCACTGAGAGGTTTTCTCTTTTCCGCTCGTCTCCTCTACCCTACATTGTGGGTGTGTTATGGACTGAGTCATCTGCGAGCAATTCTGCCCGGACACCTGAAGATGAATACTCTTTAAATATTGAATGATGTTTTATGTATTTTGCTGAAATTACTATATTGTCATTACCTCTCTAATTAAGTATATGCACTCACCATCTGTGTTTTATGTTCCCGTTTGTATTCAGTACTATGCCCACTGACCAGTAATTGGTCGTTCCCACTACACTAGTCTTTTACCTCTTCCGGTGCGGTGGGCATGCACCGCCTTCTCTGGTGGCTGGGTGTGCACCTGGTCGTCTCCGTGACGCCTGCAGGTGCTTCGGCGCTTGGGCACATTCAATGCCGGGCTCCCGCGCTTGCGCGGTGCTTCTTGACGGCCTGGGTGGGTGCTCGGCGCCGGGGCTGGCTGCGCATGCGCCGATTCTGAGCATCCGGGAGAGGATGACGGACACGCCCCCTTCCTCTGATCATGTGATCGGTCACGTGAGGCCTCATGTGACCGGCCCTGGGGGGCTTAAATAAGGTCCTCTCATTACTGTTCACTACTGCCCCTTGAGAAAGCGGCTGTGCATACCGCGAAACGCACGTCGGGGTCCACTACTGCGCCCCTTGTGCTGCCTCTTCCGCCCACAGCCCATAGCCACTTACTATCGGTAAGATCATCATAGGATTAACTATCCAGTTTATATGTAAATTGTTGATGGACGCTCCAGATATACTTATGCCGGCACTTGTTATACGATGGTGATTGTTCATATGCCCTACCTGTGCTGCACTTTACAGGTCTATTTTCTGCAGCCCATTACGATATTTCTTACTAGAGTCCCGTCTTTTTGGGTGGTGGAGGAATTGGCTGCACTTTTGTTGCCATCAGCTGCTAGTGTTTGTTGTCTATATGAAATTTTTGTATCCAATAATAAAATATGTATGTTTTAGCCATCATAACTCCGGTGTCTCCCTTCATATAAAGCTCCTTTAATGTTGCTGTCGGCCTCTTGGCAGCATTCCGGACCAATTTTCATCTTGTCTTTTTATCAATTTTTGAGGGGCATCCCATTCTAAGTAATGTCACTGTTGTTCCCAATTTCAGCCCCTTCATGAGGACGTCTTCACAGTGTCCATGGTAGATCTGATGACTGGAAAATGTTTTTAGACCTTCTCCTTACTTCCCACAGTGAGATCCTTTGCTTTGTTGTCAGCTGTTTACAACCAGAAAATGTCATGAAAATTGTCCTAGAACAGCGACACTTTCTCTGGGGTTAATCAGAATCACTGTGAATGACGGCAGCCGAGCGCTGACTACTATGTAACATGAGGGGAAATGTGATTGGCTGAGTCTGAATAGCACCACATCCCCAATTATAAGAGGGTGCTCACATTTACTCAACCACATTATTTTCGTTTTTTATTTTTATTTCCCCCTCAAAAAGACACGTTTATTTTTTTAGCAAATTATGGGTGACATTAAAGGGGAAAAAGTTCTGAAATGATTCTCCTTGGTAGGATTTATTTACATGATAAAAACCTTAGAATTTATCAGCGGTGTGTAGACTTTTTATATCCACTGCCATAATATAAAAATGACTTTAATATGTGTCATATATCACAAACCGTTATTATTTATTTAGCGGCCTCTTTATAAACTTGCTGCATCCATGGCTGTTCCAAGTAGTCGTACATTTGTGCTATAACTTTTGTTAATTTCCTTTTTGTTTTTTTTAATTAATGGGAATCAGCAGGTTTTTTCTACCTTGTCTGAGAGCAGCATGATGTACGGGCAGAGACCCTGAATCCAGCAATATGTCACTTAACTAGGTTGTGTGTTGCTGTTTACAATAAAATCAGCGTGAGATTATCACTGTAAGACTAGTGTCTTGTGCCTAGTCCAGCCCCGCCTCTTCGCTGATTAGCAGCTTTCTGTCTATTAGCAGCTTTGGGTCTTCTGCCATATTTTTCACTCCTGCAGTTTTTTAAGAGAGCAGAGGCGTAAAATGTGGCCAATTTACACAAAAAATTAAGTAAGTTCCAAAATGTTTCACTTTCTTCCACTGGACTGGTAGCATTTAGTTGGCGCAACAGTGGTCTGCGACTACCGTTACTTGTTTCTGGCGGGCTCCTCCGGTGCGATATTGTCTGTGTTGTATTGACATGGGACTAATGAGATCTCCTGGTTACACTGTGGCCCCTGCGCCGCGCTCACTGCTCCAGGTGAGGCAGTAATTCTCCGGAGACTTGTCGGCTCACGATGAGGTGATTATTTCCCACCTGCGCTCATCACGTTTCTTCCAAGGACGCGGTGACCTTGGTGCGGGCCCGGCCTCCTGTCTGCTCGGTAATTCTTCATCTCTGTGAATGACAGGGGATAATCATGTTAATCTGATGGCTCCGCTCTTCGTTGCCATTGAGTTGAATTCTTGTATTCATTTTATGTAAATTGGTGTCTGAGCGCCGGGCTCCGGTGTACGCCAGGATTGTGCACAGGTCACCGATATGATGAACGCAGCGGAGGTCACCTCCTGGAAATGATTCAGCCGCTCCGTCTACACGAGTCTGCAGGGAGTTCATTCTGATACACGACCTGTAATTGTGCCATTCAATCATCTATACCGCGCTATGAACATCTGACCTGTAGGGGGCGACAGGCGGTCGGTGCATTTCTTCATGCTTATGTGCATTTTACCTCCAAGTATGATGGGGACAATAAAACCCTGTTCGCACACTGCACCCGTTTCTCTACACATGGATGCTGTTACATCTGCAATTTGTGGATGTATCTGGACCATGAGCAATTCCTGGACCCATTGTTTTCACATCTTTCCCTATATTTGACAGTTTGTTACAATGTATCAGTGCAGGTAAAATATATCGGTCTGGAGTCCTGGGCTGTTTCACTCATTGACGATGGTTTAGATTGGATACAACTAAGCTCAATTCTCAGCTGGTTATCAACTGCTGGATGCAAGTCACTGACAGAAAGCAGAGACCTTGAAAATCCTAGGAAACACATGGCATATATTACATAAATGAGAAAGTTACAGATTGTTTTGTACAAGAAATAGAATTATTTTATATGAAACTGGACATCAAAAAATAGAAGGGCCCGACAGGGCAGTGGGGCAGGTACAGGACTGAGCAGAAAGTAGGGGCAGGACAGAGCAGAAAGCGGGGGCTGGACTGAGCAGAAAGCGGGGGCAGGACAGAGCAGAGGGTAGGGGCAGGACTGAGAAGAAAGCGGGGGCTGGACTGAGCAGAAAACAGGGGCAGGACAGAGCAGAGGGTAGGGGCATGGCTGAGCAGAAAGCATGGGCAGGGCTGAGCAGAAAGCAGGGGCTGGACTGAGCAGAAAGCGGGGGCAGGACAGAGCAGATGGCAGGGGCAGGGCTGAGCAGAAAGCAGGGGCAGGACTGAGCAGAGGGTAGTGGCAGGACTGGGCAGAAAACAGAGTCAGGACAGAGTAGAGGTTTAGGGCAGGACTGAGGAGAAAGCAGGGGCATGACTGAGCAGAGGGTGGGGAAAGGACTGAGCAGAAAGCGGGGGCAGGGCAGAGTAGAGCGTAGGGACAGGACAGCAGAAAACAGGGGTAGGACAGAGCAGAGAGTAAGGGCAGGACTGAGCAGAGGGTGGGGAAAGGACTGAGCAGAAAGCGGGGGCAGGACAGAGTAGAGCGTAGGGACAGGACAGCAGAAAACAGGGGCAGGACAGAGCAGAGAGTAAGGGCAGGACTGAGCAGAAAGCAGGTGCAGGACTGAGCAGAAAATAGGGGCAGGACTGAGCAGAAAGCAGGGGCAAGACTGAACAGAGGGTGGGGACAGGACTGAGCAGAAAGTGGGGGCAGGACAGAGCAGAAAGCATGGGCTGGACTGAGCAGAAAGTGGGAGCAGGACAGAGCAGAGGGTAGGGCAGGACAGAGCAGAGGGTAGGGCAGGATAGAGTAGAGGGTGGGGACAGGACAGAGAAGAAAACAGGGGCAGGACTGAGCAGAGGGCAGGGGCAGGACAGAGCAGAAAACAGGGTCAGGACAGAGCAGAAAGCAGGGGCAGGACTGAGCAGAAAGCGGTGGCAGGACTGAGCAGAAAACGGTGGCAGGACTGAGCAGAAAGCAGGGACAGGACTGAGCAGAAAGCAGGGGCAGGACTGAGCAGAGGGTGGGGACAGGACTGAACAGAAAGTGGGGGCAGGACAGAGCAGAAAGCACAGGCAGGACTGAGTAAAAATTGAAAGCAGGACTGAGAAGAAAGCAGGGGCAGAACTGAGCAGAAAGCAGGGGCAAGACTGAGCAGAGGGTGGGGACAGGACTGAGCAGAAAACATGGGCAGGATGGATCAGAAAGCACAGGCAGGACAGATCAGAAAGCACAGGCAGGACTGAGGAAAAAGTGAAAGCAGGACTGAGCAGAAAGCAGGGGCAGAACTGAGCGGTAAGCAGGGGCAGGACTGAGCAGAGGGTGGGGCATGACTGAGCAGAAAGCAGGGGCAGGACTGTGCAGAGGGTAGGGGCAGGACTGAGCAGAAATTGAGGACAGGACTGAGCAAAAAGCAGGGGCAGGACTGAGCAGAGGGTAGGTGCAGGACTGAGCAGAGGGTGGGGCAGGTTTGAGCAGAAAGCAGGTGCAGGACTGAGCAGAAATTGAGAGCAGGACTGAGCAGAGGGCAGGGGCAGGACTGAGCAGAAATTGAGGGCAGGACTGAGCAGAGGGCAGGAGCAGGTCTGAGCAAAGGGCAGGGGCAGGATGGAGCAGAGCGCAGGGGCAGGACTGAGCAGAAAGTGGGGGCAGGAATTGGCAAAAAGCAAAGAGCAAGATTGATCAGAGGGAAGAGGCAGGAATAAACAGACGGCAAGGGGTAGGACTGACCAGAGGCCAGGGGAATGTCTGATCAGAAGGGCAGGACTAAGTATGGGATCTGCACAGTCATAAGCAGGACTGAGCAGAAGGGCAGATACTGGCTGAGCAGAAGGGCAGAGACCAGACTGAGCAGAAGGGCAGATACTGGCTGAGCAGAAGGGCAGAGACCAGACTGAGCAGAAGGGCAGATACTGGCTGAGCAGAAGGGCAGAGACCAGACTGAGCAGAAGGGCATAGACTGGCTGAGCAGAAGGGTAGAGGCTGAACTGAGCTGATGCACAAGGGCAGGACTTAGCTGATGGGCAGATGTGGGACTGAGAAGAGGGATTGGGGTAGTGGCAGAACTGAGCAGAAGGTGGGGGTAGGATTGACCGGAAAACAAAGTGCATGACTGATCAGATGGCAGAGTCAGGAATGAACGGACAGGAAGAAGCAGGGGCAGGACAGAACTGGAGAGGCAGGACTAACCAGAGGCAGGGGCATGCCTGATCAGAGGGGCAGGACTGGGCACAAGGGCAGAGGCCGGACTGAGCTGATGGTCAGGTGTGCGAGTGAGAAGATGGGTAGGGGCAGGGCTGAGTAGAGGCTGATGAGCAGGGGCAGGACTGATCTCATGAGCAGAGGCGGCATGGACAGCCATGGACAAGACTGAGCAGAGGAGCAGGACTGACTGGTCACCGATCGCTGCAGGCCCAGGACTCTCTGATTAAATAACATTATCTATTTACTCCTGGTAAAATGAAATATTGGAAGTATGCCACGTCCCCTGCTGTTATCTGGTGCACCCCCGCTGGTAAGCCACGTATGCCTAGAGACATCACCTTCATATGGTTTAATTGGGTCTAGTGTGTGGGAGTTGAAGGGTTAAGTCCACGCTCGGCTCGCTGGGTACTAGTAAAGTGCTTCTATTTAATGCACACTATTGATTTGTAAATGGACACCCCGGAGAGCTGCAGCAGCCTCAGTGCAGGACACCGCCTCCTGTCATCTTAGGCGGCCATGATGGCTGAGTTAACTCTTTGTAGAGAACTTATTTTTTTAAAAATGTGGGAATGTTGGCTCTAAAAATTTCAGAATAATTTGGTTGATGGTGAAGAAGAGTCTCAATTATTAATTAATGCAAATAGGGACAATCAGTGTGGTTCTCCAAGGCTCTACATCAGATCTTAAGTCTTCCATTGTATATATTTGGTGGAGAAAATGTTATGGGATTAAGGCAAAGAAGCTCAGCACAACCCAATGGACCCCAATATAAACCAGTGGGTTCTGTGAGGTCCTTCAGGTGACAGATCCCCCACTGGGCTGTCATTCCAGTTTCTGGGACTTTTCTATAGGAACTTAGTAAAAAAGATTCCAAGATGAGACATGTCTGAATTCTCTTGGTCAGATCACCAGGACGGTGCCGGTCTGTACAATGAATTCTCTGGGTCAGATCACCAGGACGGTGCCGGTCTGTACGATGAATTCTTGTGGTCAGATCACCAGGACGGTGCCGGTCTGTACAATGAGATGTCCAGGTCAGATCACCAGGACGGTGGCAGTCTGTACAATGAATTCTCCAGGTCAGATCACCAGGACGGTGCCGGTCTGTATGATGAATTCTTGTGGTCAGATCACCAGGACGGTGCCGGTCTGTACAATGAGTTCTCCAGGTCAGATCACCAGGACGGGGCCGGTCTGTACAATGAGTTCTCCAGGTCAGATCACCAGGACGGTGCCGGTCTGTACAATGAGTTCTCCAAGTCAGATCACCAGGACAGTGCCGGTCTGTACGATGAATTCTTGTGTTCAGATCACCAGGACGGTGCCGGTCTGTACAATGAGTTCTCCAGGTCAGATCAGCAGGACGGTGCCGGTCTGTCCAATGAGTTCTCCAGGTCAGATCACCAGGACGGTGCCGGTCTGTACAATGAATTCTCGTGGTCAGATCACCAGGACAGTGCCGGTCTTTACAATGAGTTCTACAGGTCAGATCACCAGGACGGTACCGGTCTGTACGATGAATTCTTGTGGTCAGATCACCAGGACGGTGCCGGTCTGTACAATGGGTTCTCCAGGTCAGATCACCAGGACGGTGCCGGTCTGTACAATGAGTTCTCCAGGTCAGATCACCAGGACGGTGCCGGTCTGTACAATGAATTCTCTGGGTCAGATCACCAGGACGGTGCCAGTCTTTACAATGAGTTCTCCAGGTCAGATCACCAGGACGGTGCCGGTCTGTACAATGAATTCTCTGGGTCAGATCACCAGGACGGTGCCAGTCTTTACAATTAGTTCTCCAGGTCAGATCACCAGGACGGTGCCAGTCTTTACAATGAGTTCTCCAGGTCAGATCACCAGGACGGTGCCGGTCTGTACAATGAATTCTCTGGGTCAGATCAACATGACGGTGCCAGTCTTTACAATTAGTTCTCCAGGTCAGATCACCAGGACGGTGCCAGTCTTTACAATGAGTTCTCCAGGTCAGATCACCATGACGGTGCGGGTCTGTACAATGAATTCTCATGGTCAGATCACCAGGACAGTGCCGGTCTGTATGATGAATTCTCATGGTCAGATCACCAGGACGGTGCCGGTCTGTACGATGAATTCTTGTGGTCAGATCACCAGGACGGTGCCGGTCTGTACAATGAATTCTCCGGGTTAGATCACCAGGACGTTGCCGGTCTGTACAATGAATTCTCCAGGTCAGATCACCAGGACGGTGCCGGTCTGTACAATGAATTCTCCAGGTCAGATCACCAGGACGGTGCCGGTCTTTACAATAAGTTCTCCAGGTCAGATCACCAGGACTGTGCCAGTCTTTAAAATGAGTTCTCTGGGTCAGATCACCAGGACGGTGCCGGTCTGTACAATGAATTCTCTGGGTCAGATCACCAGGACGGTGCCGGTCTGTACAATGAATTATCTGGGTCAGATCACCAGGACGGTGCCGGTCTGTACAAAGAATTCTACAGGTCAGATCACCAGGATGGTGCCGGTCTGTACAATGAGTTCTCCAGGTCAGATCACAAGAACGGTGCCGGTCTGTATAATGAATTCTCCAGGTCAGATCACCAGGACGGTGCCGGTCTGTACAATGAATTCTCTGGGTCAGATCACCAGGACGGTGCCGGTCTGTACAATGAGTTCTCCAGGTCAGATCACCAGGATGGTGCCGGTCTGTACAATGAGTTCTCCAGGTCAGATCACAAGAACGGTGCCGGTCTGTATAATGAATTCTCCAGGTCAGATCACCAGGACGGTGCCGGTCTGTATGATGAATTCTTGTGGTCAGATCACCAGGACGGTGCCGGTCTGTACAATGAGTTCTCCAGGTCAGATCACCAGGACGGGGCCGGTCTGTACAATGAGTTCTCCAGGTCAGATCACCAGGACGGTGCCGGTCTGTACAATGAGTTCTCCAAGTCAGATCACCAGGACGGTGCCGGTCTGTACGATGAATTCTTGTGGTCAGATCACCAGGACGGTGACGGTCTGTACAATGAGTTCTCCAGGTCAGATTACCAGGACGGTGCCGGTCTGTACAATGAGTTCTCCAGGTCAGATCACCAGGACGGTGCCGGTCTGTACAATGAATTCTCGTGGTCAGATCACCAGGACAGTGCCGGTCTTTACAATGAGTTCTCCAGGTCAGATCACCAGGACGGTACCGGTCTGTACGATGAATTCTTGTGGTCAGATCACCAGGAGGGTGCCGGTCTGTACAATGGGTTCTCCAGGTCAGATCACCAGGACGGTGCCGGTCTGTACAATGAGTTCTCCAGGTCAGATCACCAGGACGGTGCCGGTCTGTACAATGAATTCTCTGGGTCAGATCACCAGGACGGTGCCGGTCTGTACGATGAATTCTTGTGGTCAGATCACCAGGACGGTGCCGGTCAGTACAATGAGATGTCCAGGTCAGATCACCAGGACGGTGGCAGTCTGTACAATGAATTCTCCAGGTCAGATGACCAGGACGGTGCCGGTCTGTATGATGAATTCTTGTGGTCAGATCACCAGGACGGTGCCGGTCTGTACAATGAGTTCTCCAGGTCAGATCACCAGGACGGGGCCGGTCTGTACAATGAGTTCTCCAGGTCAGATCACCAGGACGGTGCCGGTCTGTACAATGAGTTCTCCAAGTCAGATCACCAGGACAGTGCCGGTCTGTACGATGAATTCTTGTGTTCAGATCACCAGGACGGTGCCGGTCTGTACAATGAGTTCTCCAGGTCAGATCAGCAGGACGGTGCCGGTCTGTACAATGAGTTCTCCAGGTCAGATCACCAGGACGGTGCCGGTCTGTACAATGAATTCTCGTGGTCAGATCACCAGGACAGTGCCGGTCTTTACAATGAGTTCTCCAGGTCAGATCACCAGGACGGTACCGGTCTGTACGATGAATTCTTGTGGTCAGATCACCAGGACGGTGCCGGTCTGTACAATGGGTTCTCCAGGTCAGATCACCAGGACGGTGCCGGTCTGTACAATGAGTTCTCCAGGTCAGATCACCAGGACGGTGCCGGTCTGTACAATGAATTCTCTGGGTCAGATCACCAGGACGGTGCCGGTCTGTACAATGAATTCCCTGGGTCAGATCACCAGGACGGTGCCAGTCTTTACAATTAGTTCTCCAGGTCAGATCACCAGGACGGTGCCAGTCTTTACAATGAGTTCTCCAGGTCAGATCACCAGGACGGTGCCGGTCTGTACAATGAATTCTCTGGGTCAGATCAACATGACGGTGCCAGTCTTTACAATTAGTTCTCCGGGTCAGATCACCAGGACGGTGCCAGTCTTTACAATGAGTTCTCCAGGTCAGATCACCATGACGGTGCGGGTCTGTACAATGAATTCTCTGGGTCAGATCACCAGGACGGTGCCGGTCTGTATGATGAATTCTCATGGTCAGATCACCAGGACGGTGCCGGTCTGTACGATGAATTCTTGTGGTCAGATCACCAGGACGGTGCCGGTCTCTACAATGAATTCTCCGGGTTAGATCACCAGGACGTTGCCGGTCTGTACAATGAATTCTCCAGGTCAGATCACCAGGACGGTGCCGGTCTGTACAATGAATTCTCCAGGTCAGATCACCAGGACGGTGCCAGTCTTTAAAATGAGTTCTCTGGGTCAGATCACCAGGACGGTGCCGGTCTGTACAATGAATTCTCTGGGTCAGATCACCAGGACGGTGCCGGTCTGTAAAATGAATTATCTGGGTCAGATCACCAGGACGGTGCCGGTCTGTACAAAGAATTCTCCAGGTCAGATCACCAGGATGGTGCCGGTCTGTACAATGAGTACTCCAGGTCAGATCACAAGAACGGTGCCGGTCTGTATAATGAATTCTCCAGGTCAGATCACCAGGACGGTGCCGGTCTGTACAATGAGTTCTCCAGGTCAGATCACCAGGACGGTGCCGGTCTGTACAATGAATTCTCTGGGTCAGATCACCAGGACGGTGCAGGTCTGTACAATGAGTTCTCCAGGTCAGATCACCAGGATGGTGCCGGTCTGTACAATGAGTTCTCCAGGTCAGATCACAAGAACGGTGCCGGTCTGTATAATGAATTCTCCAGGTCAGATCACCAGGACGGTGCCGGTCTGTATGATGAATTCTTGTGGTCAGATCACCAGGACGGTGCCGGTCTGTACAATGAGTTCTCCAGGTCAGATCACCAGGACGGGGCCGGTCTGTACAATGAGTTCTCCAGGTCAGATCACCAGGACGGTGCCGGTCTGTACAATGAGTTCTCCAAGTCAGATCACCAGGACGGTGCCGGTCTGTACGATGAATTCTTCTGGTCAGATCACCAGGACGGTGACGGTCTGTACAATGAGTTCTCCAGGTCAGATTACCAGGACGGTGCCGGTCTGTACAATGAGTTCTCCAGGTCAGATCACCAGGACGGTGCCGGTCTGTACAATGAATTCTCGTGGTCAGATCACCAGGACAGTGCCGGTCTTTACAATGAGTTCTCCAGGTCAGATCACCAGGACGGTACCGGTCTGTACGATGAATTCTTGTGGTCAGATCACCAGGACGGTGCCGGTCTGTACAATGAATTCTCGTGGTCAGATCACCAGGACAGTGCCGGTCTTTACAATGAGTTCTCCAGGTCAGATCACCAGGACGGTACCGGTCTGTACGATGAATTCTTGTGGTCAGATCACCAGGACGGTGCCGGTCTGTACAATGAATTCTCTGGGTCAGATCACCATGACGGTGCCAGTCTTTACAATTAGTTCTCCGGGTCAGATCACCAGGACGGTGCCAGTCTTTAAAATGAGTTCTCCAGGTCAGATCACCATGATGGTGCCGGTCTGTACAATGAATTCTCTGGGTCAGATCACCAGGACGGTGCCAGTCTGTATGATGAATTCTCATGGACAGATCACCAGGACGGTGCCGGTCTGTACGATGAATTCTTGTGGTCAGATCACCAGGACGGTGCCGGTCTGTACAATGAATTCTCCGGGTTAGATCACCAGGACGGTGCCAGTCTGTACAATGAATTCTCCAGGTCAGATCACCAGGACGGTGCCGGTCTGTACAATGAATTCTCCAGGTCAGATCACCAGGACGGTGCCGGTCTTTACAATGAGTTCTCCAGGTCAGATCACCAGGACTGTGCCAGTCTTTACAATGAATTCTCTGGGTCAGATCACCAGGACGGTGCCGGTCTGTACAATGAATTCTCTGGGTCAGATCACCAGGACGGTGCCGGTCTGTACAATGAATTCTCTGGGTCAGATCACCAGGACGGTGCCGGTCTGTACAATGAATTCTCCAGGTCAGATCACCAGGATGGTGCCGGTCTGTACAATGAGTTCTCCAGGTCAGACCACAAGAACGGTGTCGGTCTGTATAATGAATTCTCCAGGTCAGATCACCAGGACGGTGCCGGTCTGTACAATGAGTTCTCCAGGTCAGATCACCAGGACGGTGCCAGTCTGTACAATGAATTCTCTGGGTCAGATCACCAGGACGGTGCCGGTCTGTACAATGAGTTCTCCAGGTCAGATCACCAGGATGGTGCCGGTCTGTACAATGAGTTCTCCAGGTCAGATCACAAGAACGGTGCCGGTCTGTATAATGAATTCTCCAGGTCAGATCACCAGGACGGTGCCGGTCTGAATGATGAATTCTTGTGGTCAGATCACCAGGACGGTGCCGGTCTGTACAATGAGTTCTCCAGGTCAGATCACCAGGATGGTGCCGGTCTGTACAATGAGTTCTTCATGTAGATCACCAGGACGGTGCCGGTCTGTACAATGAATTCTCTGGGTCGGATCACCAGGATGGTGCCAGTCTTTACAATGAGTTCTCCAGGTCAGATCACCAGAATGGTGCCGGTCTGTACAATTAATTCTCTGGGTCAGATCACCAGGACGGTGCCAGTCTTTACAATGTGTTCTCCAGGTCAGATCACCAGGACGATGCCAGTCTTTACAATGAGTTCTCCAGGTCAGATCACCAGGACGGTGCCGGTCTGTACAATGAATTCTCTGGGTCAGATCACCAGGACGGTGCCAGTCTTTACAATGAGTTCTCCAGGTCAGATCACCAGGACGGTGTCGGTCTGTACAATGAACTCTCTGGGTCAGATCACCAGGACGGTACCAGTCTTTACAATGAGTTCTCCAGGTCACATCACCAGGACGGTGCCAGTCTTTACAATGAGTTCTCCAGGTCAAATCACCAGGACGGTGCCGGTCTGTATGATGAATTCTCATGGTCAGATCACCAGGACGGTGCCGGTCTGTACGATGAATTCTTGAGGTCAGATCACCAGGACGGTGCCGGTCTGTACAATGAATTCTCTGGGTCAGATCACCAGGACGGTGCCGGTCTGTACAATGAATTCTCCAGGTCAGATCACCAGGACGGTGCCGGTCTGTACAATGAATTCTCCAGGTCACATCACCAGGACGGTGCCGGTCTGTACAATGAATTCTCCAGGTCAGATCACCAGGAAGGTGCCGGTCTGTACAATGAATTCTCCAGGTCAGAACACCAGGACGGTGCCGATCTTTACAATGAGTTCTCCAGGTCAGATCACCAGGACAGTGCCGGTCTTTACAATGAGTTCTCCAGGTCAGATCACCAGGACGGTGCCGGTCTGTACAATGAGTTCTCCAGGTCAGAACACCAGGACGGTGCCGGTCTGTACAATGAATTCTCCAGGTCAGATCACCAGGACGGTGCCAGTCTGTACAATGAATTCTCCAGGTCACATCACCAGGACGGTGCCGGTCTGTACAATGAATTCTCCAAGTCAGATCACCAGGACGGTGCCGGTCTGTACAATGAATTCTCCAAGTCAGATCACCAGGACGGTGCCGGTCTTTACAATGAGTTCTCCAGGTCAGATCACCAGGACTGTGCCAGTCTTTAAAATGAGTTCTCTGGGTCAGATCACCAGGACGGTGCCGGTCTGTACAATGAATTCTCTGGGTCAGATCACCAGGACGGTGCCGGTCTGTACAATGAATTCTCCAGGTCAGATCACCAGGACGGTGCCGGTCTGTACAATGAATTCTCCAGGTCACATCACCAGGACGGTGCCGGTCTGTACAATGAATTCTCCAGGTCAGATCACCAGGACGGTGCCGGTCTGTACAATGAATTCTCCAGGTCAGATCACCAGGACGGTGCCGGTCTTTACAATGAGTTCTCCAGGTCAGATCACCAGGACTGTGCCAGTCTTTAAAATTAGTTCTCTGGGTCAGATCACCAGGACGGTGCCGGTCTGTACAATGAATTCTCTGGGTCAGATCACCAGGACGGTGCCGGTCTGTACAATGAATTCTCCAGGTCAGATCACCAGGATGGTGCCGGTGTGTACAATGAGTTCTCCAGGTCAGATCACAAGAACGGTGCCGGTCTGTATAATGAATTCTCCAGGTCAGATCACCAGGACGGTGCCGGTCTGTACAATGAGTTCTCCAGGTCAGATCACCAGGACGGTGCCGGTCTGTACAATGAATTCTCTGGGTCTGATCACCAGGACGGAGCCGGTCTGTACAATGAGTTCTCCAGGTCAGATCACCAGGATGGTGCCGGTCTGTACAATGAGTTCTCCAGGTCAGATCACAAGAACGGTGCCGGTCTGTATAATGAATTCTCCAGGTCAGATCACCAGGACGGTGCCGGTCTGTATGATGAATTCTTGTGGTCAGATCACCAGGACGGGGCCGGTCTGTACAATGAGTTCTCCAGGTCAGATCACCAGGACGGTGTCGGTCTGTACAATGAGTTCTCCAAGTCAGATCACCAGGACGGTGCCGGTCTGTACGATGAATTCTTGTGGTCAGATCACCAGGACGGTGCCGGTCTATACAATGAGTTCTCCAGGTCAGATCACCAGGACGGTGCCGGTCTGTACAATGAGTTCTCCAGGTCAGATCACCAGGACGGTGCCGGTCTGTACAATGAATTCTCGTGGTCAGATCACCAGGACAGTGCTGGTCTTTACAATGAGTTCTCCAGGTCAGATCACCAGGACGGTACCGGTCTGTACGATGAATTCTTGTGGTCAGATCACCAGGACGGTGCCGGTCTGTACAATGGGTTCTCCAGGTCAGATCACCAGGACGGTGCCGGTCTGTACAATGAGTTCTCCAGGTCAGATCACCAGGACGGTGCCGGTCTGTACAATGAAGTCTCTGGGTTAGATCACCAGGACGGTGCCAGTCTTTACAATGAGTTCTCCAGGTCAGATCACCAGGACGGTGCCGGTCTGTACAATGAATTCTCTGGGTCAGATCACCAGGACGGTGCCAGTCTTTACAATTAGTTCTCCAGGTCAGATCACCAGGACGGTGCCAGTCTTTACAATGAGTTCTCCAGGTCAGATCACCAGGACGGTGCCGGTCTGTACAATGAATTCTCTGGGTCAGATCACCAGGACGGTGCCAGTCTTTACAATTAGTTCTACAGGTCAGATCACCAGGACGGTGCCGGTCTGTACAATGAATTCTCTGGGTCAGATCACCAGGACGGTGCCAGTCTTTACAATGAGTTCTCCAGGTCAGATCACCAGGACGGAGCCGGTCTGTACAATGAATTCTCTGGGTCAGATCACCAGGACGGTGCCAGTCTTTACAATTAGTTCTCCAGGTCAGATCACCAGGACGGTGCCAGTCTTTACAATGAGTTCTCCAGGTCAGATCACCAGGACGGTGCCGGTCTGTACAATGAGTTCTCCAGGTCAGATCACCAGGACAGTGCCGGTCTGTACGATGAATTCTCCAGGTCAGATCACCAGGACGGTGCCGGTCTGTACAATGAATTCTCTGGGTCAGATCACCAGGAGGGTGCCGGTCTGTACAATGAATTCTCCAGGTCAGATCACCAGGACGGTGCCGGTCTGTACAATGAATTCTCTGGGTCAGATCACCAGGACGGTGCCGGTCTGTACAATGAATTCTCCAGGTCAGATCACCAGGACGGTGCCGGTCTGTACAATGAATTCTCCAGGTCAGATCACCAGGACGGTGCCGGTCTGTACAATGAATTCTCCGGGTCAGATCACCAGGACGGTGCCGGTCTGTACAATGAATTCTCCAGGTCAGATCACCAGGACGGTGCCGGTCTGTACAATGAATTCTCTGGGTCAGATCACCAGGACGGTGCCAGTCTTTACAATTAGTTCTCCAGGTCAGATCACCAGGACGGTGACGGTCTGTACAATAAATTCTCTGGGTCAGATCACCAGGACGGTACCAGTCTTTACAATGAGTTCTCCAGGTCACATCACCAGGACGGTGCCAGTCTTTACAATGAGTTCTCCAGGTCAGATCACCAGGACGGTGCCGGTCTGTATGATGAATTCTCATGGTCAGATCACCAGGACGGTGCCGGTCTGTACGATGAATTCTTGAGGTCAGATCACCAGGACGGTGCCGGTCTGTACAATGAATTCTCTGGGTCAGATCACCAGGACGGTGCCGGTCTGTACAATGAATTCTCCAGGTCAGATCACCAGGACGGTGCCGGTCTGTACAATGAATTCTCCAGGTCACATCACCAGGACGGTGCCGGTCTGTACAATGAATTCTCCAGGTCAGATCACCAGGAAGGTGCCGGTCTGTACAATGAATTCTCCAGGTCAGATCACCAGGACGGTGCCGATCTTTACAATGAGTTCTCCAGGTCAGATCACCAGGACAGTGCCGGTCTTTAAAATGAGTTCTCCAGGTCAGATCACCAGGACGGTGCCGGTCTGTACAATGAGTTCTCCAGGTCAGATCACCAGGACGGTGCCGGTCTGTACGATGAATTCTCCAGGTCAGATCACCAGGACGGTGCCGGTCTGTACAATGAATTCTCTGGGTCAGATCACCAGGAGGGTGCCGGTCTGTACAATGAATTCTCCAGGTCAGATCACCAGGACGGTGCCAGTCTGTACAATGAATTCTCCAGGTCACATCACCAGGACGGTGCCGGTCTGTACAATGAATTCTCCAAGTCAGATCACCAGGACGGTGCCGGTCTGTACAATGAATTCTCCAGGTCAGATCACCAGGACGGTGCCGGTCTTTACAATGAGTTCTCCAGGTCAGATCACCAGGACTGTGCCAGTCTTTAAAATGAGTTCTCTGGGTCAGATCACCAGGACGGTGCCGGTCTGTACAATGAATTCTCTGGGTCAGATCACCAGGACGGTGTCGGTCTGTACAATGAATTCTCCAGGTCAGATCACCAGGACGGTGCCGGTCTGTACAATGAATTCTCCAGGTCACATCACCAGGACGGTGCCGGTCTGTACAATGAATTCTCCAGGTCAGATCACCAGGACGGTGCCGGTCTGTACAATGAATTCTCCAGGTCAGATCACCAGGACGGTGCCGATCTGTACAATGAATTCTCCGGGTCAGATCACCAGGACGGTGCCGGTCTGTACAATGAGTTCTCCAGGTCAGATCACCAGGATGGTGCCGGTCTGTACAATGAGTTCTCCAGGTCAGATCACAAGAACGGTGCCGGTCTGTATAATGAATTCTCCAGGTCAGATCACCAGGACGGTGCCGGTCTGTATGATGAATTCTTGTGGTCAGATCACCAGGACGGGGCCGGTCTGTACAAAGAGTTCTCCAGGTCAGATCACCAGGACGGTGCCGGTCTGTACAATGAGTTCTCCAAGTCAGATCACCAGGACGGTGCCGGTCTGTACGATGAATTCTTGTGGTCAGATCACCAGGACGGTGCCGGTCTGTACAATGAGTTCTCCAGGTCAGATCACCAGGACGGTGCCGGTCTGTACAATGAGTTCTCCAGGTCAGATCACCAGGACGGTGCCGGTCTGTACAATGAATTCTCGTGGTCAGATCACCAGGACAGTGCTGGTCTTTACAATGAGTTCTCCAGGCCAGATCACCAGGACGGTACCGGTCTGTACGATGAATTCTTGTGGTCAGATCACCAGGACGGTGCCGGTCTGTACAATGGGTTCTCCAGGTCAGATCACCAGGACGGTGCCGGTCTGTACAATGAGTTCTCCAGGTCAGATCACCAGGACGGTGCCGGTCTGTACAATGAAGTCTCTGGGTCAGATCACCAGGACGGTGCCAGTCTTTACAATGAGTTCTCCAGGTCAGATCACCAGGACGGTGCCGGTCTGTACAATGAATTCTCTGGGTCAGATCACCAGGACGGTGCCAGTCTTTACAATTAGTTCTCCAGGTCAGATCACCAGGACGGTGCCAGTCTTTACAATGAGTTCTCCAGGTCAGATCACCAGGACGGTGCCGGTCTGTACAATGAATTCTCTGGGTCAGATCACCAGGACGGTGCCAGTCTTTACAATTAGTTCTCCAGGTCAGATCACCAGGACGGTGCCGGTCTGTACAATGAATTCTCTGGGTCAGATCACAAGGACGGTGCCAGTCTTTACAATGAGTTCTCCAGGTCAGATCACCAGGACGGTGCCGGTCTGTACAATGAATTCTCTGGGTCAGATCACCAGGACGGTGCCTGTCTTTACAATTAGTTCTCCAGGTCAGATCACCTGGACGGTGCCAGTCTTTACAATGAGTTCTCCAGGTCAGATCACCAGGACGGTGCCGGTCTGTACAATGAGTTCTCCAGGTCAGATCACCAGGACGGTGCCGGTCTGTACGATGAATTCTCCAGGTCAGATCACCAGGACGGTGCCGGTCTGTACAATGAATTCTCTGGGTCAGATCACCAGGAGGGTGCTGGTCTGTACAATGAATTCTCCAGGTCAGATCACCAGGACGGTGCCGGTCTGTACAATGAATTCTCTGGGTCATATCACCAGGACGGTGCCGGTCTGTACAATGAATTCTCCAGGTCAGATCACCAGGACGGTGCCGGTCTGTACAATGAATTCTCCAGGTCACATCACCAGGACGGTGCCGGTCTGTACAATGAATTCTCCAGGTCAGATCACCAGGACGGTGCCGGTCTGTACAATGAATTCTCCAGGTCAGATCACCAGGACTGTGCCAGTCTTTAAAATGAGTTCTCAGGGTCAGATCACCAGGACGGTGCCGGTCTGTACAATGAATTCTGTGGGTCAGATCACCAGGACGGTGCCGGTCTGTACAATGAATTCTCCAGGTCAGATCACCAGGATGGTGCCGGTCTGTACAATGAGTTCTCCAGGTCAGATCACAAGAACGGTGCCGGGCTGTACAATGAATTCTCCAGGTCAGATCACCAGGACGGTGCCGGTCTGTACAATGAATTCTCTGGGTCAGATCACCAGGACGGTGCCGGTCTGTACAATGAGTTCTCCAGGTCAGATCACCAGGATGGTGCCGGTCTGTACAATGAGTTCTCCAGGTCAGATCACAAGAACGGTGCCGGTCTGTATAATGAATTCTCCAGGTCAGATCACCAGGACGGTGCCGGTCTGTATGATGAATTCTTGTGGTCAGATCACCAGGACGGGGCCGGTCTGTACAATGAGTTCTCCAGGTCAGATCACCAGGACGGTGCCGGTCTGTACAATGAGTTCTCCAAGTCAGATCACCAGGACGGTGCCGGTCTGTACGATGAATTCTTGTGGTCAGATCACCAGGACGGTGCCGGTCTGTACAATGATTTCTCCAGGTCAGATCACCAGGACGGTGCCGGTCTGTACAATGAGTTCTCCAGGTCAGATCACCAGGACGGTGCCGATCTGTACAATGAATTCTCGTGGTCAGATCTCCAGGACAGTGCTGGTCTTTACAATGAGTTCTCCAGGTCAGATCACCAGGACGGTACCGGTCTGTACGATGAATTCTTGTGGTCAGATCACCAGGACGGTGCCGGTCTGTACAATGGGTTCTCCAGGTCAGATCACCAGGACGGTGCCGGTCTGTACAATGAGTTCTCCAGGTCAGATCACCAGGACGGTGCCGGTCTGTACAATGAAGTCTCTGGGTCAGATCACCAGGACGGTGCCAGTCTTTACAATGAGTTCTCCAGGTCAGATCACCAGGACGGTGCCGGTCTGTACAATGAATTCTCTGGGTCAGATCACCAGGACGGTGCCAGTCTTTACAATTAGTTCTCCAGGTCAGATCACCAGGACGGTGCCAGTCTTTACAATGAGTTCTCCAGGTCAGATCACCAGGACGGTGCCGGTCTGTACAATGAATTCTCTGGGTCAGATCACCAGGACGGTGCCAGTCTTTACAATTAGTTCTCCAGGTCAGATCACCAGGACGGTGCCGGTCTGTACAATGAATTCTCTGGGTCCGATCACAAGGACGGTGCCAGTCTTTACAATGAGTTCTCCAGGTCAGATCACCAGGACGGTGCCGGTCTGTACAATGAATTCTCTGGGTCAGATCACCAGGACGGTGCCAGTCTTTACAATTAGTTCTCCAGGTCAGATCACCAGGACGGTGCCAGTCTTTACAATGAGTTCTCCAGGTCAGATCACCAGGACGGTGCCGGTCTGTACAATGAATTCTCTGGGTCAGATCACCAGGACGGTGCCAGTCTTTACAATTAGTTCTCCAGGTCAGATCACCAGGACGGTGCCGGTCTGTACAATGAATTCTCTGGGTCAGATCACAAGGACGGTGCCAGTCTTTACAATGAGTTCTCCAGGTCAGATCACCAGGACGGTGCCGGTCTGTACAATGAATTCTCTGGGTCAGATCACCAGGACGGTGCCTGTCTTTACAATTAGTTCTCCAGGTCAGATCACCTGGACGGTGCCAGTCTTTACAATGAGTTCTCCAGGTCAGATCACCAGGACGGTGCCGGTCTGTACAATGAGTTCTCCAGGTCAGATCACCAGGACGGTGCCGGTCTGTACGATGAATTCTCCAGGTCAGATCACCAGGACGGTGCCGGTCTGTACAATGAATTCTCTGGGTCAGATCACCAGGAGGGTGCTGGTCTGTACAATGAATTCTCCAGGTCAGATCACCAGGACGGTGCCGGTCTGTACAATGAATTCTCTGGGTCATATCACCAGGACGGTGCCGGTCTGTACAATGAATTCTCCAGGTCAGATCACCAGGACGGTGCCGGTCTGTACAATGAATTCTCCAGGTCACATCACCAGGACGGTGCCGGTCTGTACAATGAATTCTCCAGGTCAGATCACCAGGACGGTGCCGGTCTGTACAATGAATTCTCCAGGTCAGATCACCAGGACTGTGCCAGTCTTTAAAATGAGTTCTCTGGGTCAGATCACCAGGACGGTGCCGGTCTGTACAATGAATTCTGTGGGTCAGATCACCAGGACGGTGCCGGTCTGTACAATGAATTCTCCAGGTCAGATCACCAGGATGGTGCCGGTCTGTACAATGAGTTCTCCAGGTCAGATCACAAGAACGGTGCCGGGCTGTACAATGAATTCTCCAGGTCAGATCACCAGGACGGTGCCGGTCTGTACAATGAGTTCTCCAGGTCAGATCACCAGGATGGTGCCGGTCTGTACAATGAGTTCTCCAGGTCAGATCACAAGAACGGTGCCGGTCTGTATAATGAATTCTCCAGGTCAGATCACCAGGACGGTGCCGGTCTGTATGATGAATTCTTGTGGTCAGATCACCAGGACGGGGCCGGTCTGTACAATGAGTTCTCCAGGTCAGATCACCAGGACGGTGCCGGTCTGTACAATGAGTTCTCCAAGTCAGATCACCAGGACGGTGCCGGTCTTTACGATGAATTCTTGTGGTCAGATCACCAGGACGGTGCCGGTCTGTACAATGATTTCTCCAGGTCAGATCACCAGGACGGTGCCGGTCTGTACAATGAGTTCTCCAGGTCAGATCACCAGGACGGTGCCGGTCTGTACAATGAATTCTCGTGGTCAGATCACCAGGACAGTGCTGGTCTGTACAATGAGTTCTCCAGGTCAGATCACCAGGACGGTACCGGTCTGTACGATGAATTCTTGTGGTCAGATCACCAGGACGGTGCCGGTCTGTACAATGGGTTCTCCAGGTCAGATCACCAGGACGGTGCCGGTCTGTACAATGAGTTCTCCAGGTCAGATCACCAGGACGGTGCCGGTCTGTACAATGAAGTCTCTGGGTCAGATCACCAGGACGGTGCCAGTCTTTACAATGAGTTCTCCAGGTCAGATCACCAGGACGGTGCCGGTCTGTACAATGAATTCTCTGGGTCAGATCACCAGGACGGTGCCAGTCTTTACAATTAGTTCTCCAGGTCAGATCACCAGGACGGTGCCAGTCTTTACAATGAGTTCTCCAGGTCAGATCACCAGGACGGTGCCGGTCTGTACAATGAATTCTCTGGGTCAGATCACCAGGACGGTGCCAGTCTTTACAATTAGTTCTCCAGGTCAGATCACCAGGACGGTGCCGGTCTGTACAATGAATTCTCTGGGTCAGATCACAAGGACGGTGCCAGTCTTTACAATGAGTTCTCCAGGTCAGATCACCAGGACGGTGCCGGTCTGTACAATGAGTTCTCCAGGTCAGATCACCAGGACGGTGCCGGTCTGTACAATGAGTTCTCCAGGTCAGATCACCAGGACGGTGATGGTCTGTACGATGAATTCTCCAGGTCAGATCACCAGGACGGTGCCGGTCTGTACAATGAATTCTCCAGGTCACATCACCAGGACGGTGCCGGTCTGTACAATGAATTCTCCAGGTCAGATCACCAGGACGGTGCCGGTCTGTACAATGAATTCTCCAGGTCAGATCACCAGGACTGTGCCAGTCTTTAAAATGAGTTCTCTGGGTCAGATCACCAGGACGGTGCCGGTCTGTACAATGAATTCTCTGGGTCAGATCACCAGGACGGTGCCGGTCTGTACAATGAATTCTCCAGGTCAGATCACCAGGATGGTGCCGGTCTGTACAATGAGTTCTCCAGGTCAGATCACAAGAACGGTGCCGGTCTGTATAATGAATTCTCCAGGTCAGATCACCAGGACGGTGCCGGTCTGTACAATGAGTTCTCCAGGTCAGATCACCAGGACGGTGCCGGTCTGTACAATGAATTCTCTGGGTCAGATCACCAGGACGGTGCCGGTCTGTACAATGAGTTCTCCAGGTCAGATCACCAGGATGGTGCCGGTCTGTACAATGAGTTGTCCAGGTCAGATCACAAGAACGGTGCCGGTCTGTATAATGAATTCTCCAGGTCAGATCACCAGGACGGTGCCGGTCTGTATGATGAATTCTTGTGGTCAGATCACCAGGACGGGGCCGGTCTGTACAATGAGTTCTCCAGGTCAGATCACTAGGACGGTGCCGGTCTGTACAATGAGTTCTCCAAGTCAGATCACCAGGACGGTGACGGTCTGTACGATGAATTCTTGTGGTCAGATCACCAGGACGGTGCCGGTCTGTACAATGAGTTCTCCAGGTCAGATCACCAGGACGGTGCCGGTCTGTACAATGAGTTCTCCAGGTCAGATCACCAGGACGGTGCCGGTCTGTACAATGAATTCTCGTGGTCAGATCACCAGAACAGTGCTGGTCTTTACAATGAGTTCTCCAGGTCAGATCACCAGGACGGTACCGGTCTGTACGATGAATTCTTGTGGTCAGATCACCAGGACGGTGCCGGTCTGTACAATGGGTTCTCCAGGTCAGATCACCAGGACGGTGCCGGTCTGTACAATGAGTTCTCCAGGTCAGATCACCAGGACGGTGCCGGTCTGTACAATGAAGTCTCTGGGTCAGATCACCAGGACGGTGCCAGTCTTTACAATGAGTTCTCCAGGTCAGATCACCAGGACGGTGCCGGTCTGTACAATGAATTCTCTGGGTCAGATCACCAGGACGGTGCCAGTCATTACAATTAGCTCTCCAGGTCAGATCACCAGGACGGTGCCAGTCTTTACAATGAGTTCTCCAGGTCACATCACCAGGACGGTGCCGGTCTGTACAATGAATTCTCTGGGTCAGATCACCAGGACGGTGCCAGTCTTTACAATTAGTTCTCCAGGTCAGATCACCAGGACGGTGCCGGTCTGTACAATGAATTCTCTGGGTCAGATCACCAGGACGGTGCCAGTCTTTACAATGAGCTCTCCAGGTCAGATCACCAGGACGGTGCCGGTCTGTACAATGAATTCTCTGGGTCAGATCACCAGGACGGTGCCAGTCTTTACAATTAGTTCTCCAGGTCAGATCACCAGGACGGTGCCAGTCTTTACAATGAGTTCTCCAGGTCAGATCACCAGGACGGTGCCGGTTTGTACAATGAATTCTCTGGGTCAGATCACCATGACGGTGCCAGTCTTTACAATTAGTTCTCCGGGTCAGATCACCAGGACGGTGCCAGTCTTTACAATGAGTTCTCCAGGTCAGATCACCATGACGGTGCCGGTCTGTACAATGAATTCTCTGGGTCAGATCACCAGGACGGTGCCGGTCTGTATGATGAATTCTCATGGTCAGATCACCAGGACGGTGCCAGTCTTTACAATGAGTTCTCCAGGTCAGATCACCAGGACGGTGCCGGTCTGTACAATGAATTCTCTGGGTCAGATCACCATGACGGTGCCAGTCTTTACAATTAGTTCTCCGGGTCAGATCACCAGGACGGTGCCAGTCTTTACAATGAGTTCTCCAGGTCAGATCACCATGACGGTGCCGGTCTGTACAATGAATTCTCTGGGTCAGATCACCAGGACGATGCCGGTCTGTATGATGAATTCTCATGGTCAGATCAACAGGACGGTGCCGGTCTGTACGATGAATTCTTGTGGTCAGATCACCAGGACGGTGCCGGTCTGTACAATGAATTCTCCGGGTTAGATCACCAGGACGGTGCCAGTCTGTACAATGAATTCTCCAGGTCAGATCACCAGGACGGTGCTGGTCTCTACAATGAATTCTCCAGGTCAGATAACCAGGACGGTGCCGGTCTTTACAATGAGTTCTCCAGCTCAGATCACCAGGACTGTGCCAGTCTTTACAATGAGTTCTCTGGGTCACATCACCAGGACGTTGCCGGTCTGTACAATGAATTCTCTGGGTCAGATCACCAGGACGGTGCCGGTCTGTACAATGAATTCTCTGGGTCAGATCACCAGGACGGTGCCGGTCTGTACAATGAATTCCCCAGGTCAGATCACCAGGATGGTGCCGGTCAGATCACCAGGATGGTGCCGGTCTGTACAATGAGTTCTCCAGGTCAGATCACAAGAACGGTGCCGGTCTGTATAATGAATTCTCCAGGTCAGATCACCAGGACGGTGCCAGTCTGTACAATGAATTCTCTGGGTCAGATCACCAGGACGGTGCCAGTCTTTACAATGAGTTCTCCAGGTCAGATCACCAGGACGGTGCCGGTCTGTACAATGAATTCTCTGGGTCAGATCACGAGGACGGTGCCAGTCTTTACAATTAGTTCTCCAGGTCAGATCACCAGGACGGTGCCGGTCTTTACAATGAGTTCTCCAGCTCAGATCACCAGGACTGTGCCAGTCTTTACAATGAGTTCTCTGGGTCACATCACCAGGACGGTGCCGGTCTGTACAATGAATTCTCTGGGTCAGATCACCAGGACGGTGCCGGTCTGTACAATGAATTCTCTGGGTCAGATCACCAGGACGTTGCCGGTCTGTACAATGAATTCTCCAGGTCAGATCACCAGGATGGTGCCGGTCTGTACAATGAGTTCTCCAGGTTAGATCACAAGAACGGTGCCGGTCTGTATAATGAATTCTCCAGGTCAGATCACCAGGACGGTGCCGGTCTGTACAATGAGTTCTCCAGGTCAGATCACCAGGACGGTGCCGGTCTGTACAAAGAATTCTCTGGGTCAGATCACCAGGACGGTGCCGGTCTGTACAATGAGTTCTCCAGGTCAGATCACCAGGATGGTGCCGGTCTGTACAATGAATTCTCCAGGTCAGATCACAAGAACGGTGCCGGTCTGTATAATGAATTCTCCAGGTCAGATCACCAGGACGGTGGCGGTCTGTATGATGAATTCTTGTGGTCAGATCACCAGGATGGTGCCGGTCTGTACAATGAGTTCTCCAGGTCAGATCACCAGGATGGTGCCGGTCTGTACAATGAGTTCTCCAGGTCAGATCACCAGGACGGTGCCGGTCTGTACAATGAATTCTCTGGGTCAGATCACCAGGACGGTGCCAGTTTTTACAATGAGTTCTCCAGGTCAGATCACCAGGACGGTGCCGGTCTGTACAATGAATTCTCTGGGTCAGATCACCAGGACGGTGCCAGTCTTTACAATGAGTTCTCCAGGTCACATCACCAGGACGGTGACAGTCTTTACAATGAGTTCTCCAGGTCAGATCACCAGGACGGTGCCGGTCTGTATGATGAATTCTCATGGTCAGATCACCAGGACGGTGCCGGTCTGTACGATGAATTCTTGTGGTCAGATCACCAGGACGGTGCCGGTCTGTACAATGAATTCTCTGGGTCAGATCACCAGGACGGTGCCGGTCTGTACAATGAATTCTCCAGGTCAGATCACCAGGACGGTGCCGGTCTGTACAATGAAATCTCCAGGTCACATCACCAGGACGGTGCCGGTCTGTACAATGAATTTTCCAGGTCAGATCACCAGGACGGTGCCGGTCTGTACAATGAATTCTCCAGGTCAGATCACCAGGACGGTGCCGATCTTTACAATGAGTTCTCCAGGTCAGATCACCAGGACAGTGCCGGTCTTTACAATGAGTTCTCCAGGTCAGATCACCAGGACGGTGCCGGTCTGTACAATGAGTTCTCCAGGTCAGATCACCAGGACGGTGCCGGTCTGTACGATGAATTCTCCATGTCAGATCACCAGGACGGTGCCGGTCTGTACAATGAATTCTCTGGGTCAGATCACCAGGATGGTGCCGGTCTGTACAATGAATTCTCCAGGTCAGATCACCAGGACGGTGCCGGTCTGTACAATGAATTCTCCAGGTCACATCACCAGGACGGTGCCGGTCTGTACAAAGAATTCTCCAGGTCAGATCACCAGGACGGTGCCGGTCTGTACAATGAATTCTCCAGGTCAGATCACCAGGATGGTGCGGGTCTGTACAATGAATTCTCTGGGTCAGATCACAAGGACGGTGCCAGTATTTACAATGAGTTCTCCAGGTCACATCACCAGGACGGTGCCAGTCTTTACAATGAGTTCTCCAGGTCACATCACCAGGACGGTGCCAATCTGTATGATGAATTCTCCAGGTCAGATCACCAGGACGGTGCCGGTCTGTACGATGAAATCTTGTGGTCAGATCACCAGGACGGTGCCGGTCTCTACAATGAATTCTCTGGGTCAGATCACCAGGACGGTGCCGGTCTGTACAATGAATTCTCCAGGTCAGATCACCAGGACGGTGCCTGTCTGTACAATGAATTCTCCAGGTCACATCACCAGGACGGTGCCGGTCTGTACAATGAGTTGTCCAGGTCAGATCACCAGGACGGTGCCGATCTTTACAATGAGTTCTCCAGGTCAGATCACCAGGACAGTGTCGGTCTTTACAATGAGTTCTCCATCTCAGATCACCAGGACGGTGCCGGTCTGTACAATGAGTTCTCCAGGTCAGATCACCAGGACGGTGCCGGTCTGTACAATGAATTCTCTGGGTCAGATCACCAGGACGGTGCCAGTCTTTACAATGAGTTCTCCAGGTCAGATCACCAGGACGGAGCCGGTCTGTACAATGAATTCTCTGCGTCAGATCACCAGGACGGTGCCAGTCTTTACAATGAGTTCTCCAGGTCAGATCACCAGGACGGTGCCGGTCTGTACAATGAATTCTCTGGGTCAGATCACCAGGACGGTGCCAGTCTTTACAATGAGTTCTCCAGGTCACATCACCAGGACGGTGCCAGTCTTTACAATG
Source organism: Phyllobates terribilis (assembly GCF_046119375.1). Lineage (NCBI taxonomy): Eukaryota > Metazoa > Chordata > Amphibia > Anura > Dendrobatidae > Phyllobates > Phyllobates terribilis. The sequence continues at coordinate 605,879,925 of NW_027362761.1, read as the reverse complement.
AGTTCTCCAGGTCAGATCACCAGGACGGTGCCGGTCTGTATGATGAATTCTCATGGTCAGATCACCAGGACGGTGCCGGTCTGTACGATTAATTCTTGTGTTCAGATCACCAGGACGGTGCCGGTCTGTACAATGAATTCTCTGGATCAGATCACCAGGACGGTTCCGGTCTGTACAATGAATTCTCCAGGTCAGATCACCAGGACGGTGCCGGTCTGTACAATGAATTCTCAGGTCACATCACCAGGACGGTGCCGGTCTGTACAATGAATTCTCCAGGTCAGATCACCAGGACGGTGCCGGTCTGTACAATGAATTCTCCAGGTCAGATCACCAGGACGGTGCCGATCTTTACAATGAGTTCTCCAGGTCAAATCACCAGGACAGTGCCGGTCTTTACAATGAGTTCTCCAGGTCAGATCACCAGGACGGTGCCGGTCTGTACAATGAATTCTCCAGGTCAGATCACCAGGACGGTGCCGGTCTGTACGATGAATTCTTGTGGTCAGATCACCAGGACGATGCCGGTCTGTACAATGAATTCTCTGAGTCAGATCACCAGGACGGTGCCGGTCTGTACAATGAATTCTCGAGGTCAGATCACCAAGACGGTGCCGGTCTGTACAATGAATTCTCCAGGTCACATCACCAGGATGGTGCCGGTCTGTACAATGAATTCTCCAGGTCAGATCACCAGGACGGTGCCGATCTTTACAATGAGTTCTCCAGGTCAGATCACCAGGACGGTGCCGGTCTTTACAATGAGTTCTCCAGGTCAGATCACCAGGACGGTGCCGGTCTGTACAATGAATTCTCCAGGTCAGATCACCAGGACGGTGCCGGTCTGTACAATGAATTCTCCAGGTCAGATCACCAGGACGGTGCCGGTCTGTACAATGAATTCTCCAGGTCAGATCACCAGGACGGTGCCGATCTTTACAATGAGTTCTCCAGGTCAGATCACCAGGACAGTGCCGGTCTTTACAATGAAGTCTCCATGTCAGATCACCAGGACGGTGCCGGTCTGTACAATGAGTTCTCCATGTCAGATCACCAGGACGGTGCTGGTCTGTACAATGAATTCTCCAGGTCAGATCACCAAGACGGTGCCGGTCTGTACAATGAGTTCTCCAGGTCAGATCACCAGGACGGTGCCGGTCTTTACAATGAGTTCTCCAGGTCATATCACCAGGACAGTGCCGGTCTGTACAATGAATTCTCTGGGTCAGATCACCAGGACGGTGCCGGTCTGTACAATGAATTCTCTGGGTCAGATCACCAGAATGGTGCCGGTCTGTACAATGGATTCTCTGGGTCAGATCACCAGGATGGTGCCGGTCTGTATGATGAATTCTCGTGGTCAGATCACCAGGACGGTGCCGGTCTGTATGATGAATTCTCGTGTTTAGATCACCAGGACGGTGCCGGTCTGTACAATGAGTTCTCGTGGTCAGATCACCAGGACGGTGCCGCTCTGTTCGATGAATTCTCTGGGTCAGATCACCAGGACGGTGCCGGTCTGTATGATAAATTCTCTGGGTCAGATCACCAGGATGATGCCGGTCTGTACGATGAATTCTTGTGGTCAGATCACCAGGACGGTGCCGGTCTGTACGATGAATTATTGTGGTCAGATTACCAGGACAGTGCCGGTCTGTACGATGAATTATTGTGGTCAGATCACCAGGACGGTGCCGCTCTGTACGATGAATTCTTGTGGTCAGATCACCAGGACAGTGCCGGTCTGTACAATGAGTTCTCCAGGTCAAATCACCAGGACAGTGCCGGTCTTTACAAAGAGTTCTCCAGGTCAGATCACCAGGACCGTGCCGATCTGTACAATGAATTCTCTGGGTCAGATCACCAGGACGGTGCCGGTCTGTACAATGAATTCTCCAGGTCAGATCTACAGGACGGTGCCGGCCTTTACAATGAGTTCTCCATGTCAGATCACCAGGACGGTGCCGGTCTTTACAATGAGTTCTCCATGTCAGATCACCAGGACGGTGCCGGTCTGTACAATGAGTTCTCCATGTCAGATCACCAGGACGGTGCCGGTCTGTACAATGGATTCTCGTGGTCAGATCACCAGGACGGTGCCGGTCTTTTCGATGAATTCTCTGGGTCAGATCACCAGAACGGTGCCGGTCTGTATGATGAATTCTCTGGGTCAGATCACCAGGACGGCGCCGGTCTGTACGATGAATTCTCTGGGTCAGATCACCTGGATGGTGCCGGTCTGTACGATGAATTCTTGTGGTCAGATCACCAGGACGGTGCCGGTCTGTACGATGAATTATTGTGGTCAGATCACCAGGACGGTGCCGGTCTGTACGATGAATTCTTGTGGTCAGATCACAAGGACGGTGCCGGTCTGTACAATGAGTTCTCCAGGTCAGATCACCAGGACCGTGCCGGTCTGTACAATAAATTCTCTGGGTCAGATCACCAGGACGGTGCCGGTCTGTACAATGAATTCTCTGGGTCAGATCACCAGGACAGTGCCGGTCTGTACACTGAGTTCTCCAGGTCAGATCACCAGGACGGTGCCAGTCTGTACAATGAGTTCTCCTGGTCAGATCACCAGGACGGTGCCGGTCTGTACAATGAGTTGTCCAGGTCAGATCACCAGGACGGTGCCAGTCTGTACAATGAGTTCTCCAGGTCAGATCACCAGGACGGTGCCGGTGTGTACAATGAATTCTCTGGGTCAGATCACCAGGACGGTGCCGGTCTGTACAATGGATTCTCTGGGTCAGATCACCAGGACGGTGCCGGTCTGTACAATGAGTTGTCCAGGTCAGGTCACCAGGACGGTGCCGGTCTGTACAATGAGTTCTCCAGGTCAGATCACCAGGATGGTGCCGGTCTGTTCAATGAATTCTCTGGGTCAGATCACCAGGACGGTGCCGGTCTGTACAATGAATTCTCCAGGTCAGATCACCAGGATGGTGCCGGCCTTTACAATGAGTTCTCCATGTCAGATCACCAGGACGGTGCCGGTCTTTACAATGAGTTCTCCATGTCAGATCACCAGGACGGTGCCGGTCTGTACAATGGATTCTCGTGGTCAGATCACCAGGACGGTGCCGGTCTGTTCGATGAATTCTCTGGATCAGATCACCAGAACGGTGCCGGTCTGTACAATGGATTCTCGTGGTCAGATCACCAGGACGGTGCCGGTCTGTTCGATTAATTCTCTGGGTCAGATCACCAGAACGGTGCCGGTCTGTATGATGAATTCTCTGGGTCAGATCACCAGGACGGTGCCCGTCTGTACGATGAATTCTCTGGGTCAGATCACCAGGACGGTGCCGGTCTGTACAATGAGTTGTCCAGGTCAGGTCACCAGGACGGTGCAGGTCTGTACAATGAGTTCTCCAGGTCAGATCACCAGGACGGTGCCGGTCTGTACAATGAATTCTCTGGGTCAGATCACCAGGACGGTGCCGGTCTGTACAATTAATTCTCCAGGTCAGATCACCAGGACGGTGCCGGCCTTTACAATGAGTTCTCCATGTCAGATCACCAGGACGGTGCCGGTCTTTACAATGAGTTCTCCATGTCAGATCACCAGGACGGTGCCGGTCTGTACAATGGATTCTCGTGGTCAGATCACCAGGACGGTGCCAGTCTGTTCGATGAATTCTCTGGGTCAGATCACCAGAACGGTGCCGGTCTGTATGATGAATTCTCTGGGTCAGATCACCAGGACGGTGCCGGTCTGTATGATAAATTCTCTGGGTCAGATCACCAGGACGATGCCGGTCTGTACGATGAATTCTTGTGGTCAGATCACCAGGACGGTGCCGGTCTGTACGATGAATTATTGTGGTCAGATCACCAGGACGGTGCCGGTCTGTACGATGAATTCTCCAGGTCAGATCACCAGGACGGTGCCGGTCTGTACGATGAATTCTTGTGGTCAGATCACCAGGACAGTGCCGGTCTGTACAATGAGTTCTCCAGGTCAGATCACCAGGACAGTGCCGGTCTTTACAATGAGTTCTCCAGGTCAGATCACCAGGACCGTGCCGATCTGTACAATGAATTCTCTGGGTCAGATCACCAGGACGGTGCCGGTCTGTACGATGAATTATTGTGGTCAGATCACCAGGACGGTGCCGGTCTGTACGATGAATTCTTGTGGTCAGATCACCAGGACGGTGCCGGTCTGTACGATGAATTCTTGTGGTCAGATCACCAGGACGGTGCCGGTCTGTACAATGAGTTCTCCAGGTCAGATCACCAGGACCGTGCCGGTCTGTACAATGAATTCTCTGGGTCAGATCACTAGGACGGTGCCGGTCTGTACAATGAATTCTCTGGGTCAGATCACCAGGACGGTGCCGGTCTGTACACTGAGTTCTCCAGGTCAGATCACCAGGACGGTGCCGGTCTGTACAATGAATTCTCTGGGTCAGATCACCAGGACGGTGCCGGTCTGTATGATGAGTTCTCATGGTCAGATCACCAGGACGGTGCCGGTCTGTATGATGAATTCTCCAGGTCAGATCACCAGGACGGTGCCGGTCTGTACAATGAATTCTCTGGGTCAGATCACCAGGACGGTGCCAGTCTGTACAATGAATTCTCTTTTTTATGGCGTTTTTAATTGCGCCCAGATGTCACATTTTAGTCTATAGTGCCATGTAAAGCTCCCTACATACAAAGCATTACTCAGGGCCGTCCTGTGGCATTTTTGGGTCAGTGAGGCGCTCCTGCTCCAGGAATGTCATTTGTATTATTTTTTCTAAGGATCTCTATAGGATTTTGAAAACAAGTGAAAATCGGTCATGTTAAAAATGTAAAAATGCCACAAAAAAAAAAAAAAATCAAGACTGCTAAAAATACTGGAAATGCATGGCACTCTTATACAAGAGTTTTAAAATTCTATGGGAAAAAATGTGCATGTGAGGGAGTCCTGAAAGGAAAAATGATCCTTCTAGGGTATTTTGAGGAGTAAACTCGGACCCTGGCTTTCTCTTGTAAAACTTGTGGGCACAAATTCATCAAGACCGATGTTTTACACGTCAAGTTTTATGATATCAAAGTTTTGATGAATCGGAGCCATAGATCTGAGCACCAGAGAGACGTCCTAGAAGGACCTGAGAAGATTGATCAGACTCGCTCTTTGCCGAAATCTTCCTGCAAAAAAATCCAAAAATACAGCAGATGGCGAAGATGGCCATGTACGTTGGTGGCCATTGGAAGGACGTACCTGTTATGTCCTCTGTAGATCCCCGTAGGTCGCCCGTGGTTTGGTGGCTGTGGGGTCAGCTCCAGAGTTGTCTGGTTTTCTCTGTACACAGACAGAGAGGAGAATTGGGGATTTTTTTTAATAATTTCACAACCAACAGATCTGGGGTGAAGGAACGGTAAAGTCCTGACGTCAGAAGTCATCGTGTGACCGCTTGATGGCAGCTCTGAGAACCTCCTCTTAGCCGGTCTGGTGCGATGTCAGGGTCGGTGTGACGTCACATCTTTTGACTGTTCCTCGCATCTTTTGATGATTCTTCCCACTATTCCTCCTGATTTCCAGCAGTTCCTCACATCTCTGATCCATTAGACCTGCATATTATTAATGGGGAGAGTGGAGAACGCTGTCAGACTCCTCTTTCTTCCTAAGGTCGGGGTCAGACGAGCAAATGAAATATCATCTGATTTCCACTTTGTGGACGATTCTCATCCGTATTGTCACCCCCAACTTGTATTTTACGTCCTTACATTTTTATTTCGCACCTGTGCATCCGTATTTCACCTCCGCGCGGCGTCCGAGATTATACATCAGCGTTTTCTAACGTACACGATTAAGTCGTTTCCTGGGTTAGTAGACAACGTATCCATACATTGGATGTGATTTTTTTTCTGCACCTTTAGTCTTGGACGGTTGAGCCTCATCCGATACATCGGCTTCCTGCGGTGACTTCTCATACAGACACTCCGTCCAGGTGGAAAAACTGTCAACTGAAGACTATCGAAGTAAACTGGTCAGTGTGCCGTTTATTGGTGCAGCACATGTCCGTATAATACGCTCATCTGAACGAGCCCTTAGAACATTTTGTCCACTTTTACCATTTCTCACAGAAACAAAGGGATCAGAAAATCCCTTTCTCCCCAGATATCTACTGACAGAAGAAAGTCATGAGACCCCAAAATACCAGGGGCGTACTGTGCGAGTAAGTGGATTTTACATTTGCATTCCAAATACAGTAGTGATGAGTGATGTAGCAGAGCTGAAACAGTAATGAGTGATGTAGCAGACCTGGAACAGTAATGAGTGATGTAGCAGAGCTGAAACAGTAATGAGTGATGTAGCAGAGCTGAAACAGTAATGAGTGATGTAGCAGAGCTGAAACAGTAATGAGTGATGTAGCAGAGCTGAAACAGTAATGAGTGATGTAGCAGAGCTGGAAAAATAATGAGAGATGTAGAAGAGCTGGAACAGTAATGAGTGATGTAGCAGAGCTGAACATTAATAAGTGATGTAGCAAAGCTGAAAGAGTGATATAGAAGAGCTGAAATACTAATAAGTTATGTAGCTGAGCTGGAAGAGTGATGTAGCAGAGCTGGAACAGTAATGAGTGATGTAGCAGAGCTATAACAGCAATGACTAATGTAGAAGAGGTGGAACAATAATGACTGATGTAGCAGAGCTGGAACAGTAATGAGTAATGTGGCAAAGCTGGAATAGTAATGACTGATGTTGCAGAGCTGGAACAGTAATGAGTGTTTTTGCAGAGCTGGAACAGTAACAACTGATTTAGCAGAGCTGGAACAGTAATGACTGATGTACCAGAATTAGAGCAGTAATCACTGATGTAGCAGAGCTTGGACAATAATGACTGTTGCAGCAGACCTGAAACAGTAATGACTCATGGAGCAGAGCAGAGACAGTAATGAGTGATGTAGCAGAGCTAGAATAGTGATGACTGATGTAGCAGAGGTGGAACAGCGATGAACAATGAAGAAGAACTGGATCAGCAACTACTGATGTAGCAGAGCTGGAACAGCGATAACAGATGTAGCAGAGCTGGAACAGCAAAGACAGATGAAGAAGAAGTGAAGCAGTAATAACTGAAGTAGCAGAACTGGAACAAAAATGACTGGCACAGCAGAGTTATATTTTTGAACACTAACTATTTTCCAGCTTTTAGATCTGTGTCTGCACCTCAGATAATTGAGACACATGTTATATCCAAATATTTCTAATATCGGGTAGAGCAAACTGATAACAAATGCCGTGTGAAATGCTATAGAGGAGAATCTATCTGTGCACAGTGTGGAGCCAGCAGCCAGTTGGGTAACAGCCGCAGTATATGTAGTACTACAACATTACAGCAGGACAAGGGGTATTCTGTGACCCTGTGGCTTCATCTGGCCTTATTAACCCTTCCTGTTCTCGGTGTTTGAGCCTCGGTGAGAAGTGGAAAGCATCCAATGGTGGAGGAGGAGGAGGAGGAGGAGGATCTGATGAGAAGAAAACAATTTTTAGATCAATAGAAAAATGTATAAAGTTGATTAGTATGGGGAACAGTGGGAATCCCCCATGATCCATGTTCTAGGTCGCTGTGGATATTGGATTTTTATGACCTCAAAAATGGAGATAATTAAGAATCATCAGTAAAAAAAAAAATGCTGTAAAAACCCTGAGGGGGAGACTAATTTTCTTATGTGTAATTAAAGATTAATAGATACAAGAAATACAATGAATGATATCATTAACTGAGAGATTGTCAGTCTGAACAGTCACTAATTAAATGCATTGAAAATCAAATGTTATTAGTAGAAACTTCTATAAAAAATGTTACATTCTGCTTATTTGACACTGGAAATAATATTGTATCATTTCTAGTGACCTTTTAAAATGGTCATTGTCAATTCACTCAAATTTGCCAAGAGAAGAAACTATGTAATATAGCAGAGAAATCGGCTTCTTTCTCCACTTATGAGACACTTCTCCCCCTCCCTGCAGATTGTCAGCTCACTGGGTAATCAGATTAAAGTGTATGGAGGGTACAGAGAGGAAGAAGGACTGTACAACGGAGAGTCGCAGACACAAACAGATGGTGCTGCTGTTTTCTAGAAGTTGTGTCATTGTTTTATCTCCCCCCAGAGCTGGATTTATATAAACACTGCTCAGTACTGCTGTGTAACATCACCATGCTGTGGCTTTTTCTATTTAGTGTTTTATCTCACTCACAGCTACACTACTCAATACTACTTCATAATGTCATCCATGCTGTTGCTGCCTTCGGTCAAGTGTTTTATCACTCCTGGATTCACAGCTACACTACTCAGTACTGCTGTATAATGTCCTCTGTGCTCTTACCTTCTAGAAATTGTGAATGCTGGATTCACAAGTACACTGCTCAGTACTGTTTTATAATGTTTTCCATGCTGTTTCTTTATAGTAAGCGTTTTATATCACCCCAGAGCTGGATTCACAGCTACACTACTTAAAACTGCTGTAAATGTCTTCCATGTTGTTTCTTTCTAGTAACCATTTTATATTTACTTATTTATTTATTTTACTCCCTTATACAGCGCCATTAATTCCACAGCACTTTACAGACATTATCATCGCTGTCCCCAATGGGACTCACAATCTAGATTCCCTATCAGTATGTCTTTGGCGTGTGGGAGAAAACCAACACAAACATGGGGTGAACATACAAACTCCTTGCTGATGTTGTCCTTGGTGGGATTTGAACCCAGGACCTAACCACTGAGCCACTGTGCTGCCCAATTATACCACCTCAGAGCTGGATTCACAGCTATACTACTCAGTACTGCTATATAATATCCTGTGTGCTGTTACTTTCTTGTAATTGTTTTATCTCACACCAGTGCTGGATTCACAACTACACTATCCAGTACTGTTTTATAATGTTTACATGCTGTTTATTTCTAGTAAGTGTTTTATATCACCCCAGAACTGTATTCACATCTACACAATACACAGTACTGCTGCATAATGTCCTATGTGCTGTTTCTTTCTAGTAAGTTTTGTATATCATCCCTGAGCTGGATTCACATCTATACTACTCAGTTTTGCTGCATAATGTCTTGTGTGTTGTTTCTTTCTAGCAAGTGTTTTATATCACTGTAGAGCTGTATTCACATCTACACTACTTAATACTGCTGTATAATGTACTATGTGCTGTTTCTTTCTAGTAAGTGTTGTATATCATCCAGGAGCTGGATTCACATCTACACTGCTCAGATCTGCTTTATAATGTTTTATATCAACCCTGAGTAGGATTCACAGCTACAATACTCAGTATTGCTGTACCATGTCCTCTGTGCCACTACTTTCTAGTAAGTGTTTTATCTCACACCAGTTCTGGATTCACAACTACACTGCTCAGTACTACTTTATAATGTCCTCCATGCTGCTGCTGTTTCTGAACATGTGGTACGTATAGACAGAAGAGCCGGAATCCCTCATGTCTATGTGTGCTGTGTATGATAGACATGTTAGCAGCTGGTCGTTATTGCTGATTTACACACACACGACTGCTCATTCTGAAAAGTCACCTGGAACGTCAGGAACGCTTCAGGCCATAAGTGGTGGAAATGTGATTTGGTTAAGAGAGTATGGGACGAAACAATAGGATTAGTCTATTCGGGAGGTGCCTGGATACATTTTTGTGCTAATTATATTTTTGCTCAGTGATAAAATAAAAGATGTTACTTCCGGCGAAAGTTAATTGATACAGTATACAGAGTATATTTAGTCAGTAACCATTAACATCCTGAAGTGTCCACAGATGATAAAGAAGTGGAGAGAATCTATTACTTTGCGCTGGGGAAATAATGATGCGCTGGGATTTCACAGGATGAATCACTTTTGGTTTCATCTGAAAAAAATCGGTTCAGTTATTTAGAAAACTATCTGATGAAGAGATGAGGCTTTTGTTGTATTTTTTTGCGCTTGTTTTTAGTTGCTTGGCGCCCTTCTTGAAAGTTTTGTAGTTGTTTTCATTTTTTCTGAAGTTTGTGAAAATCAGTCCTGCTTCTTCTGATGTTGTTCACACCTTTGGCTCTGTTGCAACAATGTATCTTATAATGAACTAATCTCTGCTTTCCTTCTGCTGCCGCATCTTCAACTCTGCTGTGTCCGGTTAACTAATAACAAACTGTGTCGGCAATCCTGGTGCTGCCACATCTTCACTTCTGCTGCTCCAGTGCATTCCACACACTTGGCTCTGCTGTTTCTAGTGCTACCTGTTTTTATTATTCACCTGCCGTCCTGCATATCAGGCTGCACTGTTCCATCTGCCCCCTGGCAAATCCAGCTCTGCTGTATCACTGCCTCTAGTCTGTGCTGATTACCCTGACCTAAGGCTTAGCGGATCCACCTCACTAGGTGATCCCACAACAGGGCCATCCAGCTTATCCATCTCTGCTATACCAATGCTGCTGGTCCGTGCTACCCATCCAGAACAAATCTGGCTCACCAGGTGAACTATAGCAGCCACTTTATTCCTGAATCTCTGGGTAGGACATAACAGATGAAGACCTTTCTTCGGCGCTCCCTTCGATGTCAGCCAAGCCTTTTCTTCCTGAATGAATCTCCTGAAAGGATGACCCCCTTCAGACTTTGCTCCATTTCTGGCTGCTGCTGCCAATCCAAGGTGATATCAGATAAACGAGTCTTATCCACCTTTTTTTTTTCTCAAGATATATATAAAAGTTCTCTTGGCGGAGATATATGAAGATAGGGTACACGATGGACACGCGGTGGTGACGCAGGACGCATACAGCACAATCCTCCACATGGAGGTGACAGACAGGTCATAATTGATATTTCAAGGCTTCATTTGCAAAATAAAACTCTGAATAATTAGATGGATTTGGCTAATTACCCGTGTAAAAATGACTGGCAGCAAAATTAATAGCCAAAGCGTCAGAATTCACAGTATAATTTGTATTCCTTGACAGTGATTAACTTTCCAGTGCCCGTCATTGAATGGTGCCAGGATCAAATCATGGAGAACTCTCGACTTGGCTGTGAGCTGTATGTGCAGTATGCTTACAACTGCATGGTATTAGGCAGCGTTCACACAGGCAATACGGCTTAGTCCAAGCATGTGCAGTTTTATAGCTTTCATAAAATTAAAAGGGATTCCAAAACCTAAACAGCCTCTTCTGGTCACAAAGGTACAACAGCAAATAAACCATTCACTCAGCAGCACATATGTCAGTGCGGGCTCACCCCAACAGAGTACAGTCCTTTCTCCCGGAGTAAAGTTTATACATAGAAGAGGTATGGTCTTAACAGTCTCTGTATCCCTTTCATTCTGAGCTCCAGCAGCTTCCAGCGCCAAACAGAAGTGTTCTCCTCCAGGCACAGTTCACACTGAGCAGGCTGCAGCTCCAACACACAGACTGCTCTGCTTTTCTAGCTGACCCATGCAGTCTCCATTCAGAGAAAGACCCTGGCTTGTCTCTCTCCCAGCTACAGATCGCATTTTGGCTGGTCACTCACCAGCTTCAACATGCTCCACTCTGCTCAGCATCCAGCAGGCTGACACAAGGTGAACTCATTTCCTGGTTCTTTGTCAAAGCTAGCGAGGTGCATCTAATTAAGACCTGCAGTGCTAGGATTTAACCCTAGCCTACCTGGCTTTGGTACAGTGGCAATAGATGGAAAGATTGAGGTTAAGGATCTGGACAATTTGTTGGCTACTAATGATACAAGGAGTATGTGCCCAGAGGGGATTGCAAAGTGTGGGCAGCCCACCAAAATTATTAAGGTTTAGTTCCATAAGTATAGATAAGAACACTCACTTCTAAAAATTTGACAAGCCACAGATCTCAGCACAAAGAATGGCAGTGGATACTTAACCAGAGGCTACTTGGAAGCATTGAACCCACACATGGGGCAGATACTGGACCACTGGATGCTTGAAGGCACTGGATCCATAGAGGTGGTAGATACTAGACCACTGAATGCTTGGAGGCACTGGATCCACACAGGTGGTAGATACTAGACCACTGAATGCTTGGAGGCACTGGATCCACACAGGTGGTAGATACTAGACCACTGAATGTTTGGAGGAACTGGATCCACACAGGTGGTAGATACTAGACCACTGAATGCTTGGAGGCTCTGGATCCACACAGGTGGTAGATACTAGACCATTGAATGCTTGGAGGCACTGGATCCACACAGGTGGTAGATACTAGACCACTGAATGCTTGGAGGCACTGGATCCACACAGGTGGTAGATACTAGACCACTGAATGCTTGGAGGCTCTGGATCCACACAGGTGGTAGATACTAGACCACTGGATGCTTGAAGGCACTGGATCCACACAGGTGGTAGATACTAGACCACTGAATGCTTGGAGGCACTGGATCCACACAGGTGGTAGATACTAGACCACTGAATGCTTGGAGGCTCTGGATCCACACAGGTGGTAGATACTAGACCACTGTATGCTTGAAGGCACTGGATCCATACAGGTGGTAGATACTAGACCACTGGATGCTTGGAGGCACTGGATCCACACAGGTGGTAGATACTAGACCACTGAATGCTTGGAGGCACTGGATCCACACAGGTGGTAGATGCTAGACCACTGGATGCTTGGAGGCACTGGATCCACACAGGTGGTAGATACTAGACCACTGGATGCTTGGAGGCACTGGATCCACACAGGTGGTAGATACTAGACCACTGGATGCTTGGAGGCACTGGATCCACACAGGCGACAGATACTGGATTGCTTGATGCTTGGAAGAGCTGGACCAACAGACATGGCAGGTACTGGATTACTGGATGCTTGAAGGCACTGGACCATTGGATGCTTGAAGGCACTAAACTTCGACAGCCATCAGAAGACACCAGACTACTTGCAATAGTTATAGATAATGTGATCTGGACATAGACTGGCAACAAACACCTAGACTGGGAAGTTGGCACTGGAAAGTTGACTACAGGCTGGTAATAGACACAGGAATTGGCAGCAATGACTGGACACAAACTGGCAGTGGGCAAAAAAACAGAAAGTCAGGTTACATGGGCAGCTATTCACTTCATCACTGGAGAATCAGTCCAGGAGATGCGGTCAGAGCTGGATTAAAGGCCCAGATGAGTCGAGAATTGGGAACGAACGGTGGTTAGAACTTGTGTAAACCTTCCGGCAATCACCGGGCAACTGGACTGTTCTCGTTGGGTTTAAAATCATTGTGCATCTTCCTGTGAAATCATTCTTATAGTCCTAAAGTCTTAAGGGAGAGTTTGTAACTCTCTTATCTGTCTCTTTTTTTTCCTGGGTTCCCCTTAGCTGATTGATGACCATAGACCACATCAAAGTTGATGACAATAGACCACATCAAAGTTGAATCAGCAGGGAAACATAGAGCCTGGAAAAGCCCAACAGTGCAAAATGTTTAACGAAACCCAAAGGAAAAAATCATTTTTATCCCCAAATACATATAATCTAAGTAAAAAAAAAATGAATAAAATGATTCCAAAGGTGGATAAACCCTTATGCATAAGTTTATCACTAATAAACAGATAATATATTTACATACTCGCAGGATGCATATAATTACACCCCCATACTGTGCATGTGTTATTTATCTGGTTACTCTTAATCTTGTCTGTGTGTTTTATCTCATTTTCAATATATCATTGTTTCCATTATTTATCTAGTCACTAGATTTACCTGGTACCTGTATGAACAACGCTTAGATGTGGACACCGTTACTTTAGGTAAAATTTAATTAAGACCTCTAATTTCTCAATATACAAACTCGATATAACAACAAGCTGACAAAATCCTTCACAAGATGCAATTGCAATCACATCCACTAGGTGTCCCACATGAACACGTGAAGCATAAACATCTTGTGACAGAGTATTGCAAAATCTTCATTTTATTTAAAAGCTGAACATCATTCTCCACATATCTGGTTGTGATTTGCTTATATCCGGTCACTGCATGCAATATTTATAGAGATGATAGAATCTTTTGAAATTTGAATTCGCTGGGATTGTAGAATTTTTCCCAAAATCAATTTGTCATTAAGGCTCCAATTGTCATGAAAGACGTGTAAGACTCTGAAGTCTCCTAGGACTGTATCCAACATCTTTCAATCTATTTAACACAAACACAGCCTTAAAAATATCAAAGTGACTTCACCGTGGAAGTAGAATGTAACCTGTTAGTAACCAGAAGGTCATTTAGTAACACAGTGACAGAGTGTTCATGCTTTTTAATCTTAAAAAAAATTATTCAAAATATATCTATTTTAGTCATTTGTGATCAGTCAGACCATTCGGTGCAGAACACTGACTTTTACTGATGGTGTCACTGACAGAGGTAACATCATCCTGTTGTAACTGATGCACGGATTGCTACCAGAAAACAAGAGTAAGAGGTTGCTTATGGAACGTGCCACACCTATAGTGAGCTGTCCACTACTCTACTGCGTTGTATGCTACTAAAGTCTTCCATAACCAACCTTTTACGCTTGTTGTCTGGTAGCAATCCATGAGTCAGAGGAGGGTCTATGCACAGACTGAAACATTATGTTCTCACTGTGGATTGTAACTTTCAATTAAATCACCTTGAAATTCTATATTTGAGTGCCAAATTCTTTATACATATACAGTACAGACCAAAAGTTTGGACACACCTTCTCATTTAAAGATTTTTCTGTATTTTCATGACTATGAAAATTGTACATTCACACTGAAGGCATCAAAACTATGAATTAACATGTGGAATTATATACTTAACAAAAAAGTGTGAAACAACTGAAAATATGTCTTATATTCTCGGTTCTTCAAAGTAGCCACCTTTTGCTTTGATGACTGCTTTGCACACTCTTGGCATTCTCTTGATGAGCTTCAAGAGGTAGTCACCGGAAATGGTCTTCCAACAATCTTGAAGGAGTTCCCAGAGATGTTTAGCACTTGTTGGCCCTTTTGCCTTCACTCTGCGGTCCAGCTCACCCCAAACCATCTCGATTGGGTTCAGGTCTGGTGACTGTGGAGGCCAGGTCATCTGGCGTAGCCCCCCATCAGTCTCCTTCTTGGTCAAATAGCCCTTACACAGCCTGGAGGTGTGTTTGGGGTCATTGTCCTGTTGAAAAATAAATGATGATCCAACTAAACGCAAACTGGATGGAATAGCATGCCGCTGCAAGATGCTGTGGTAGCCATGCTGGTTCAGTATGCCTTCAATTTTGAATAAATCCCCAACAGTGTCACCAGCAAAGCCCCCCCACACCATCACACCTCCTCCTCCATGCTTCACGGTGGGCACCAGGCATGTAGAGTCCATCCGTTCACCTTTTCTGTGTCGCACAAAGACACGTTGGTTGGAACCAAAGATCTCAGATTTGGACTCATCAGACCAAAGCACAGATTTCCACTGGTCTAATGTCCATTCCTTGTGTTCTTGAGCCCAAACAAGTCTCTTCTGCTTGTTGCCTGTCCTTACCAATGGTTTCCTAGCAGCTATTTTACCATGAAGGCCTGCTACACAAAGTCTCCTCTTAACAGTTGTTGAAGAGATGTGTCTGCTGCTAGAACTCTGTATGGCATTGACCTGGTCTCTAATCTGAGTTGCTGTTAACCTGCGATTTCTGAGGCTGGTGACTTGGATCAACTTATCCTCAGAAGCAGAGGTGACTCTTGGTCTTCCTTTCCTGGGGCGGTCCTCATGTGAGCCAGTTTCTTTGTAGCGCTTGATGGTTTTTGCAACTGCACTTGGGTACACTTTCAAAGTTTGCCCAATTTTTTTACACTGACTGACCTTCATTTCTTAAAGTTATGATGACCACTCGATTTTCTTTACTTAGCTGCTTTTTTCTTGCCATAATACAAATTCTAACAGTCTATTCAGTAGGACTATCAGCTGTGTATCCACCAGACTTCTGCACAACACAACTGATGGTCCCAACCCCATTTATAAGGCAAGAAATCCCACTTATTAAACCTGAGAGGGCACACCTGTGAAGTGAAAACCATTTCCGATGACTACTTCTTGAAGCCCATTAAGAGAATGCCAAGAGTGTTCAAAGCAGTCATCAAAGCAAAAGGTGGCTACTTTGAAGAACCTAGAATATAAGACATATTGTCAGTTGTTTCATACTTTTTTGTTAAGTATATAATTCCACATGTGTTAATTCATAGTTTGACGCTTTCAGTGTGAATGTACAATTTTCATAGTCATGAAAATACAGAAAAATCTTTAAATGAGAAGGTGTGTCTAAACTTTTGGTCTGTACTGTATTTCTATGGATTGGGCTCCTACTTGTGCACCTATGCACCTATGTGCGTGCCGTGTTCTTTTACCACAGCTGATATCAAGCCCCTCTATACATGCATTAAACACGATGATGATGGACTTGAGGTAACCCGCTTCTTCCTGCGGACCACCAACTGGGACAGTCCAATGTGTGGATTGGTTCTTGAGCTGTTCCAGTTTATTTTAACACACATCATTTTTTTGTTTTCAAAGAAATCTTTTACTTACAAAAGGGCGGTACCGCGATGGGCACGGCCAGTGCGCCTTCATATTCCAACCTCTTCCTGGGGCACTGGATCTTTGGCACAGGTCATGGAAAGTGTTCAGTGCTGGTTAATGTATATTGACAACCTTTTGATATTCTGGTAGGATACAGTGGCGCAGCTGAAGCAGTTTATGGACCAACTCAACACTAATCTCTTTAACATCAAATTGATGTTTACGTACAATGTTGAGAAAATAGAATTCTTGGACATATCTATAGAAATTCATGCTGATCAAGGCTTACAAATGCATGTATTTAGAAAGGCAACATCAGCTAATTCCTCGTTGCATGATACATCTGCACACTATTCCCCCACTATAAAGGCTGTCTCACTTGGTCAGTTCCTCAGGATGAGGCGTATCTGTTCATCTGATATTAAATTTGGGAGCCAGGTTTGAAGAGAGGAGGTACAGCAATAGGTGTATTAAACAAGCGCATAGAAGAGCTGAAATGACCCCTCGCAATCAGCATTTGCATTCTATGGATGAAGGCGACAATTCAAAACATTTCATGATTCTAACCCCAAATCATTCATGGCACGTGGGGTTGATGTCATCCACAGCGGCATCAGGGGTCGCAACATCAAAAAATTACTTGATCTGAGGGATCATTGCACTGGGAACAATGGTCCCAGATGGTCTAAGTGAGGCATTGAGTTCTCATTATTGTAAAATACCACTTTGCTAATTGTTTTTAATTGGACTTTTTAGTTTTTTATTTTGTGTATTACTTTATCGTATGCACTAGGACTTTAATTATGGTATTGCACCATTCACACTCCCCATCCACATTTAATTATTCATCTCCCTGGTGGGATCTGACGTGCGTGTGTGCACCGTGCCGCTCCATACCCCCGCTCGACTCTCGACATCTCTATAAAGTGTTTGCATTCCAGGAGCCATGGTTATGCATCTTTGCTCTCTGGTCATATGCAGACTACCTTTATGGCCGCAGGCCGTGTGGTTGGCGCGCATGACGCGATACATTTGCGCCGACAGTTCGGATCCCATTGGCCACTGGGCGATCATATGATCACTTGTTACAGGATATTTAAGGACCTGTGGGGTAATGGAGTAGATTAACCCCCTGAGGAAGCAAGAATACTACATGCGAAACGTGCACTGTAGATTATGTATCTCTGGTGACCAGGGGAGGTGCATTATATTATGGATAAGAGCGATTTTTGGGGGGGAAATATATGTGTATAGGTACATGTTGAGAATGTAGTACTTTTTGACCACTGTGTTCATCATTTGTCTATAACTGCACTATTTTCTATGTCTGTGTGCTGAAAGATTATGCATTATATTATGGACAGAGGCAATTTTCGCTATACATATGTTAATAGGTATATGTTGAGATTTGCAGTCTCTTCTGACCATTGTGTCTATTTGTAAATTTTCTACGTACCCATCCCACTGTTTACAGTATATTCTAGAAGGGAAATAAAAGTCAGAAATTATTTTCTTCCCATAAAATTACTAAAAAAGAAAATGAAAAATAGTTCAAATAATGACTATGACCTAATGTAATACACTTAATAATTAGGAAATATCAGACATATTTGTTGTCCCTGTAATGGTAACGACCCGCACAACACGTGATCGGTGAATGGCGTATACAATGCTTTTACATGGATAAAAGCCTGTAGAGAAAAAAGTAAAATAGTTTTCATGAAATCACATGCGATTTGCTTGGACAGTTAAACACGGCAGATTCTCTGCAGCTACACGACGGCTGAACATACATGGCCTTACAGATGAGTTAGGCAAAATGTCCAAAAAAACTACAACAAGTTTCGCAAAAGAAGCAAGACCTCATATAGCTCCATTTATTCCAACTATGAATGAAAGAACAAACATTAAATCCATAGACCCAAACAGTCACAGACACAGCAGGACAGCGCCAGATCTGGGTCTATGCCCTGCTGTCCCAGACAGTAGCTGAATGTCCCTCACTGCCATCGCCCCCTCTGACATTTCTTCCTGACAGGGTAAAAAAAGAATAAGAAAATGAGTGTGACTGAAAGGTATTCTTAAATGGCGAACTCAAAAAATCGCCACATAGTTTGTCCCTCTTTCATGGGAAGTATGCTGTGTACGCTATTTATCAGGTCACTGTGTGCGCTATTTATCAGGTCACTGTCTGCGCTATTTATCAGGTCACTGTGTGCGCTATTTATCAGGTCACTGTGTGCGCTATTTATCAGGTCACTGTGTGCGCTATTTATCAGGTCACTGGGTGCGCTATTTATCAGGTCACTGTGTGCGCTATTTATCAGGTCACTGTGTGCGCTATTTATCAGGTCACTGTGTGCGCTATTTATCAGGTCACTGTGTGCGCTATTTATCAGGTCACTGTGTGCGCTATTTATCAGGTCACTGTCTGCACTATTTATCAGGTCACTGTGTGCGCTATTTATCAGGTCACTGTGTGCGCTATTTATCAGGTCACTGTGTGCGCTATTTATCAGGTCACTGTGTGCGCTATTTATCAGGTCACTGTGTGCGCTATTTATCAGGTCACTGTGTGCGCTATTTATCAGGTCACTGTGTGCGCTATTTATCAGGTCACTGTCTGCACTATTTATCAGGTCACTGGGTGCGCTATTTATCAGGTCACGGTGTGCACTATTTATCAGGTCACGGTGTGCACTATTTATCAGGTCACGGTGTGCACTATTTATCAGGTCACTGTGTGCGCTATTTATCAGGTCACTGTGTGCACTATTTATCAGGTCACGGTGTGCGCTATTTATCAGGTCACTGTCTGAACTATTTATCAGGTCACGGTGTGCGCTATTTATCAGGTCACTGTCTGCACTATTTATCAGGTCACGGTGTGCGCTATTTATCAGGTCACTGGGTGCGCTATTTATCAGGTCACTGGGTGCACTATTTATCAGGTCACTGTCTGCACTATTTATCAGGTCACTGTGTGCGCTATTTATCAGGTCACTGTGTGCGCTATTTATCAGGTCACTGGGTGCACTATTTATCAGGTCACTGGGTGCGCTATTTATCAGGTCACTGGGTGCACTATTTATCAGGTCACTGGGTGCACTATTTATCAGGTCACTGGGTGCACTATTTATCAGGTCACTGTGTGCGCTATTTATCGGGTCACTGTCTGCACTATTTATCAGGTCACTGTGTGCGCTATTTATCAGGTCACTGTGTGCGCTATTTATCGGGTCACTGTCTGCACTATTTATCAGGTCACTGTGTGCACTATTTATCAGGTCACTGTGTGCGCTATTTATCAGGTCACTGGGTGCACTATTTATCAGGTCACTGTGTGCGCTATTTATCGGGTCACTGTCTGCACTATTTATCAGGTCACTGTGTGCGCTATTTATCAGGTCACTGGGTGCACTATTTATCAGGTCACTGGGTGCGCTATTTATCAAGTCACTGGGTGCACTATTTATCAGGTCACTGGGTGCGCTATTTATCAGGTCACTGGGTGCACTATTTATCAGGTCACTGTGTGCGCTATTTATCGGGTCACTGTCTGCACTATTTATCAGGTCACTGTGTGCGCTATTTATCAGGTCACTGTGTGCGCTATTTATCGGGTCACTGTCTGCACTATTTATCAGGTCACTGTGTGCACTATTTATCAGGTCACTGTGTGCGCTATTTATCAGGTCACTGGGTGCACTATTTATCAGGTCACTGTGTGCGCTATTTATCGGGTCACTGTCTGCACTATTTATCAGGTCACTGTGTGCGCTATTTATCGGGTCACTGTGTGCGCTATTTATCGGGTCACTGTCTGCACTATTTATCAGGTCACTGTGCGCGCTATTTATCAGGTCACTGGGTGCACTATTTATCAGGTCACTGTGTGCGCTATTTATCAGGTCACTGTGTGCGCTATTTATCGGGTCACTGTCTGCGCTATTTATCTGGTCAGTGTGTGCACTATTTATCAGGTCACTGTGTGCGCTATTTATCGGGTCACTGTCTGCACTATTTATCAGGTCACTGGGTGCACTATTCATCTGGTCACTGTGTGCACTATTTATCAGGTCACTGTGTGCGCTATTCATCTGGTCACTGGGTGCGCTATTTATCAGGTCACTGGGTGCGCTATTTATCAGGTCACTGTGTGCGCTATTTATCAGGTCACTGTGTGCACTATTTATCAGGTCACTGTGTGCGC
Source organism: Phyllobates terribilis (assembly GCF_046119375.1). NCBI lineage: Eukaryota > Metazoa > Chordata > Amphibia > Anura > Dendrobatidae > Phyllobates > Phyllobates terribilis. The sequence continues at coordinate 605,859,218 of NW_027362761.1, read as the reverse complement.
TATTTATCAGGTCACTGGGTGCACTATTTATCAGGTCACTGTGTGCACTATTTATCAGGTCACTGTGTGCGCTATTTATCAGGTCACTGGGTGCGCTATTTATCAGGTCACTGGGTGCGCTATTTATCAGGTCACTGGGTGCACTATTTATCAGGTCACTGTGTGCGCTATTTATCAGGTCACTGGGTGCGCTATTTATCAGGTCACTGTGTGCGCTATTTATCAGGTCACTGGGTGCGCTATTTATCAGGTCACTGGGTGCGCTATTTATCAGGTCACTGGGTGCACTATTTATCAGGTCACTGTGTGCGCTATTTATCAGGTCACTGGGTGCGCTATTTATCAGGTCACTGGGTGCGCTATTTATCAGGTCACTGTGTGCGCTATTTATCAGGTCACTGGGTGCACTATTTATCAGGTCAGTGTGTGCACTATTTATCTGGTCAGTGTGTGCGCTATTTATCAGGTCACTGGGTGCACTATTTATCAGATCACTGTGTGCACTATTTATCAGGTCACTGTGTGCGCTATTTATCAGGTCACTGGGTGCGCTATTTATCAGGTCACTGTGCCCACTTTTATATGGTTGTGCTATTTATTTGGTCACTGGTGTTATTTATCTGTTTACTCTATATACTATTTATGTTTTCACTATGTGCATTATTTATCTAGTCATGATATTTGCTATATACTGTATCTGGTCACTGTGTGCACTATTTATCTGGTTGCTGTATGTGCTATTTATCTGGTCAGTGTATGACTGTATGTGCTATATATCTAGTCATTGTGTTTGGGTGCACTATGTATCCAGTCGCCATATTTACTATTTATCTGGTCACTGTGTGCATTGTTTAACGAGCTTTAGACGTTTTCTATTATATCACCATGTGCCCTATTTGTTGTCACTAATATGATGTATATGTTTGCTGCGTATCTTGTTGAATTAAGTACATTTCTTCTTACTGTGTGCACTATTTGTGTGGATGATGTACAGTTAGGTCCAGAAACATTTGGACAGTGACACAAGTTTTAGCATTTTAGCCTTTTATCAAAACATATTCAAAATCCACTTTTATAATCAATCGGGGCTTAAAGTGTTGACTCTCAGCTTTCATTTGAGGGATACACATCCTAATTGGAGGAAGGTTTTAGGTATTACAGCTCTTTAATATGGGGTTGCCTCTTTTTAAAGGGAACAAAACCAATTAGACAATTATCTCAGAAGCTCTTTAATGGTCTGCATAGGCTTTTCCCTCATTAATCTGACGCACCCCTGGGCCTGTGTCGCACAGCGTTGCGCACGCGGGAGCTTACCCGGAGCCGGATCTGTTGAGGGTTGTAGTCTCGTGGCGGTGACCCGGTCCGTGCCCAGGGTGTCAAACTAAGTGGCAGTCTATGGCAGTAGATGTTAACTTGGATGTCGACTACGCCACCCGTTGAGTGCGGCTTTGAAGCCGCCGCTGCAGAACAGTCCACTGAGGCCAGGTGTATAAGGATGTGCAGCGTGGTGGTATAACCCCCAACGGGAGGGATATGGCCTCAGGGCAGCAGGTGTAGATGATGGGGGTTGTGATGATGCAGGAAGGAGAGACAGGGACGTGAGATGCAGTTTCAGGGTTTTTACTCACTGATGTTGCTTTAGTCACTCTGGCCTTGAGTGACCACCCGAGCCGTGCTGCGTCCACCAGGTGCGGGACTCGGCTAACCCCCAGGCAGTTCCGGAGCGTGGTCCTGAGCTTCCCTCTCACTCTCTTTCTCCTGGCCGTCCCCACCAGGGATCCACCTTTGTCCGGCTCCCTCGGGCCTCTTAGTGGTTGAACCTTCTCTGGCTTCCCTGGCCCTACTCGTGGTGTGCCTTCCTGGTGGATATGGTGAGGGTCGTGGCAAAACTTGACCACGACCTCCGGTTCCTGGTTAAGGGTTACTTCTGCCTCTGCCAGCTTGGGATCCGGTGCCCTTTTCTGCCAACCCTTCATCCTTTTGGCTTAATTCTGGGATCTTAGGGTTCCCTCTGTCTCTGCTTCTCTGGGCCTTTCTTCCTCCTCTCTCTTCACTGCAGGCTTGGCCCTGGAGCTGGGCCCAGCCGGAGCCACAGCTCCCTGTCAGCCCTCCTGGCTGAGCTCCTCTGCTCTCCTCCTCCTCAGGCTGAACTCGACCAAAGACCCTATTCTAAGATGGTGCCCACCATATATACTCCCTCTATGTGTGAGCCCAGGTGACTAGCACCCAATGAGCTCCTAGCTTTACCCAGAGTACTCCCCCTATCTGCCCCTACACTACTGGGATGTTCCACCCCCCTCCCACTCCAGCCAGGGACAGACGCTGTCGTACCTGCACATTTACTTGGTGGGAGTACCGTAGTTCTGTCCCCCGGAAATGGGATGTATGTAGTGCATGCAGTCTACTGAGCTCAGTCCCACACTCCATCCTTACCCGGGAGTGGAATACCACACCTCTGGTTTGAGGTGCAATACTCCTGTAGCAGCCGAGTCCTCGGGGTGCTACAAATCCGTCATCAGTTTAGCAGGTAAAAGGTCTGGAGTTGATTCCAAGTGTGGCATTTGCATTTGGAAGCTGTTGTCCAAACGGACAATAAACACATAGAACAGTCACAGCTAATACCCAATATGGTGTAAAATTACACAGTCTCACCCTTCTGCTGGCCCGCCGGGGATAGGACAGCTGTGACTTTGGGACTTTCAGGGCAAACTACCTCAACCAGTGGCCCCCCACTTTTGGAGGGCACCCACAGAGAGGAGGTAGCGGCAAGCTTAGGAAGCTGACAGTCCATTGAGGTACAAGGCCAGGAGACCCGAAGGTCCTACCCTGGACTCTCAGAACAACTCCATGGGTTCCAGGTGACCTCATTGTCCCAACCTGGCTTTCTCCTAGTGTCTCCATGGGTTCCAGGTGACCAGATGATCCCAACCTTGCAACCCCAAACAACATATCCATGGGGACAGATGACCTCATTGTCCCAACCTGGTTTCCCCAAATGTATCCATGGGTTCTCTGATGGTCAATAGAGCAAATCTGTACCCTTCAAGCCAGGGCTATCATGTACCCTTAGGCTGGAATCCTGTAGAATTCAAATCTGTGTCTCTCTGGGTGGAGCCATGCTATCAAACTACTGTCCTGAAGAGTCTCTCTGATTCTCTTTCCAGCACAATTGAAATCCCTGTTTATACAGAAGTTTCCATACACTATATAAAAATACACATCTCCATGTTTTTCTCAATCTCTGATGTGAAATCAGAATAAACCTTTCCCGTTTTAGGTTTTAGGTCAATTAGGATTACCATAATTTTTAATATTTGCCAAATGCCAGAATAATGAGAGGAGAGAATGTTTTAAGGTATTTTTATTACTTACTGCAAAGTCAGAAGTTTCCATCCATTTCATTAGTATTTGGTATCATTGCCCTTACACTGAATGACTTGGGTCAAACGTTTGGGATATCCTTCCACAAGATTCTCACAATAGTTGGTCGGAATTTGGGCCGATTCCTCCTGACAAAACTGGTGTAATGGATCCAGGTTTGTAGGTCGCCTTGCTCGCACCTGCGTTTTCAGCTTTTCCCATAAATTTTCGATAGGATTGAGATCATGGCTTTGTGATGGCCACTCCAAAACATAGACTTTGTTATCCTTAAGCCACTTTGTTACCATTTTGGCAGTATGCTTCGGGTCATTGTCCATTTGGAAGACCCATTTCCGCCCAAGCTTTAACTTCCTGGCTGATGTCTTGAGATGTTGCTTCAGTATTGCCGCCACATAATCTTCTTTTCTCATGATTCCATCTATTTTGTGAAGTGCACGGGTCCCTCCTGCAGCAAAACAACCCCACAACATGAAGCTGCCACCCCCTTGTTTCACATTTGGGATGGTGTTCTTAGGCTTCCAAGCTTCTCCCTTTTTCCTCCAAACGTAACGATGCTCATTATGCCCAAAAAGCTCAATTTTAGTTTCATCAGACCACAGGACATGTCTGCAAAAATGAAGGTCTTAGTTCCTGTGTGCATTTGAAAACATTAATCCGGCGTTGTTATGTTTCTTTTGAAGTAATGGCTTCTTCCTGGCAGAGTGGCCTTTCAGCCCATGTTGATACAGTACTCGTTTCACTGTGGTTATTGACACAATCTTACCAGCTTCTGCCATCATCTTCACAATGACCAAAGGACATTCATCTTTGGGACACAGAACCCTTCCCCTTCCTGAGCGGTATGATGGCTGGACATTCCCATCTTGTTTGTACTTGCGTATAATTGTTTGTACAGATGAACGAGGCACCTTCAGGTATCTTGAAATTGTACCCAAGGATAAGCCAGACTTGTGCAAGTCCACAATTCTCTTCCTGATATCTTAGCTGATTTCTTTAGACTTTCCCATGATGCTACACAAAGAAGCAGTGTGTTTCAGGTGTGCATTAAAATTTATCCACAGGTGCGTCTCTAATTAACTCAGATGGCCAAAGAAAACTATCAGGAGCTTCCAAACACATGACATCATCATATGGGCCGTCCAGAATTGTTTAAAGGCATAGTAATCTTAGTGTATGTAAACTTTTGACTTCGCGGTAAGTAATAAAAAAGCCTTAAAACATTCTCTGTCTCTCATTATTCTGCCATTTGGTAAATATTAAAAATTATGGTAATCCTAAGTGACCTAAAACGAGAAAGGTTTATTCTGATTTCATGTTGATTATTGAGAAATACATGCCTATGTGTCTTTTTATATAGTGTATGTAAACTTCTGGTTTTAACTGTATGTACATCAGTGGCTAATGTCATCATTCACAGGTCAGGTAGAAAGGTGCTGGGCTCATGTCTCATTGTTTGAGCATTTAATCAATTTGCATAACTTATACTCCTCTGCTCTCGGAGACAACAAGCCACAGGGTCCACACAATGGTTAATCTGCATATTTAGCAAACATTCATTGTTTGCAGACCAAGAGGAGTCAACATTCAGGTTTATACAAATACTAGTCTGTCCTTCTTGACCAGCCAAAGAAAAACACATACATTCAAAAGTCAACACAAAACACAATAGTGTATTTTTCTTGGCCTAACAAATCTAGACATCTGGCTAATTAAGATTAGAAGCTGTGTCGTCACAGGGCCCATGAGCAGGGGTGGCCCGCAACGTGCCATCCCCGCACCAGGCCCCGCCTCCGCACCCGCACTGCCCGGCCGCCTGCACAGAAGGATGGGGGTGGAAGCGCCTGCTGATCCTCCCTCCTCCATCATCATTGCTCGCACTGACGGCCAGAGGGGGGACCCAGTGAAAGTAATGATGATGGAGGAGAGCATCAGCAGACGCTTCCACCACCATCATTCTTCCTCAGCATCTGACGTCTCAGAGCAGCGGGTGGGGCAGTATACTATATAGAGGATCATAGAGGGTGCATTATATTTTGTGGAGAACCATGGGGGGTGCATTATACTGAATGGAGGACCATGAGGGTACATTATACTGCATAGAGGATCATCTGCTGGATGAGCCAAATAGATGGGAACTGAAAGACGGCGAGAGTATTCCCGGAGGGAAGAGCTTGAAGGGGCACTAGGTTAGGTGACAGCTGTGTTGCAGTTGGCAAATATAAAAGGCCGGGATGGTGAAGCGGGAACTCAGTTGGTACCAGAACGTAAGAAGGGGAGGAGGCATGACCAAAGTAAAGATCTTGTTGTCACTTCCCAGAGTGGAGTTACCTGATAGTGACTGTATGCCAGAGCAGGTGAGACATCATTGGTCAAGCACTGAAGTTCAGACTTTGCCGCTTAAGACCCAACATCCATATTCTGCCGGTCAAGACCCAACGTCCATGTTCTGCCGATCAAGACCTAATGTCCATACTCTGCCGGTCAAGATCCAACGTCCATATTCTGCCGATCAAGACCTAATGTCCATACTCCGCCAGTCAAGATCCAACTTCTATATTCTTATGATCAAGACCCAACATCCATATTCTGCCGGTCAAGACCCAACGTCCATACTCTGCCGGTCAAGATCCAATGTCTATATTCTTACGATCAAGACCCAACGTCCATACTCCACCGATCAAGCCGATTAGGTCAGAAGCTAATCTATGGACGAGTTGGAACGTCTCTCGTGCTGAGAAGTCCTGGGTGAATTGGGCCATTACTTCCAGTGAAGATGTATGGTACAGGTTGTGAGGCGAGGCCGTGATTCGGGGAATGAAGGCAGTTAGTGCGAGGAACACACCAAGTGACTCACATATTGGGCACTTATAGCCTAGTGGGTAGTACCGGTTACCCCATTTCTGTATTAGATAGTGTCGGTTGACTATCGCTGCATATTCATTGTTTGCGTTATTGCATCCTTGGGACCTGCTCACACTATTTCTATGATCACAGTGTATGACTTATCAGAACACTGTATGGGCCGTTTTCCTGCTCACTTATTGCATTCATTGTTTATCTGATTGTTCTATGTTCTTTTTATCTGGTCACCGTGACCTTCCGACTTTATCTGACCATTATATGCCGCCTTTACGGCTGTCCATGATTATATGTGCTGGTTATCTGATCATTGTATGTAGTATTCACTTTCACTTGTTTATACTGTATATGTTGCTCTTTGTAGCGCCGTCGTCTCTGCCTCCTGACAGGCAGAGACGCCGATCCACTCACCGCCGCGGCCCCGATCCGGCGTTCCCCGCTTCCTCCCTCTGGTCTTCCTGCTGCGTCCGCAGTATAAGGGATAGGGTTAGGTTTAGTGCTAGAGTAATAAAGTAATTACAAACAAAAAATGCAATAAAAATAACAAGTAAATAAAATATATAACAATACATAAGTCTAAGAGTCCATCTGTGAAGGTGCACAACGTAGCTGCCTTCCATGAGTCCTGGCATCACATACTACGCCACTGCCTGCAGAGATGTAAGGTTATAAACTAAGGGGGAGACGATATACTGTCTCTTTAAGACTTCAATGGCTGAATTCATTGATTAAAATAAATTGCTGCTTCTTAAGCTGTCATGATATTATGGTGCTCGGCTTCTAGATAAAAAAAAACTAAGTAGGCCAATTCATCCATCAGTTTAGGCAAAACTGGCATAAAATTGTTTAAACTGTCGGAAAAGTTTTGCGAAACTTGTAGTTACCCTAAAATGTCACGAGTTTTCACATTTTTACACCAGCCTCGAACAGAAAAATAGGCAGAGCTCCGTCAGGACAGGGTATGGCCAAGCATGCCTGATACGGTCATTGACGCACCCCCTGGGCCATGTTGTGCAGCGTTGCGCATGCGGGGAATACCCGGAGCCGGATCTGATAGGGGTAGTAGTCCTCGTGGCGGTGACCCGGTCCGTGCCCAGGGTGTCAAACCAAGTGGCAGAACTTAGAATAAGATGTTATATTGTTCGACTACGCCACCCGTTGATTGCGGCTATGAAGCCGCCGCTGCAGGGCAGACCGCTGAGGCCGGTGGTACGGGTGTGCAGCGTGGATAGTATAACCCCCAACGGGAGGGGTATGGCCCCAGGGTAGCAGGCGAAGCGGGGATGATGGTAGTGATGTTATAGTAGTCCCTGTCCTAATAGTGCTAATGCGACAAGGATTCAGTGAGACGTACAGCTGCAGTTTTCAATGCTTTACTCACAGTTCTTTATCAGGTCCCTTGTGCGCAGTCAAGACCGCCCGAGTCATGCTGCGTCCACCAGGCCAGGGACTCGGCCAACTCCCAGGCAATTCCAGAGCGTGGTCCAGAGCTCCCCTCTCTTCCTTCCTACTGGCCGTCCCCACCAGGGACCCACCTTTGTCCGGCTCCCTCGGGCCTTTTGGTGGCGAAGCCTTTCCCGGTTTCCCTGACCCTATACGGTATGCCTTCCTGGTGGATATGGTGAGGGGTCGCGCCAAGACTTGACCACGACCTCCGGTTCCTGGCTAAGGATAATTGGCCTCCACCAGTTTGGGATCCGGTACCCTGTTCTGCCAACCCTTCACCCGTTATTCCGTGGGATCTTAGGGTTCCCTCTTTTCTTGCGTCTCTGGGCCTTTCCTGGTGTTTATGTTCCTTCTTCCTCTTACTTCTCTCTCTCTCTCTGCTTCAGGCCTCCACTTCAGGCCTGGCTCTGGAGCTGGGCCCGGACTGAGCCACAGCTCCCTGTCAGCCCTCTCTGGCTGAACTCTCTCAGACTGCACTCCTCTGCTCCCGTTCTATCATGGTGCCCACCTTTTATACTCCCTTCTGACACCCGAGCCCAGGTGACCAGCACCCAATGGGCTCCTACCTATGCCCAGAGTCCCTCCCCTGTCTGCTCCTACACCACTGGGATGTTCCTCCCCCCTCCACACTCCAGCCAGGGACAGACGCTGTCGTACCTGCACATCTATTTGGTGGGAGTACCGTTGATCTGTCCCCCGGAAATGGGGTGAGTGTAGTGTATGCAGCTAACTGAGCCCCGTTCCACACTCCATCCTTACCCGGGAGTGGAATACCGCACCTCTGGTTCGAGGTGCAATACCCCTGTAGCAGCCGAGTCCTCGGGGTGCTACATTCCCCCCTGGTAAATCACAGCACGTCCTCGGGCTGGAATAGAATAAAAACATTTTAAACATACAAATATTTTTAAAGTGCACTCGCATATAAGACATTAACTATGAACTCATCCCCTTTATGGGAGGTACTCTGTTCTTCTTAACGTTACTGGCATAAAACATTTTTAAAACATTCTACTAATGCCACCGGAACTCTTTTGTAAAACACTATATAAAACTTTTGGCATTATCATTTTAGCAGCATATTAAACTTTCCATTATAAGACATTTTTTTTTTTACACAAACATTTTCAACACATATCCTTGAGCTCCGGCCACTGTGCAACTTGCGACCAGGTAAAGTGCAACAGACACTACTTCCAAGGTAGAAAGACAGTTCTTATAAAACCAATAGGGGGCGCTTTAAGAAGCGCAACTATGTACAAGGGTATGGCCGCTCTCAGTCCTCGGCCAGTGGGAATAGGGGAATGGCTGCTCACAGTCCTCAGTCTGGGTAGGGATTAGGGGCACACAGGTAACAGTTCTTTAACAGTTCCATACTAGTCCCAACGGGGACCACACTTCAATCAGCAAGAGTCCTTGTACCCCGACGGGTAACTATATACAGTTCCACTTTACCATTCTCTAATAATGGTGTCCTCCTTGTTCTTCCGGGTAGTCTTCAGGTCTATCCGGACCCTCGATGTACTCTGTTTCTTGGTGGTACTGTAGCTCCTCCTCCGTGAGCCTGTGAACGTGGAGGGCGTATGGTCCTTTGGCACCCTTGTGCCGGGTGAAGGTGACCACATCACCCGGGTAGAGATCACGTCCGCGGTGTCCCTCCGGCAGGTGGCTCTCGACATCCCTGCGGGTGACAAAGACGTCGCCGGGGGTTCGATGGTCTCGGATAAAACCCCAGCCATGCTCTAGCTGGAACTTTATTACGGTCCCGTCGGTGCGGGGACCGTGGGCTGTTCGGGGGTCTTGTCGGGCCCTGCGCTTCTGTTCCGCGCTCCGGGCCTGCAGCTGTTCCTCGCGGATCCGCCTCTCTCGCCGTTCTCTTCCAAAGACCTCCAGCTGTTGACGGCAGCACTCCTCACGCCGGACTGCGTCCGCCCGGGTCTCCTGGGTGAACCCCATGAGGTTCTCACCGGTCGGATCCCATTCAAATTGGGCGTCCTCTAACGCGATCGGAGCAATCTTGGCGGGCGCCGGAGCCGGGATCAGAGGCTCACACAGGGGCCGTTCCTTCCGGAGTCGGGGGTTGACGTACTCCGGTGGCCACACGAAGGGCAGCCCGTCCGGGCTGGTATGTTGTGCGTAAAGATCTGCGCCCAGGGGTGGCACTGTGGAGGTAGAGGGCGCCGTAGGGGCGGCAGCGCCCGGGGGTACTCGGCCTTGCGACCAGGCCGGGGGAATTCTGTTCTGTAATAGGGCTGGCACCATTGAGGCAGAGGGCGCTGGAGGGGCAGCGGCGCCCTGGTCCACCAGGCCTTGCGACCAGGCCGGTGGCACTTCCTGTTTCGCCGCGCTCAGGGTCAAGGGGCGTGGCGCGGAAGAGGGCGTGACCGCGGCTCCTGCCGCTTGAGGCCTAGTTGGGAGCAGTGGCGGTGCGGCAACGGGCGCGGTGAGTAGGACTTCGGGCTCTGCGACGGGGAGCTGGGGCAGGCTTACGGCTACTGGGCTCGGGGTAATGACGTCCCCATTACCTGCTTCCATCCATGCAGCTCCCTCCGCGGCGTCGTCTCCGGCCTTCGTCCTTCCTGTACCATCCTCAGAGGCGGACATGCTCCTTGTTGCAGGTGGCGCCTCCTGCTGGCGGATCCCAGCCTGCCGGGCCATCTCCCTTCTCCACTCGGCCAGCGCATCCTGCTGTGCCCGGACCATCCTCCGGTCCAAGTCCTCCAGCGCAGCCTGCGCACGCTCCGGATCTCTGGGGAGCTGTGCCAGGATCTCCACTAGGCTGGCTGGCGGTGCGGCCTGCAGCAGGCTCCGGACCACGGTGTTGGCACTGCTGGACGCTTCCTCCATTCCCGGGTGCGGTCTGTCCAGACTCCCCCAGGCCGCACCCAGCCCCTCAGTTTTGTTCCCTATCCGCCCCCATTGGGAGTGGTCCCGGGGCAACTTAGTGACAGTCAGTTTCAGAGGCAGACCCCCCCACTCTGATGGACATCTCCATTATTGTAGTCTCGGCTGATGGGGGCGGTCCCCTCCCTTGGCGCCACTCTGGGACCATGCCCACGATGGGAGGTGGTCTCTTGCCACCCTCTGGCACGCCCACAATGGCGTCCGCTCTGCCAGGGCGGGAAACCGTCCAAGATGGCGGGAATCGTCCCCTGATGGCGGGAAGCTCCGCGGATGGCGGGTAAAAGCTGCAGATGGCGGGCAAACGGCGGGAAATGACCCGAGATGGCGTCCGATGGCGGGAATCCTCTGGAATTGGCGGGAGACTTCTTTTTGAGGTACATGTGAACTTTTCTTCAGGCACGCAGTACCCGGTGGTTGCGGGCACGAGATCCTGCCGACTACGCCAAAGTTGACGCACCCCCTGGGCCATGTTGTGCAGCGTTGCGCATGCGGGGAATACCCGGAGCCGGATCTGATAGGGGTAGTAGTCCTCGTGGCGGTGACCCGGTCCGTGCCCAGGGTGTCAAACCAAGTGGCAGAATAAGATGTTATATTGTTCGACTACGCCACCCGTTGATTGCGGCTATGAAGCCGCCGCTGCAGGGCAGACCGCTGAGGCCGGTGGTACGGGTGTGCAGCGTGGATAGTATAACCCCCAACGGGAGGGGTATGGCCCCAGGGCAGCAGGCGAAGCGGGGATGATGATAGTGATGTTATAGTAGTCCCCGTCCTAATAGTGCTAATGCGACAAGGAATCAGCTGCAGTTTTCAATGCTTTACTCACAGTTCTTTATCAGGTCCCTTGTGCGCAGTCAAGACCGCCCGAGTCATGCTGCGTCCACCAGGTCAGGGACTCGGCCAACTCCCAGGCAATTCCAGAGCGTGGTCCAGAGCTCCCCTCTCCTCCTTCCTACTGGCCGTCCCCACCAGGGACCCACCTTTGTCCGGCTCCCTCGGGCCTTCTGGTGGCGAAGCCTTTCCCGGTTTCCCTGACCCTATACGGTATGCCTTCCTGGTGGATATGGTGAGGGGTCGCGCCAAGACTTGACCACGACCTCCGGTTCCTGGCTAAGGATAATTGGCCTCCACCAGTTTGGGATCCGGTACCCTGTTCTGCCACAACCCTTCACCCGTTATTCCGTGGGATCTTAGGGTTCCCTCTTTTCTTGCGTCTCTGGGCCTTTCCTGGTGTTTATGTTCATTCTTCCTCTTACTTCTCTCTCTCTCTCTCTGCTTCAGGCCTCCACTTCAGGCCTGGCTCTGGAGCTGGGCCCGGACTGAGCCACAGCTCCCTGTCAGCCCTCTCTGGCTGAACTCTCTCAGACTGCACTCCTCTGCTCCTCTCTCCCGTTCTATCATGGTGCCCACCTTTTATACTCCCTTCTGACACCCGAGCCCAGGTGACCAGCACCCAATGGGCTCCTACCTATGCCCAGAGTCCCTCCCCTGTCTACTCCTACACCACTGGGATATTCCTCCCCCCTCCCCACTCCAGCCAGGGACAGACGCTGTCGTACCTGCACATCTATCTGGTGGGAGTACCGTTGATCTGTCCCCCGGAAATGGGGTGAGTGTAGTGTATGCAGCTAACTGAGCCCCGTTCCACACTCCATCCTTACCCGGGAGTGGAATACCGCACCTCTGGTTCGAGGTGCAATACCCCTGTAGCAGCCGAGTCCTCGGGGTGCTACAGTCATCATACTTCTTGCCACAAAAAGTGGTGTAAAAAGTGGTGTAGATTATATCAGACTGGCGTCCATCTCTTACGATGATGCACAGCAGCTAAAATGTGCTCCAAATTCATTAAAAGGCGCATCAGACTCCAGTACACACTTTATCGAGACTAACATAGAAATCTCTAGTCTACATGGATCAGCCCCTAAGTGCACGTACACTGACTATATGCACACAGATACACACACATAACACATAGTTAGATCTAGGTTTTCCTGCAGCCGGGGCACAAATTCAATTTTGCGCCCCTTCCTCTACACAGCTTAAGCTTTTTGGGTAGTCATCATGTGACCCCTCACATGCGATTTGCATACTTAGTCATGTGCCGACGAGGTGCTCTTCCTAACTGAGTGTCCACTCACACTGTTTCCTCACACTTCTCCCTCTGCATATTGTCCCCAACATACAGTGCCCTCATGCCCTCACACTGTCCTACATGCTGCCCCCTCTCTACGCTGCCCCCACACTACTCAGTTTCTATATTATTCCCCTTCACACTTTTCTCCAGCACATACTGTCACCTCACATCCCCCAATGATGCCTCACACACTCCCCCCTCCACATACTGTATCCTCACACATTTCTACCTCTTCCCGTACTATCTTCTCACATATCCTCCATCCTCCACATACTGTCTCCTCACACATTCCCCCTGTCCAAACTTTTTCATCAAACATTTCCCTCCTCCCTATATTATCTCCTTACACACTCCTCACTCCCCCCATACTGTCTCCTCAAACATTTCCCCCTGTCCATATTGAATGCTTATACATTCCCCCCAATACTGTCTACTCACCTCACGCATCCCCCTTGTCCTTATTGTCTTCTCACAGATGACCCCCTCCCCATATTGTCTGCTCATACATTCTCCCCCCTCCCATTACTGTTCCCTCACAAACTACCTCCTCACCATACTGTCTCCTCATACATTCTCCCCCTCCCCATACTGTTTCCTCACAAATTCCCCCTCCCTTCTCCATAGTGTCTCCTCACACATTCCCCCCTCATACTGTTTCCTCACAAATTTCACCCCTCCCCTCCCCTTACTGTCTCCTCACACATCCCCTCGCTTTCCATATTGTCTCCTCACACATTCCACCCCATCTGTCTATACTGTTTCCTCACACATTCCCCCAATATTTTCTCCTCACACATTTCACCCCTACACATACTGTCTCCTCACACACCCCTCTCCCCATATTGTCTCCTTACACATTTACTCACTGCCCATACTGTCTCCTCATACATTTCCCCTTCCTCATGCTGTATCGTCACACATTCCCCCCTCCCCATATTGTCATATTTTCTCCTCACACATTTCATCCCTAAACATAATGTCTCCTCACATATCCCCCTCTCCCCAAGCTGTCTCCTTATATATTCCCCCATATAATCTCTTCACACATTCTACCCCCTCTGCCTATACTGTTTCCTCACACATCCCCCCATATGTTTTCCTCACATATTTCACCCCCTACACATTCTGTCTCCTCACATATCCCCCTCTCCCCATACTGCCCCATCATCCATTTCCCCTTCCTCATACTGTCTCCTCACATATTTTGACCCTCCTCATACAATCTCTTCACACATTCTACCACCTCTGCCTATATTGTTTCCTCACACATTCCCCCCATATTTTCTCCTCACACATTTCACCCCTACACATACTGTCTCCTCACATAGCCCCTTCTCCCCATACTGTTTCCTCACACAATCCCCCTCCGTATACTGTCGAATCACTTATTCCGCCCCCCCGTACTATCTCCTTCCACATTCTTCCCCCTTTTCCTATACTGTTTACTCACACATCTGCCATATTTTCTCTTCACACATTTTACCCCCTACAAATAATGTCTCCACACATATCCCCCTCACCCTGTAGAGCGGCGCGTCCCAGCTAGGTGTGTAGACTTATACTGTGAGGGCATCACGCTCATGCAGGCCGCATGTAGCCGGTAGTGTGGGCTTCCCAGGAACATGTGTTTTACAGTTCAATAAGGGAGACTTTTGTTCCAACACAAACTCTTTACTGGGTGGTAACTTGGTAACATTATGTACAAGGGGATAGTGGCTACAAAGTCTTATGGACATTTCCTTTAAAGTATAAAGTCTTTTCTCAAACTCAATATACTTCCTCCTCAGTTTACCCCAGGCCTAGTGAGGCACACAGTTTCATCCCTACTCTGCCACAACCCAGCTTTAATGCTTTCAGTCCTGATCAGCAAGTCTCCTATTTCTTCCATTCGGTGGCCAATCCAAGGACACCTCGGTGGAGGGCGACTCTGTCTTGTCAGTCACTTCTCTTCTTGATTGCACTATCCCTCATCCTGGGTCTGTTATGATACTGACGTAGTACTGCTAGAAACAAGTGGCCGAAGGGGCACAATTAGGAACAGCAAGTGGTAGTAAAAGTTCTTGGAGATAGCAAGCAGTTGTAGGAAACAATCCGTACATGAATAGAACAATCTGGGTACGAATGATCAAGAGCTGGAGACTGAAACTAGGCTAACAGCTAGACACAATACTCAAGCAATGAGCGAGAGATCCATGCGGCTTTAAGTAGGCCCAAACTAATTCTTCGTCTGAAAAGCTGGGATCTGCTACCACTGCCACTGTTTTATGTAGTCGAGAAGGACAATTGACGAGAAAGCGGTCAGTCTTGCCACAATAAAAACACTGATTTTCCTGAAGTCTCTGTTGTTTTCTCTAAGCACTTTCATGTTTTAACAGGCTGTCAACCTTCAGATATGTGAGGACTCTTTATTTCAAAGTCTCTGGGACTGGTGGTTGAACCAGGTGGATAACGATTACTGTTGCGGGACCAGTTTGAATTCCACTTTTTCCAATCTTCTCTCTGATCGATTGTCTAAACAAATACAATGGTGAATGAAATCAAAATTTGTTGGAGCATCGGCCAATGCTAGTTCATCTTTGAGTGCGCTGGAGAGTCCGTTCTTAAAAAAAAAAAAAAAGATAATTTTGCAGCATTATGCCATTCGGTATCAGTCACCCACCGTCTGAATTCTGTGGTGTACTCTGCAGCAGAATGTTTACCCTGACGTAGCGCCATCGGTGTAGTTGAAGCTGTTGCACAACGATTAGGGTCATCAAACACCTGGCTCATGGCTGTTAGGAAAGCCTCCAGATCATTAAGTCGATCATCATGAGTTTCAATTAGGGGGCTGGCCCAGGCCAATGCTTTATGTGTCAGTAGCATAATAATACACAATACTTTTGATCTGTCAGTATGGAAGTCAGCAGGGTGTGCACCAAAGTACAATCTGCACTGGTTGATGAATCCACGAAATTTGTCACCGTCCCCACCAAACCTGAAAGGTGGGAGTGGAAGGGTGGGTGGAGGGGCCGGAGCAATATGTTGATTTTGTAATTGAAGGATCTGATCAGACTGCAGTGCAATCCTACTGCTTAGATCTTGCACAATATTCTGTAGATCCTGTGTAGCTTGTCCAAAAATTTGAACGTTATGAGTTGTCTGATTTTCAAATGCCGTATATTTTCTTTTTAGTGTTTCCATATCTGCATAGATGTTGGTAAGCAAACAGTTCATCTTAGTTACACGCACTTCCAATTTTCCTCCCTCGGCGGAGTCCATGATGATGGCTTGAGTATCCTGTTATGATACTGGCGTAGTACTGCTGGAAACCAGTGGCCGAAGGAACACAAGCAACAGCAAGCATTAGTAAAAGTCCTTGGAGATAGCAAGGAGTTCTAGGAAACAATCTGTAGATGAATAGAACAGTCTGGGTAAGAATGATCAAGAGCTGGAGACTGAAACTAGGCTAACAGCTAAACACAATACTAAAGCAATGGGTGAGAGATACATGCAGCCTTAAGTAAGCCCAAACAGGAAACAAGATGGATTTCATAGATTCAGAATCCGCTATCTTGGTAAAGGGCAATTGCAGGACACAACAGCAGCTTCCAGTAAAATCCTGACAGGGTGTCCTCTCACTGAGGGTCACCGCATTTTACTCTACACACCCTATCTAACTAACTGGAAGCAGTTACTCTCCCGAACACCCCCCTCCACCCCGTGGGCTAGTCCTAAACATTAACTGTCTGCTAACTTATCCTAATTTAACTAAACTACAGTCAACTATCTATCCCTATCCTACCTATCTTATACACTATGCCTTACACGTTCACATCCTACACTGTACATTACTTATAACACTACTACACACTATATATAACCACATAATTCATATAATATACAAAGACGCATGACATAATACACATTACAATACAACACAATGCAATTGGTGTCTTCAGGGGCAGGGACTTGACAGCACAGTCCACCATTACTACATTCCTCCCCTCTTTCATCATGGTCGTCCTCGACCATGCGACGACTTGTAAGACTCCAATCAACGCCACACAAAACATAAATAACATTCTCTCCCAGAGACAAACAAGGTCCTTCTCTTTGGTGCAGCATGACCCCGGTCCCACTAGGTTGGAACACTGGAACAGAGAGTTCAAGTTCTTTTTATAGCAACACAACGGTAGCCCTGACAGTCTAGGGGCACAACCCAAATTCTTCAACCCGGTTTAGACATGGGTCATCTATCCCCTCCTCCCACCGAATATTGGTCCTCGTAGCAAGGGCATGTCCCCCTGTCAGTCCATAGGACAGGGGCACAGTCCCTTCAATGCATCCTCCCCTCAGTGGCTGAAGTTCAGTTCCGGGCTGAGGATGAAGGATCCTCCAGTGGCTGCAGCTTTTCTGATATTCAGCAGGGGGATGTGCAACGAGCACAACAAAATTGGGAAGGGGAAAACAATAACTTCTTGGCCATCCGCGGCCATCAACAAGAAGGAGTCCCGGATCCCATGGGTCTCTGACCCACTTGAGCTACCGGCACAACTGGGCCTGCTTGATGTTTGACTCTTGTTTTTTTTTTTGTTTTTTTAGGTGGCCGTGTTCAGAGCCAGATTTCCTTGGCCTCTACTCTTCTTACATACACGGCCGAGTATGCCCCCTAGGCAACATATACTACAGTTGGATGAGCCGCTATATAAAACAGTCCCATGCTCCTGTCCTTCTCCAAGGGCCCGCAGGAACTTGAGACAGTCTCCCTACTGTTGTTCCGCACTTTAGTTTTTGAGAGTGTAGCGACCCTGGGTGCTGCTGAGTCCCGCCGAGGTGGGACACTCACCGGTACCTCCTCTGCTTGCGATGAAATCCTGGGGACCACGATCACAAACCGGGCCCTCAGTCCATCTGCTTTGAGGAACTGAATGCGCTCTCCCTCCTGAAAGTTTGGCACCTTGTGTAGACCTTGTGTGACCCATCCATGGTCATAATGCCTCACGGTGCCCAGGTCATCTGTCAGACAAGCTCCTGTCTGACAGGACTGTCCAGCTGGGCCCAGATGCACTGCTCTCTCACCTTCTTAGCCTGGATCACTCCCGCTATCCTTTACACTTGTGACGTGAGATGCATGTTCCCATGGCCGAGTTTCAACTCCAGACTTGTGGAAGGCACCTCTGGTGTTGGAGAGTAAGCCTTAGGGGTCAGAGGATGACTATCCAGTGACATTAAGCCAACAGGCTTTCAGGTGTTCAGCCCATCCACGGGTATCACAAATGTAGTTTGTGGAATCACTGTGCCACGGACCGAGGAGTGCCTGGAGGGGCGTAACTAGGGGCCTCGCCCAATCCGACCCCAGATGCATGGCGGCTTTACAACTCCGTGACCCGAGGAAGGACGAGAGAGGTAGCCCAGGTGCTACTAGAGAACAGACCAATGGAGGTGTGGCGCCCCTGAGGGTTCAGTCGCCACAGAGGTACTGCACCTCACCCAGAGGTGTGGTGTCTCCTTCTCTCAGGTAAGGAGGGAGTGCTGCCCGGAACCCCAACCCCCGCATTCAACACTACACTGCTCCGGTCCGGCTGGAAGGACAAGATGCAATGTGTTTCCTGCTGAGCCCTGTCCCTGGCTGGAGTGGGAGGAACCAAAGGTAGGGGGAACCAGTAGTGGGTGTGGGTGGAGGAAGTAAAGTAGGGGAGCACCATAGTAGGAGGTATATAAAGGGAAGCCATCTTAGGGTGGCAGGTTAGTAGGTTAGACAGTGAGGACAGTCAGTCAGGGAGCAGAGTCTCGTTAGGAGCTCTGCTCCACAAGTAGGGCCTAGTGATAGAGGCCCAGGAGGGGAGCAGAGGAGAAAGGCTCCATTCTATAGAAGGGATCCCAGGGGGTACGGCGAGTGCAGGACGGCACCCGTACGCCCCGAATCTGCCAGGTGTCAGAGGGATCAGGCCACAAGAAGGGGACCGGCCCCTGGACCAGCCGTGTTACTCCAGGTCTCGGCTGGAAAAACCAGAGGCTTCTGACTTTTATGGTGTAGTTGCCACAGCCTCATCGTAGTACCCGTGAGGGTCAAGTAGGTCCGGAAACTCCAGGTTGCCCAGAGGGACTTCAGAGTACCTGATCGGGACTGTGTGTGGGGAAGCGCAGGGCAGGAGGGAAAAGACCCAGCGTGAGAAGTCGGTCTAGTAAGGAACATAAGGAAAGCGGGGTTCCGTCAAGCGCTCCTGATCAATCTGAGGAAGAGCTGAACCCCCGGTCTGGTGAACGCAGCGCGACGTGGGAGGCTGACACCCTACCTGTGGAACTTACATAAGAACTGTCAGTAAAAACTCGGATGACTGCACTGCACTGACTCCGACAATTATTTCAGCTGCGCCATCTCTCCCTCCGCACTAAAGCCCCAGCACCACCCACCATCTGCACCTACCTGCCCCGGGGGCCCGCTCCGCCTGTGGGGAGCAGAAACATCCCAGCTGCCATCCCATCACCCACGGAGGTCTGCAGCAGCGCTAGTAATCCTTACCAGGTACCACAGGTGGCGTCACGAACTATTTACTTTATTTTTATCTCTATCCAAGTTACAATCACCTTTTTCAAGAGTGACCCCAGGGTACGGGCCCGGGAGCCGACCACCGTGACATCCCCAAACCAGGCAAAGGCCCGGGTACCGAGTCGTCCCCATCCCCTGGGCGCGTCAACCTCTTTCTGGCGTCACGAACAGGATTGCGTGCCCGTTGCCACCGGGTACTGTGCGCCTTAAATGAACTGTGTTATTTTACTGAATGTGGCGCCCGCCCCAGAAGAACTGGCGCCATTATGTGCGTGATCAAAAACAACAATATGGAACCTCCCATCGTGGGCCGGGTCCCAGAATGGCGCCAAAATCACAACCTGCCCCTTGCAACTGTGACTGTCCGTATAGATGTGTCCGTCAAGGCAGGGAGGACGTCTCAGGGAGTGATCGACAGCAGGCTGCCATGGGACTGCCCCCGAAAGGGGAGGGGAGGAGGAGAGAAGGAATGGAAACAGGGTGTGGTCTTAACCAGTCTAGACAGACCGCACCCGGCAGCCAGCATGGACGGAAGCCAGGATCAAGCCTCCACCTCTGGACTACAGCAGCAAGTGCCCCCCCTCACCCTGGAGGGAGCGACAAACCAACTTTCCCCGGAGGATGCTGAGTTCCTCCCGAGCGAGATACAGGAGCTGAGCCAGCAGGTGGAATGGGCCCAGCAAGCAGCGGTCGCCAGGTGGAAGAAGGAGCTGCTGGAGAAGTTAGCAGCTCGGCGGCAGCCAGCCCTGGGTACCATCAGCGGCGCTCCAGCCCCGGCGGAGCCAGATGAGCACCTGGAGGCCGTGTGCAGCACAGGAGCAGGTAGGAAGAGTTCCCCTGTCCCGGGCGCTGCAAGTGCCGACCTGCTCCTGGGCCTCCTACACCAGCACTCCCCGTACCCCGCCATGTACCCCCTGGAGCAGTTGCTAAGCCCGGAACCTCCACCCCCGGGCGCTGAATCCGAGGACCTCCTGCTCGGCTCCCTCCCGGAACCGCCACCTCCAGCACCCGAATGGGTGTACGGCATGCCCTCCTTTGATTGGTCCACGAGGTTTGAGGACCAGCAGCAGCACCCGCTACTGCCGACACCAGCGCCCTCGGTTGCCTGCCCCGGTGGAGAAGAGTTTAGCTGGGACAACCGGGGGGGGGACCTGATGGGGTTCCCGCAGGAGACCCAAGCCCAAGCCCTGCAGAGAAAGGAGTTCTGTAGGCGGGAGCTCCTACAGCTGGAGAAGGAGCGGCGCACCCGGTGGGCGTACTGCGAGCGGATGGAGGCCCGGAACAAGGCCGCAAAAGCTCAGGTCCGGCAAGCGGAATCGGCCCATCCTAGTCCCCGTGAAGAGGGACTGGTCGTAAAGTTTGATTTAAAAGCGGGATGGGGCTTTATACGCAATCTCAATTTCAGCAGGGATATCTTCGTGAACTGGCGGGATGTTGAGCCCTATCTGGAGCAGGGCCATCCCGACCGGAACTTGTACCCCAGTGACCGTGTCACCTACACTCGACACCACAGGGAACGCGGGTGGTATGCCCTCCAGGTGTACCGCGTGATTGAGGAAGGAGAGGACACGCCCCCGCAGTTCATGGCTGATGACCCGGCTGGGTCAAGCAAAAATCAGAAGTACCCCAGGCGGGGACCCCATTACTAAGTACAGTAAGTGGGACTGGAAACTGTGTAAATAGTCACCTGTAAGGGTACAGAAATGTAAACTGTCTTTTGTGTGTGTAATTACCCGTCAGGGTATACAGACTTCAGGCTGAGGACTGTGAGCAGCCAAAGACTGACCTTGTACATAGTTTTGCACTTCTTAAAGTGCTCTCTATTGGTTTTATAAATGCAACCAAGTGACCTCAGAACAAAAACCCGTTTGGTGTGGCGGAAGACGTGGTCCAGCACCAGGATCACCAATGCCCTGCAGCCACGCCCAGGGCTTACGTTAGGGGTTTTGGACGGGTCCCTCATGCTGCTTGATTTTACACTTTTTACCAGTAAGATGGACACCCTATTTATGATCTCACTGCAAGATGTTTGAAAAACGTATATGCCAGTGAAAAGTGTTTAATAATGTTATGATAACCTGTAACGTTTAAAGGAAGTGCCTCCCATAAAGGGAAGAAATGTTTTTGTTTATAATCTTATATGCGAATGCATTCTACAATTTTGTATGTCAAATATGCTGTGTTTTGCTCAGTTCCAGCCCGCGGACGTGCTGTGTTTTACCAGGGGGGAGTGTGGCGCCCCTGAGGGTTCAGTCGCCACAGAGGTACTGCACCTCACCCAGAGGTGTGGTGTCTCTCTTCTCTCAGATAAGGAGGGAGTGCTGCCCGGAACCCTGACACTCGCATTCAACACTACACTGCTCCAGGTCGGCTGGAAGGGCAAGATGCAACGTGTTTCCTGCTGAGCCCTGTCCCTGGCTGGAGTGGGGGGAACCAAAGGTAGGGGGAACCAGTAGTGGGTGTGGGTGGAGGAAGTAGAGTAGGGCAGCACCATAGTAGGAGGTATATAAAGGGAAGCCATCTTAGGGTGGCAGGTTAGTAGGTTAGACAGTGAGGACAGTCAATCAGGGAGCAGAGTCTCGTTAGGAGCTCTGCTCCACAAGTAGGGCCTAGTGATAGAGGCCCAGGAGGGGAGCAGAGGAGAAAGGCTCCGTTCTACAGAAGGGATCCCAGGGGGTACGGCGAGTGCAGGACTGCACCCGTACGCCCCGAATCTGCCAGGTGTCAGAGGGATCAGGTCGCAAGAAGGGGACCGGCCCCTGGACCAGCCGTGTTATCCAGGTCTCGGCTGGAAAAACCGGAGGCTTCTGACTTTTATAGTGCAGTTGCCACAGCCTCATCGTAGTACCCGTGAGGGTCAAGTAGGTCCGGGAACTCCAGGTTGCCCAGAGGGACTTCAGAGTACCCGATCGGGACTGTGTGTGGGGAAGCGCAGGGCAGGAGGGAAAAGACCAAGCGTGAGAAGTCGGTCTAGTAAGGAACATAAGGAAAGTGGGGTTCCGTCAAGCGCTCCTGATCAATCTGAGGAAGAGCTGAACCCCCGGTCTGGTGAACGCAGCGCGACGTGGGAGGCTGACACCCGTACAGTGTACCTGTGGAACTTACATAAGAACTGTGAGTAAAAACTCGGATGACTGCACTGCACTGCCTCCGTCAATTATTTCAGCTGCGCCATCTCTCCCTCCGCACTACAAGCCCCAGCAGCACCCACCATCTCACCATCTGAACCTACCTGCCCCGGGGGCCCGCTCTGCCTGTGGGGAGCAGAAACATCCCAGCTGCCATCCCATCACCCCCAGAGGTCGGCAGCAGCGCTGGTAATCCTTACCAGGTACCACAGGTGGCGTCACAAACTATTTACTTTATTTTTATCTCTATCCAAGTTACAATCCCCTTTTTCAAGAGTGACCCCAGGGTACGGGCCCGGGAGCCGACCACCGCGACATCCCCAATCCAGGCAAAGGCTCGGGTACCCAGTCGTCCCCATCCCCTGGGCGCGTCAGAGGCGCTGCAGATGGACCCAGTAGGACAGGCAGCATGGTGCCCAGGAGTGGCAGACAGGATAGCACTGGAGAGCGTCAGGCTGGGTTGCACCGGAGTGCGGCAAGGTTGCACCGGAGTGCGGCAAGGTTGCAACGAAGTGCAGCAGGTTGGTTTACCCCGGAGTGCAGCTGGATTGCACAGGGGTGCGGCAGAGTCGGTTGCACCTGAGTGCAGCAGGCTAGATTGCACCGGAGTGCAGCAGACTTGGTTTGCACCGAAGTGAAGCTTGGTAGCATGGACTAGTACGCAACCTTTACAACATAGATTGTAGAACAGGAAGGTTGCTCAGGCACCTCCTCTGCAGGGAGGAAGCAATATACAGTAATTTCCCACAGCCATTGGCTGGGGACGTAATATCAAGTGTGCGCACTGTCCCTTTAAGAGGGCGGGATCACGCGTGCGCATGCCCTAAGGACAAGACCAGAAGCCCTGCTGGAAGCAGGCAGAGCATGGGGGAGAGAAGCGTCGGCCGCAGCACAGGTGAGTGAAGTGCCACGCCGGAGTCCCTGCCTGTCAGAGCGGGGATCCGGCATGGCACTAACAATGGGCCGGAGGATGAGCCAGGATGTAGGCCTCAGTCTCTGATTTGGAGCCAAAGGATCGGGCAACCTTCTCCGCTAAGCCGCCTGGCCTCACCTCCTTGCTCACCATCTCCATGAGCTGGCGCAACTGTCCTCGGCCGCCTTTCTCCTCGGCCAATTTGCTGTGTCAACATGAATCACCACTGCGCCATTATCTCACACTTGTCACGGACGGACAAGGGGATGTCCGGCGGACGGCACAACACACGGATGCAACGGGATGATATAGAGGGAGGAAGGTCCTAACGGTAGAGAGCGAGGGATGGGACACCTCCTGACACCAACCCGTGTCTGTGTAGCCTTATCACTACTGTTAATGTAACACAGGGTAAGAAGACAAACAAGGGACTGGCAGCAAGAAAAAAATAACAACTCATAAACAGCAGCAAAACTCCAATAACGACACCAGGGCACAGAACTCCAACAGCGGCTCCACACACCTAGTTGGTCTGCAATAGAATGAACTCTATAACCAACAGTCAGCTGATGGGTCATGTGGCTATTTAAAGGAAGGTGCAAGTGGTTGCAACCAATGTCAGCTGACCGGCCTCAAAGCTGCCAGCAAGAGACTAACATTAACCCTTGCTGGACCAAAGGAAAAAAAATACATTTAAATACCAGCATACCTAGAGCTGCAACAAATCCCCTAATGATTCGTGACAGTACCCCCTTTTTACGAGGGGCATCAGGACCCTCAAGACTGGACTTGTCCGGAGATTACATACGGCAGGGACACCTCGAAACACCAGTATTCACCTCTGTAGACCCTTGGTCCTCAAGGTCACAGCCAATGCAGACCGACGGTGATGGTAATGACGTAGGCTCTGGAGGGGCGACAAATCTCCTAAGCGATGACCTGTGGAATACATTTAGGAAACGCATCACTGGGGGTAACTCCAACTGGAAGGTCGTAGGGCTGAGGACGGCTGTAACCCTTGTGACAGAGTGGTATGATATACAAAGGGAGGTATATGTCACTCAGGTTGCTCTCCTGTGTGAACTGAAACCTACTAAATTTCTGTCAGTATTTTATATGCTGGCATTTAACTCTCTTAAAAGGAGTGGTTTTATGGGAATGGCAAAGAGGGTGGGAGGCCATTCCCCTATCTCCCCTCAGGGTGTGGCTGAGCATGGTTAAATACTCAGTCAGTAGTTTGTTGTGTGTAGTGTGTGGTCTGGAGAGTGAAGTCTCTAGGCTGTGTTTGGGTGAAGCCAGAGAGCAACACCGGAGTACTGGTGTTTGCTGAGACTTTACTGTGCTACCCGGAGCGGGCCGAACCCCGCTTGCTATTGGACTCTGTTGTTATACCTTATGTCTTGTTTTCCCGCTAACCCCGAGAAGGCCTGTTTATTTTTATTTATTTTTATGGGACACTGCTGGAGTTTATGCCACAGAATAAACCAGCAGGAAGTTAACCTGAACTGTGTGTCTTGTGTCTGCCTCTGGAGAGCCAAGCAAGTCACCTTACCACACCCTATACGGACCTATGACCCTAGAACCCAGAGTCCCAGATGCGTACCTCCACCTGATGCAAGCGCAAATATGCAGCCAATGCCCCACAGGCCACACTACTAAATTCTCACATTTCACGACTGCTTGCGCTCAAAAATATTGCCTTTTAGGCTCATGGAGACGGAAGCATTCCGCAACCTGATGGCGGCGGCCGTCCCTCGGTCCCCAGCTGCCACTATTTCTCCCGGTGTGCCGTCCCCGCATTACACAAAAAGTGTCCCAAAACATTTGCGTGCCCTCAACAACGCAGTTAACGGGAAAGTCCACCTAACCACAGACACGTGGACAAGTGCTTGTGAGCAGGGACGGTACATCTCTCTGATGGCACACCGGGTTAACATAGTAGAAGCCAGGACCCACTTGGACCTTGGGACGGAACACGTCCTCCCGACGCCCAGGATTGCGGGCCCTAGGTCAATCAGGGTTGCCCCCACGGTCTACAGCTCCTGCACCTCATCCTCCTCAGTCTCCTCCTTCTCCTCTTCAGCCTCCATCTCTGAAATGACCACATCAGTCACAAGCTGGAAGCACTGCAGCACTGCCTCGGCCAAGCGGCAACAGGCTGTGCTGAAGCTAATACGCTTAGGTGACAAACCGCACAATGCTGAAGAGTTGTGGACAGCTATGAATGAGCAGGCAGATCTGTGGCTCACACTGCTGAACCTACAGCCAGGCATGGTCGTGTGTGACAATGGCCGGAACCTGGTGGAGGCTCTGAGGCGAGGCGAGCTCACACACGTACCATGCCTGGCCCATGTGCTTAACCTCGTGGTTCAGCGGTTTCTCAAATCCTACCCAGAGCTGCTGTATCTGCATGTTAAAGAACACCGCCTGTGTGCCCATTTTAGAAAGTCACCTACAGCTTCCACCGCCCTTGCCATGTTTCAGCAGCGTTTGCAGCTTCCGGCTCACAGACTGGTGTGTGATGTCCCCACACGTTGGAACTCTACACTGCCGATGTTGGGAAGGATTTTTGAGCAGAAGAGGGCAGTGATTGAGTACCAGCATCAACAAGGTCATCGGTATTCAGTTCAGACTCCACACATAAGACCTCAGAAGTGGACATGGATGTCAGACATATGTACCATCCTCCAAAACTTTGAGGACTCCACCAAGATGGTGAGTGGCGATGATGCCATAATTAGCGTCACCATCCCGCTTCTCTGTCTTCTGAAATGCTCTCTGCTCACAATCAAAGAGGATGCATTGCAGGTGGAGCACTATGAGATGGAGCAAGGAACCATACAGGGTGATTACACACAGCCCAGCCTCATCTCATCCCAACATGGATTGGGTGACAATGAGGAAGAGGAGGAGGAGGAAGGACAGGAGCTAGTTTCATGCACTATAGACGGTACTACCTGCACAGCTGTCATACCGTCTGTTCAGCGTGGATGGCCAGAGGACAGAGAGGAGGAGGAGGAGAGCATGGTCAGTCATCCTCTTGGTGAGGACACGGAACTTTTGCCTGTTAGTAGTCTGGCACGCATGGCTGAGTTTATGTTACGCTGCCTTTCCCATGACCCTCGCGTTCTCAAAATGTTGGGTGACAGTCATTACTGGTTGGTGACACTTCTAGACCCACGCTACAAGGAGAACTTTATATCTCTTATTCCTGAGGCGGACAGGTCTACAAAAATGGGGCAGTACCAGAAGGCCCTTGTTGCGGAACTATTAAAAAAATTCCCATCTGAAAATGCTGGCGGCAGAGGGCACACTTCGTTGGTCAACCAAGGCGTACAGGCGAGAGAGACACAACTCCAATCCAGCAGAGGCAGGGGAACACTGTCAACGTTCTGGAAGAGTTTTCTCAGACCCTCCCATCACACAGGCCCTGAGGTGCGGGGTACTCTCACAAGGAGTGCAAAGGTTGTGAAGATGCTGAGGGAGTACCTTGCTGACCGTACCAACGTCCTCTGTGATTCCGCTGTGCCTTATAATTATTGGGTATCCAAGCTGGATACGTAGAAAGAACTGGCTTTCTATGCCTTGGAGGTCCTGGCCTGCCCTGCCACCAGCGTTTTATCAGAGCGCGTTTTTAGTGCCGCTGGTGAAATTATAACTGATAAGCGCATCCGCCTGTCAACTGACAATGCTGACAGGCTGACTCTTATAAAAATGAACAAGGGCTGGATTGGGCCAAACTTCTCAACACCACCAAATGACAGCAGCGTAACATAAACTCCAATCCAGTGTCTTTTCTTGGGAGGTGTATTCCCATGCACCTTTTTACACCCAGACATGGGCATACGCTTCCTGATTTGCTCTTGTCCTCCTCCTTCTCCTCATCCTCCACCACCATATCACCAGGTTGACTGTGGTCCGTGATGCAACACCCACAGAATTTTTTTAAAGGGTGTTTATGATGCCCGTAAGAAATTTTTTTTTTTATACAGTATGTTCATGTATACCCCCCAGGGGTAAATGTTTGTCAACCCATGCACTTAGTGCAATGGCATTACCAGTATAGGAGGCCTGCTCCTTTCTAATGGGAACATTTTTTTATGAGGCCCTCCTCCACGTCTCTTGGGGCATTGGAGTGCCTCCAAATTTTTGGCAACCCTTGCATTCACTGCATAGTCCAGCACTATGGGAGACCCACTTCCTAATAATGGGAACATTGTTTTCAGGAGGCCCTGCTCTAAGTCTCTTCAAAGTGGTATTGGGGTGCGTCCAAATTTTGGGCAGCCCTGGCACTCCCTGCATACGCAATAACAGTATAGGAGACCCACTCTTTAGTAATGGGAACAATAAAACATAGCCGGCTGATGGCTCTCTAAGAATAGTGAGGGCCGACTACTGGTCCTTTGAGAATAGTAAGGGCTGCCTGATGGCCCTATAAAAATAGTCTTTGTGACTTTCAGAGTCCCTCCTTCATAAATGAAACACTATGTGTCTGATGATATCTCACACATCACATGGCCAGATAAGGTTGTAAAATGTTAAAATGACATTTTCTGGTGAATGCATTTCTCATGGTTGAAAGCAATACAAAAGTGCAAAAACGCATCAAAAACGCTACGTGTGAACATAGCCCAAGGTGTGGAGGAGCATTTTTGTTTTTGGTTATTTATTTTGCTTTATATACATTGTACATGTAATGGATGTTCCTTAACATATTTCCCAGGAAAATCCATTTTGGTTTCGTTTTGGTATGTTTTATTGTGTGGCGTAATACCTCTGACAACATTGTTGACAGAAGTGACCTGGGAGTTATAAATGCTTCCAGGGGTCTTGCCCATGCTGTTCCCATGTCATTTGAGCACTGTTGTTGAGCAATTTTTGGGCCCTCTGCAGACCGCCGGGGGCAGCCGCCTGAAAAATGCTCGAGTTTCCCATAGACTTACATTGGGCTCGTTGCTCGGGTCGAGCACCCAAGTTTTCCAATGTGCTTGACCCGAGCATCGAGTACCCGAGCATTTTAGTGCTCGCCCATCACTAGAAAAGACCAGTATACACAAGCTGGCTACTAATTAGAACGCTCTCACCCAATATAAGATTCCGGATTCAGCAAATCCAAGTAAATCTCAGCCACACCATACAGGGGGTTGTAAGGTGCGAGGTGCATTATGCGTTATACAGTATCTAGACGTAGTCTCTATATCTTTCTAGTTATATTTTAATTTACCACATATAGCTATTACTAATAAATTGGTGGTAATTATTCTAGACCCATTGCTTATTGTTACTCCACCGGAAAAGCAGGGGTAGATTTCACCAAGATGGCATTGATAGTAGCACCCAGGCAACTGTTCTTACAAAATTTGCCCCAACTGACTACTTCTCTGGACCACCACTCAATGACCAGATTGTGTTTCTTTAGCCAGGGAAGGCCTAAGATGATGGGTGTAGGCAGACCCTCCAAGACGTAGCACAACAGGAACTCACTATGTAGAGTCCCTATGCGCAAGTTCACATTATGTACGACTTGGGTCAAATTTCTCTGGCCAATTTGGAGCGGGATCAATGGCAAAAATAGGAATGGATCTCGCTAGTGTCCTACCGATAAGACCATGGATCTGAGCCAAACGAGCCTCCACCAAACTGACTCCAGCTTTGAATAGTCTCAGTTTTCCCACCCACTTCTATGTCAGCTGAAATGGAAAAAAAGACGTATTAATGGAGGAAATGTACACACCCTGGTCGTTTGCCTCCACATGATCAGGGGAACGCAGCTTATGCGATGGAACAGCAAGTTTGGCACAAGATGGACAGACATTGATGTAATGATCCGTAAGACCACAGTAAAAACATGCCCCTTTCCCACGGTGAACTGCACGCAACCTAGTGTGAACGGAGGCACCCCCCCAACTGCATGGGTTCATCCAACAGCACCTGCATGGCCTCCTCCCTAGGAACAACAACAGGGGGCAGAATCGGTATAGATCTCTCCCTGAGGCGTCTATCCACTCTGATAGCAAGGGCCATGGTGGCCTCCAATGAACTTGGAGTAGCGTATTGGGCCAGAGAATCCTGCAGCCTAACTGACAGACCCTCACAAAAATGACTCATAAGGGCTGTATCAGTCCACTGAGTGTCATTGTCCCACCTCCGGAACTCCGAGCAGTACTCCTCAGCCAGCCGGGCCCTTTGCTTGATCCTACGGAGATTTGACTCAGCCAGGGAGACGCCATCAGGAACACCATATACCAGGGCCAAAGCCGCAAAAAACTCATCCACCAACCGCAAAGATGGAGAGTCAGTCAGTAGGGAGAAGGCACAGGACTGGGGATCACCCCCAAGAAGGGAGACCACAATCCCCACTAGTCTAAGCCTGAAGTATAATTTGCAGGCTTAGCTAAAAACCACAGATTTATCTCTCCCTCCACGGAACCTGTTGGGGAGAGATATTTTGGGTTCAGGTGGAGCCTGGGCATGAGCCGAGACCCAAAACCCAGACATTTGCTGAAGCTGCTGCACCACTCAGTAACCTCATCTATGAGGGTCTGAATCAACTGTGCAAACGCTTGAGCTTGAGTCATAGGGGCTCAGGAAAAAAAACAAAACTGTGCGGGTCGGTTATAATGTCACGGACGGACAAGAAAATGTCCGGCGGACGGCACAACACATGAATACAACGGGATGATATAGGGGGGAGGAAGGCCCTAACGGTTGGGAGCGAGGGATGGGACACCTCCTGACACCAACCTGTGTCTGTCTCTAAGCTGCCCTAACACCCTATGCGGGTCCTTCCCCCTCCTTCGCCATCACGTGCCTAATCCCTGACTGTCACCTCAACTTACCTTAGCTAGTGAACTGACCGACAAAGATGCTAGCCTTATCACTACTGTTAATGTAACACAGGGTAAGAAGACAAACAAGGGACTGGCAGCAAGAAAAAATAACTTAACTCATAAACAGCAGCAAAGCTCCGAATCTGCAGCAAAAGCTCCAAAAACAGCACCAGTGTACAGAACTCCAACAGCGGCTCCACACACCTAGCTAGTCTGCAATAGAATGAACTCTATAACTAACGGTCAGCTGATGGGTCATGTGGCTATTTAAAGGAAGTGGGAGTGGTTCCAGCCAACATCAACTGAACTGACTCAAAAAGCAGCCAACATGAGACTAACATTAACCCTTGCTAGACCAAAGGAAAAAAAAACTACATTTAAATTCCAGCATACCCAGAGCTGCTACGAATCCCCTAATGATTCACGACAACACTGCTGTTCTCTCGATGACTTACAACCCTCTAATGGTGTCGTCTCTTTCGCCTCCTGAGACTTATCATGGCCCCGCATTTCACTGTGTGGAGTCCATTCTGACTCAACATTCCGTTTCTCAAATGTCCCTGCCCATTTCCTCAGGCCACACCTTACTGGGTGGATCTTCTCCTACCACCTTACTCTGCGACGGCAGTCACTCCCCGCTGTGGGCTGGTACTTTTGGGTGTGGCACTCCCCTCTGGAAGTGTATCAGATGAAGGGCTAGACACCGATTGGCGCCCTTTTGCCTCTGTCACACCCACGACAGGCAGATCCATCTCGACGTTTTGTGCCACTCACCCCATCTTGCAGTCCTTGTTTGGCGCCATATTAGACCGCTCAACGGTCGCCATTTTTCCCGTCACTCGATTCTTCTTCGCACTGCGATGCTCTCTCAGATGCAAGACTTAATCCTGACAACTACGCCAAGTGTAGGGAAGGTAGCTGCAGATGAGGCACTCATCTCCTTTTACATCCCGGCGTGCTGCATGAAAGTGTGGGCGTATCACCTGGACAAACCCCCTCGCTCCCAGATGTTTGATCTTTTCCACCTGGTCCAGAAGTGGCTGCAGCAGGAGTCCTCTACGCCTGCGGAGATGGTAGAGCGAGTGGTGATGAACCGGTTTGTGCATTCCCTGTCGAGGCCAATACAGACTTGGGTTGCCCAGGGTGATCACCGGAATGCCGATGAACTGATTGGACAGGTCGAGAGGGGGTTGAGGGTTCCTTGGGAAGGCAGCCCACTCTATACTAAGTGTCCCAACAGGGGGCGGAGGCCCAAAAGGTGATGGGGTGTCCAAGGTCCAAAGGGGCGGGGGAGGTAATGCCCAAGGTCCCTACGGATGAGGTAATTTGCTGGCCACGGCCCAAGTCACATAGCCGCCCATTGTCCCCTGACCCCCGAGTAGATGGACTGCAGCATAGAACGTTGTTACGGGTTCGGGTGGTGGGACCTCTGTGTTTCAATGGAAGGAGGGACCAGAGGGGCATAACTAAGTGCCTACTCGGACCGACCCAGGTCACACGGCGGCCAGACAGGTGCTCCGGGTAGGCAAGCTGGCGGGCACGGCAGGTAACTGGCAGGTGCTCCGGGTAGGCAGGCTGGCGGGCACAGCAGGTAACTGGCAGGTGCTCCAGGTAAGAAGGCTGGCGGGCTCAGCAGGTAACTGGCAGGTGCACCAGGTAAGCAGGATGGCGGGCACGGCAGATAGACAGATTGGCGGGCAGGAATGTTAGACAGACTGGCGGGCAAGACTGACAGGCAGCAGGACCTGAGGGCTGAAGGAAGTGTAAGCACACAAAACAACATCCTTGCACAGGCTCCTCCATTTTGGAGGAGGTGCCTTATAAAGGGGAAGTCCTCCAGCCATTGGCCAGGGACTCTTTAGGATGGCGCGCGCGGCCCCTTTAAGAGGGAGTAAGCGTGCGTGCGCGCCCTAAGCACAGTGCCCGGGAAGCTGCGCGCGGTGCGCGCCACAGCAGCAGCGGGAGGGGAGCAGGAAGACGCCGGAGTGGGACCGCGGCGGTAAGGGGAACGGCATCTCTGCCCGGCAGGAGGCAGAGACGCCGATGCTACAGTACCCCCCCTTTACGCCGCCTCTTCTTTAGACCCACAAGAAATTTTTTAAGAAGATGAGGGGCATGAATGTTCTCCCTGGGTTCCCAAGACCTCTCCT
Organism: Phyllobates terribilis; assembly: GCF_046119375.1. Taxonomy (NCBI): domain Eukaryota; kingdom Metazoa; phylum Chordata; class Amphibia; order Anura; family Dendrobatidae; genus Phyllobates; species Phyllobates terribilis. The sequence goes on along the minus strand of NW_027362761.1, from coordinate 605,826,950 downwards.
CCGTGCCAAACCCCTTCCAATCCACAAGAAAGAAAGTCTTTCCTCTTACCCTCTTGGTGGCCAAAATGTTCTCTACCTCAAGACGTCCTCAGCGGAGACTGGAGCTGGGGTGGTACATGGATCGTCAGGGAAAGAATTAAGAACATCTGGTTTGAGGACAGATACATGAAAGGAGTTGGGAATCCGTAAGGTGACCGGGAGTTTCAGCTTGTAAGCCACCGGGTTAATTTGGGTCAGAACCTCAAACTAACCGATGAACCGCAGACCCAACTTGTAAGATGGTATCTTAAGACGAACATATTTGGAAGAAAGCCAGACCTTGTCTCCCCGACGGAATTGATGCGGATCCAGACATCTCTTATCAGCATGCTTCTTCATCCGCTCCGAGGACTGAAGAAGCGCAGATCTGGTGTCTTCCCAAATTGCAGTAAATTCGCTGACGAGAGACTCCGCGGCAGGATTGTCTACTGAAGAGGAGACGGGAAACGGAATCCGGGGGTGTTGATCGTAGACCACAAAAAAATAAGTTTTAGCAGAAGACTCGCTCTCATGGTTGTTATAGGAAAACTCGGCCCAGGGCAGGAGCTCTACCCAATCGCTATGGTGAGCGTTGACAAAGTGTCGAAGAAAACTGGTGAGGATTTGATTGATGCGTTCCACTTGGCCATTGGACTGAGGATGATAGGCCGAAGAAAAATCCAAGGAGACATCCAGCAGATTACACGTGGCTCTCCAGAAGCGCGAAGTGAATTGAACTCCACGATCCGAGACAATGTTGAGGGGTAGGCCGTGAAGACGGAATATGTGATGGATGAAATCCTTAGCCAGCACAGATGCAGACGGAAGACCAGGCAGAGGGATGAAGTGGGCCATCTTAGAAAAGCGGTCGGCGACCACCCAAATGACCGTACAACCGGAAGAAACAGGGAGATCCGTAATGAAGTCCATTGCAATGTGTTGCCACGGAGCGGAAGGCACAGTAAGAGAAAGGAGACGGCCGGCTGGAAGGTGCCTGGGAACCTTGTTATGGGCACAAGAGGAACAAGCCGCAACAAAGTCCGCAACATCCTTGCGCAGGGAAGGCCACCAGTAATGTCGGGCAACGAGCAGAAAGGTCTTCTTCTGGCCAGCATGACCAGTAAGTTTGGATGAATGACCCCAGAGTAGAACCTTCTTCCGATCCGGAACTGCTACAAAAGTCTTACTGGGTGGAAGATGCGATAGGTAAAACGGAGCAACAGACATCACTTTGGAGGGCTCAATGATATGTAGAGGCTCCTCCTCTTGGTCGGAAGACAGGAATGAGCGGGATAGAGCGTCAGCTTTAATGTTCTTGTCTGCTGGGCGGTAGTGCAGAGTGAAGCAGAATCGGGCAAAGAATAGAGGCCACCTGGCCTGATGCGGATTTAGTCTTTGGGCGTTCTGCTGATAAGCGAGGTTCTTGTGGTCAGTGTAGATGACCACCGGGTGCAGAGCCCCCTCAAGCAAATATCACCACTCCTCCAGCGCTATCTTGATGGCCAGCATTTCTCAAGCTCCTATAGAGTAGTTGCGTTTGGACGAGGAGAAGAGCTTGGAGAAGCCGCAGGTCACCATTCGCCCGGACGAGGATTTCTGTGTGAGCACTGCTCCGGCCCTGGAGGAGGAGGCATCAACCTCCAGGAAGAACTGCTTGTTGCAATCCGGATGGTGTAGCACAGGAGCGGAGGAGAAGATTTGTTTAAGGGAGACAAAGGCCTTCTCCACTTCGGAAGTCCATTCCCTGGGATTTGCTCCTTTACGGGTGAGCGCAGAGATGGGAGCAGTCCGGGAGGAAAAATGAGGAATGAAGAGGCGGTAATAGTTTGTGAAGCCCAAGAATGGTTGAATTGCCTTCAACCCCTCCGGTCGGGGCCACTTTAAGGCAACAGACACCTTCTCGGGATCCATCTGCAGACCAATCTCAGAGATAATATAACCCAGGAATGGCAGAGAGGTCTGCTCAAAGAGGCATTTCTCATATTTAGCGTGAACCTGACGAACATCCCTCCAGAGTGAGGGCAGATCCGGAGAGAAAACCATGATATCGTCCAGCTACATCACCACGCAGGAATACAGGAGGTCTCGGAAGATGTCGTTCACCAGCTCCTGGATGACGGCTGGAGCATTACAGAGACCAAAGGGCATCACGCGGTATTTGTGGTGACCGTCCCAGGTGTTGAATGCCGTCTACCACTCGTCTCCCTGGCGGATCCAGACCAAATTGTACGCCCCACGAAGATCGAACTTGGTGGAGATCTTCGCACCTTTAAGGCAGTCAAACAGCTCTGAAATGAGAGGCAAGGGGTACTTATTTTTGATGGTAATCTGGTTTAGGCCCCTGTAATCGATACAGGGACGTAGAGAGCCGTCTTTCTTCTTGACGAAGAAGAATCCTGCTCCAGCCGGGGAGGTAGATTTCTGGATAAATCCCCTATCAAGATTCTCCTCTATATATTCAGACATGGCACGGGTCTCGGCCAGCGACAAAGGGTAGATTCGTCCGTGGGGAGGAGAAGCACCCAGTACCAGGTCGATGGGGCAATCATACGGCCTATGAGGTGATAGTGTCTCCGCTTCCTTTTTGTCAAAGACGTCCGCATAGGACCAGTAGGGAGCCGGCAGACCAGGTAGATTAGCTGGAGTAGACGGAGGCCGAGTAGGACGAACCAGGACCAGACAGGACTCATGGCATTCCTGACCCGAACGGAGCACTTCACCAGATTTCTAATTCAGGACGGGCTCATGTCTTTGTAACCAGGGTAGACCAAATAAGAGGGAGTGGGAGAGACCGGACAGCACATGAAAGGAGATCTTCTCCGAGTGCAGCATTCCCACCTGAAGGGTTACAGGCTCAGTGACAAGCAAGATGGTTTCCGGGAGAAGCTTCCCATCCACAGAGGCAACCGCCAACAGTTCAGCCAGACGTACGGTAGGAATCTGATAGCGCTCCACAACGGCTTGTTGAATGAGGTTTCCAGCGGCTCCGGAATCCCGAGGATGTAGGGGGTTTACTCTTGCCTAGGACGACCTCTCTGAGCGGTCCTAGACACTGGAGTTTCCCGGTCTCACCGGACAGGAACGGATCAAATGCTCGATACTGCCACAGTAGTAGCAACTCCTCTCGGCTCGGCGTGTCTTCAGGTGAGACTTGACCATCTTGGTTTGGTCAATTTGCATAAGCTCTGGCGAACATGCCCAGGGGGTAGCTGGTTTTGAGGCTGGCTTTTGGAAGGTTGGAGCGAGACGTGGAAATCTTCTCTCCCGGTTCGTCTCCTTAGCACGTTCCAGAAAACGGATATCTATCTGGGTAGCTAATGACATCAGGTCGTCCAGGGTGGAAGGGATGTCATGACCGGCAAGCTCATCCTTGATCCATCTGGAAAGGCCCTCCCAAAAGGTGGACACCAGGGCCTCATTGTTCCAGGCAAGTTCAGATGTAAGGGTTCGGAAACGTACGGTATACTGGCCCACAGTGAGACTCCCTTGATGGAGATGGAGAAGTGAGGAGGCAGTAGAAGATTTTCGTCCGGGCTCATCAAAGACCTTCCGGAAGGCAGCGAGGAAAGCCAGAAGATCGGACACCAGGGGGTCCCCTCTTTCTCACAGGGGGTTAAGCCATGCCAACGCCTCTCCGGTGAGGTGAGACATGATGAACGCCACCTTGGCCCGGTCGGAGGTGAACTGGTGTGCCAGGAGTTCAAAGTGCAGCGTGCACTGATTTATGAAGCCCCGACATAGGACGGGGTCACCACCAAAACGTGGAGGTGCAGAGCCGGGGTCCAAAGCCAGGTGCTACAGCGCCACTGGGTTGAGGTGCCGCCGGAGCAGGTGCTGCTCGGTTAGAGACAGACACAGTCGGGGTGGAAAGCACGTCCAGACGGGAGTTGACTGTCCGCAGATAGGACAGGGTAGTATCCTATTGGGATCTCTGGCGAGAGACCTCTTGGTGCAGGTCAGAGAGCGAAGGAGCCTGGAGACCACCGGGTTCCATGGCCTGTGAAAGCTGTTACGGGTCCGGGTGGTGGAACCTCTGTGCTTCGGTGCAAGGAGGGACCAGAGGGGCGTAACTAAGTGCCTATTATTACCGACCCAGGTCACACACACAGCGGCTTAGTCGTCTCCGTGAACCAGGGAGGGACCGAGCAGGTGAACCAGGTGCCACTCTGGGACCGACCTTGTGTGAGAGCAGGTGACTCCCATGGGTCAGATGACAGGAGCTGACCGGTACAGCGGATGAGCACGGCAGGAAGGCTGGCGAGTGATCCGGGTAGATAAGCAGGCAGGTACGGCTGATAGCCAGACAGGTGCTCCGGGTAGGCAAGCTGGCGGGCACGGCAGGTAACTGGCAGGTGCTCCAGGTAGGCAGGCTGGTGAGCACGGCAGGTAACTGGCAGGTGCTCCGGGTAGGCAGGCTGGTGAGCACGGCTGGTAACTGGCAGGTGCTCCAGGTAGGCAGGCTGGCGGGCACGGCAGGTAACTGGCAGGTGCTCTGGGTAGGCAGGCTGGCGGGCACGGCTGGTAACTGGCAGGTGCTCCAGGTAAGCAGGCTGGCGGGCACAGCAGGTAACTGGCAGGTGCTCCAGGTAAGCAGGCTGGCGGGCACGGCAGATAGACAGACTGGTGGGCAGGACTGTTAGACATACTGGCGGGCAAGACTGACAAGCAGCGGGACCTGTGGGCTGAAGGAAGTGTTAGCACACAAATCAACAACCTTGCACAGACACCTCCATTTTGGAGGAGGTGACTTATAAAGGGGAATTCCTCCGGCCATTGGCCGGGGACTCTTTAGGACGGCGCGAGCGGCCCCTTTAAGAGGGAGGGAGCGCGCGCGCGCCCTAAGTACAGTGCCCGGGAAGCTGCGCGCAGTCGCACCACAGCAGCAGCAGGAGGGGAGCAGGAAGACGCCGGACCGGGAACGCGGCGGTATGGGAAACGGGGAACGGCATCTCTGCCCGGCAGGAGGCAGAGACTCCGATGCTACAGACGTCACTGTTTGTATTATGCGTATCCGGCCTGCAGTGTGAACTATCCACCCAGCGAGGGGCCATAAGCATGTCCCGTAAAGGTGAATGGTTGGCAAGTAGTCTGGTGACCCTTATGAGAGACACACTTCCTCTCCAACTGATTCCGGGGAAAAAAGTCGGCGTACGGTGCAATAATGGTGATGCTAAGGACTACCCCATGGCCAGAATGGACCTTGAAATGGTCCATGGTACTGAGTCCCATAAGGTCGGCATTGTTCAGGACTTGTTGCACCCCATTATTATAGTCCAGGACTTTTGTATATTTTGGGAACTGCGGGGGAAGGGTTCAGGGTTTGCTGGCTCGGATAAGAAACCAATTAACCCTGAAAAGGTATCACCACACCCAGAGTCAGACGGGTTTCTCTTTTGTGTCCTTGTAGGGGATGAGGAGGTACTGTCCCCTGAGTCTGACATTCCAGAGTTAGGAGTGACCAGCGAGAATTTTGGGTCTGCACAACATAGGGACCTAACTCTGAGGGAAGCCTTTACACTGTGTTCCAAATTATTATGCAAATAATATTTTCTCAGATTTTCCCAAATTACCTATATGAATTGCAGTCATTGTAATTTTCCAGTCAAATAACTATTAGAGTACAATTGAAAGGTTTTTGTCCAAACTGCCTATGATAACAGGATATTTTTAAAAAAATAAAAAACTCAAACTGCGCACAAAATGCATGTTCCAAATTATTATGCACAGCAGAGTTTTCAACCTTTTCATTTTAATAAAGAACAAAAAAATGGTCATTTTTGCAATTATAAGCATTAGCAGGTTATTACACACTGAAATCAAACAGTTTTCAACTCAAAACTTTATTCTAGGTGATGTTACATTTTCACATAGGACCCCTTGTTCGAAAGGAGCTTCTGAACTCTCTCGTCCATTGAATTTGTCAGGTTTTGGATGGTTTCTGCTTCAATTGTTTTGCATGAGGACAGAACACCCTCCCAGAGCTGTTGCTTAGATGTGAACTGCCTCCCGCCATCATAGACACTCCTTTTGATGATGCTCCAGAGGTTCTCAATGGGGTTGAGGTCAGGGGAGCATGGGGGCCACACCATAAGTTTGTCCCCTTTTATGCCCATAGCAGCCAGAGATGCAGATGTGTTATGTGCAGCATGAGACGGGGCATTATCATGCATGAAAATGATCTTGCCAAAAACAGCAGTGTCGGGAGTTGCTGCAAAAGAACAGGGATCTGTTCTCGGAATTGCCGGGCTGCACAAGAGTCATAGAACATAACGTTCTGACGGAGCCACATGTGCGGGTGAACTAGAAGCCCAATCGGATACCTGAGGCCCGACGGGAGCTGATCTTCAAAGAGGTGGCTGGTATGCTGAAACTTGGGGTCATTGAGGAATCCAAGAGCGGTTGGTTGAGCCCGATTGTCTTGGTGCCAAAGCCCGATGGTGAATGGAGATTCTGTAATGACTATCGGAAGTTGAATGAAATCTCCAAGTTCGACGCATATCCCATTTCACGTGTCGATGAGCTGATCGAGAAACTTGGGCCAGCAAGGTACATAACCACCTTGGATTTGACAAAGGGATATTGGCAGATCCCCATGGCACAGGGAGAAAAGTTGTCACGCCAGGTGTGAGTGCAAAACAGAGAGTCACACCAGATGTGAGTGCAACACAGAGAGGAAAGGGAGAGAAAGCCCAGACACTAGGGAAAGGGGGAAGAAGTGACCTCCTATTCTGGACTAGCATCACCCTGTCTCCCCCTAACGTCCCTATACAGCCTCCGCCGCTGTCACCGATCACGTGCCTCGCCCTACTATCCCTGGCATAAGGCTAAAGCTGGGGGTGGAAGGAGATGAGCACTAGTCAACCTCCACTAGCACTCTAAAGATAAAAGGGAAGACAACACAAATGAATAACAACTTAGGTTTAGAAGAATTCCAACAGGACACACGGCCTCAAGACTCCAAAGAGGACGTGATGCTGCTTCAGCAAGTTCCAAGAAGGAATGAATATAACCGGCGACGCCCACCTAGACACACCAGGTATATATACACCAAGACTAAAGGGAGGTAGTCGCTGGGTCCTAAACACAGCCTCCTATCTAGGCAGCTGTCTGAATTGCCAAACGTGGAGATCTCCTGCAAACCATTGTAGGGTGACTGTCTGTCACCTCTGACACACCCGTGACACAAGGAGAAGACTGCGTTTTCTACGCCGGACAGATGCTTCCATTATGTCCGAATGCCGTTTGAACTGCAGGGGGCCCCTGCCACCTTCCTGAGAGCCATGGGTCGAATCCTTGCACCCCATAAGAAATACGCCGCGGCAGACCTGGACAATATTGTTATCTTCAGCCCAGACTGGGAAAGTCATCTGGAAAAGGTCCAGGCAGTGTTTGATGCTCTAAGGATGGCAGGGTTTTTCAGTAAACCCAAAGAAATGTGCCATGGGGAAAGAAGAAGCCAAATACCTAGGTTATGTAGTGGGTAGAGGCGAGGTCAAACCCCAAATCACTAAAGTGGAAGCAATCCAAACCTGGCCAAGACTGCTGTGAAAGAAGCAAGTTAGAGCCTTCCTAGGGATTGTAGGATACTACATGAGGTTCATCCCAATCTTTACCATGATGGCCACACCCCTGACTGACCTCCTTAAGGGGACAAAATCAGCTATGGCCAAGTGGACTGCAGAGGCGGAGACGGCCTTTCAAGAAATGAAAGTGGCTCTGTGTAGGCAACCGCGACTTTAAGAAACAATTTGTACTTCAAACAGACGCCTCAGAAGTCGGTTTAGGAGCAGTCCTTTCCCAGGAGATACACGGGGAGGAGCATCCTGTTCTCTACCTGAGTAGGAAGCTGTCTTCATGGGAGAAGAATTATTCGGTCGTAGAGAAGGCGTGCTTGGCCATAAAGTGGGCGGTGGACACGTTACGATTCTATCTGTTAGGACGGAAGTTTCGATTGGTATCCGACATTGCCCCACTCAGGTGGATGAGGGAAACAAAGGAGAAAAATTATAGTCACCCTCTGGTTCTTAGCCCTACAAGATTTCAACTTCCATGTAGAACCTAGAGCAGGGAAGCTACATGGTAATGCCTATGCCCTCTTGAGAATCCCATGTCTGGTAGTAGAAGGTGCCAAGCCCCACAGCTTTAGGCAGAGGGGGGTATGTAAGGCAGCTAACGGTTGCATAGTCGATGGGAGGTATGTATCACAGAGATGGCTGTCCTCTGTGATGTAACCCGGAGTATTGCTCTAGTGCATGTAAGCACTAAGAGGACTGATTGGTGCTCCTGGGACCGGGTCTCGGGTAGTTTGGAGAGTTGGGCGGGTCCAGCTACCCACATACCTCACCTCTGGGTGTGGTTAACAACCTATAAAATGGAGGCCGTTTGTTTGACACATGGTCTGTGTGATTGGAGGGAGAAGGCCTTCTGTGTGTTGTTGTCTCCAGACCGAGCCAGGATACTGGACGCTACCCAGCCTGTGTGCCCACAGGACTGGCCAAGCAGAGACTTGCTTAAAGGACACTTTACTTTGTTTGCCTTAACTAAAGGCCGTTTATATTCCTTTTTGTTTTTTTTGGTTTATGAAGTTTGTGGCTCAGACTGATGCCTCCGAGGTCAGTTTGGGAGCTGTGTTGTCCCAGGAAATAGATGCGGACGAACATCCAGTCTTATTCCTGAGTAGGAAACTCTCCTCCTGTGAAAAGAACTATGCCATCGTAGAAAAGGAGTGCTTGGCCATCAAATGGGCAATTGAGATACTAAGATACCACCTGTTAGGCCAAAAGTTCAGGCTAGTATCAGATCATGAACCCCTGAGATGGATGTGGGGAAAGGAAGGGGAAGAATGCTAGGTGGTTTCTAGCGCTCCAGGGCTTTAATTTTCATGTGGAGCACAGGTCACGGAAACTACATAGTAATGCAGATGCCCTGTCCAGACTTCCCTGCTTAGTGAGTGAAGATGCCAAATCCCCCGGCTTTGGGCACGGGGGAAGATATGTGACAAAGTCACTGGTAAGGTGATCGAAGATATGTTTCACGAGGCTATTAGCTTTCGTGAATTGAAACCATGGAGTGTGCTCCAGCATGTTATTTGCTGAGAGGGTTACACCACCATTAAAATGGAGTGGTTTTTGTGAATGGTCATTGTTAAGGGCGGGAGGCCATTCACCATATCTCCACCTCAGGGTGTGGTCTGGGGTTTAAATACTCGGCCTGCTGAGGCATTCAGTATTCAGTGTCTGGAGAGGCATACTCCAGAGAGGAGCTTGTGTGTTCTGTGTAATCTGAACCCTTTGTTTGCTGGACTCTGAGTGGGTGGATCCACGTTACCACAAGGACTGTGTTTTGTGTTAGCATTTTGCTTTGGTTTTCCTGTTTTTGCCCAGAGGGCTATGTTTTCTTTTATGGACTTAAATGTTGGTTTATGCCGCATTTTAATAAACCAACATGAAATTTAAAGAGACAGTGTACCGGTGTCTACCTCCGTGTGCAGCTGAGTGAGCGATCTACCACAGTATGTACACACTGACTATACACGGTATATACACAATGACTATACATGGTATATACACACCGACTATACATGGTATATACACACGACTATACATGGTATATACACACCGACTATACATGGTATATACACACCGACTATACATGGTATATACACACCAACTATACATAATATACACACACCGACTATAAATAGTATATACACACAGACGATACATAGTATATATACACTGACTATACATGGTATATACACACCGACTATACATGGTATATGCACACTGACTATACATGGTATATGCAAACTGACTATACATGGTATATGTACACTGACTATACATGGTATATGCACACTGACTATACATGGTATATACACACCAACTATACATGGTATATGCACACTGACTATACATGGTATATGCACACTGACTATACATGGTATATGCACACTGACTATACATGGTATATGCACACTGACTATACATGGTATATGCACACTGACTATACATGGTATATGTACACTGACTATACATGGTATACGCACACCGACTATACATGGTATATGCACACTGACTATACATGGTATATGCACACTGACTATACATGGTATATGCACACTGACTATACATGGTATATGCACACTGACTATACATGGTATATACACACCGACTATACATGGTATATGTACACTGACTATACATGGTATATGCACACTGACTATACATGGTATATACACACCAACTATACATGGTATATGCAAACTGACTATACATGGTATATGTACACTGACTATACATGGTATATGCACACTGACTATACATGGTATATACACACCAACTATACATGGTATATGCACACTGACTATACATGGTATATGCACACTGACTATACATGGTATATGCACACTGACTATACATGGTATATGCACACTGACTATACATGGTATATGCACACTGACTATACATGGTATATGTACACTGACTATACATGGTATATGCACACTGACTATACATGGTATATGCACACTGACTATACATGGTATATGCACACCGACTATACATGGTATATACACACACCGACTATACATAGTATATACACACTGACTATACATGGTATATGCACACGACTATACATAGTATATACACACTGACTATACATGGTATATATACACCGACTATAAATGGTATACGCACACCGACTATACATGGTATACGCACACTAACTATACATGGTATATACACACCGACTATAAATAGTATATACACACAGACGATACATAGTATATATACACTGACTATACATGGTATATACACACCGACTATACATTATATATACTCACCGACTATACATAGTATATACACACTGACTATACATAGTATATACACACCGACTATACATGGTATATACACACACCGACTATACATAGTATATACACACTGACTATACATGGTATATGCACACTGACTATACATAGTATATACACACTGACTATACATGGTATATGTACACCAACTATACATAGTATATACACACTGACTATACATGGTATACGCACACCGACTATACATGGTATACGCACACTAACTATACATGGTACACGCACACCGACTATACATGGTATACGCACACTAACTATACATGGTACACGCACACCAACTATACATGGTATATGTACACTGACTATACATGGTATACGCACACCGACTATACATGGTATACGCACACTAACTATACATGGTACACGCACACCAACTATACATGGTATATGTACACTGACTATACATGGTATATGTACACTGACTATACATGGTATATGCACACTGACTATACATGGTATATGCACACTGACTATACATGGTATATGCACACTGACTATACATGGTATATGCACACTGACTATACATGGTATATGCACACTGACTATACATGGTATATACACACCAACTATACATGGTATATGCACACTGACTATACATGGTATATGCACACTGACTATACATGGTATACGCACACTGACTATACATGGTATATGCACACTGACTATACATGGTATATGCACACTGACTATACATGGTATATGCACACTGACTATACATGGTACACGCACACCGACTATACATGGTATATGTACACTGACTATACATGGTATATGCACACTGACTATACATGGTATATGCACACTGACTATACATGGTATATACACACCAACTATACATGGTATATGCACACTGACTATACATGGTATATGCACACTGACTATACATGGTATATGCACACTGACTATACATGGTATATGCACACTGACTATACATGGTATATACACACCAACTATACATGGTATATGCACACTGACTATACATGGTATATGCAAACTGACTATACATGGTATATGTACACTGACTATACATGGTATATGCACACTGACTATACATGGTATATACACACCAACTATACATGGTATATGCACACTGACTATACATGGTATATGCACACTGACTATACATGGTATATGCACACTGACTATACATGGTATATGCACACTGACTATACATGGTATATGCACACTGACTATACATGGTATATGTACACTGACTATACATGGTATACGCACACCGACTATACATGGTATATGCACACTGACTATACATGGTATATGCACACTGACTATACATGGTATATGCACACTGACTATACATGGTATATGCACACTGACTATACATGGTATATACACACCGACTATACATGGTATATGTACACTGACTATACATGGTATATGCACACTGACTATACATGGTATATACACACCAACTATACATGGTATATGCAAACTGACTATACATGGTATATGTACACTGACTATACATGGTATATGCACACTGACTATACATGGTATATACACACCAACTATACATGGTATATGCACACTGACTATACATGGTATATGCACACTGACTATACATGGTATATGCACACTGACTATACATGGTATATGCACACTGACTATACATGGTATATGCACACTGACTATACATGGTATATGTACACTGACTATACATGGTATACGCACACCGACTATACATGGTATATGCACACTGACTATACATGGTATATGCACACTGACTATACATGGTATATGCACACTGACTATACATGGTATATGCACACTGACTATACATGGTATATGCACACTGACTATACATGGTATATGTACACTGACTATACATGGTATACGCACACCAACTATACATGGTATATGCACACTGACTATACATGGTATATGCACACTGACTATGCATATTGTTTATATTCACTGGGAATATATGTGTCTTATCCTCCAGTCACATACAGAGCTGCAGTCAGAATGCTGCTGCTCTCTTCTTAGTGCTAAGGCTACATCACCTTTTTCGCCTCTGCTGCCCCCTGCAGGTTTCAGTGTCTGCACAAAGCCATATGAATCTGGAGTATAAAGCTGTTCATGCAAGGGTCCACCGATAATATTTTGTGCGGAGAAGGGAGGAGTGAGCAGCTAACGTCTGGGTATGGCCTGCTGGAGTCTTGTCATAGCGGAAATCCGAGTGCAGCTTTGGTTGTGACTGGAATGTGACACTTGATGAAGAAGCTGAATTACGGATGTACAGCAGCTCTACATGTGATGTAACAACAAAATAGTGACTGCAGCTCTGGAGGTGACTGGAGGATAAGACCTAATGTAACAGCAGAATAGTGACTGCAGCTTTGGAAGTGACTGGAGGATAAGACCTAATGTAACAGCAGAATAGTGACTGCAGCTTTGGAAGTGACTGGAGGATAATACATGATGTAACAGCAGAATAGTGACTGCAGCTCTGGAGATGACTGGAGGATAAGACATGATGTAACAGCAGAATAGTGACTGCAGCTCTGGAGATGACTGGAGGATAAGACATGATGTAACAGCAGAATAGTGACTGCAGCTCTGGAGATGACTGGAGGATAAGACATGATGTAACAGCAGAATATTGACTGCAGCTCTGGAGATGACTGGAGGATAAGACATGATGTAACAACAAAATAGTGACTGCAGCTCTGGAGGTGACTGGAGGATAAGACCTAATGTAACAGCAGAATAGTGACTGCAGCTTTGGAAGTGACTGGAGGATAATACATGATGTAACAGCAGAATAGTGACTGCAGTTCTGGAGGTGACTGGAGGATAAGACATGATGTAACAGCAGAATAGTGACCGCAGCTCTGGAGGTGACTGGAGGATAAGACATGATGTAACAGCAGAATAATGACTGCAGCTCTGGAGGTGACTGGAGGATAAGACATGATGTAGCAGCAGAATACTGACTGCAGCTCTGGAGGTGACTGGAGGATAAGACATGATGTAGCAGCAGAATAGTGACTGCAGCTCTGGAGGTGACTGGAGGATAAGACCTGATGTAACAGCAGAATAGTGACTGCAGCTCTGGAGGTGACTGGAGGATAAGACATGATGTAACAGCATAATAGTGACTGCAGCTCTGGAGGTGAGTGGAGGATAAGACACGATGTAACAGCAGAATAGTGACTGCAGCTCTGAAGGTGAGTGGAGGATAAGACACTATGTAACAGCAGAATAGTGATTGCAGCTCTGGAGGTGACTGGAGGATAAGACATGATGCAGGTGAAGGGGCAGTAATGGGGATGATACTGGTAATGGAGGGTCCCGCTCCTCCTCTTCCCTGATGCACAGTCTGTATGGAGCCTTGTCATGTGTGCAGCACCTGGCCCTGCAGCAGAGATCTGGTGTCAGGTTCAGAGACTTCCTGCTCTTCCCTGTGTCAGCAGTGTCGGCACCTCTCTCCATCTTGACCCTTTTACTGCCGCCGTTCAGTCCCGCGTGCGATCAGGTTTCCAACCGTGAAAAAAAGACAAGAAACTTTCCGAATCTCTGGTTTTTATTTTTAGGAAAATGTTCAGGATATAAACTGGCGGCCGCTCGTAAATGGAAATCCTCGCTGCCAAAACACGTATCGATTGCAAAGCACGTCCAGGATTTATAGGGCACGAAAGAAGAAAAAGAGCGCAGGACTGACGGCAGCACCGATGACCCTGGGGACGGGCACCGGAGCCGCACACCGACACCGCCGGGCGCTGCGGTCATACACAGATGTCACATGTAATTCAGTGTCCTCAGTGCAATCGCTGTAGGAATCACACTAGGAATCACAGGAGGAGGCATACACTTCTATGGAAGACAGCATCACAGGAGGAATCACAGAAGAAATGACAGAAGGAATCACAGGAGTAATCACCACAGGAATCACAGGAGGAAGCATCCTCTTCTATGTGAGATGCAATCACCGGAGGAATCACAGGAGGAATCACAGGAGGAGGCGTCCACTTCTATGGGAGATGGAATCACAGAAGGAATCACAGTAGTAATCATAGGAGGAGGTATCCACTTCTATGGGAGACAAAATCACAGGAGGAGGCATTCTCTTCTATGAGAAATGGAATCACAGGAGTAATCACAGGAGGAGGCTTCCACTTCTATGGGAGACGGAATCACAGGAGTAATCACAGGAGGAGGCGTTCTCTTCTGTGGGAGATGGAGTCATAGGAGGAATCACCGGAGGAATCACGGGAGAAGGCATCCACTTCTATGAGAGACGCATTCACAGGAGGAATCACAAAAGGAATCACAAGAGGAGACATTCACTTCTATGGGAGGCGAAATCACAAAAGGAATCACAAGAGTAATCACCAGAAGAATCACTGGAGGATTCAAATGAGGAATCACTGGAGTAATCACATCAGTAATCACTGGAGGAATAACGGGAGGAATAGCAGGAGGAGGCGTTCACTTCTATGGGAGATGGAATCACAGGAGTAATCACAAGGGGGGGCATTCTCTTCTATGGGTGATGGAATCACAGGTTGAATCACAGAAGTAATCACCAGAGGAATCCCAGGAGAAGGCATTAACTTCTATGGGAGAAGCAATCCCAGAAGGAATCACAAAAGGAATCACAAGAGGAGGCATTAATTTCTATGGGAGACAGAATCACAGTAGGAATCACAGGAGTAATCACCGGAAGAATCACAGGAGGAATCACAGGAAGAGTCGACCACTTTTATGGTAGACAAAATCACAGGAGGAATCACAGAAGGAATCACAGGAGTAAATACTGGAGGAATCACCGTAGGAATCACTGGAGGAATCAAAGGAGTAATCACAGGAGTAATCACTGGAGGAATAATGGGAGGAATCACAAGAGGAATCACGGGAGGAATCACGGGAGGAGGTGTTCACTTCTATGGGACATGGAATCACAGGAGGAAGGCGTTGAATTCTATGGGAGACAAAATCACAAGAGGAGGCATTCTCTTCTATGGGAGATGGAATCACAGGAGCAATCACCAGAGGAATCACAGGAGAAGGCATCCCCTTCTATGGGAGACGCAATCACAGGAGAAATTACAAAATAATTCACAAGAGGAGGCATTCACTTCTGTGGGAGATGGAATCGCATGAGGAATCACAGGAGGAGGTGTTCACTTCTATGGGACATGGAATCAGAGGAGGAAGGCGTTGACTTCTATGGGAGATGGAATCACAGGAGACGTTCACTTCTATGAGAGAGGCAATCACAGGAGGATAAAGTTAATTTCTATGAGGGATGCAATCACAGGAGGAGGTGTTCACATCTATGGGAGACGCAATCACAGCAGGAGGCGCTCACATTTATGCGAGATGCAATCACAGGAAGATGATGTTCACTTCTATGGGAGACGCAATCACAGTAGTAGGCGTTCACATCTATGGGACATGGAATCACAGGAGAAAGAAGTTGACTTCTATGTGCGACGTAATCACAGACGGAGATGTTCACATCTATGAGAGATGCAATCACAGGAGGAGGCGTCCACATTTATGGGAGATGCAATCACAGGAGGATGATGTTCACTTCTATGGGAGACCCAATCACAGGAGGAGGTGTTCACATCTATGGGAGACGCAATCACAGGAGGATGATGTTCACTTCTATGGGAGACCCAATCACAGGAGGAGGTGTTCACATCTATGGGAGACGCAATCACAGGAGGAGACGTTCACATCTATGGGACATGGAATCACAGGAGAAAGGCGTTGACTTCTATGGGAGACGGAATCACAAGCGGAGACGGTCACTTCTATGGAAGACGCAATCACAGGAGGAGGCATTCACATCTATAGGAGAATAATGATAGGAGGAATCCCTGAAGGAAGGCATTGGCTTCTATGGGAGACACAATCACAGGAGGAGATGTTCACTACTGTGGGAGATGCAATCACAGGGGGATGACGTTCACTTCTAAGGGGGACACAATTACAGGAGAAGGCGTTCACTTACTTCTATGGGAGATGCAATCACAGGAGGAGGTGTTCACATCTATGGGAGACGCAATCACAGGAGGAGGCATTCACTTCTATGGGAGACGCAATCACAGGAGGAGGCATTCACATCTATGGGAGACACAATCACAGGAGGAGGCGTTCACTTCTATGGGACATGGAATCACAGGAGGAAGGCGTTGACTTCTATGGGAGAGGGAATCACAGGCCGGGACGATCACTTCTATGGAAGACGCAATCAGAGGAGGAGGCATTCACATCTATGGGAGACGCAATTATAGGAGGAATCACGGGAGGAAGGCGTTGACTTCTATGGAAGACGCAATCACAGGAGGAGATGTTCATTACAGTGGGAGACGCAATCACAGGGGGAGGACGTTCACTGCTAAGGGAGACGCAATCACAGGAGGAGACATGCACTTGTATGGGAGACGCAATCACAGGAGGAGGCGTTCACATCTATGGGAGATGCAATCACAGGAGGAGGTGTTCACTTCTATGGGAGACGCAATCACAGGAGGAGGCATTCACATCTATGGGAGAATAATCATAGAAGGAATCCCTGGAGGAAGGCATTGACTTCTATGGGAGACGCAATCACAGGAGGAGATGTTCACTTCTGTGGGAGACGCAATCACAGGAGGAGGCATGCACTTGTATGGGAGATGCAATCATAGGAGGGGGTGTTCACAACTATGGGAGACGCAATCACAGGAGGAGGCGTTCACATCTATGGGAGACGCAATCACAGGAAGAGGCGTTCACTTCTATGAGAGACGCAATCACAGTAGGAGGCATTCACATCTATGGGAGACGTAATCACAGGAGGAGGCGTTCACATCTATGGGAGACGCAATCACAGGAGGAGGCGTTCACTTTTATGGGAGACGCAATCACAGGAGGAGGCGTTCACATCTATGGGAGACACAATCACAGGAGGAGGCGTTCACTTCTATGGGACATGAAATCACAGGAGGAAGGCGTTGACTTCTATGGAAGATGCAATCACAGGAGGAGACATTCACATCTATGGGAAATAATCATAGGAGGAATCCCGGGAGGAAGGCATTGACTTCTATGGGAGACGCAATCACAGGAGGAGATGTTCACTTCTAAGGGAGGCGCAATCACAGGAGGAGGCATGCACTTGTATGGGAGATGCAATCACAGGAGGGGGCGTTCACAACTATGGGATACGCAATCACAGGAGGAGGTGTTCACATCTATGGGAGACGCAATCACAGTAGGAGGCATTCACATCTATGGAAGACGCAATCACAGGAGGAGGCGTTCACATCTATGGTAGACGCAATCATAGGAGGAGGCGATCACATCTATGGGAGACGCAATCACAGGAGGAAGTGTTCACTTTTATGGGAGACGCAATCACAGGAGGAGGCGTTCACATCTATGGGAGACACAATCACAGGAAGAGTCGTTTACACCTATAGGAGACGCAATCATAGGAGAAGTCGTTCACATCTATGGGGGACGCAATCACAGCAATAGGCGTTCACATCTATTGGAGACCCAATCACAGGAGAAGGCATTCACACCTATGGGAGATGCAATCACAGGATGAGGCGTTCACTTCTATGGGAGATGCAATCAAAGGAGGAGGCGTTCACATCTATGGGAGACGTAATCACAGGAGGATGATGTTAACTTTTATGGGAGACCTAATCACTGGAGGAAGCATTCACTTCTATGGGAGACGCAGTCCAATCACAGGAGGAGGCGTTCACTTCTATGGGAGACAAAATCACAGGAGGAGGTGTTCTCTTCTATGGGAGACGGAATCACAGGAGGAGGCTGTGATGAATCAGCCTCTTATCTTAATCAGCCAAAAGTCTAGATTTGTTAAGCCAAGAGAAATACACTATTGCGTTTGTGTTGACTTGTGAATGTTCTGTTTCTTTGGAGGGTGAAGAAGGACAGACCAGTATTTGTATAACCCTGAATGTTGTCTTCTTTTGGTTCTGAAACAATGATGTTTTTTTACTATGCTAATTGCATATTGTACTAAGACCAGCTAGATATTTATTTACAAGAGACCTCTGTTATACCAGTTATGTAAATTGATTAAAGGCTCAAACAATGAGACCTGAGCCCTGTGGAATAATACCCTTCCTAACCTTTGCCCTGTGGATGTGTACTTGAAAGAACAAATGTGAACTATTTAAGAAACATATGCTTCTGTAGGAGGCAAATTTGAAACAGAGAATTGAAAGAGACTTTACAAGGAGAATCAGATCAGACTCTCTTCAGACCATCAGCTTGGTAGCATGGCTTTATCCAAAGAGACACAGATTTAGATTCTACATGATTTCACTCTAAGGGTATATTGTCCTGACTGGAATGATACGGATCTGCTCCATTGACCATCAGAGAACCCATGGATACATTTGGGGAGACCAGGTTGGGACGATGAAGTCACCTGGCCCCATGAATATGTTCTTTGGGGTTGCCAGGTGGGATCCTCCGGTCACCTGGAAGGTATTAGAGACATTCGGAGAAGCCAGATTGGGACCAGCCGGTCATCTGGCCCCATGGAAACTCATGGAGAGGCCAGGGTGGGACCCTTGTGTCTCCTGGCGTTGTACCTTGATGGACTGTCAGCTTCCTAAGCTTGCCGCTACCTTCTCTCTGTGGGGGCTGCCAAAAGCAGGGGGCCAATGGTTGAGGTAGTTGGCCTTGGAAGTCCCAAAGTCGCAGCTGTTCTATCCCAGGCGGGAGGAGAAAAAAGGGTGAGACTGAGTAATGTTCTACCATCTTGGACATTTGCTGGGACTGTTCTGTGTGTTTATTGTCCGCTTTGTGGTTCAGTAAAGTATTGCCACGCTGTATTACCCTCACCCTGCGTTGTCTGAGTAGTGTTACGCCCAGGAGCATGATGTTCACTTCTATAGGGGATGTAATCAGAGGAAGAGGTGTTCACATCTGTGGGAGACACAATAACAGGAGGAGGCATTCACATCTATGGGAGACGCAATCACAGGAGGATGACATTCACTTCTATGAGAGACAATACCACAGGAGGAGACGTTCACTTCTATGGGATACGCAATCACAGGAGGAGACGTTCGAATCTATGGGAGACGGAGTCACAGGAGGAGGAGTTTACTTCTATGGTAGACGCAATCACAGGAGAAGGCGTTTATTTCTATGGGAAACACAGTTACAGGAGGAGACACTCACGTCTATAGGAGACGGCACAACATGGGCTTCGCTAGTTCCGTTCTTTACTATGTGACCTGCGCAGCTGCACTGGCTTATATTTTGGCCTTTGTATGATGCCCCCAAGCCATCCTCCCCACAATATATTGGCCCCTATGTATGATACCTCCAAACCACCCACCCCATAATATCTTGGACCCTCAGTATGATACCCCCCACACAATATCTTGGCCTCTACGTATGATGCCCCCAAACCCCCCACCCCACAATATCTTGGCCCCTCCGTATGATACCCCCAAACCACCCACCCCACAATATCTTGGCCCCTCCATATGATGTCCTCAAACACCTCACACACAATATCCTGGACCCTCAGTATGATACCATCAACCCCCACACATGCAATATCTTGGCCCCTCCGTATGATACCCCCAAACTCCCCCTCACACACAATATCTTGGTCCCTCAGTATGATACCCCCAAACCCCCACCCCACAATATCTTGGTCCCTCCGTATGATACCCTCAAACGCACCCTCACACACAATATTTTGGCCCCTCAGTAAGATACCCCCAAACCCCTACCCAACAATATCTTGGCCCCTCTGTATGATACGCCCAAACTCCCACCCACACACAATATCTTGGCCCCTCAGTATGATGCCCCCAAACTCTCCACCCCACTGTATCTTGGCCCCTTTGTATGATGCCCTCAAACCACCCACCCCACAATATCTTGGCCCCTCCGCATGGTATCCCCAACCACCCACACACAATATCTTGGCCCCTCTTTATGATGCCCCCAAACCCCCCACCCCACAATATCTTGGCCCCTCCATATGATGCCCCCAAACACCTCACACACAATATCCTGGACCCTCAGTATGATACCCCCAACCCCCCCACACACAATATCTTGGCCCCTCCATAGGATGCCCCCAAACTCCCCCACACAATATCTTGGCCCCTCCGTATGATGCCCCCAAACCCCCCAATATCTTGGACCCTCAGTATGATACCCCCAACCCCCCCACACAATATTTTGTCCTTTCCGTATGATGCCCCCAAACCCCCCCACACACAATATCTTGGACCCTCAGTATGATACCCCCAAACCCCCTAATATCTTGGCCCCTCTGTATGTTACCAACTAAAACCTACTCAACAATATCTTGGCCCTTCCGTATGATACCTCCAAACACCCAACTCCACAATATCTTGACCACTTCGTATGATACCCCCAAACCCCCCACCCCACAATATCTTGGCCCCTCCGTATGATACCCCAAACTCCCCGTCACACACAATATCTTGGCCCCTCAGTATGATACCCCCAAACCCCTACCCCACAATATCTTGGCCCCTCCGTATGATAACCCCAAACCCCCCACCCCACAATATCTTGGACCATCAGTATGATACCCCCAACCCTCCCACACACAATATCTTGGCTCCTCCGTATGATGACCCCAAACCACACCTCA
The DNA here is from genome assembly GCF_046119375.1 of Phyllobates terribilis. Lineage (NCBI taxonomy): Eukaryota > Metazoa > Chordata > Amphibia > Anura > Dendrobatidae > Phyllobates > Phyllobates terribilis. The sequence continues at coordinate 605,805,405 of NW_027362761.1, read as the reverse complement.
CAATATCTTGGCCCCTCCGTATGATACCCCCAAACCCCCAATATCTTGGACCCTCAGCATGATACGCCCAACCCCCCCACACACAATATCTTGGCCCCTCCGTATGATACCCCCAAACTACCCCACTCACAATATCTTGGCCCCTCAGTATGATACCCCCAAACCCCCACCCCACAATATCTTGGCCCCTCCGTACGATACCCCCAAACTCCCCCTCACACACAATATCTTGGCCCCTCAGTATGATACCCCCAAACCCCTACCCCACAATATCTTGGCCCCTCCGTATGATTACCCCAAACCCCCCACCCCACAATATCTTAGACCATCAGTATGATATCCCCAACCCTCCCACACACAATATCTTGGCCCCTCCATATGATGCCCCTAAACCACCCCACACACAATATCTTGGCCCCTCCGTATTATACCCCCAACCCCCCCACCTCACAATATGTTGGCGCCTCCGTATGATGCCCCCAAACCGCCCACACACAATATGTTGGACCTTCAGTAAGATACCCCCAGACTCCCACACACACAATATTTTGGCCCCTCTGTATGATACCCCCAAACCCCCCAATATCTTGGACCCTCAGTATGATACGCCCAACCCCCCCACACACAATATCTTGGCCCCTCCGTATGATACCCCCAAACTACCCCACTCACAATATCTTGGCCCCTCAGTATGATACCCCCAAACCCCCAACCCACAATATCTTGGCCCCTCCGTACGATACCCCCAAACTCCCCCTCACACACAATATCTTGGCCCCTCAGTATGATACCCCCAAACCCCTACCCCACAATATCTTGGCCCCTCCGTATGATTACCCCAAACCCCCCACCCCACAATATCTTAGACCATCAGTATGATACCCCCAACCCTCCCACACACAATATCTTGGCCCCTCCATATGATGCCCCCAAACCACCCCACACACAATATCTTGGCCCCTCTGTACTATACCCCCAACCCCCCCACCTCACAATATCTTGGCCCCTCCGTATGATGCCCCCAAACCCCCCCACACACAATATGTTGGACCTTCAGTAAGATACTCCCACACACACAATATTTTGGCCCCTCAGTATGATACCCCCAAACCCCCTACCCCACAATATCTTGGCCCCTCTGTATGATGCCTCCAAACCCCTCACACACAATATCTTGGACCAGTATGATACCACCAACCCCCACACACCCAATATCTTAGTCCCTCCGTATGATATCCCCAATCTCCCCCTCACACACAATATCGTGGCCTCTCAGTATGATACCCCCAAGCCCCCCACCCCACAATATCTTGGCCCCTCAGTATGATGCCTCCAAACCCCCCACCTCACAATATCTTGGCCCGTCTATATGATACCCCCAAATCCCCCACCCCACAATATCTTGGCCTCTCCATATGATGCTCCCAAACCCCCAACCCACAATATCTTGACCCCTCCGTATGATGCTCACAAACCTCCCACCCCACAATATCTTGGTCTGTCTATATGATGCCCCCAAATCCCCCACCCCACAATATTTTGGCCTCTTGATATGATGCCCCCAAACCCGCCACCCCACAATATCTTGGCCCCTCCGTATGATACCCACAAACCTCCCACCCCACAATATCTTGGCCGGTCCATATGATGCCCCCAAATCCCCCACCCCACAATATCTTGGCCGGTCCATATGATGCCCCCAAATCCCCCACCCCACAATATCTTGGCCCCTCCGTATGATGTCCCCAAACCACTCCACCTCACAATATCTTGGCCGGTCCATATGATGCCCCCAAATCCCCCACCCCACAATATCTTGGCCCCTTTATATGATACCCCCAAATCCCCCACCCCACAATATCTTGGCCCCTCCGTATGACGCCCACAAACCTCCCACCCCACAATATCTTGGCCCCTTCATATGATGCCCACAAACCTCCCACCTCACAATATCTTGGCCCCTTCATATGATGCCCACAAACCTCCCACCCCACAATATCTTGGCCCCTCAGTATGATGCCCCCACAGCCAAACACTCATTTCCACTGAAATTATTATGATGACAGGAGGAGGGGGGCACCGGACAAAGAGGAAAGGGGTGGAAATCACTCACTGGTTTACATGACCCTAAATATTCTAACCCCTTGCTGCTGCAGAACCTCTTTTTGCAGAAAACCATTTATGTGGAAAAGTTAATTCCTAAACTGCGGCTCTGCAGTTCTCTCAGGACTACAAGTCCCAGCAGCAGGTTGGGGACCAGCCGATCCTGGCTGATGGTCTCTGCTCTGGTCCAACAGGTTGTTCTGGCAGTGAAATAGTGTCAGCTCGCTCCTCCCTGCAGTGGCCGCAGCCTCCGCCAGGGGGCGCCGCCGCTCTCCAGCTCCGGTACATAGCTCTGCTCCCAGTCGCTCCTCTGTCAGTGGCTTCCTCAGTCACATGGCTCGTGTGTGTGAGTTTAAAAGAGCCTAAATCGTGTATAGCTGGTGCAGAGGAGGCTGCCAGGAGCCCACTGGGAAGTGCTGGATATATGGTGGCAGAGCAGGGGGTCCAGGAGGAGCGGCAGCCCCGACACCCACTGTAAGTACAGCCCAGCCGGCTCTGCTGCTCCCATCCCTCAGCTCAGGTCTATGGCAAGGACACGATGATGCTGACAGCCTGGGGATGTGGGGACTGCTGCTGCTGCTGCTGCTGTGCATGCTCCTGGGGCAGCCATCCCTGCTGCTGCTGCTGCTGCTGTGCATGCTCCTGGGGCAGCCATCCCTGCTGCTGCTGCTGTGCATGCTCCTGGGGCAGCCATCCCTGCTGCTGCTGCTGTGCATGCTCCTGGGGCAGTCATCCCTGCTGCTGCTGCTGTGCATGCTCCTGGGGCAGCCATCCCTGCTGCTGCTGTGCATGCTCCTGGGGCAGTCATCCCTGCTGCTGCTGTGCATGCTCCTGGGGCAGCCATCCCTGCTGCTGCTGCTGTGCATGCTCCTGGGGCAGCCATCCCTGCTGCTGCTGCTGCTGTGCATGCTCCTGGGGCAGCCATCCCTGCTGCTGCTGCTGTTCATGCTCCTGGGGCAGCCATCCCTGCTGCTGCTGCTGTTCATGCTCCTGGGGCAGTCATCCCTGTTGCTGCTGCTGTGCATGCTCCTTGGGCAGCCATCCCTGCTGCTGCTGCTGTGCATGCTCCTGGGGCAGCCATCACTGCTGCTGTGCATGCTCCTGGGGCAGCCATCCCTGCTGCTGCTGCTGTGCATGCTCCTGGGGCAGTCCTCCCTGCTGCTGCTGTGCATGCTCCTGGGGCAGCCATCGTTGCTGCTGCTGTGCATGCTCCTGGGGCAGCCATCCCTGCTGCTGCTGTGCATGCTCCTGGGGCAGCCATCCCTGCTGCTCTGTTGTGCATGCTCCTGGGGCAGCCATCCCTGCTGCTGCTGTGCATGCTCCTGGGGCAGCCATCCCTGCTGCTGCTGTGCATGCTCCTGGGGCAGCCATCCCTGCTGCTCTGCTGTGCATGCTCCTGGGGCAGCCATCCCTGCTGCTGCTGTGCATGCTCCTGGGGCAGCCATCCCTGCTGCTGCTGTGCATGCTCCGGGACACTGGTACAGATTTAGGAAGAGCTGAGCAATTAAACTTGAAAGGGAGTGGCAGCAGAATAAGAGGCTTTCATGTCATTGTCCAGACTCATCAGCAGCTGCAGAGCTGAGGACCCTTCCTGGACTCTTCCTGGCACTGCTGGGGTGGGGGGGGGCCTCTGTGCTGGGGGACCTCTACATCTGCTCTGGACCCCTGTGCTCTGGGTCCCCTCCTCTGTGATGGGGGACCCCCTGTGCTCTGGGACCTCTGTTCTTGGGGAACTCTGCTCTGTGTTCTGGGACCTCTGTTCTTGGGGACCTCTGCTCTGTGCTTTGCTGGCAGTCACTTTGTGACATTGTTTTTCTACTTGGATACATAATCTTGCTCCTTGCTACATTGTATCTGTTCTCCTCTGCTCTGTGCCTGTATGGGATGTTTCTTCCTGCACCCCGGTGCCGGCTGCACTTCCTCTGTGCTGCTGTGCTGCCTGCTCAGTGTTACCAGGCGGGGAGCTGGCAGCCTCCTAATTGTCAGATTTTCCTTTTTAATAGGGTCTGCTGCTATTCCCTCCCATATAAAGCGCACTTCAAAGCCGCCTGTGTGTGTGCTTTCTCCCCGGGTCACAGGAAAATATTTCTCGGTGTTATGCGCCGGCTGTTTATTTACATCAGCACCGACCTCATTTTACCTGCTGTCAGTGAAGGGTTAAATACTCGGCCATTAATATACATGGGTGTACGTTGTGGCTCTTGGAGCTTTTTCGCCCCTTATTTCCCGGCAGGATTTCCCTGAGCTCGGGATGTTGGGAGGAGAAATAAAAATATTTCGGAAATTTCTATAAAAAAAAATATTTAAAGTGAAATGAGCAAAAAAAATTAAGTTTCCAGACTCCGAAAATCCTTAGATATCAGGAATTGTGTGTAACGTGTTATCTCTGTGCGACTCGTACTGTTCCCCCTCACCAACCCCCACACTTTTTGCCATCCTGGGGTCCCATCGAATGCGACTTGTGATTGGTCAGCCACAGATGGCAATTTTGGCCCCAATGCGAATGTTGTAGTAGCGTAGATTGTAAGGCATCTGTCCATCCACTTGATGATCCAAGGGAAGACAAAAAGCCTGCTCAGACCCATGGTCACCTTGTGGTTGTGACGTCATCGTAACTCTATGAACTTATAGCTCAGACCCACGGTCACCTTGTGGTTGTGACGTCATCGTAACTCTATGAACTTGTAGCTCAGACCCACGGTCACCTTGTGGTTGTGACGTCATCGTAACTCTATGAACTTATATTGTACTTTCCATCTTGACCAGGGGGGCAATATATACAGTATATATTATTGTAACCATAGTCCCTGATACAATCAATTACAGTCTGAAGCCTCATAGATCAGGTCCGATTGTTTATCGTCTCTTCGGAGCCGCTGTCAGCGTCGCCATAAATCTCCATAAAATGAGCTGAAGGCTCCGGACTGAGACGTTGGACCCGCTCTCGTTCTCCGTACTTCACTCATATAACGAGGAGTCGGCAGGATCGCACATGACAAACATGGAAAAGTTATCAATGTGTCAATCAGGGGATAGGGGGGGATCATTTCTGTAAATTTATCAGCCATACGGTGCAGTTTAACCTGTGTTGTGCCGGTTGCATGGTGTCATTATATTATCTGAAGCTCAATGAATGTATAGAAAAATGTCTTCAATTCCTTATTCCAAAATGTATAAAACATGTACTGAAAATCCATAACAAACCCATACCACCAACGCGTTTTTGGCATCAAATGCCCTGTGGGTATGGTCATTGTGTTATTAGCTGATGATGATGATGCTTGTTACTTTGTATCGTCTTGATTTCCTCTTTGATACAATTGTTCTTCTCGTGTTTGGACAGAGTAATAATCATTTGTTTCCCGTCTTGAACTCTTGTATCTGTTTTGTTTTTTTGGTGCTGGATTTCCTCAAGTTTATTAACACTGATTGTGGTGTCACTGGGAGAGCGGAGATGTGGACATTATAGATGTACGCTTGTCCAAGAGCAGCTCTATGGGGAAGTAAATGAATATTTACACAAACCATGCATCCTTTCCACATGACGTCTAATTGCTGCTGATGTGCAGTGCTCCGCCGTTAACCAATGCGGGTTATTTCAGAGGAATGACTGGTGGGGAAAGGACAAAAACTGATAATGGAGGGACTGGTGGGGAAGGGAAGGATAGTGGAGTCACTAAAGGGGAAAGGATAGATAAATGAGCCACTGGTGGGGAAGGGAAGGCTACTGGAGCCACTGGTGGTGAAGGGTAGGCTACTGGAGCCACTGGTGGGGAAGGGAAGGGACACTGGAGCCACTGGTGGGGAAGGGAAGGGATACTGGAGCCACTGGTGGGGAAGGGAAGGCTACTGGAGCCACTGGTGGTGAAGGGAAGGCTACTGGAGCCACTGGTGGGAAAGGGAAGGATACTGGAGCCACTGGTGGGGAAGAGAAAGGTACTGGAGTCACTGGTTGCAAAAGGAAAGAGATTTGATACACTGGGGATGAAGGGGAAGGTACTTGAGTCAGTGGTGGTAAAGGAGAAGAGACCAGAGATACTGGTGGTGAAGAGTAAGGTTCTGTAGACACTGGTGGTGAAGCGGAAGGGACTGGAGACACTCATGGTGAAGAGGAAGTTACTGTAGACACTGGTGGGGAAGGGGAAGTTACTGTAGACACTGGTGGGGAAGGGGAAGTTACTGTAGACACTGGTGGTTAAGCAGAAGAGACTGGAGACACTGGTGGTGAAGGGGACGGTATTGGAGACACTGGTGGTGAAGGGGAAGGTCCTGGAGACAGTGGTGGGGAAGGGAAAGATATACTGATACTGGAGCCATTGGTGGGGAAGGGAAGGATAGATATTGATACTGAAGCTACTGGTGGGGAAGGGAAGGCTACTGGAGCTACTGGTGGGGAAGGGAAGGCTACTGGAGCTACTGGTGGGGAAGGGAAGGCTACTGGAGCCACTGGTGGGGAAGGGAAGGCTACTGGAGCCACTGGTGGGGAAGGGAAGGCTACTGGAGCCACTGGTGGGGAAGGGAAGGCTACTGGAGCCACTGGTGGGGAAGGGAAGGCTACTGGAGTCACTGGTGGGGAAGAGAAAGGTACTGGAGTCACTGGTTGCAAAAGGAAAGAGATTTGATACACTGGGGATGAAGGGGAAGGTACTTGAGTCAGTGGTGGTAAAGGAGAAGAGACCAGAGATACTGGTGGTGAAGAGTAAGGTCCCTGGAGACACTGGTGGTGAAGGGGAAGAGACTGGAGACACTGGTGGTGAAGGGGAAGAGACTGGAGACACTGGTGGTGAAGGGGAAGAGACTGGAGACACTGGTGGGGAAGGAGAAGAGACTGGAGACACTGGTGGGGAAGGAGAAGAGACTGGAGACACTGGTGGGGAAGGGGAAGAGACTGGAGACACTGGTGGGGAAGGGGAAGAGACTGGAGACACTGGTGGGGAAGAGGAAGAGACTGGAGACACTGGTGGGGAAGAGGAAGGTACTGGAGACACTGGTGGGGAAGGGGAAGAGACTGGAGACACTGGTGGGGAAGAGGAAGAGACTGGAGACACTGGTGGGGAAGAGGAAGGTACTGGAGACACTGGTGGGGAAGGGGAAGGTACTGGAGACACTGGTGGGGAAGAGGAAGAGACTGGAGACACTGGTGGGTAAGGGGAAGGTACTGGAGACACTGGTGGGGAAGGGGAAGGTACTGGAGACACTGCTGGGGAAGGTACTGGAGACACTGGTGGGAAGGTACTGGAGACACTGGTGGTGAAGAGGAAGGTACTGGAGACACTGGTGGGGTAGGGGAAGGTACTGGAGACACTGGTGGTGAAGAGGAAGGTACTGGAGACACTGGTGGGGAAGGGGAAGAGACTGGAGACACTGGTGGTGAAGGGGAAGGTCCTGGAGACACTGGTGGGGAAGGTACTGGAGATACTCGTGGGAAGGTACTGGAGACACTGGTGTTGAAGAGGAAGGTGCTGGAGACACTGGTGGGGAAGGGGAAGGTACTGGAGACACTGGTGGTGAAGTGGAAGAGACTGGAGACACTGGTGGGGAAGGTTCTGGAGACACTCGTGGGAAGGTACTGTAGATACTGGTGTTGAAGAGGAAGGTGCTGGAGACACTGGTGGGGAAGGGGAAGGTACTGGAGACACGTGGTGAAGTGGAAGAGACTGGAGACACTGGTGGGGAAGGGAAGGATACTGGAGCCACTGGTGGTGAAGGGAAGGCTACTGGAGCCACTGGTGGGGAAGGGAAGGATACTGGAGCCACTGGTGGGGAAGAGAAAGGTACTGGAGTCACTGGTTGCAAAAGGAAAGAGATTTGATACACTGGGGATGAAGGGGAAGGTACTTGAGTCAGTGGTGGTAAAGGAGAAGAGACCAGAGATACTGGTGGTGAAGAGTAAGGTTCTGGAGACACTGGTGGTGAAGCGGAAGAGACTGGAGACACTCATGGTGAAGGGGAAGTTACTGTAGACACTGGTGGGGAAGGGGAAGTTACTGTAGACACTGGTGGTTAAGCAGAAGAGACTGGAGACACTGGTGGTGAAGGGGACGGTATTGGAGACACTGGTGGTGAAGGGGAAGGTCCTGGAGACAGTGGTGGGGAAGGGAAAGATATACTGATACTGGAGCCATTGGTGGGGAAGGGAAGGATAGATATTGATACTGAAGCTACTGGTGGGGAAGGGAAGGCTACTGGAGCTACTGGTGGGGAAGGGAAGGCTACTGGAGCCACTGGTGGGGAAGGGAAGGCTACTGGAGCCACTGGTGGGGAAGGGAAGGCTACTGGAGCCACTGGTGGGGAAGGGAAGGCTACTGGAGCCACTGGTGGGGAAGGGAAGGCTACTGGAGCCACTGGTGGGGAAGGGAAGGCTACTGGAGCCACTGGTGGGGAAGGGAAGGCTACTGGAGCCACTGGTGGGGAAGGGAAGGCTACTGGAGTCACTGGTGGGGAAGAGAAAGGTACTGGAGTCACTGGTTGCAAAAGGAAAGAGATTTGATACACTGGGGATGAAAGGGAAGGTACTTGAGTCAGTGGTGGTAAAGGAGAAGAGACCAGAGATACTGGTGGTGAAGAGTAAGGTCCCTGGAGACACTGGTGGTGAAGGGGAAGAGACTGGAGACACTGGTGGTGAAGGGGAAGAGACTGGAGACACTGGTGGTGAAGGGGAAGAGACTGGAGACACTGGTGGGGAAGGAGAAGAGACTGGAGACACTGGTGGGGAAGGAGAAGAGACTGGAGACACTGGTGGGGAAGGGGAAGAGACTGGAGACACTGGTGGGGAAGAGGAAGAGACTGGAGACACTGGTGGGGAAGAGGAAGGTACTGGAGACACTGGTGGGGAAGGGGAAGGTACTGGAGACACTGGTGGGGAAGAGACTGGAGACACTGGTGGGTAAGGGGAAGGTACTGGAGACACTGGTGGGGAAGGGGAAGGTACTGGAGACACTGCTGGGGAAGGTACTGGAGACACTGGTGGGAAGGTACTGGAGACACTGGTGGTGAAGAGGAAGGTACTGGAGACACTGGTGGGGAAGGGGAAGAGACTGGAGACACTGGTGGTGAAGGGGAAGGTCCTGGAGACACTGGTGGGGAAGGTACTGGAGATACTCGTGGGAAGGTACTGTAGACACTGGTGTTGAAGAGGAAGGTGCTGGAGACACTGGTGGGGAAGGGGAAGGTACTGGAGACACGTGGTGAAGTGGAAGAGACTGGAGACACTGGTGGGGAAGGTTCTGGAGACACTCGTGGGAAGGTACTGTAGACACTGGTGGTGAAGAGGAAGGTTCTGGAGACACTGGTGGTGAAGTGGAAGAGACTGGAGACACTGGTGGGGAAGGTCCTGGAGACATTGGTGGTGAAGTGGAAGAGACTGGAGACACTGGTGGGGGAGGTTCTGGAGACACTGGTGGGGAAGGTTCTGGAGACACTGGTGGGGAAGGGGAACTTTTTGAGAGAGATAAGACTTCACTTGTAGAATAGAATAAATCAGTTTTTTCTTCTTGCTCAATAAAACAAGGACATTTTACATTTATAAAATTTGTATCCAGGATCTATAAAAATTTTGATTTCTACATTTTCTGAGACAATTAGCGTATAAAATATGCATCTCCACATAGATACGATTAGACAGTACATTGCAGGCTTCTAGATCTCCTCACACTGTTGTGTTACATGTTTCTCATGTTTCTGTCATTTTCTTGGCTCTCGACCCCTCGTCATAAACAAGAAATGATAAGTGACAGAAGTTTCCTGGTAACCGCTTTCTCCGTGTCTTGGGGAGGGGGAGAATTGTGTTTGTCATGTGTCTGTTTTGGCGTTTAAGATACATGAACAGAATGAGAAAGTCAGATAAAACCTCCTCAGTAACAACAATGTAACTTGGCTGCACTGGATTAACTGTTTTACAGCCTGAGGAAAGCGACGCCCGAGGTCTGCTCCACCTGCGAAGCGTTACTTGCTGCCACAGAGATTTGGCCCTTAAATGGTTGATGTTAGTAATTAAGTAATTTACTGGGTAACTCGACTCACACAAGAGGTTATAATCCTTTAAGTCACATAGAAATAACATTTATCATAAGAGTTGTTTTAACGGTTAGTCAATCAATTTGTGCGTTACACAGACTTCATACAATATTCCTGATGGTCAATATTCAGTAGAGTTCTGGGTACAGACTGACATGAGTACCTACTATAATACTGCCCCTATGTACAAGAATATAACTACTATAATACTACTCCTATGTACAAGAATTTAACTACTATAATACTGCTCCTATGTACAAGAATATAACTACTATAATACTACCCCCTATGTACAAGAATATAACTACTATAATACTGCTCCTATGTACAAGAATATAACTACTATAATACTACCCCCTATGTACAAGAATATAACTACTATAATACTGCTCCTATGTACAAGAATATAACTACTATAATACTGCCCCTATATACAAGACTATAACTACTATAATACTACCCCCTATGTACAAGAATATAACTACTATAATACTACCCCCTATGTACAAGAATATAACTACTATAATACTGCTCCTATGTACAAGAATATAACTACTATAATACTACCCCCTATGTACAAGAATATAACTACTATAATACTGCTCCTATGTACAAGAATATAACTACTATAATACTGCCCCTATGTACAAGAATATAACTACTATAATACTACCCCCTATGTACAAGAATATAACTACTATAATACTGCTCCTATGTACAAGAATATAACTACTATAATACTACCCCCTATGTACAAGAATATAACTACTATAATACTGCTCCTATGTACAAGAATATAACTACTATAATACTACCCCCTATGTACAAGAATATAACTACTATAATACTGCTCCTATGTACAAGAATATAACTACTATAATACTGCCCCTATGTACAAGAATATAACTACTATAATACTACCCCCTATGTACAAGAATATAACTACTATAATACTGCTCCTATGTACAAGAATATAACTACTATAATACTGCCCCTATATACAAGACTATAACTACTATAATACTGCTCCCTATGTACAAGAATATAACTACTATAATACTGCCCATATGTACAAGAATATAACTACTATAATACTGCCCTCTATGTACAAGAATATAACTAGTATAATACTGCTCCCTATATACAAGAATATAACTACTATAATACTGCCCCTATGTACAAGAATATAACTACTATAATACTGCCCTCTATGTACAAGAATATAACTAGTATAATACTGCTCCCTATATACAAGAATATAACTACTATAATACTGCCTCTATGTACAAGAATATAACTACTATAATACTGCCCCTATGTACAAGAATATAACTACTATAATACTGCTCCCTATGTACACGAATATAACTACTATAATACTGCCCCTATGTACAAGAATATAATTACTATAATACTGCCCCCTATGTACAAGAATATAACTACTATAATACTGCCCCCTATGTACAAGAATATAACTACTATAATACTGCTCCTATGTACAAGAATATAACTACTATAATACTGCTCCCTATGTACAAGAATATAACTACTATAATACTGCTCCTATGTACAAGAATATAACTACTATAATACTGCCCCTATGTACAAGAATATAATTACTATAATACTGCCCCCTATGTACAAGAATATAACTACTATAATACTGCCCCCTATGTACAAGAATATAACTAATATAATACTGCTCCCATGTACAATAATATAACTACTATAATACTGCTCCTATGTACAAGAATATAACTACTATAATACTGCCCCCTATGTACAAGAATATAACTACTATAATACTGCCCCTATGTACAAGAATATAACTACTATAATACTGCCCCTATGTACAAGAATATAACTACTATAATACTGCTCCTATGTACAAGAATATAACTACTATAATACTGCTCCTATGTACAAGAATATAACTACTATAATACTGCCCCCTATGTACAAGAATATAACTACTATAATACTGCCCCTATGTACAAGAATATAACTACTATAATACTGCCCCTATGTACAAGAATATAACTACTATAATACTGCTCCTATGTACAAGAATATAACTACTATAATACTGCCCTCTATGTACAAGAATATAACTACTTTAATACTGCTCCTATGTACAAGAATATAACTACTATAATACTGCCCCTATGTACAAGAATATAACTACTATAATACTGCTCCTATGTACAAGAATATAACTACTATAATACTGCTCCTATGTACAAGAATATAACTACTATAATACTGCTCCTATGTACAAGAATATAACTACTTTAATACTGCTCCTATGTACAAGAATATAACTACTATAATACTGCCCCTATGTACAAGAATATAACTACTATAATACTGCTCCTATGTACAAGAATATAACTACTATAATACTGCCCCCTATGTACAAGAATATAACTACTATAATACTGCCCCTATATACAAGAATATAACTACTGTAATACTGCCCCTATGTACAAGAATATAACTACTATAATACTGCTCCTATGTAGAAGAATATAACTACTATAATACTGCTCCTATGTACAAGAATATAACTACTATAATACTGTCCCCATGTACAAGGATATAACTACTATAATACTGTTAAGTGACCTGCACATTGCTATACACTGTGAACATCTGATGGCGCTATACTATGTAATTTAACGTCGTCATTCTGCAGTGTAGCTGTCAGCCGTTGCTCCTTTTCAGGGTCTATACTGTGAATATGATGATTAGTGGTGGGGACCCCTGGAATACATCAGAGTGCTGATAGAATATCTCCTGTGTTTTGGTCTTGCACATTTTTTGCTATGTGAATATATATATATAATTTTTGAGCACTTGCTATATAGAGAATTAGCGTGAAGTCTTGTACTTAGAGATAAGCGGTTTCCGGACGCTGGTGCTGCTCATCTCCAGAGTCATGCCTCCTGAGTTGTGGAGATCGACCAGTCTGAACCCTTATTTCTGCCATAGCCGGTGTCGGGGGATAATCACGTCTGTCCCCTCCTGCAGGAGGATCGTGGTGTTATAAGTTATTGGGTGTCCAGTGCCTACTGAAGACCTCCGCAGACGCCCTGTGTGCAGTTGTGCCCCCCTCTGTGATGTCGTTATGTCCTAATATGACATGTGTCGGGGTCCTGCTTAGTGGACAATCCCTTTTAAGGCTTGTGATCTTCCGGACATTGGCTCCCCACCAGGCTTGGCATCACACGATGGATGTGACTTATATTCGGAGGTTGGGGGGGTTTCACTCTCTCAGCCCCTCTGTTCCCCTCTGCTTTTGTGAAGCCCCAGTGGTGGCCAGCAGTGGAGGAGAATTGGCTTTTGTGGTGTGTGGTGTAAGGCACCGCAGGAGGTCGGTTATCGTGCGGAAACCTCCCACGTGGAGCTCTTTGTTGCTGGTGGGTCTAAGAAGTGGACGTTGCATTTACTTATAATTCAGGGAAACCCACCCACACATCTGCTGCAGCCCCCGGTGTGATGGATCGAGCTCCTGCAAGTGGAATTATAAATCAGCAATGACTGCAAAGCACAGTAACGACATTCATCCCAGCCAAGCCTGAAACCCTCAGCGCGTGCGGACTGGACCACGGGGCGCGGAGATGCCTGGTGTCATGTAGGCACGTGGTCACCACCGCAGGAGATCCGGCCCGGGGGCCGCCGGACGGACATCCCCCAGTGCACAATACGAGCAGTCATAGACCCCCGCTCCCCCCCCCCCGTAACCAGCTGAGTATAACGCTGCTCGGAGTGTTTACACGTCTATAATTGGGCTGCATGTTGGTCCAGGTGTGTTACGTGAGTGATTTATAAGGGTCCGTGTTACACTGAGGTCAGCCATACCTGTTTTATGTCAGCCTCTAATCCCACCAGGCTCACGGCTCATAAAGCCCGGGACGTAGAACCGCGGAGCAGGGCTGGATATGTGACCGTCTGGTTATTACAAGTTGTGTTTATCTGCTGTCCGTCACGTATGTAGCGCTCACATGCCCCGCAACGCTGCACGGGAGCTCACAGTCTAATCCCCCATCTATAGTCAGACACATCGACGCTATGGTATGGGAATCAGGTCACTTCTTAAAGAAGAAGGCCCTCGACCCATGGAGTCATCACTGATCGAGCCATCTTCTCAATGCTGCCATGTTCTGACTCCACCAAGTGCTGGAGACTCATGGATGGGACAACGCTCTTTTTGTTGCCCGCACGAATCCCCTATGTCAGGGAAATATTGCGAAAAATTAAACATCCCCACCCCACCCGTCATAGATATTAAGAGATTATTAACCATTTCTCCCAGGCCCCTCCATCCCTCCCTTATTCCCCATTTGTCACAGGAGAGCTGACAGTCCAGCATCTGTTCCTCTGCAAATTATCACCTATAGTAAAAGTGACTTGTAAAGCTACAAACTAATTAAAATGCGAGCATCTTTCCCCCTGGCAGGCAGTGATTAGACACAGGCTTGCAATAATTTACGTGTAACTGTTGAAGCTTGCTTCCCGAGCTTCAAAAGGAAGTCTATAGTCTCACCGGCACCAATACGGAATATGGAATATTGTAAGTTCCATAATTCCGATATTAATGGGAGCTATATTTTTAGTGGCAGGGACAGCCAAGGAGCGATATGCATGTTTTCTCATTGCTGTAAGCCAAACAAGGGAGCTGTGGCGCAAAAGTAGCGAAATAGCAGACTGCAACTATATCATGCGTGGTCTCTAAATGAAGATAAAATCATAATAGAAAATATGGTACCATTTTTGGTCTTCTGGGATCAACCAGCAATAAGTTATCCCAAAAAACAAGATTTTTAATATAAACATGAAGGGTGGAGCCACAACCCTGTGATGTCAGCACAGGGGGTTGGACAGGTCTCTCCCTTCAGCATAAAATAGTTTGCTGAGGTTTGTAGAAGTACTCATTGCCAGGGGGGTATAGAAACTATAAGCAACGGGTCACGTTCGATAACGCTGAAATCAAATCGGGGAGCCCCTCCTCCACCTATGCTGATTCATCTCTGCGAACTGTATAGAGTAAATTTCCTTTTTAATCCTTATTATTTTGTGTAACTGCTTATGTATTGTAGTGTCTCCTTTGTACCATCCTTGTATATATTTTTCCTGAACACTGCCTCCCTTTTGGATTAAATATAAAATTTATTAGTTCTGTTTCTTTCTTTCTGTAATCGTTCCCTCCCCCGAAGCCATATACGCTACCAGAACGCAGGCGTCCGGCCTGGCCTGTATTATATTTCAAATCTGGACGGTGGTGGCTGAGAATAATAATAATTGGGCTATCATGAAGCTGACAATGACGTTACGGAGGGCGTAAACACATATTCCATGCTTTGGAATCCGGAGGTGTGATGCCATACGCTTACTGGTCGCTTGCCGATACCTAAGAAGTGAGTAGTCTGGATCGTGTGCTCGCGATTCCGGACAAAATCCATGACATAGTGGCGACACGGTGAGATATTGCGTGATCTCCCCGGGTCATCGGCGAGGAATCCCTGACACCCACTTTCTTATTTATTAGGTGACTTTGGTTGCGACACGGGTCACAAAGCCAAAGAGCCATCGCTGTATTGTGCTGACGAATGGGGTCACATTGTGTCTCATAGCGAACTACAGCAAGGAAGTCACAAAACATCAAACCCATCGGATTTTTTGTGATTTGGTCATCCTGGTACCCCAGAAGTTGCAAGTTGGCCCGTTCTCCTGCACATAACGATCTGTGGCCGCGCGACACATCTAATAAACCTAATAGCTCTGCTGCGTTCCAGGCTCATGTATGAGATCATGGGGCAAGTACAAGAGTGAGTGCCGCATCAAAAGAGCGCGACCCGTCCACATGTCATAGCCAAAGACGCCATGTAACTCCAGCCTAATATGAGATCACTGGGCAAGTACGAGAGTGAGTGCCGCGTCAAGAGAGCGAGACCCGTCCACATGTCATAGCCAAAGACGCCATGTAACTCCAGCCTAATATATGAGATTAGTGGGCAAGTACGAGAGTGAGTGCCGCATCAAGAGAGCGCGACCCGTCCACATGTCATAGCCAAAGACGCCATGTAACTCCAGCCTAATATGAGATCACTGGGCAAGTACGAGAGTGAGTGTCATAGCAAGAGCGTGACCCGTCCGTATGTTGTGGCCAAAGTTTATACTTTTTAAGGTTGATGGTAGACTTTAGTCCATCGAGTTCGACCTATAGCCTAACATGTCGCCCCAGGCTAATAAATAAGATCATGGGGTAAAATGGGGACAACTAAGAGTGAGTGTCCCCATCCCCCAGATTACTCATCTCTGCCTCCCATTCCACACTTGTATGGACACTGCTATTATTTTTTGTTAATCCATAAATCGTGCTCCCATCTGAGCTGCGCCCTGAGCTCCTGCTTGCTCCGTCCACCGCTTGTCCAAGCTCTGAACAATGGCAGTCTTGAGACTCAAACCCAAGACCCCTCGCTCAGTCCATCCATCCTAGAGTCCCTGCTGGATGGATCATGCCCTATGGTGACACTATGATAGTGTGGGGGGCGTTCATTCTGATCTCCGGACTTTCTGTAGATGTGGATCCTGATAAATCAGGGGCAGTCACTCTGATGTGAAACTTTTCTAACTTTTTTTGCAATATACTTTTAGGTGCGGGAAAGTTTTACACCTCCATGCACGTTCATTGTGATCATTAAAAAAATATATAAATTCCAAAAAGTTTTTGCTTTTATCAACCTCCATAAAGGGTTTTATTATAATCGCTTGAGACACTGGGATTAGGATTTTGTATTTTTTTAAATAATTTTTTTACCTTCATGAACTTATTACATATAGTCATACAAGTCGTGGCGAATGATGAGCTGCGGTAAAGTCTTGACGAAAAGTTTCTATTTTGTTATTTTTCTGCTCTTTTCTCTTCTGGTCTCTAATTTACCAAAGCTTTTCTTTATTATTTTTATAAAATGAACGTTTTATTAAATTGACCCATTAATTAGACGATAACGTTAGCATTTTTATGTTTATTTTTATCATTACTTTAAGTACTACGTAACTTTTTGTTGCCGCGTCCTCTGCCATCTTCCCCGGATTTTCAGAATAATAATTATTATTGTTATTATTACTATTTACTTTTCAGTTTTTTTATTCTATTTTTTCTCTATACATTTAGTTTATTGATTGCATTATATTTGTAGCTTTTTTTTTTTATTATTTCTATTTCTGTGCGCTAATTGCTTCATAACTAATTTATGTTGTTGTTTTTAGTACTTTTTTTCCATATTATTTTTCTACGCCTCTCTAGAAACTAATAAACTTCTTTTAATGTTCTCGTGTGAATCTTCCCTTGACTATAGGACGTGGTGTAATAATGAAGATCCATGACTGCGGGGATTACAAGCCCCGTAAAGCAGCATGTGTCTGTTGTCAGATCCTCGGGGCGACACCAGAGAATTATAGAATTCCAGTCGTTCTGCTGCCGCCGCCGCCGCAGCGAGGAGCTCAATCATAACTTTATATTAGGAAGTTGATCTTTACGCCCCTGGACGCCGAGCTTCAATATAATATATGATCCGCTCTGACCATCACGGGTGATATTCTGGGCAAATGTTCATTTTATTAACTTTTTATCACTTCTTTTCTTATTTTATTTGTAAAAAAAAAAAAAAATGATATAAATCAGCATAAAAAACTCAAACTCAAGCCCCGATTTTTTTTTTTTTTAAGATACTTTTTCAGTCTGATTTATTATTGTATTTGCGCATGTTTTTTGTCTAGTTTTTAGGGCCCGATTCATCAGTTTATATATATATATATATATATATATATATATATATATATATATATATATATAATTATATAATTATTTTTTTTTTAAGCCACTTCTCTTTATTTTTCTTTGTGTTATTCGTTGCTGTTTTTTGCGCCAAACACTTCAAAATCGCCCTAGGGGGTTCATGAGTTTTAGGAAAAAGTCAAAAATGGTGTTTTTTGTCTTTAAAGGGATTTGCTATTTATTTATTTATTTATTTTTGCACAAAGTCGCTGCTTTTGATTAATGTTGAAAAATTTGCACCAAAAATAAGCAACAAACATAAAATCACTCCAGGGGATACGGAAGTATATTTGTGGCAAGTTTTTTAAAACTTTTGAAAAACTTTAAAATTGATGAATCAGCCGCAAACATCTGGAAACTACAAAAAACTTCTCACAGTGGTAAACATTAACAAACTAGCCTTATAAAATACATTTGGAATAAAAAAAAAAAACAGGCGAAAAACACCAAAAACTGAAGAATAAAAAAAAGGTGCAAATGCAATAATGAAATGTATAATAATGAGTTTAAACAGAAATGAGCGGGCAATGGCAGTGAGGGAGTAGTGACCAGTTCTCAGGGTCAGTGTATAGAGAAGTTTATTATTCTATCATTTAGGGAAATTTCTCTTTTTTTTTTTTTTTTTTTTTAAGCCTGAATATGAATTTTATCGGGTCCATAAACTAAACTTCTAACTCCGAATTTCCTATTTTTCTAGACTCTTTAATAAATTCATTATCTCATTTGTCCCTTTTTTTTTGTTTCGTTGTTGCTGTTTTTCGCCTCTTTTTCATTTGTGCCTTATTCTTCTAATTTGCATTTTTTTTTTTAAAGTCTAATTTCTGTGTTCATCAGTTCTTTTTTTTTTTAATATATATATATATATATATATATATATATATATATATATATATTCACCATTGTGAGTGAGGATTTTGACTGGTTCATCAATTGGGACATTTAATAAAAAAAAAAAAAAAAAAAAGTTTTTATTTTTGAGTAATTTTTATGTATTTCTGAATTTTTTTGCACAATTTTTTTTTTGACATTCTATAGGAACATGTGACTTTTTGCGCAAAAAAAATAAATATACATTTTTTTTTTATTTTGCAAAAAAAATTCATGAGCAGTGTGCCACTTTTTTTTTTCTTTCTTTTTAGAACTTGGTGCAAAATAACATTATTGAATACAAGACAAAAGGAGAAAGTGATGACTTAAAAAAAACAAAAAATACCACAAATGATGAATCCAGCTCAATATTTCTAAGGTTTCCTAAAACCTTCAATAAATCTGCAACAAGTGATATAAAAAAAGAAATTAGTTGTATAATATTAACCTGATGACCAGGTGGAATAAATCTCCCCCCCCCCCCCCCTCTCTCCTGGTCCGGGGCTTTAACCCCATGACATTGTCAATTTACAGCGCAGAATTAAAGCTTCTGCAATCTTTTTCCTAGGGAGACAGAAACGGTTAATGATGGCTTCTGTCTTCTGATTTGCCAGCTATGTAACCTTCACTGGGAGCCATCGGCACTGCCGATGCTTCTGGACATCACACGATCGCAGGGTCTCAGCCCGGCATAGAAGAGCTGCTGGGTCCTAGCAGACCTGGATTGACTTCTGTCACTGTAGTATCCTTTTTTTCTCCTGTAACTGGGGCTCCTATGGATGCCTCAGTTACAGTGGAAAAAATGAGCAATAAAATGTAAAAAAAAAAAAAAAAAAATGTTTCTCAGATCTTTGATCTCTTGGAGGACAAATTATGTAAAAAAAAAAATTATAAACATATAAAATATCTGGAAACAAACAAAAGTAGTAAGTCCCCACCTGTAAAACAAAAAAAGCACAATTTTTTTTTCATATATAATGCATTTTATTACACATGTATCTAAAAAGAAAAAAAATTAAAGTCTACACTTTAGGTATACACACGACAGTGACAAACTGGAAAATTCATTCAACAGGTTATTTGCTGTGAAATGTGAACAGAAAAATAAATATTAAAAAAATATTAAAAACAGTCATTTATACCAATTTTTTTTCTCCACAAAAACTCACACAACCACATGTAATGCAAAAAAAAAAAAAAGTGTGTATGTGGGTATATATATATATATATATATATATATATATATATATATAGACTCCTAATAAAGTTGATTCCGCATCTCTGAATATTACAGATAATCCTATTGATACTAATATGAAGGCCGGGAGATCAGGCTCTGCAGGCTGTACGTGCTCCCGGAGTGATCTGTTCCTTATTATTTCGGGATATTTTGCAAGAAAACTTTCCTGTCGTCCTATTAATTCAGAAATAGAATTTCAGAGTCGGAATCTTCTCGCATTCCATCAACTGTTTCCTTTTTTCTTTTTTTTTTTTTTTAATGGACTTGTAAAATCCGCTGCCGACCACATTAACCCTTGTCGCACCTCGTCTGCGGTCATCCCTTATAGGCCTGCGAGGACTTTACGAGGGTCGTCTCGCACGTGGCCGTATAACGGCTATTTTCACACATTGGCTGTTTTATGTATTCCTGTTTATTTGGAATACATTAGGATGGATCTCGGTAATGGAAGACATCCCTCTGAGGTGTAATTACATGGTTTACGGGCTCGCTTTATATAGATATGATACAATCTCGACTTTATGGGCTCCAGCCCTGGCGGTCCCTGGCCACTTACAGGCCTCGGAGAAATGAATAAACTCCATCATATCCCTAATCTGGAGGGTTGTAAAGCCGGGAGACGTCTTGTTTGGGCATCTGTACCAGATGTGTGGTGCAGTTCCTCGTAAAACTCTTTGTTTAAGGAGTTATCAGCTCCGACTGTCAATCATCCCCGAGCGTCTGGTGGATTTGTCTTTCCTCTTCCCTTCGTGTGACAGATTATGAAAACTCCTCGATGAGAAGTCATAATAAGGCTTTGTTCTTAGACTCAACCCTGAATAGAAATGTTCGGGAACCGTAAATAGATATCGACCTAAGACGCCAGCACACAAACATTCTCCGAGAACAGTCTCGGTGCTCATGTGTCGGAGGAAAGTCATGCTCCAAAAAGCTGGAAGAAAAAGAAAGTTTCATGAGACTGTGAAGGTCCAATAAAAAAAAAAAAAAAACGCTCAAACTTCTTTCTCCTTCTCCCAATCTTCATGATAAATTCTCGGTATTGAAGCCAAGATGTGGTCTTGAATTATTAGAAAAGTAGTTGTACCTGTTGGACAATCCCTGCTCTTGACAATAACCATGACCTCCTGGTGATCAGCTGTAATCTATGGGTAGACCTGGCAGTAAGGGTTCAATTTCCCAGCAGCTCCCCCACAGGGTAAATGAAGTATTACACAGTGTATAGTCATCTGAGTGGGCTGGACAGGTCCTCCAGAGCAGGAGAAGCTATTTAGAACTGCTCTCCAATAGATGTGGATCCTGTACAGAGAACCCCCTCCCTCCAATAACCCAGAATAGGGTCCATGAAAATGGGTTTTATAAAGTAGCCAACAGATTTTAGGTAAATTTTTAAATACAGATGTAGCAAGTGCCATCATTATATTCGGCGTACCCCTTTATTCCACCAGAGTAGTACGCGACCATTGAGTCGTACAACATCTGTGGGTATATCACGTCTCCATGTGACATCGGTGGGTGTTCATAGGATGAGATTTCCAACAATGGTCCCCATCTTGTACTTCTCACCCATAGTCTTCATCGGAATGGCATCACTGAGACCATTGGCTCTACAATGACAATATGATTGACAGGAACCTCCGAGCAGTATAGTGGGTGGTTGGGAACTTTATACGGCTCTACGTCAACTTGATTTGGAAAAAAGTTGGTTCTCCAGCTTTTACCTTTGATGTCACCGATGTTTCGTTATATCGCGTCTCTTTGATATTAGCTAGACTTGAGTATTTTTTGTATAGTATTTTTTTCTGACATTGGTAGATGGATACATTGGGATTGGAGATGTTTCACTTTTTAAGTTCACCATATTTGGTTGTTGCTGGTTTTCCTCTTCTTCTTCTAACTCTTTCAAGTTGAATCTTCTCATTATCGATACGATAGATTTAATGTCACTACATAGAAAACCATCCGTTTGACTGAAGTTACAAATGTGGGAAAAGGAAGGATTGTTTGATTATTGGGGTCGATATTGGAAATAAAATACAATTTAATAAAATATTATAGACCAGGGTGTAATATGGATTTGGAAGATGATCGATGCCTGTGTTTGTTGGTGGCCGAAAAAAAAGTGTCCGGTCTCGAAACATACAAAGTCAATCCTGGGAGACGAGTTCTGAATTCTGAGAAGTTGGAACCACTATAGAACAACGGACATAAATGTAATTGGTTGGATGGACCTGATGTGGTGGTAGGATAATTAGATGGATTCACATGACCTTTGGGGCCAATAACATGGTATCCATTGTCAATGAAATTGATATAAATATTTTTATGCCCAAAAAATGACAAAAGTATTCTTGGAGTGATACCTTTTATTGGCTAACCAGAAAAAATATATTTGCGGGCCTTCAGAGCACAGGGGCTCCTTCATCAGGCAGGATTACAAATGAATGACTGAAGAAAGAGCCCCTGTGCTATGAAGACTCGCAAATATATTTTTGGTTCTGGTTAACCAATAAAGGCATCACTCCGAGAATACTTTTGTAATTTTTGTGTATAAAAGTATTTACATAGATTTTTCTGGCTAAAATGGTACCACGATATAACTTTGTAATGTGCATCGTGATCAATGAAATTGAAGATTTCTCTGGACGGTCTGTCCTCTGAATTCTGTTTGTGTTTGGTCTGAAATGCATTAATTCTGGTCAATCTTTGGTCCATCTTTGTGTCCATGTGTTGTACCTATAACACTTCAATAGATGATGGCACCCTCAAAGTAGACCGGATTCGAAAATGACTTGACACTATGTTTCTACCTTCCCATTTTTAACTCCATTTTTACACCATTAATGGGATCACTGATGGATTTCTACAATGTTATGGATCTTATGCTTCTGGAAACCTTCGCTGTCCAGTCGATATTACTTGTGTGAAATTGTCAGTGCGCACACAGATCTGTGTCAGGCGTCAAGCACTTTCTGCAACCTGACCCGGCTGCACAGTGAATGTAAGTGCATTGTTCCCGACGAGTGCAGGTGCCGGACTGCGCTGATTACGAAACCTTCTGGTTGGCGTTGCTCTCGGAGCAAGGGATGGACTGCATATCTGTGTGTTGAGGCAGGGCTTCTTGGAAGCGACTGTTGTGTGATGTCATCGACTAAACGCGCGTACAGTTGAATGGCCGAGGCTTGTGTATCTGTATGGGGACACTTCCTGTAATGATCGAGGCCGTTCCATGCCTGGTGTCTCTGCAGACTCTCCACTCCAGCTGTTGTGTTATACAGGTCATAGACCCCTAACAATCTGCGGTTTAACTCTACCGTCTCCAGGTGGTTGTCTACAATCTCTGCTGGCCCGAGACTGCAAATAAAGAAAGTAACCAGATAGTGTCTCGAAGATGGAAACATCTGTGCCAAGTGGGAAATTTTCTAGCGATCATTCGCAGAGTCTTGGTCAATATCATATTGTTCATTGTGCATCTTAATAGATCTATTTGGATCGGTTTGATCACATAATGTAGATTTGTAACAGAATCTTACTTGTTTGCACATCATATAGACATGGCAAATCATAGCATTAGTAGAAGAGATGGTTTATGACTTGGGACTCCCACCATTAACCAAAACTGGAGCCATGGTGTTGAGAAAGCTCTAGATCCTAGGTAGAGATACTGCAAAATGGAAATGTCCATAAAATGGAGCTTTGGGTAATTAACTGTGTATCCCTTTGTCGTAGACGACCAAGAGGACCTCGGCCGATGTTTGGTAACCTCCGCAATTCCACCAAGTGTAATGTTATGTAAATCTTGGTTTTTGTTGATGTTACCAAAAGTTTTTGGGTATGACTCTTTAAAATTTGCAGGACTTTCTGCATCACTTGTCCCGTGGATCATTTATTTGTTCTGAAGCTTCTTGTGTCCCGGATGATGTGTCCTGCACCAGCACCACCCGGACTTCAGCTCTCCAGCCATTATTCTGGTCTATTGACATTTTCTCTATTCTGGATCCCAATTATTTTGGAACCTCTGGTTTTGTCTTTGCTTATTAATATTGGTTAATTTTCTGCATGGCCGACGCACTTTATAACCTGCTACGACATTTCTCTTGGAATGAAGTCATGATTTTGACAATTGGTCACCCCCAAACTCAAAGGGCCCGATTCATTATCGCACTTTCGCCTGTTTTCCTTTAGGTTTTTAGTGTCTTGTGCTCTTTTATTTTTTATTTTTACCCCATATTTATCTTTCCGTTTGCACTATTTTTGAAGTTCATTTTATATGTGTTTGCCTGTTTTTGTTTTTTAATGTTGACCATTGTGAGTAGAGTTCGATGTTTTCGTTTTGATTCATCAATCCAAAAGTGACTTAAGAAAAAACAACAACAAATGAACGACACTCAAAATTGCTTCTCTTTTAATCATTCCTTGAGGACTCTCTTTAGAATGTTGAGTTGTTGCCTTCATTGGAGATCATCATTATAAAATTTTATTCCTACAATTCGTCCTGACCAGGCACCAGGACAGGTCCAAACTCGTAGGACTAGGAACATTCATTCGGGACTATTCTTTTAGATACCATTAGCCTCTGTATTTCATTTCCGGAGGTTCTTTTAAATCTTCTTCTGATCAAGGAATTTCATTTATTCCAAAACCTGTGTATGGAAGTTGAATCCAAGGCTGTGGAATCGGAGTCAGACCAACTCCGACTCCTAAAATATATAATAAATTGGGTGCAGTAGTTCAATGCAGTTTGTGGGGAATATTAAGAATTTGGGAAAGTTATGAAATGTCCTATTCCTGATCTAAGGGTCCAGACTTTTAGCTGAGATGAATCTGTGCTACAGTAAATTTATCACTTACACATGAGCCGTGTATGAGGGAGTTGGAGTCGTGGAGTCAGTGTCATGGAACTTGAGTCTGAGTCGGAGATTTGGCTTACCGACTCCACAGCCCTGGTTGAATCGTTGGTAGTGAAGACTCAGGTTGTCTTATGTGCAGAAATTCCTTCTTCGAATAAGCTGTTATCATTGCGAAGCCCTACGCAACAGCGGCAGGGTGCACCATGTTTCCACTCAAGGTCCATCGTTTGGCTGCACAGGACGCCGTGGTGTCTAGAGATGTGGGCTCAGTAACAATTGTTGCATCAATGGAAAAGAAGACGTTGGTGATCTGTAACCAGAAACCTGATGAGATTAGTGCCGGTAAAGCCAGCAGTTTTTTCTGTCGTCCTCTTCCGTCACCTCAATATTATCATGAGATCCAGGGGAGATAGGTGAAGTTTTCACCAGTAGAATGTTATGGATGTCATAATAGGTGGAGAAATAAGTGACCATTTTTTTTTACCAAAACTGACCGTACTTGAGGTTTTCAATCTCGGTTTTCTGTTTCTCATTTTTCATGTTTATTGCTTCTGTTCTTCGTAGCTTGTTATCCGCTCTCTCATGTAGATTTCATGAGCTATAAGTTCATCACGGGTCACATGCGGAGTGTATGGTGCGAGCTCAGGCGCCGTGTCACACAACCGGCATCTGCCCATACTTCCAATCACTGCTGGTTAAATGTTGATGTCGTTGACTGCGATTGTGCACTCGCACCCCAGATTGCGGGGTGCCGATGGGTTCTTTTGGTAGCCGGAGGCCTAGTGAAGGTCCCCAAAGCTGCCATCTGTGTACTCTAGTTACTTCATCGGAGACTGTGATTTGTACGACATACTCCAGAATTGCAGTATAGACAAACTATTGGAGGTTTGAGAACTAACAAATACAGTAAAAAGTAATTTATATATATATTTTTAAAATATGTTTAAAGTTGCAATCACCCCCATTTTTTTCCATCCAAAGATAAATAAACATATCTTATGTCTCCACATTTTCAATATGTCAAAACATGAAACTAATTAACTTAATAAAGTTAAGCGCCAGATATAAAAAAAAACATAATAAATACTGAATTTCCTTCTTTTCAGGAACAGTGTCTCCCCCTCCAATAATGAAATGTAAAGTCATCAAGACGTGGTATCAATAAAAACTAAAGCTTGGCTACCGAAAAACAAGCTGTCACGCAGCTAAATTGACGGTAAAATAAAAAAAGTTACGAGTGCCAGTAAATTGCGGCACGAAACACATCCATTTTTTTTTTTATATAAACTTCAGAACTTTTTTGGGTTTTTAAAATTAATTTAAAAAATATATAAGTTTGGTGTCTTGGTAATCGTTTTGAGCAGGAGAATCACGTTCCCAGGAGCTGAAGGCGCGAACAATGAAAGTTCGGAAGCTTCACTTCCACCTCGCCAAACCGTCCCGATGGGCTGCTCACGTACATCACTACGACCGCTCTACCGCCATGCTCACTCACCTCTCACCGCCATCTGTTACATAAGTCGTCTTCAGACCTGATAGTTGTAATTCAAGGCTAGACACAGATATCTGTACCGGAAGACCAATATCTGCATCTAGGCCCGTGTCGATCAGGCTGATATCCTACTGGCACCAGGTGCACCACCGGTGATGTCTGTCCATGGTCAGGTGAGACAGTCTGTGTGAATTTTTACATTTCCCTAAGCCACAAACTAATTAGAGAACTGATTTGCTGTGAGTTTGACTAATAAGGATGTCGGTGAGGTCATCACATGACCACCGTTAATCGTGGTGGCCGGACAGGTACCGATTCATCACCTTTACTGTATGACGGAGACGCCATACTGAACCACATCTTCGTGTCACTTTCACCTGAAAGCCTTGGATTCTCGCGATTTAGTCAGATTCACAGATTTGCTGCTTCTTAAAATACAGTGAGGAACTTGGCCAAAAGCGCTGCTGTCAGTCATGACTTTCACTATCATGAGGGCAAATATTGGACACATGGTGACATCTTGTGCTTTTTGGGGTATTTATTTTGTAAAAAATAGCTCCGTTCCTCGTGGGCCGGACTTCTGCTACCTGTGGGTGTGTTCCTCCAAGCGCTGTGCAGTTGGTAAGGCAAACTTCCAGCTCCACTATTTTTCCTTATTCAACTCCTTCATTGTACAATGCATAATATGCCAACTTTTAAGAGGACAATGGTCCACTATTTTCTGGGCATGCATGGGCAACCCTTGGCCCAAACAAACATTGCTGTCAGTGAGATCACTCACCTTTATGGGGGCAGATATCAGACACATAGTGACACTTCATGCCGGTTATTAGTTATGAAGAATAGCACGCTGATGAGCATGTGTCTCTCGCGGGCTGAATTTTCTGCTCCTCATGGGCGTGTTTCTACAAGGGTTATGCATTTGGTAAGCTAAATTTCCCACTCCTCTATTTTCCCACACTACGACTCCTAACTCCTTCACTGTAACGTGACTATGAGTGGGCAACCATTGGCCCAAAAACATTGCTATGAGAAATGTCATTCACATCTAGGGGGGGGAAATGTCGGGCACAGAGTGACACCTTGTGCATTGTTGGCAATTTCATATGAAGAAACAGCAATGTGCACTTGATCACCGTGGGCTGAACTTCTGCTCCTCGTGGGTGTTTTTTTTTTTTTTCCCCGAACTGTAGGTTTAGTAACCAAACTTCCGATTTTCAAAGGTTCAAGTTTGTATGTTTTATGCTTATCAAATTTCTATTCTTGTGCATCATGTGAGGGGTCATGCCATTGTCTGGGCATGTATGGTCAAACTTTGAGCCAAAAACACTGTTGTTACATTACTCACCAGGTAGGGGAAGAATTTGGGCATAAAGTGACACCTTGTGCCTTGCTGGTTATTCCTTATGAGGAATAGCATGGTGACAAGCATGTGTTCCTCTTGGGCGAGACTTCTGGTTCTCATGGGTGTCTTCTTACAACCACTGTGCAGTTGGTGAGCCAAACGTCTGACTCCACTATTTTGCCGCACTGACTCATCTCCCTCCATTACTATGCCAAAATACATTGTACGCTGACGGGTAGGAGGGGATGTGACCACTATTGTCTGTGCCACATCCTTGTACCAAAAATACTGCTGTTGGTGTTTTCACTCAGCTCTAAGGGGTAAAGATTGGGCACATAGTCACTCTTGGTTCATTTCTTATGATGAATAGCACCATGATAATTGTGATCCTCACGGGCCAGACTTCTGCTCCTCGTGGGTGTATTCTTGTAAGAGCTGTGGAGTTAGCAAGCTACTTCCATCTCCTATATTTTGCCGCACTCTGACATTGACACTGTACCTTGCTGAAATACATTGTACACCTACAGTTGAAACCAGAAGTTTCCATACACTATATAAAAAGACACATATTCATGTTTTTTCTCAATATCTGACATGAAATCAGAATAAACCTTTCCCGTTTTAGGTCACTTAGGATTACCATAATTTTTAATATTTGCCAAATGCCAGAATAATGAGAGAGAGAATGTATTAAGGCATTTTTATTACTTACTGCAAGGTCAAAAGTTTCCATACATTTCATTGGTATTTGGTACCATTGCCCTTAAACTGAATGACTTGGGTCACACGTTTGGGATCTCCTTCACAAGCTTCTCACAATAGTTGGTGGGAATTTGGGCCGATTCCTCCTGACAAAACTGGTGTAACTGATCCAGGTTTGTAGGTCGCCTTGCTCGCAGCCTTTTCAGCTTTGCACATAAATTTTCAATAGGATTGAGATCAGGGCTTTGTGATGGCCACTCCAAAACATTGACTTTGTTATCCTTAAGTCATTTGGAAGACCCATTTCCGCTCAAGCTTTAACTTCCTGGCTGATGTCTTGAGATGTTGCTTCAGTATTGCCACATAATCTTCTTTTTCTCATGATTCCATCTATTTTGTGAAGTGCACCAGTCCCTGAAGCAAAACAACCCCACAACACGATGCTGCCACCCCCGTGTTTCACAGTTGGGATGGTGTTCTTAGGCTTCCAATCTTCTCCCTTTTTCCTCCAAACGTAATGATGGTCATTATGCCCAAAAGTTCAATTTTAGTTTCATCAGACCATAGGACATGTCTCCAAAAATTAAGGTATGTGTTCCTGTGCATTTGAAAACATTAATCTGGCTTTTTTTATGTTTCTTTTGGAATAATAGCTTCTTCGTGGCAGAGTGACCTTTCAGCCCATGTTGATACAGTACTCGTTTCACTGTGATTATGGACACAATCTTACCAGCTTCCGCCATCATCTTCATAAGGTCTTTTGATTTTGTCCTTGGGTTGATATGCACATGTCGGACCAAAGCATGTTTATCTCTGGGACACAGAACCCATCTCCTTCCTGAGCAGTATAATGGCTGGACATTCCCATCTTGTTTGTACTTGCGTGTAATTGTTTGTACAGATGAATGAGGCACCTTCAGGTATCTTGAAATTGTTCCCAAGGATGAGCCAGACTTGTGCAAATCCACAATTCTCTTCCTGATATCTTGGCTGATTTCTTTAGACTTTCCCATGATGCTACACAAAGAAGCAGTGTGTTTCAGGTGTGCATTAAAATACGTCAACAGGTGTGTCTCTAATTAACTCAAATGTTGCCAAAAAACAGAAGCTTCCAAACACATGACATCATCATATGGGCTGCCCAGAATTGTTTAAAGGCATAGTAATCTTACTGTATGTAAACTTTTCTCTTTGTAGCAATAAAAATGCCTTAAAACATTCTCACTCACTCTCACTATCACTCTCATTATTCTGGCATTTGGCAAATATTAAAAATTATGGTAATCCTAATTGACCTGAAACGGGAAAGGTTTATTCTGATTTCATGTCCGATATTGAGAAAAAACATGCAGATGGGTCTTTTTATAGTGGATGGAAACTTCTGGTTTCCGCTGTATAAGTGGGAGGTTGTTTGGCTACAGTCGTCTGGGCTTGCTTGGGCAGAGTTTAGGTGAGTGTTACCTGTATGACGGCAGATATCGAGCTTCTAGTGAAGTCTTCTGCATGGTTTTTCTAGCCCTGGACAGCGATGTTGTCGTCATGCCACATTTCCCTCCGTGTACCGGCCTCGTTATTATAGTTCATTTCCTGCTTTATTAATGAGATGCTTCTGCAGAATTTCTCATTAAATGTGCGTCATGGGCGCTATCAGGATACGTGGACGATGCCGCAGAGGTCTGTAAATATCCGCCAAGGGTAAAATGCATCGGATACATTATCTTATACAATTAAGATGTTTCATAAACAGATAATTTCAGAACATCTGTGTCTTCATAATGAACGTCATCGTATAATGAACGGAGATCAGCCAGGAGAGGAGCGATGGGAGAAAACTGGGGCTGAAAATGGAGAAAGTCACCAAGCACAAAGACCACGTAGAGCGGCTGAATGCCTGCGTACCCTCACGAGGCACGTGTCTGCTGGACTGGGGAAAAGTCTGAAAATCATAAAGGTTCTGGATGACTCCATCCAAGTGACGTGATCTTTGCTCATAACATCTAGTACAAACTGAAATGCAAAAGTAGTAATAGAAGCGCAGATCATCCACCACCATAACCCCAACTGAGCCCAAGTGTCAGCACCTGGACCGCTGCACCACATCTCACCTACTCTACAACTTCGTTCCCACTACATTACATTATTTTAATTGATGCTCATCCTTTCTCCTGATTTGTGTCAAGCCTCATACACAGAAGATCTGGGGTCAGTTCTCCAAGATGTTGGGCGCAACCTCCTGCCAAGATCCTCCATAACCTGTGTACAAATGACGAGTGATGGAGGCGACGGGCAGTCACCAGATACAGATGATGGAGGTGATGGGCAATCACCAGATACTGATGATGGAGGTGACGGGCGGTCACCAGATACTGATGATGGAGGTGACGGGCGATCACCAGATACTGATGATGGAGGTGACGGGCGGTCACCAGATACTGATGATGGAGGTGACGGGCGATCACCAGATACTGATGATGGAGGTGACGGGCGGTCACCAGATACTGATGATGAAGGTGATGGGCGGTCACCAGATACTGATGATGGAGGTGACGGGCGGTCACCAGATATTGATGATGGAGGCCACGGGCGGTCACCAGATTATGATGATGGAGGCGACGGGCGGTCACCAGATATTGACGAGATTGACATTTCTCTTAATGAAAAGTTTGTTACCATTGAAGTTTTCAGTGTCCTCAATCAATACTACCCCCGTCGCTGACCTTTTGTAGTATGGAAGGAGAATCCCACAGTGTCCTCGAGGGGCGTTCTCTTCCCCTTTCTTCATGGGATTTTCTTTCCATTTTCTTTTCTGATCCGGCACTGCCGGGATAACTCGTCTTGTGGCATCCATACATTGGGTTTCTATTTAAGAGCAGGTTTAGAAGCTAGGGGCGTGATGGCGGTTTAGGGCCAACAAGAGCTAATTCATTTCCTTTAAGGTGTTTTAAAGGGGTTGTTCAAGACCAAAAAAAAAATTATTCTGCACTCGGCGTGTAGAGTTTAGCCCCTTCTTCGAGCTAGAACCAATGGAAGGTAGAGGTGGACATCGCGCAAACTTAGGTCCTGCCGGATGACAGTCTGTAGACTCTGGCGAATCGAGGGCGATGATTGGATCACCATGACGTCAATATTTAGAGATCTGAGAAATATGCAAAGTATTATTAGTCGGAGGTCGCAGCGTGTCTTCTGCTCTTGGACGTGACGCTGACCGCTCTCTTATTGTCAGTAGGGCGTGTGAGTCAGAATATGGTAAGGTTTGATGCAGGCATCCTGTGGCTGCTCCGCGGGACGTGAGAGGTGACCTGCGGACTCTTTTGCAATGACTTTATCACATGATGGGAGCCATGTATTTGGTGCATAAATCTCACATGCAAAAACTTGGCTGAGGTCCCACCCTGCCCCCAAACCTCAGCATTCCTCCTAACAAGCCAATATATATGTGAGTGACATTGGTGGCTGACGGCCATGCCTCAAAGTAACACGAGGAATCCGTAAGACGCTTCCATACAGATAATGGCACAAATACACGCGCCGTCCGGTCTGGTCTTGGCTTGGCACCATGTATGGCAGTTATTGAGGACCGACCTGTCCTACTTGGCACCATCCAGATTGTACTTTGCTCTGGACACAACACATCTTAAGAATAGATTCCTCATCCATGTGCTGGACGTTTTTTTCTCGGCAGCACACAGACCCATAGAGCTTCATAGAGTCAAACACAAATCACTTCTCCATGTCTCAGAGCTTGTCCTATTTGCATCCAGCCATTAAAATCTATGAGGATCCGTGCGGGTGGCGACCTGAGGACAGACCTTCTGCTTCCCTTTTCCATCCACTTTCACTTGTTTCTCACTGATACATTAAGAGTCAATGGATAGAAAAAGTTCTAGACTGTTTTTTCCTGGGGATGAGAGACAATGATGCATCTGGGAGGATACCTGAGACAAAATCGCTCAGTGGTGACACCCGGATGTGTGAATGGAGCCTTATCTCAACGTCCGCATCAGTCAGTGAAATATTACAACTGGTGGCAACTGTGACATTGAGATTTCATACAATGAACTTAGAAACCAGAAAATCGTGTGTATCTGACGGCTTCCGACACAGATAAAGGGGTGTAAGGCTAAGGACAGGCTTGCTTTGGGATCTGCCAGACGGAAGAACTAGCGCCAAGTCTGTCCCAGCTAAGCAACGGCCCCTGACATACCGAACAGCAGGCCCCTGTCTGATATTAACTATCAATGTCATATCCAATTATACAGGACAACGACATCAACTATCAGCAACCACCAATTAATATGACACAATTAATAATAAAGAAATGGGGGCTGCACAAATATACGAAGATCTGTGTCTCTGTCTCTCTCTGTGTGTGTGTCTCTCTCTGTCTCCGTCTGTCTGTCTTTCTCTCTCTCCCTCTCTCTGTGTCAATCTCTCTGTCTTTTTCTCCCTCTCTGTTTCTCTCTGTGTCTCTGTCTCTCTCTGTGTCTCTGTCTTTGTTTCTCTCTCACTCTGTCAGTCTCTCTCTGTGTCTCCGTCTCTCTCCCTCTGTGTCTCTGTCTCCGATTCTGTGTCTTTGTCTCTCTCTGTGACTGTCTCTCTCTGTGTCTCGGTCTCTCTCTGTGTCTCTCCTCTCTCTTTCTGTGTCTCAGTCTCTCTCTGTGTCTCTCCTCTCTCTCATTGTGTCTGTCTCGCTCTGTGTCTCTCTCTGTCTCTGAATTTCTCTCTCTGTGTCTCGGTCTCTCTCTGTGTCTCTCCTCTCTCTCTCTGTGTCTCTGTCTGTGTCTCGGTCTCTCTCTCTCTCTCTGTGTCTCTCCTCTCTCTGTCTGTGTCTTTCTCTCTGTCTCTCCTCTCTCGGTGTCTCGGTCTCTCTCTCTGTGTCTCGGTCTCTCTCTCTCTCTGTGTCTCTCCTCTCTCTCTCGGTGTCTCGGTCTCTCTCTCTGTGTCTCGGTCTCTCTCTCTCTCTGTGTCTCTCCTCTCTCTCTCTGTGTCTCGGTCTCTCTCTCTCTGTGTCTCTCCTCTCTCTCTCTATGTCTCGGTCTCTCTGTGTCTCGGTCTCTCTCTCTCTCTCTGTGTCTCTCCTCTCTCTCTCTGTGTCTCGGTCTCTCTCTCTCTGTGTCTCTCCTCTCTCTCTCTGTGTCTCGGTCTCTCTCTCTATGTCTCTCCTCTCTCTCTCTCTGTGTGTCGGTCTCTCTCTCTCTCTGTGTCTCTCCTCTCTCTCTCTCTGTGTCTCTCCTCTCTCTCTCTGTGTCTCTGTCTTTCTCTCTCTGTGTCTCTCCTCTCTCTCTCGGTGTCTCGGTCTCTCTCTCTGTGTCTCGGTCTCTCTCTCTCTCTGTGTCTCGTTCTCTCTCTCTCTGTGTCTCTGTCTTTCTCTCTCTGTGTCTGTCTTTCTCTCTCTGTGTCTCGGTCTCTCGCTGTCTCTCTCTGTCTCTGTCTGTGTTTCTCTCACGTGATTTTGAGTTTCGAGCGATCCGGTTTCGCCTGTTGGTAATCCTTTTGTTCCCTTCTAAGCCCATTTCTTTATTTCTGGGTCTGATTGAACATGTTCTTTACTTGGTATTTCTGATGTGGCTTCAGTCCTTGCTATTAATTTTAGCAGATTAATTTGAATTTTTAATATTGAGTGTTTTCTCTTTCTTTATCTACAATAAGATGATGTGATTTTTCTATTTCGGGGGGCACACAATTTTCTCTACATGTCTGGTTTCTTTGTTCATGCTATGATCTTCTTATATTTGTGCAGCCCCCCTTTCTTTCGTATAGTTGCGCCACTTTAATTACTAGATGCTGGTATTTGATGTCAGTCATTGTAATGATGTAATTGGCGACAGCTATCACATTGATATCAGACCTGGACCTGTTATGTCGGTCAGAGACCACTCTGTCTGGCAGATCCCAGAGGAAACCCAGCCTTAACCTTAAATTCATACCGATATCTGGACTTACAATGGGGTCCCTTGGGTTGCTCCCACGGAGTGGCTGCTGGCTGGAGGAGCGAGCCTGAGGAAAGAGAAGTCAAGCCAGACAGGTCAGTAACAGGAGTGACGAGACAAGAAAAAAGGACTTAAACATAAATCAAAAGTCAGAGGGAGAACCGGGGTCAAAATCTAAATAATCAGTCAAAAAGTAGTCAATGTCAGGCCAGGGTAGAAAAATAGAATAAGACGAGGTCAAGGTACAAGCCGGGTGTATATCAGAAATCCCAAACCAAGCACCAGAGTCCAGGAAGCTTCCAGGCACAATGACTGGCAACTTAAGTAGTAAGCTGGGAGTTTAAATAGGGTGCGGTGCTGCCCCATTGGCAAAAGCAGAGAGATGATGTTTTGTTGAGACGGACCTGTTATGTTTGGCGCCTTCTATGACCATAATATTTGATGTCAGACATGGTCCTGTTTGATTTGGTAAAAATGTTTATCATTAATAAACTTGATCTCCGTCACTGTGTCTGAGCATCAGACTCTTTTTCACTTGGCGTCGGCCATGACATTATCACTTAAAATCAGGTGACGTTAGACCTGGCTGTAGAGATGTTGATCTTGGGTTTAGACCAGATCTGGTTTTTATGAGCAAACTCTGGTCAACTTGACTTAGCTGTTGCTGATACTTTGGTCTCCGCTCTTATACTTGGCGGCAGATACGACCTCCCTGTTGGCTGTTACCTCTAGACTTTATTTAGCAATGTTTAAACAAGATACATTTGTACTTCTTATCAATGAAAGCAATAATGCGGCTGAAATCCTCGCTGGGCGGGAGTCATGGGACGATTGAATATTTTGTAGCATTAATCTTGACATTGGACCTTATACACTTAGTTTGATACAGAACACTGGAAAACTTGCTGACAGTCACAAGTACCATTATGTTTAGTGTCAGTCACGAGTACCATTATGTTTAGTGTCAGTCACGAGTATCATTATGTTTAGTGTCAGTCGTGGCACTATTACACTTGGCACCAGGATGGGCATGGGAAAACCCTCTAATATTATTGCAAAAATTACCCAGGGTCTAGGAACTTGTGCCTTCATTGTTTTTCAGTTACTTTTATATTTTATATACATTTCGTTTATAACATTATTTTAATTTACAATAATTCTATGAATAAATTGTGATTTGCAATTTCAATTTATTCCGTTACTAAAAAGAATTAACGAAGGAAAAATCAGATTTTCTATTTTCTCTTTTTATTACAAGTATTAAAACACAATTTTCATCTCTTACATTTAAAAATGATTTTACATTTTACCTATTGATCATCTCAAGTTTTTTTCCAGTTTGTGTTATTTTTGATTTATAAAGCTTAAATGTGGGAATTGAATCATTACTAGAAGGATATAGACACAACGTTCGGCTGCTTGTATTTAGGATTAAAAATAATTTTTGATATTGAATTTCAATAAAAATTTTGCATTTTGCGACATTTTTGCTGTTTAGTCTATATTTTCCTGCTTATTGCTGGCTGCAAAATGAGATTCAGTCAGTGGTGTCATGCATCGGGGTTCAAACCCTTGAGCCTGTGCTTTGTGGTTGACTTCTCTGTCCACTGAGCCACAGCAGATAGACCTTTTCTCCGGGTGTTTATTGTCTGATATCCTGGCTTCAGTCTTTTTCAGGTAACATCATTTACTTATTTGTCTGCCCTATCACCTTTCGGGTGCGGCTTTATATACTTTCCCCCCTGCTGGTATTTCCTGCTGGTGATATTCTTGTTATGTTCTGCTACCAGAGCTAAGGAAAGAGAGGAGATCTGTCCCTACGATAGAACTCAGCTGAATCCCTACGATGTAACAGGGAACCTGATCCTGCGATCAGACCTGCTAAAGTCCTAAGCTAGTCTGTACGGAGACCTATAGATGTGGGGGAGGAATCCCTACAAGTACTAAGGACTGGGAGGAATATGGGACACCTCCTAACAGAAATAGTAGCAGACAGACGAACAAACAAAACATATAGAACATAGAGGTCCGTAGACCAAGCAAACTAACAGAGTAAGATACAGAGCACAGGCTAGCTAGAAAGTAGTTATACAATGAAGTCCAGCAAAGCCAGAAGGGCGGAGCAGGATTAAATAGGCCAACAAGGTCATGTGACCAGCAAAGGAAAAAAAACCTAAGAGCAAGGTTCTAACAATTCTCATTTGGATGTCCAGCCATACTGCTGTAGTTTAAGCCAGGCAGTGAAAGACCCGCTAGGGTTTATCTCTCTGCTAGTTATATTCTTTACCCTGCACCTATCTTCTGTTTCTTTTAATGAAGTAGGCGGCATATTCTCTAACAGTACACACTTAATTGTTTATTTTGTTGTTTGTCTTACTCACTCTGGGATCTTTCGTTTTTCCAGCACACTTTCCCTTCTGTAGGTAATTTACACTCTGCTCTGCAGAGTGTAAATTAATTTCATTAAAAATTTTGATTTTTACATGCTCATTGTTTCCTGGTATATTCAATTTTGATGTGGTCATAAGTCGGCCGAGAGGTGCTCAGAAAAAAAGATAAAACAGTTACAAACTCTCATCAGACCGCCATAGTGAGCTCACTGATGAATTCGCAGTGAACTCATTCTGCAATCAGAAATAGACATTGCAACATGGAGGCCATACAAGGAAAACGGTGCAAAATTCTTAATGGAACACAATTGCAAAAATTATTTTTTGTCCCAAATAAACGTATTTAAGTAAAAAATAAGTGTCCCCCAAAAAATGGGCAACCATCCCCCAAAAGAAAACTGTACCAGGACAAGCACCTATCACGTCTAAATTATAGTATTAGTTGAGGAGGGTGATATCACGTTTTCCAGGCTGTGCTGCTGTAAATGAGATGCCTTTTGTGTTCCAAAATGGTTATTTATTGTCCCGAAGGGTTTCGATGCCGGATCGCCACCTTTCTCAAGGTAAAAGCCAAATGTGTAATTTAAAGTGCTAGCAGAGGGACTCTTGGACCCTTTTAGGTTTCAGGAACGGTGAGTTACTTCTTCTCTTATAAGAATTTCTCTGCAATGTAACTTTGGGTTCTTGGGTTTCCCTCATCTCTGCCGCAGAATAATTAGATTTTTTTCCATTGACTTTTATTCAGTTCCCTAAAAAACAGCAGTTCTGACCTCCCGGGATTCATTAATACGTGAATCTTCCATCCTGGGTTCACATGTTCCAGAAAATGAAGTGTTTCTCCCAAAAAATTCTTTCAATTCCACATGTTTATTTCCTTTTGTGTGTATTGGAACAAAATAAAAAAAAACTGGAAAAAAAAGACAAATTGGGCATAATTTCACACAACACCACAAAAATGGGCCAGACAAAATTGTTGGCCCCCTCAACTTAATATTTGGTTGCACACCCTTTGGAATAAATATCTGCAATCAATCGCTTCTTATAACCATCAGCTTCTTACACCTCTCAGCTGGAATCTTGGACTCTTCTTACAATCTGCTCCAGGTCTCTCATAGTTGGTGGCGTCTTCTCCAAAGGTGATCAACGGGATTTAGATCCGGACTCATTGCTGCCACTTCAGAACTCTCCAGCGCTTTGTTTCTGTGAGGGGCTGGCCATGTTCTAAAGACTATTGGACCAATGCACGTAGAGCCGAGTCTGTTACTCTAAGGGATGCAGACTTTTTCCAGCACGGAGCACCGGTTCCGTCAATCTTATTGCTGTGTTTGATTACAGATTTGCTTGTTGTGTTTTATTAGAAATTTGTTTCCTCGTCAGCCTGTCCTGTGTCCTCCATGTCTTATATCCCTAATATCTCTTGGAAAGTGTTCAGCTTCAGGAATGAATTTTTCCATTGAGTGACAGTAAGCAGAGGAAGACGTGCTGGTTGGATCTTATGTATACACAAGGCCATACAGGAGATCGCTAAAGGTAAATGTAAAGCAATCATTCTATTAATCTCATTAGTATATCAGGGCCTCAAGCCATTGTTCTTCCAGCCACTAGTCCCATTGTGTGGATGAGGATAGTAGACCAAGGGGAGCCTTCACCATAGGGAGTCTCACATGCAGTCCCAAGTGATGGGTTCCACCTGACAAAAATACCTCCACCAATACACAGCTTTTGGAGGAGGGTGTGAACACTTCTGTCCATTCAGGGGGGTGATCTTAGGGAGAGAGGAAAAGAAGCCACATGTTGGGTCAGGGAGAGTGTGGAATAACGTCGAAGGGAGAGGATCTAGGCTGAGGTCCTGGTGCCCATGGATGGATGGCCTATGGAGTTTAGAGATCGGTTGCCAACTGGGCTGGATAAACGTGCTACAGTCGAGGGATCTGTCATCTGGATTTGATACATTTTCTTAAGAACTGTTACTACTGGATACCTGTGTTTCTATCGTTTTATCTGTTGTGTGGAGGAGCATGGACTGTATCTACAGACTATACTGGCTGGAGATATGAAATTTGTGGGCAAACCAAAAGTTGGGAGACAGTGAATATCGCCTGGTACGGGGGCGGTGGGAATACCGTCCCTTGAGGAGATCTTGTGGAATGTATTTTGGCCATTTACCTGGAGTTGTTGTAAAACCATGGATGTAAGGAATAAAAAATAGTTGCATTCTTAGCCTGCCTAGGTGATTGTGGGTTGTAATAATCTCAGATCTTCACAGTTTCCATCCATTTCTGGGTGTTTCTTGAAGTATGTTTGGGATCATTGTCCTGCTGGAAGACCCATGACCTAGGATGCAAACCCAGGTTTGACACTGGCCACTACATTGCCACCCAAAATCCCGTGGTACTCTTCAGATTTCATGACTTCTGGCTCACAGTCAAAGCACCCAGTGCCAGAGGCAGCAAAACAACCTCAAAACACCTTTGAACTTCCACCATATGTGACTGTAGGTACTGTGTTCTTTTCTTTGTAGGCCTCATTCCATTTTCGGTAAACAGTAGAATGATGTGCTTTACCAAAAAGCTCTATCTTGGTCTCATCTGTCCACAAGATGACTTGCCGAAGGATTTTGGCTTACTCGCGTATATTTTGGCACACTGCAGTCCAGATGTTTTATGTCTGTCAGCAGTGAGTTCCTCCTGGGTCTCCTGCCATAGCATTTAATTTAATTTAAATGTCGATGGATAGTTTGTGTTGACATTGATGCACCCAGAACCTGCAGGACAGCTTGACTTTCTTTGGAACTTGATTGGGGCTGCTTATCCACCATACGGACTATCCTGTGTTGCAACCTTTCATCAGTTTTTCTCTGCCGTCCACGTCCAGAGAGATTAGCTACAGTGCCATGGGTTGGTTGTAAACTTCTTAATTATGTTGCGCACCGTGGACAAAGGAACATCAAGATCTCTGGAGATGGACTTGTAACCTTGAGATTGCTGATATTTTTCAACAATTTTGGTTCTCCATTCCTCAGACAGTTCTCTTCTCCTCTTTCTGTTCCCCAGACACACAATGCAAAAATGTAGTCAACTTTTCCCCTTTTTATCTGATTTCAGGTGTGATTTTCATATTGTCCACACTTGTTACTTGCCCCAGGTGAGTTTGAACAAGCATCACATGCTTGAAAAAAGTTGTTTATTCACAATTTTGGAAAGGTGCCAATTTATTTATTTTTTTGTTGTTCCAATACACACAAAGGCAATAAACAAGTGTAACTGCAGTAATTGTCTGAGAGAAATACTTCATTTTCTGGAACAATTTCAAGGGTGCCAACACTTTCGACCATGATTGTATAACAAGTGCATCTTTTAACAATCCACAAATACTTGCAACAAAAGGAAAAGGAATTTTTTTTTTCCTCGCCTGAAGACAACGACTTATCTGCAGTCTGATCTCTGCACACGTCTCATCTCTGAATGTTATTCACATCATTCTTAAGAATTTTCAATGTCAAGTCAGTCACAAAGGGTAGAGAACTAGAGAGACGCCGATAATGGCTTATTATTCTTCAAAAAAGAAAAAAAAATACAAATTGTAAATAACTTTGAAAATGCAAAAATGTATTGGGGCTAAAAAAATCTAAAATAATCATAAAGAATAAAAATATCTAAACTTTGAGCAGTAAATAATTTTAGTAAGCACAGACCTTCTTGTAGAGGTCACACAATTTATATTCTATGGTGAAACCAGAAGAGGAAACATTTTTGTAATTTATTTTTTTTACATTTGATTTTTTTGTTTTTTAACTTTTTTCTTTTTGGTTATGTGACTTTATCATAGTTATTGAGTATTTTTGATCCAATGACAAATTTATTTTCTTTGGAAAAATTTGACTCCAGCGACTTGTGAGTTCCACAGAATATTCGTAGTACTAGTTATTGCTATTTATGGAAACTTTATGGGGTATTTAACATTTTACTATTGTTTTATCAGATTTTTGAATTACAGATCATTTTCATCATGTGATATTTCTGCATGTTATTGATTTATTTGATCACCCACCCAATCTAAAAAATGTAATATTTATAGAAAGAAGGAGGTGTTACCCTTCTGTTGCGCTCAGTAGGACATAGTTCGCAACGTTTCAGGTGCTCTTGTTCATAATTGTGTATTTGTGAGATCTGCGGAGTGTTTCTTGGCTCCGCAGAGTTTTCTTCCTCACGCTCTTGCTGGGTTCTGGAGGACTTCTCTGGCAGGTAGAAGGTTTATGTTTCGCCAACCGGTTTTGGTCTCTGCTATACGTTCTCCACCTTCACGAACTGAACAGTAATTGTTTGTTTCAAGTCGTGGAAAGATTACAGCCGCCAATGGGGAAAATAAACCTTGACTTGCCCGACTCTAAAACCTGGTCATTTTTAACAGTGCCAAGAAAACTAAATTATATTAAATGAACTCTTGTAAATTAGAATTTATGGAGAGAATCGAAGGTGGGAAAAGCCTCTTTCTCCGGGATGGTTCAGTAGGGAGCATAGGAGATTAGGTTTTCTTTTTTTTTTTTTTTTTTTCCCCAATGCTCCTGAAAGGTGTTATATTTACAAGCCTGGCAATGAACTCTCCCCATTGATCTTGGAATCTGTACAGTAGAATGAACAGCTGTGTAAGCTTCCCCCCTCACTACCTCATTAACATGCCTTCCTTGTTCACCAAGGGACCACCTCTGGCTAGTGGTGAGAAAACTGCAGCATTTCCCTGGTCCTTATCTTCAACATTCAGGACATAAAGCTCTTCTTCGAAACACATTGTGAAGACTCTGAGGTTATTGCGTCAACTCTTGAAGACCACCTGTAGCTTCGCAGTTGTAAGCCAGCGTTCTTGACTTGACACATCTGTGGCCATTGCAAAACATGATATAAAATCAAATCAGTCTGTGATTTTTCTAGGTCTCTTCTTCATATTTTCCTTGTCTTATGTGATATGGTTTCTCAAAGGCTTTGGCATCATCTACTCCACCTGTAGACCACTCGTGGTTGTAATTCTAAGAAACCGCTGCAGAACCAACGATTCTTTGAGGATTAGAAAACATAAAGACACTGTGAGATCATGAAAATTACAAAGATAATACATTTTCGATATGTTCATAAGAAGAAGACGTGTTGGAGGCCATTGGTGGCCAGTTCTTCAAAAAGTCTAGACGAAGATCAATTGTAGATCATCATTTTTTCGCAACAACAAAAAGTTACATTTTACAGAGTTATTTCCTTATTTTTTAAATGTTTTCAATTTACTTCACAAGAATCCAAACATATTTCCTAAAAATATAATGAGGAAATGTCCTTCCATTGTAGAAACTAGTACTAGGAAGTTGAGTATTAGAGGGGTTAAGAGTCCACAAAGTGTTGGTGTCCTAACATGAGGGTGGATATATTAGTTCTTCGTCAGACTCAGGAAGCCTCTCGTTTTCCTCCTCCTCTCCTCTCATCCATTGCCACCAGTTTCAGTTTAAAGTCTTGAACACAACCCAAACTGTGTTGTGATTGCTCTCCCCGGTCTCGCTGCGGACACGCTTTTTTGTTTTTATGAGGTCTCACAGTGGAGCTCTCTGCAATTAGCTTTGAGTAAACTCTCAGGTAGCCGTAGACTAGACCTCGTTCCCCCAACGTACCTATTTAAGATAAAAGACTCTAGAGATGCTATCTCCTTATTTTAATATATATGTTTCTCTTTATCCTGGTTTCCCGGTTGCGCCATGGAAATCTGCTCGGAGGGGGGAGTAGGTTGGACTGTGAACAAGCGTCGCAGCGGTGGGAGGGCGTTGATGAGAGCCGTGTGTGTCTTTTGGAAAAAGAAATCCCAGACAGTCTCCAGTGCACTCAAAATAGATTGAAAACGGTGGCGTGTTAGTTAAAATAAGGGGAAAATGTGGAAGCGAGGCCAGTTCAATTTGGAGCCATTTCGCATGACGAAAACAATGAAAGCGCTGGCGTTTTATGGGAGCTTTGGGCAATGCGCGTGCCAGGAACTTGCGAAGGGTGCGAAGATCAAAAGAGATCGAGAGCTTGGAAGCTTACGCCAAAATCTTGTGATGAGGGGGAAGGAAAAAACGAGGGAGGGGAAATGGGTTGAGCAAAGGGGAACGGGAAATTGTTTGAAATTGGGCATGTTTCCATCCTTTTGATTTTGGGGCCCAAGTGACGTTGGCGGGGCAGGGAGGTCCAACCGTACAACGTGGGCCTCCATTGAGGATCTCAGGATACGAAGTTCTACGCGCAAATGGCTTTCATTTACCATCTGGTTATAGTTTTATCGCCATACCATTAAGCAGCTTTATGAGAACTTCTACTCCTCCAACCTCTTGAAGGCCACGTTGGAAAGTCTTTGAGGCGCGACTTGGAACTCCCGATCACCGACACATTATCTTCCAGGTTATAATTTTAGATTTGGGAAAACAAGCCAAGTACGCTAGTTGGTTCAGACTACGTATTGAACACAAAAGACTTGTCCTAAGTTGACTCCAACTCTTAGGAATGGGCTAATTAAAAAACATTGCCAGGATCCGACTAATTCCGCGGAGATTGCTTGAAATCTGGTTTGTTTTTATTTAGCTAACTTGTACAGGATGTGTGAACCTAGCCCAGTTCTTTCCACGCAGAGATCACAGGGCGCTATGACATTGATAAATTTTTTACATATTGTGTTGCAAATCAAAAAACATGAGAACAGAGAGGGAAAGGGAGAGATTATAAATGCAGAGCGTATGGCATCGTGTTAACCATTTAACAGGACACGTACGACTTAAAGATTTGTGGTTGCACGGAGGAAAGCTTCTCTATTTCTTAGCGTCTCACGGTTAGGCCTCCCGGTAATGTGGAAGTAAGAGCCTGATTTACGATGACCTTTCAAATAGTTTTCATTATTATTTGGCTTTTGGAAGAATATTTTCTGGGCCAAAAATGAACTAAAAAAATGTAGAATGTAATAATATTTCATCATTTTTTTTTTTTTGTTACATACTGAACATAACATGAAACGACCGAGCTAGAAAACCAGTTATTGTTAAAAAGAAGGGAAAAAATTGAGAAGAATAAGAAAAGTGGCAATGAGACTGATGGAGACAAGAATGCTAAAGGTCAAAATGCGAAAAT
Source organism: Phyllobates terribilis (assembly GCF_046119375.1). Classification (NCBI taxonomy): domain Eukaryota; kingdom Metazoa; phylum Chordata; class Amphibia; order Anura; family Dendrobatidae; genus Phyllobates; species Phyllobates terribilis. The sequence goes on along the minus strand of NW_027362761.1, from coordinate 605,761,503 downwards.
CTAATCATATGGAAGCCAAGAATCAATAATGGCCTATTATACCACAAATTTAGAAAGCTGTAGGAATAGACTAGATATCATATAATCTAATGGTGCCTGTTGGAACTTATATAGGAACTCATATTTAGCAAAAGTAGGGTCGTTTCTTTTGGATAAGAAATATGATGGCACCTACCAACCACATCGATAAGTACAGTCTCTTAGAAACGACAATACTTTTGCTAAATATAAGAAATATGATGGCACCTACCAACCACATCGATAAGTACAGTCACTGGAGATTCCCAGTTTTATTAGAGAGGAACCTCCTTTTTCCAATGAACCCCTCCTTGCATTTCAGAATTACTTGGTCTTGGTGGTGTGGTCTTCGGGGGTCTAGAAATGCTGACACAACAGTAAGCTACATTACATGGTTTCAGGGGTCAACAGTGTTTCTAAAAAGTTTACATTTTTCTGATGAAGTTTTTAAACTTTCAATATAAATGAAAGTTCAACCCAACCCTTCTTTTTTTTGGTGGAATGAAAAGCGTTAGCCCAGGTTTGATTGGGGAGAATTCTTGGGAAGGAAGAACTAACGCCTTTTGTTTAATTAACAACTTGAAACTCGTCAGAGATTGGGGTTAGATTGCCTTTAAACTTTTTTTCATGAGCAACTCCATAATTATCTGACATTCCACTCCTTCCGCAGTCATCCTTTTTTGTGCTCCAAAGTTTTTCAAAAATGTTTGAATTCCAAAATTATGTTTTCATAGAATCATAGAATGGTAGAGTTGGAAGGGACCTCCTGGGTCATCTGGTCCAACCCCCTGCTCAAAGCAGGATTCACTAGATCATCTCAGACAGATGTCTGTCCAGCCTCTGTTTGAAGACGTCCATTGAAGGGGAACTCACCACCTCTCGTGGCAGCCTGTTCCACTCATTAATCACCCTAACTGTCAAAAAGTTTTTTCTAATATCTAATCTGTGTCTCCTCCCATTCAGTTTCATCCCATTGCTTCTAGTCTTTCCTTGTGCAAATGAGAATAAAGATGATCCTTCTACAATGTGACAGCCCTTGACATATTTGTAGACAATTAGAAAAACATAAAACATTTTTACTTAAAAACTATTTTCAAGGATAAAAGTATTAGAAAATATAAATTTTAAATAAGAAAAACCCCGATGGATCAGTTTGCTCTCAGTAATTGATATGGAGATGAAATGATAGTCGTGCAGTTTTTTGTTTTTTTTTCCCATAGATTACGCAGTGCACTGATATTCTACAGACACATTTAATTTTCAGCGTATTAAAGCCCGGAGCGCAGGCAGAGCCGACAATGGAAATTATGAATGAGTTTAATTTGAGGAAAGACTTAACGTGTACTTAAATATGAAATGTGGTCGCTACAAAGATTTAATAAAAGGACTAAATCTAGATTAAATGAAATCGCTAAACCTTCTACCAATGACACATTGGAGACCCGGCGAGACTCCGTACCAAGAGGCAAAATATTGTGATAATTGTATGGTCTCACAAAAGACGGGGTCGAAAGATGATGACGAACGCACAACATCCCTAGAAAACATAGAATCGCAGGTTCTTCTTTCCTGAAGTCCAATTGTAGAGAGATACTCAGCACTCCGAGGTTGAGCAGTAGAGTAGTGAAAAGTTTTATTTAAACCATCCATTTGCAACATACAGTCATGACCGAAAGTGTTGGCACCCTTGAAATTGTTCTAAAAAGTGAAGTATTTCTCCCAGAACCTTATCACAATTCCACACGTTTTGCTATACACAGGTTTATTTCCTTTTGTGTGAATTGGAACAACACAGAGAAAAAAAAGGTAAATTGGACATAATTTCACACAACACCCCAAAAATGGGCCGGACAAAATTGTTGTCCCCCTCAACTTAATATTTGGTTGCACCCTTAGGAATAAATAGCTGCAGTTAATCGCTTCCTACTACCATCAGCTTCTTACACCTCTCAGCTGGGATCTTGGAGTCTTCTTACAATCTGCTCCAGGTCTCTCATATTCGAAGGTGTCATCTTCAGATTTCATGATGCCTTGCACACTGTCAAGACATCCAGAGGCAGCAAAACATCCCCAACCTTCATCATATGAACCTTCATCATATCTGACTGTAGGTACTGTGTTCTTTTCTTTGTAGGTCTCATTTCATTTTTGAAACAGTAGAATGATGTGCTTTACCAAAAAGCTCTATCAACAATTTTGGTTCTCTAGTCCTCAGACAGTTCTCTTCTCTTTCTGTTCTCCATGATTAGTGTGCCACACACTGACACACAATGCAAAAATTGAGTCAACTTCTCTTTTTATCTGGTTTCAGGTGTGATTTTCATATTGCCCACACCTGTTACTTGCCACAGGTGAGTTTAAACGAGCATCACATGCTTGAAACAAAGTTGTTTACCCACAATTTTGGAAAAGTGCCAACAATTTTGTTTAACCCATTTTTGGGGGTTTTGTGTGAAATTATGTCCAATTTGCCTTTTTTTCTCTTTTTTTTTGTGTTGTTCCAATACATACAAAGGAAATAAACATGTGTATGTGTATAACAAAACATGTGGAATTGTGATAATTTTTTTGGGAGAAATACTTCATTTTCTGGAACAAATTTAAGGGTGCCAACACTTTTGGCCATGACTGTATCTCTATCTGATATCTCTCTATCAAGTTATCATTTACCTATCTCAGATGTATCTATACAAATGCTACGTAAATAACACTCTGCAAACATCTCATATCCATCATCTATCTACATACCCAAGAATCCAGCACCAGGATGAGTGCGCCAAGATAAAGGCAAACGTTCAATTTGGTAAGGGACTTAAAATGAGCCAATCCGTGTGAGCCCATCGGCCATGACAAGGTGACCACTGTCTGATGGGACCCTACTCTATCAGACTGGGACAAGGCAGACAATTGTTAAGGGCAGATAGGAAATTGTCCAGCTAATAAGGTCATCATCCACCTCTAATTGGATGCTACAAAGAAAATATGACCAGAACCAGCAAGTAAAATGAAGCAGGTGTGAACAGGTGCAAACTGCGACTGCAATATATACAAACCCAAAAATGCAGCAGCCGCTGTGTGCACCTGTGAACGTGCTGACATCGACTATATGGTTTGTGACCTCCATTACTGCCATGTAGTCTATACTTATAAGGATGATGGAGTGCAGTGGCAAGGGCCCACCAGTAACATCAACTCCAGGGTCCCACCTTTCAGCTACACGCAAATGTAACTTTATCCTGATTTACAAATTTTGTAAATTAATAAGAAGCTGCCTTTCTCTCTATATCCTGAATCAAGTGTATTGTGCCAAGTACTGCTCCTATAAGAGGGTGGTGGCCACTCCAGCACAGGGGCCCACCGGAGGATTTTCCTGTTCTCCTGTGGGCCAGTCCAAGCTTATAATATTCATGTACGTGGTCTCCTCCATGTCTGCATGTATCTGCTGCTGCATTTCTGTCTCCTATTAATCCCTCTATGATTCGGTAGTCGTTCTCGTATTCTTCTCGCGCCCGGCACTGATTTTCCTTCTCTTCTGTAATTTCCAGCTGTCGGTTGCAGCGTTGAGCGCGATTTGTTCTGAGCGGATTATCCCCCCCATCCTGGTAGTGTTATAATACAAGTGAAACCTCTGCGTCTCTCTAAATCCCACATTAAATCTGCGCGGTGCGTTACGTAAGGCGCTTTACGCACTTCCTAATGATTGCGATGCTGTGGGGAGTATTGTAGCCGCACGGTCGGTGACTAATTACTCCGTTCGTTAACATCTGCACAATATGCAGACAGATTATTACATTTGCCGTTCCTGAGGTTTATTCCAGGTCAGAGCCGGAGGTGGAGGCGGAAGCAACGCAGAACTTCTGATGTTCTTATCAAGGAGAAATACAGCACCGAGCGCTGCTCCGGGAGTGTCAGCTATATAGGGCAGCTTAACGATGCTCGTGGCATTGACAGCAGTCTGATGATGATCCGCGCCGGAGCAGAAAGTCTGTGCCTGGCTCTTGGCCCCTCCATACGCAGCAGACATATGGGTCCTTCCATAGCTTTCCTCTGGCCTCCACAGATCCCGAGATCAGCAGCGCCATTTGTCCAGTTTACAACATTCTATCCAATTTCTATCTTCGAAAATTGGGTTCTACACAAAATTTTTGTAAAAGTAGAGTAAACACATCTACATGAACTTCTTTCCCTCTTGTCTTACTTGTTTCCATCCAAACCTTTACTTTATTGGTAGGGATCTAAAACAAGTCTGTGCAGCATGGAGAAGCAGTGCATTGTCCTGCTGTTAAAACTCCCTGTCGTTCATGATGGATGATGAATGATGGATGAATTTGGCATTGGAACGCATGAATACTATAGTGTTTAAAGATCCCATCTCAAAGGGAGTGAATCATGTGTTTGACTTCACTGTTCCTAGTTAGGCTCTGGTGTCTGGTCAGCATTTTTTCTGTTTTTTATTATTGCTGGGGACGGACATGTTGGAGACACAACGAAGATACGATGGAGACATGTTGAACATACAATGGACACACGATGGAGACACGATGGTCACACGATGGAGACACAATGGACACACGATGAAGACACGATGGACACACGTTGGAGACATAATGGACACGTTGGAGAGATGATGGAGACACGTTGGACACACGATGAGGACACGATGGAGATAGGTTGGACATACAATGGACACACATTGGGGACGTGTTGGAGACACAATGGAGACACATTGGACATACAATGGACACACGATGGGGACATGATGGAGACACAATGGACACACGATGAACACGTTGAACACACGATGGACACACGATGGAGACTCATTGGAGACACAATGAAGATGCATTGGAGAGATGATGGAGACACGTTGGATACACGATGACACGATGGAGATAGGTTGGACACGTTGGATATGCAATGGACACGCATTGGGGACATGATGGAGATACATTGAACTCATGATGGAGACACGGTGGAGACACAATGGACACACGATGGAGACACAATGGACACACGATGGAGACACAATGGACACATGATGGACATACGATGGACACGTTGGAGACACGATGGACACACGTTGGAGACACAATGGACACACGTTGGAGAGATGATGGAGACACGTTGGACACACGATGAGGACACGATGGAGATAGGTTGGACACACGTTGGACATACAATGGACACACATTTGGGACGTGTTGGAGACACGATGGAGACACATTGGACATACAATGGACACACGATGGGGACATGATGGATACACAATGGACACACGTTGAACACACGATGGAGACACATTGGAGACACAATGGACATGCATTGGAGAGATGATGGAGACACGTTGGACACACAATGGACACACATTGGGGACATGATGGAGATACATTGAACACATGATGGAGACACGGTGGAGACACAATGGACACACGTTGGAGAGACGATGGAGACACTTTGAACACACAATGGAGACACATATTGGACACACGATGGAGACAGACAGTTCTTTCCTAAATTTTAAGTGCAGATGTTGCAGCAGTGTGTACGCTTCATGGCAACAGTAATTAATGGGAATCAGTGGTCAGAAAAATGTCCATAGACTAATAGAGAATCTAAGAAGAGATGGTGGACAGCCCTCCCCATAGACTGGAATAAGGGGCGCTATGTGCACAGTTGTGTCTGGATGTTCATAGCGCCACTATCCTGTCTACAATAATAGGGCGACTTCAGGGGGAAATTTAATCTGCCTAATATAGAAAAAGAGACCTTAATTCCAGCGATGTGTCCCTTGTTAGGCTGTGTTCTGTAGTTTCAATACAATCAGTATCAGCAAGAGATTATCACTACAGGACTAGGTGTCATGTGCCAGGCTGTCCAACAAATCTGTGTAACCACGCCCCCACCACTGATTGGCTGCTTCCTGTGTACAATGTCAGCAAATAGCTAATTAGTGGTGTGGGTGAGGTTATTCACAGGAAGTTGTCAATCAGGGGTGTCGGTGGGGTTATAAGGAGCCCAGCATTCCAAGCTTTGCTACATCTAGAGTAGAGGAAACTGGGATTCTATCAAAACTACCGCAAGCAGTCCGGTAATTGATACATTGCTGGAATCATGGTATCTGCCCCTACATCATGCTGCTCTCAGATCACATAGCAAACACATGCTGACAGGTTCCATTTAAAGGACATGTTGTGTAAAGCCAAGCAGGGCGGAAACTGAGGAAGTGTGGAGCGGGCACACGCTGCCTCTCTGATGTTGCCCTCGATGGACGAATGAGATGACTCTGCTGACCCCGCCCTCTAATGATAATGAGGTGACTCTGCTGACCCTGCCCTCTAATGATAATGAGGTGACTCTGCTGACCCCGCCCTCTAATGATAATGTGATGACTCTGCTGACCCCACCCTATAATGATAATGAGATGACTCTGCTGGCCCCACCCTCTAATAATAAGATGACTCTACTGAACCTTTCTCTAATGATAATGAGATTACGCTGCTGACCCCTCTTTTAATAATGATGAGATGACCCTGCTGACCCTGCCGTCTAATGATGATGAGATGACTCTGCTGACCCCGCCCTCTAATGATGAGATGACTCTGCTGACACTGCCCTCTAATGATAAGGAGATGACTGCTGACCCCGCCCTCTAATGATAAAGAGATGACTCTGCTGACCCCGCCCTCTAATGATAAAGAGATGACTCTGCTGACCCTGCCCTCTAATGATAATGAGATGACTACTGACCCCTCCTCTAATGATAATGAGATGACTTACCTCGCTCTCTGATGACTTTTCTGACTCCGCCCTATAAAGATAATGAGAGGACTTCTGACCCTGCCCGCTAATGAGCTGATTCTGTCCAAGTCTATACAGTAAAGTTGAGCTGCAGATTACAGGAGATGCCAGCCTATTATGAGTGCTTCAGAGCCCAGTGTGAGAACATTTTTACTCCTCCCTCGTTTCTTTTCCTTTCACCCTTTGGACTATCTGGGCTTTGTATCCTGTTACCGTTCTCTGGACAGTGACCTGACTGCCCTTTACTGTAGAGTTGGGCATTTTGAGAGCCGCAGGGACAATATCTACGGCTTATAGTTAAGCACATACACTAGATCTTAGGCTGACTCAACCAATGGGAAGGGAGCCCTCCTGTGATCCATGTCTTGTCCATACAGGATGCCCCTTTAATACATTGCCCTTATGAAGTACCAGAACCTTCTAGCATGGATAGTACCTGCGATATTTAGGAGTCAGACTCCCGGTTTCCGACCTTGGTAGGTTTATATCGAGGGAACCGGTCGTTGGTCTTCCTCCGTCAGTTTAGGTCCCATTGGAATAATTCTTCTTTTTCGACCTGTGCAGAGTTGAGTCTTTCCGTTGGCTCTGATGTAGCAGAGCCGCTCGCCTCCTCCGGTGATGGATGAGACGGAGGCACTGTATAATTAAACAGCCATTTTGTACTTGTCTCACGCTACAATGTTAGAACTGTCTACAGTCTAAATCTTCTCCCAGCGGGTGATGCTGAGGACTGATCGGAGGCCTCCACCGCCAACCAGGATCTTCCCTGGTGTCCTGTATGATGGTCCCTGGTGTGAGCCGCCTGGACGCCAACCATAGTCTCAGCTCCTTGGTTTATTCATCTTTAAACTAAGTAATGTTGATTAATTCACTCATTTAAAGGGATTGTCCAAAATCAGAAAAATACGGCACAACATAAGTGATTACGTATCGTGTGGATTAGTCATCATTTTATTATTGTTGAGGTCGGACCCCGAGACTTCTCCCGATCCTGATAATGCAGTGACTGGGGCTCTGTTCTAGTGAAAGGGGCTGCATAGACTTGATCGGGGGGACCCTGTGCAGGGAGGGGTGACGGATCTGAACCCTCAAGTCTCAGTATTAGGTCCGATCCCTCAGATCATAGCGTGATGGCGTTGCTTTATGGGGCTCAGTTGCAACGTGCCAGTTCCAGGATTATGTCAGCCCCTTGAATTAATCCCATTGAGGCCCCTCATTGATTTTTTTTTGTTTGTTTTCTTCACTTTAGTTTTCCAGTTGATAGTCTTATCAGGGCTCGTTTACTGGAGTTTCTATTGGCGCCATTTTGGATTCCCTACGATTTTGTGCTCTTTTTTTTATTCTATTTTTTTTTGGAAGTTAAAGTGCTAAAAAAACAGCAATTCTGATATATTTAATAATCATTTTTTGGGGGGAGCGTTCACCATATGATATAAATAATGTAATATTTTATTAGAGCAGACAGTTACGTATGCGACATGGCGAATATGTTAATATGTTTTAGAATTTACTTAAAATAATTTTGAACTTTTTCTTTTTTTTTTTGTTTAATTTTCATTTTTTTACAGTTTTTATTAGTTCCTTGAAAGGGACATGAACCTGCGATCGCACCGCAGTACTGTAATATTGAACTATACAACAAAATTACCAGTCCTCTATGCCACAGTTGTACAGAGGTTGGGGGTCCTTCCGTAGACCCCTGACTGTCGTTGAACACTCCATCGGCACCCCATTTCCAGCCTCCTAAATGCCTCTGTTGTTATTGACTGCGGCATCTAAGGTGTTAATCTGCTGTGATCGGCGCTGGCTCTAATATACCGTATAGGAGCGCTCCTGAGCCCGCGCCATACGCAACGCACATTGCCTCACGGGGCCCCGATGGTCGGCGGCCGGCTCTGTTTCTAGGAGAAGCTGCCATGTTTTTATATTCTGGACCAATTGTTCTTTGAAACGACAGATCGTTGCAGTCGCTATTAATCGTTTTTTCCAATTATTATTTTGTGCTGCTTGTCACAGGAGGCGATTGCTCAGCAGAAAGTCTGATTGCAGAGGCCGGGCCCCCTCCGTCCGGGCCCCGTTGTGCTGACACATCCTCCGGTGATGACTTGCCGCGTCGTTGGCTGTTTGGGCACATTATGCAAACAGCCCTACACATGACGGATTTCACGATAATTTCTCTGTCGAGTCAATCACTCAGCCGGTAATCAAAGCCACATTAGCGTCTGCGCCGATCTCGGCAATTTTACATTCGTGCGGAGGATGATTTATTGCAGGCGGCGGATGCTGAAAAACACAAGATGAAGTATAAGCTCTTCTGCTCAGACTCAAAGAATCTGCTGGACGGGGCCACAACCGGAAAAGTCTTCTTAGTTTTATATCTTGGGCTGCCATTTCCCGGTGTTCTGGGTTTAGTCTCTTACTGGAAGACTTGGTGGAGGAATCCAGGTGTCCATTATTCACCTTCGCACCCCCAGATCCTCATCACTGCTGTCCAGGTTTGGTCACTTGGTGGAGCACGTCCATAGTTCATGATATGTCCTCCACCCCCCCGTACATTATCTAGTGACTCCCACACACATTACTTGAGGTCTTCTTAATGCTATTTGCTAAAACCTGTTGAGTTGGACGTTTTGAAACGTTCTCAAAGTTCTCTGTTGTCTGTAACTTTGCCTACAAGGAGTGTGATTCCTTAGAAGAATCAAACTTCCATAATTCATCCTCTATCCCTGTCCGTAGTTCAGTGACTTTCACTTCCAGGGATCCCCACAAATTGCATGAAATTTGGTTAATGCTACTCGATGCCCCTCGTTGGGTTAGACATTTTTTGAAAGGTCTACTTCTGATGCCCTTGACTTTGATTTCCTGGTGGATAGTTTTCGTTAGTTGGAGGACTCCATGCATGCATGATTCATCCTCAATCCTCGTACATTATCCAGCAACGTTCATTTCCACGGATCCCCAAAAAGTTGCATGAGATTTGGTTAATGCTTTTTGATGCCACCTGTTCAGTTGGACATTAAGAAAATTAACTTTTTGAAAGTTCTTCCTTCCTAACATCATGTCTGTGACTTTTATTATCTGGTGTCTAGGTTTGGACTCCATGCGCCTTTATTACATCCCCCGCACCCATACATAATCCAGCGACCTCCACTTTCAGGGGCACCCACCAATTACAAGCCACCTCTTGGGTTGGAGATTCTGAAACTTTTTGAAAGTTCTTTTTCTTCTTCGGTTGCCTGTGGATTTGATTCTCATGTCTCTCTATTTGGTTACTTGACGAAGGATTTCGTGTGTCCATGATACGTTCTTCACAACCTCTACATTATCTAGTAAGTTGGAAAACTTTGAGAATGACCCTAAACCCCTTAAGAAAATGTAATGTTGGCCCAGTTCTTTTAGAAATTGATAGAGCAAACTTCTGTGCAAGGTTCACCAAAGATGCAGTCGGTAACTTTTTTGATTCTGTCCCTCCAGTGACACGAGCTCCATCTATAATGATGATGAATCACGAGGAGCTTTATTTGTATTTCTGAACTTTGCTCTCGGCCTTTTGTCCTTGATGGACTTGACCTTGCATTGAAATGCTGTACAGACCGCGGCGGATGGAAAGGCTGAGGCAGCTCTCAATGCTTCACGGCAGACGGCCAAATGAAGAGCGAGTGCCGTAACCACGCGTCTCTGTCCCGGGTCGGATGGAGCACTGATCCGTTAATGAACAGAAGATTGGTGACTGCAGCGGAGGATGGAGAGCGGGACGTTGTGTTCTGTACGAGCTCTACAGCTGTCAATCACTCCAGGCCTCGGCTCTCAGACTCCATTAGGATGGACGAGACTTGGGCTTTTAGGTACAGAACCTCGGCTCGTTGCATAATACATGTGTTCTGGAGACAGTTATGATATCTGAGCTCCTCGGTGGGAAGTCTCTGTGCTTCTTCTACAGTGAGGTTGCTAGATTGTAGCAGCTGGTGGTACATAACCTTATATCTAGTGTTGAGCGAGTATGTTCTGTCCGAGTATGCTCGGGCCGAGCTCCGAGCATTTACTGCTGCTCGGTGATAAGGTTGAATCGCTCCCGTGTGCATGATTTGCAACTGTTTGACAGCTTTATTACATGTGAGGAATGTGTAAGAAATAGACATTCCTCTCATGTAATAAAACTGTCAAACAGTCGCAAATCATGCACACGGGAGCGATTCAACCATATCACTGAGCAGCTGTAAATACTCGGTGCTCGGCCCGAGCATACTCGGCGAAAGGGATAATAGAACATACTCACTCAACACTACTTATATCACATCCCCAGGCCGTCTGTAGCCGATGGTGTTGGCCGGCCAGGACCATAGGTTCCGCTGTACAAAAAAGGAGACTGCCGTTCTAAACCACAATCTTTACTGAACGGTAACTTGGTAAAGATTATATACAAGGAGTATTGGGTACAAAGTCTTATGGACGTTTCCTTTGCAGTATAAATCATTTTCACACACACATGGTTTCCTTCCACTGTAGTCTTCTCCAGGGCCGGTGAAGCATACTGTTTCGCCCTACTTCATCACAGCCCAGCTTGTCGCCACAGTCCCGATCAGCAAGTCTCTCCACCTGCTCATCCTATTTCTTCCACTACTGGCGCCCTGGATCTACCGCTCGGGACCACCACTAGTCCTATGTACTCAGTCCTGTTTAAGTTCGTTACCTTCAGCGTTTTGCTGACGTTTTCTCATCCTATCCAAGGACTCCTTTTCTGTGGAAATTCACTGTATGTCTTCTTCGGTCAATTCAAGGTCATACTACTCCCTTGTCCCTTAGTCTCCTTTTTCCATAGTTCACCCAAACAGCAGCACTGCTCATGGACTCTTACTATTTCTGTTTGAACTAGTCCCTATGTAAATATCAGTAAGTTCCCCACTGTCTTCCTATATAGCCCCTCCCACTGTGGGCTAGTCCCAATTTTTAAATCTCAGTTACCCTGCTGTCTGTTGCTGGGCAGAACTTCCCTACAAAACACCATCTTACAGTAAACTATCTGATAACACTATGCATTACATTATACTTATATTACTGCACACTATACACATTATATTATACTATCAATACTTATCACACTCTATCTCTCAATATATTGCAATTCACGTTATACATGATTTTTTACAAAAGACACACAGCATAATACAAACACAATGTGATTGGTGTCTTCAGGGGTAGGAACACAACAGTCATTGTCCACCATACCTACACAGTCACGTCAGATGAGCCCCTCCAGGGTCCGGAAGGCTTCGTACGGCTGTTGGGTTTGATATCTTATAGATATAAATGGGAAATGTACATTTGGGTGGAGTTTAGCAACTGTAGATTTTTGGACGTCGACAGAATGTAACAAGAAAGTCAGATCGGGGATTGACTATTGGTGCCCCGACCAGTCCTGAAAAGGCGGGTCTGCGGATTCCTATGAGAGCGATTGTATTGGGGGATCCATGTGAGGAGGGGGGACACCGGACCCGCGAAGGGTTCAGTACATGATTCCATCATTATCCGATCATTTCAGGGATCCTGTAGGACTATGGCGGAATTATTCAGGGTGCTAATAATGGGCCATGACCAGCAGGACAGATACCTGTTGTATGTAGAGATGGGTCCATTACTATTATATTATAATTGCTATTTTCATGTATCTTTATGATGTTCACAACCAACCTGTGCCCAAATAATACCGCCATGCAGTATCCACATAACAGTACATAATACGGCCATAAAATGACGAAATAAGCCTTCTAGTGTCCATAAAATGCAGTCAACATAATTCTATCATAAAATTCCTTAATAATACCTCCATACAGTAACCGTAATACTGCCCGAATAATACCACCATACAATGCCTAAATAATACCTCCATACAGTAACCAAAATACTGCCCGAATAATACCGCCATACAATGCCTAAAATACAGTAACTGTAATACTGCCCGAATAATACCACCATACAATGCCTAAATAATACCTCCGTACAGTAACCTTTAATACTGCCTAAATAATACCACTATACAATGCCTAAATAATACCTCCGTACAGTAACCAGATACCTCCATATATTATGCAATTACTAATGCCAATCAAATTCCACATAATAACACAATACTGTGCGAAAATAATACTACTCTATAGTGTCTACATAATACCGCATATACAGACCATATATTACCATCAAACCATGCCTAAATAATACTCCCCCATAATGTCCACATAATATTGCATATATAGTCCCCATATACCGATTAAAGAAGAAAATACCTCAAATAAAAAAATACCGCCATATAATGTTCCCCCGTACTGTCCACATAATACCGCCATATAATGCTCACATCTGCAGGGATAAGGGTGTTTTTCTATGCGCGCCCTGCACTAGTTGAGCATCCAGAGGTGTTTTTCTTCCACCGTCAAGTTGCCCCCGAGGGTCCAGTCCTCAGACGCCCCTAAGGGATGGGGGGCTTCAGGCAGTTTTTCAGTTTGCCGCTCCCTGATACTAGCCCCGATCGTAGGTCTGCAGGTCTGGTCACCAGCGCTCCCCTCCAGTCCTCATACCCCAAGAATACTCCCATTATTGGTCTGCTATAACGGGTGGTCCAGGAGCGCGCACCTCCATACCGTCACAAGGGTCCTATGATCCGGAGGAGGCAATTACAGGGGGTCTCAGGTTTTGGAGAGTGTAATTTACCGATATCTTGTAGTCTTCGGTGCGGTCCTGTAGGGTCAGAGGTTCACTAATAATAACAAGCCTGAAACGCGTCGGTTTCACCATCATCTTTGCCGTTTCTTGACCTTTGGGACCTGATGATGGAACCTTTGTTTCTGCATCAGAAATCTATAAAAGGGGCAACGTGTAGTGGCACAATGTCTGCCCTGCTGATGACGCTCCCCCTGGGCCATGTTTGGGGAATACCCGGAGCCGGATCCGTTGGGGGTGGTAGTCCTCGTGGCGGTGACCCGGTCCGTGCCCAGGGTGTCAAACTAAGTGGCGATGTTTTTAGTGGCAGATGTGATATTGTTCGACTACGCCACCCGTTGAATGCGGTTACGAAACCGCCGCTGCAGGGCAGACCGCTGAGGCCGGTGGTACAGTTGTGCAGCGTGGGTAGTATAACCCCCAACGGGAGGGGTATGGCCTCAGGGCAGCGGACGTGGATGATGGGGATGGTAGAATTGCACGCAGGCACCAGGAACCACTCAGAGACGGTGCGGTGTAGTTCAGGGTCTTTACTGGTGACAAAGATAGACCCTTCCGGGAGTACTGGCTAGCGGTCGGGGTCTGGTCAGTCCGTGAGCAGACAGGATCTCCCCTGGCCAGGCGGAGTTGTAGGCCTCCCCAACTAACTGTACTCTTCTTGGCTACCTTGCTAGAAGCGGGTAAAAGTGGCCCACGTCCCTGAGTGTACCGTGTGGTGCTCACCCGTATGGCCGGTGACTCGGGGCCTTCTGGTAGCCTCCGCTCCACGACGGCGGTGCTGGTCCCTTGCGTGTGACTGTGTCTTCGGGTTTCTTGGCCAGAAGACCTGAAATCCCCTGCCGGTCGGTTTCTACTGCTGGGTATGGAACAGTCCCCACAGCCTCGGACTCCGTGTCCGGTGAGATCTCTTCAGCCAAGGCGAGCTATCTAGCTTCCAGCCTCTGGCACTCACTCCTGCTCCTACAGAGCTCCTGTTGTCACTTTCCCTGCAACTGCTCCACACCAGACCAGACTGTGTCTCTGTCTGGGACTCCTCTTCTTCTTTTTCTAACCCCACCTCAGCCCCAGTTTATATAGGGGAAGTTCTTCCCCTCCCAGGACTGGGCAGGAGGTGTGGCATGCTTAGGATTCCTGACCAGGAGACCTCCCACCTGCTCACAGACGTAATATTGCTATTACTGTGGTAACCAGAACCCTGGGGTGCTACATTCCCCCCTAGTAAAATTTAGTACTCCGGGACTAAACATATTTTTGAAAACATAACAGGGTATAAACAGGAACAATACAATAAAGAAAAACACGTTAAGGTGGTCACGGCGTGTCCGCAACCGGGTGCAATTTTTTTGAAGCAACAGGGTGTCCATTTCACCAAAGAACAGGGAGCCGTAACCAGGTAGGGGTCTGTCCTGCCCCGAGTCTTTAACAGTCTTTAGTCCGTCCTGGGTTACGCTCCAAACATACATACAACAGAGTTCTAGTAAATCCACAAAAGATACCTATAAAATAACTGGAAAAACATAATTATTTACAAGCAACAGTAAACAGGTAAATATTAATAAAACAGTCTAAACACTTTAGATCCTCCAACGTACGGGCAACCGGCCTCTAGTGGCTCTAGTGGACCTACGGAGCTCACTAACTGATCCTGCACTACAGGGTGTAGGAGCTGTCAAAGGTAAGCTGGGCAGCTGTCTACGGACTCTTTGGCTCACTAGGGGCACGGCAGGCTCACTATAAGCAGAGGGTCGATTCTCCTGGTCTGCTTGTGTGGGGTCTTCTGCCTCCTGGACCGGCTGCTCTTCCAGCTCTACCTGTTTTTCCGTAGGCACTTGGGATGCTGGCTGGAGGAAGGTGAGGACGGGTACTACAACAGCGCCATTTACTTGTGTCCAAGATCGAGGGAAGTCTCCGAGTACAGTACTGACCATCTCTTCCCTTTCCTCTGCGGGTCGAGGGTTTTCTTGATCTTCTTCAGGGTTTCGTAGCTGCTCGGGACACTTCTTCAGGTGATCTCGGGAGACAATGGCTGTGGTTTCTCCTCCATCCTTACTGATTGTGCAGACTTTTGGGTTTTCATGGCTTGAGGGCAGTACGGTGTACGGGTCCTTCTCCCACTGGTCGTCCAACTTGTGGAGCTGTCTTTTCCTCTTCAAGACCTGCTCTCCAGGTACCAGCGGAACAGCGGGAGCATACTGGTTGTAAGTCTTCTCCTGTCTTTCTCTTGCTTGACGGAGACTTCGCTCAACGCTCTCCTGTACTTTCCAGTACTGCTGCTGCCTCTCTGTGTCCCAGTCTGCTTCTGGTGAAGTGTCCTCGGGTGTCAGGACTCCCATATCCAGATCAACAGGCAGCTTACCAGGTCTTGCTCTCATTAGGTAAGCCGGGGTACAGTTGGTAGAACCTACAGGGATGTGGTTGTATAGGTCCACCAGATCAGGCAGTTTCTTAGGCCACAGACTGCGTTCTTCCAGGGGCAATGTTTTCAGAAGGTCTATCACCACCTGGTTCATCTTCTCGCAAAGTCCATTGGTTTGCGGATGATAGGGTGTAGTTCTTATCTTCCGGCAGCCATACAGGGTGCAGAACTCCTGGAAGACTTCCGCTTCAAAGGCAGGTCCTTGGTCCGTCAGCACCTGCTCTGGGTATCCGTGTGGACGGCAGAAGTGCTGCTGGAAGGCTCTAGCTGCTGTTTGAGCCGTTAAGTCCTTGACGGGGACTACAACCAAGAACCGGGAATAGTGATCCACGATGGTCAACGCATAGACGTAGCCACTTCTGCTGGGGGTCAGTTTTACATGGTCCAAGGCTACCAGTTCCAACGGCTGCCTGGTGACGATGGACTGCAGGGGAGTCTTCTGGCTGGCACGGTCCTTCCTTCTTAGGTTGCATGGGCCACAGTCTCTGCACCACCTCTCGATGGTTCCTCTCATGCCTACCCAGTGGAACCGCCCGCGCAGCAGGAACTCCAGCTTCTTCCATCCGAAGTGCCCAGCTCCGTCGTGGTATGCCTCCAGTACCATTGCCGCGTCTCTTCTTGGCACCACTACTTGCCAGACCAGTTCATGCGTCCGGGAGTTAACCATTCTGCGGCACAACTTCCCCTTGTAAAGGAACAGTCGACTCTTCTCAGCCCACAGTTGCTTGGTCTCCTCCGGAGCGTCTGGGTCAAGGCGGGCATCTGGCTGAGTCAGCATCTCCTTCACCAGTCGGATGGCGGGGTCACTGTCTTGGCACCACTACTTGCCAGACCAGTTCATGCGTCCGGGAGTTAACCATTCTGCGGCACAACTTCCCCTTGTAAAGGAACAGTCGACTCTTCTCAGCCCACAGTTGCTTGGTCTCCTCCGGAGCGTCTGGGTCAAGGCGGGCATCTGGCTGAGTCAGCATCTCCTTCACCAGTCGGACGGCGGGGTCACTGTCTTGCGTTTCTGCCCAGTTGTAATGAGGTAAGGGGTTGAACGTAGCGGATTGCTTACCCCTTACACGGTGGGAATACTGGGTAGTCCCATGACGGTGAAACGCGGGGAGTTCAACTTCTTCCATTTCCCCTGGATCTTCCCCTACGTCCGGTAGGTTTGGCATTCTGGACAAGGCATCCGCGTTGGTATTGGAGCGTCCTGCCCGGTATTTAATCGTGAACTCATAGTTGGACAGGCGGGCCATCCATCTCTGCTCCAGGGCACCGAGTCTTGCAGTGTCCAGGTGTGTCAACGGGTTGTTATCCGTGTACACGGTGAACCGGGAAGAGGCGAGCTAGTGCTTAAACCGTTCGGTGACTGCCCACACCACTGCCAGGAACTCTAGCTTGAATGAGCTGTAATTCTCAGGGTTTCTTTCGGTGGGTCGCAGTTTTCGGCTGGCGTAAGCAATTACCCGTTCTCTCCCCTGCTGGATCTGGGACAGTACGGCTCCTAGCCCGATGTTACTTGCGTCGGTGTAGAGGATAAAGGGCTGGCTGTAATCCGGGTACGCCAGGATTTCATCCCCCGTGAGGGCCATCTTCAGCTGGCGGAAGGACTCTTCTTCCAGCTTCTCCCATCTGAAGGGCGGCTTCTGGTTCTTGGCCTTCCTGGACTGGCCTATCAGGAGGTCCTGCATAGGAGCTGCCTTTTTGGTGAAACCGGGAATGAATCTTCGGTAGTAGCCTACCAACCCGAGGAACTGCCGCACTTCCTTTACGCTGGAGGGTCTTGGCCATTCCTTAATCGCGGTGATCTTATCAGGGTCGGGAGCCACTCCGTCAGCACTCACCACGTGTCCCAGGTACTGCACTTTTGGTTTTAGCAGGTGACACTTCGACGGTTTCACCTTCAGACCGTAGTTTGCCAGGGCTTCAAACACTTCCGCCAGGTGTTTCAGGTGGTCCTCGTAGGTTTTGGAATAAACTATAACATCGTCCAGGTACAGCAGGACCGTCTCAAAGTTCCGGTGTCCCAGACAGCATTCCATCAATCGTTGGAAGGTTCCTGGTGCGTTGCAGAGTCCGAACGGCATGCAGGTAAACTCGCTAAGTCCCATCGGGGTGGTGAATGCGGTCTTCTCCCGGTCCGCCTCTGCTACAGGAACCTGCCAGTACCCGCTAGTGAGATCCAAAGTGGAGAAGAAGTTAGCAGATTTTAAAGCAGCCAAAGACTCCTCTATCCTTGGTAAGGGGTACGCATCTTTGTGTGTGATACGGTTGATTTTCCGGTAATCTACACACATTCTCATGGTGTTGTCTTTCTTTTTAACCAAGACTAGTGGAGCTGCCCAGGGGCTACAGCTATCCCTGATTACCCCAGCCTCCTTCATGTCTCTAAGCATCCCCTTGGCGTGTTGGTAATGTGCAGGGGGTACGGGACGATACCTCTCTTTTATGGGAGGATGGTCTCCCGTGGGGATGTGATGTTCCACTCCCTTCATCCGCCCGAAGTCTAGCGGGTGTTTACTGAACACTCTCTCGTATTCCTGGATCACCCGGTAGACTCCCTGCTTTTGGTGAGCGGGTGTGGAGTCAGTACCCAAATGCAGTTGCTGACACCAGTCCTCCATTTGTTGCTTAGAGCCGTTACCTTCCTCTGGATGAGATGGAGGCAAGGGTTCCACAGACTGTACAGAATTTTGGTTGATGGTATACAATTTGGCTAGCGTGGCATACCGGGGCAGGTACACTTCCCTCTTCCCGATATTTATTATGCGAACGGGCACCCTCCCATGGCGTACATCAACCACCCCCCGTGCCGTCAAAATGGTGGGCCTACTATCTGAGTAGACTGGTTCTACCATTGCCTGGTAATCTCTACCTCTCAGACCAATAGCTGCCCTGCACCAAATCATCATTTCACTTTTCGGGGGCATGGCAATAGGGAAAGGGTCACACATTCTCACGCTACCAATCTCACCACCGGAGAGTTCTACCTGTTGCCGTTGCATCAGTGCCCGGATCTCTTTTTGGAGCACTCGCTGCTGGCCGGAGCTGGCGTTCTTGGCAACCTGCTGTAAAATAAGAATCACCTCTGCAAGACAATTTTCAATCACATTAGTTCCTAGAGTTATTTTTGGGTGACTCTCGCGCTTGTCAATGTCTACAATGATCAGTCCCTGTGCTGCCAGTTCGACTTTACTGATTTTAATGGTCATCTCTTTAAATCCGATCTGTGGCACGGGCTGACCATTGCTGGCGATGATACTCAAGTCGTCGTCTGGGTAGCGGGTTATATCCGAGTCATTCCAGTACTGCTTGAAGAGCACGTACGGGATGGTGGTGACCTGTGACCCGGTGTCAAGTAGGGCACTCATAGGAATGCCATCCAGTACTACAGGCAAGACTGGACGTCCTCCCACGTATTTGTCACGCCAGTTCGATGGGCCTGGTGATCTTATTCCTAGGGGTTGGCCCTCTACCCCAGATTGTGCCAGTTTAAAGGACAGTACCTTGCCATATGTCCGGGTTGATTGCAGCGGCGGCAGATGGGTTGTCCGTCCTCATTGTATCGGTCGCTGGGTCTTCCTCTGGCCGGTGGGGTCCTCCTTGGTCGGCGCCACGGGATATCCTCCGGTCCGGATGCCAGCTGGATCTTCCCTGGAGTAGAAACCTGTAAAGACTGCACAGTTCGGGTTAGCGCGGCAACGCTTTTAGTTAGCTCTTGGACCTGATGGTGCAGGTCTGTAGCCGGGTCATTGTTTAAAGCCTGCGCATCAGCTCCCACAGGCCCTGCCGACAAGGGCGCCGCCTCCTGGTGGTAAGTGGTAGCAGGGCGTTTGTGGGTCACAGCGCCACCTGGTGCCGGTTCTCGGAGCACCCGGATGGCTCTGTCCTTGAACTGTGCAAAGTCCAGATGAGGGTCCTGTAAGGCCA
Organism: Phyllobates terribilis; assembly: GCF_046119375.1. NCBI lineage: Eukaryota > Metazoa > Chordata > Amphibia > Anura > Dendrobatidae > Phyllobates > Phyllobates terribilis. The sequence goes on along the minus strand of NW_027362761.1, from coordinate 605,741,636 downwards.
TTGCCCGCAACTGGGTTCGGTGGGCATTACAATGTAGACCCTCTATAAATTGTTCAGTCAACAGTTTGTCTTCGTTTCCCACGCCGTCAGGGTCGGCCTGCTTAATGGCTCTCAGGGCCTCTTTTAGGTTTAGCGCATAGTCCCTTATATTCTCATGTGCTCGCTGCTTGCACCCGTAGAATCTAAGCTTGATCTCGGCTGAGGTACGGGTATCAAAGGTGTCCTTCAGCCGGGCTAGTATCTCTGCGACAGTCCTCCTCCTCCCAAGTGGCCAGGACTTTACCTCCCTTTGGGCTGCCCCTGTTAATTGAGCCACCAGGATGCTCACTTTTTGCTCTTCTGTGAGGGGGTACACCTGGAAGAGGCTATCCAGCCTTTCTCTGAAGTCATTTAGGGTATGTGACTCCCCTGAGTACTGGGGTAGCCAGGCTGCCCCCGGGATGTAGGGCATTGTGAAAGGCATGACCGCAGCAGCGGTGGTGCTGGCGGTGGCTGTAGCAGTGAAGCTCTCCTCCGTATCCGACATCCTCCTCCCCCCTAGTGGACCGTGGCCTACCTTGCGATGATCCTCTTCCGTAGGCCGCGGCTCCGCAGTGGATCGTCAGGGTTGAGGACCTTCCGTCGCGCTCCTGTGACGTCGGCGTCTGCTGGGTTCCTTTCAGGACCTTACGCAGCGTCCGGACGTGAGGCGGGGCTTCAGTTCTCGCGCGCTTTCGGAGTCCACGCCCCTCTTCTTCCCGCGCGGCCTCAAGATGGCGTCCAATGGCGGGAAGACTCCACGGATGGCGGGAAGAAGGCAAAAGATGGCGTCGGATGGCGGGAATCTTCACCACAGGTAAGTTTAACAGTCTTTTTCAGGCAGCAGTACCCGGTGGTTGCGGGCACGAGATCCTGCCGACTACGCCAAAAGTTGACGCGCCCCCTGGGCCATGTTTGGGGAATACCCGGAGTCGGATCCGTTGGGGGTGGTAGTCCTCGTGGCGGTGACCCGGTCCGTGCCCAGGGTGTCAAACTAAGTGGCGATGTTTTTAGTGGCAGATGTGATATTGTTCGACTACGCCACCCGTTGAATGCGGTTACGAAACCGCCGCTGCAGGGCAGACCGCTGAGGCCGGTGGTACAGTTGTGCAGCGTGGGTAGTATAACCCCCAACGGGAGGGGTATGGCCTCAGGGCAGCGGACGTGGATGATGGGGATGGTAGAATTGCACGCAGGCACCAGGAACCACTCAGAGACGGTGCGGTGTAGTTCAGGGTCTTTACTGGTGACAAAGATAGACCCTCCCGGGAGTACTGGCTAGCGGTCGGGGTCTGGTCAGTCCGTGAGCAGACAGGATCTCCCCTGGCCAGGCGGAGTTGTAGGCCTCCCCAACTAACTGTACTCTTCTTGGCTACCTTGCTAGAAGCGGGTAAAAGTAGCCCATGTCCCTGAGTGTACCGTGTGGTGCTCACCCGTATGGCCGGTGACTCGGGGCCTTCTGGTAGCCTCCGCTCCACGACGGCGGTGCTGGTCCATTGCGTGTGACCGTGCCTTCGGGTTTCTTGGCCAGAGGACCTGAAATCCCCTGCCGGTCGGTTTCTACTGCTGGGTATGGAACAGTCCCCACAGCCTCGGACTCCGTGTCCGGTGAGATCTCTTCAGCCAAGGCGAGCTATCTAGCTTCCAGCCTCTGGCACTCACTCCTGCTCCTACAGAGCTCCTGTTGTCACTTTCCCTGCAACTGCTCCACACCAGACCAGACTGTGTCTCTGTCTGGGACTCCTCTTCTTCTTTTTCTAACCCCACCTCAGCCCCAGTTTATATAGGGGAAGTTCTTCCCCTCCCAGGACTGGGCAGGAGGTGTGGCATGCTTAGGATTCCTGACCAGGAGACCTCCCACCTGCTCACAGACGTAATATTGCTATTACTGTGGTAACCAGAACCCTGGGGTGCTACACTGACATAGCCTGAAACGCGTCAGCATTGCGGGATGTGGGTTTTTATGTTGTAATCGTTTTTCCTGACACGTTGGATCTCTGATCCATCATTCTAGATTTGACGACAGACCTGGGGCTTCTCTCTCCATGGCGGTAGGGGTTTTGGGGCAGGTGGGATGTGAAACGCGCTTCAGGTACACAGTACTGGGGGGCTGGGACTGCGTCAGCTCGGCCTCGTGCAGATGGCATCCATTGGTGGTGTATTACAGACTGTTATTGTTTCTTGGGGGTTCAGGCCGCGATACCGCAGAACTTGTAAAGGAACAACGCTGCGCCCCCCAATATCTGCAGCCGGGGGGAACAATGATCCCTTTATGTCTATGATCCCTTCACCCCCTAAATAAGATCATGGTGAGACTGGGCCCCAGAGAGCCGGGGATCCTCTGGGGGGCCGAGCTCATTATCAGCAGAAGATGACCCCATTAGAGGTGACTTCATCGCCGGTACCTGGCCCGTAGGCAGCCCATGCCCCATACTTACCAACTCTGCCAGAAAAAGGGTGAGAGATCCAAAAAACTCTAAATCCGCTGGGTCCTGTGTTTATTTGTGGGATTTATTTTCGGGATCTGTTCTGAGGTTTGTTTTATTGGGGTCTGCAGTTATCTATGGAATCTGGTCTGGGCTTTGTGTTACGGTGGGGTTTGGTCTGGGGGTCTGTGTTAATCTGTATTGATTAGGGGGTCTGATCTAAATTCTGTGGAAGTTTGGTTGGTTCTGTACTTATTTATGGGATCTGGTCTAGGGGGTCTATATTAGTTTGGAGGGTCTGTGTGTGGACTAAAATGTATTTATTTATTTATTTAGGGGTCTGACCTGGGGTCTGTTTTGGGTCAAGGGCCCCTGCTCTGTATTTATTTGGTGTAGTCTGGGGTCTCTATTAGTTTGGTTGTCTGTTCTGGGGATCTGTATTGGATAAGGGATCTGGTCTGAGGTCTGTATTTATTTAGGGGTCTGGTCTGCGGGTCTGTATTAAGGGGGTCTGGTCTGAGGTCTTCATTACTTTTGGGGTCTGGTCTGGGGGTCTGTATTTAGGTGTTCTGTATTTATTTAGGGGGTCTGATCTTGGATCTGTATTTATTTAGGGGGTCTGATCTTGGGTGTGTATTTATTTAGGGGGTCTGATCTTGGGTCTGTATTTATTTAGGGGTTCTGGTCTGGGGTCTGTATTAGTTTTGTGGTTTGGTATGAGGTCCTTATTCATTTAGGGGTCTGGTCTGGCATCTGTTTTTTTTAGGTTGCTCATATCTGTTTTTAATAAGGTGGTCTGTTATGGGGGGTCTGTATTAGTTTAGGGGTCTGGTCTGGGATCTGTATTCTTTCAGGGTCTGGTCTGGGGTCTGTATTTATTTAGGGGTCTGGTCTGGGATCTGTATTTATTTAGAGGTCTTCTCTGGGGTCTGTATTCATTCAGGGTCTTGTCTGGGATCTGTATTTATTTAGGGGTCTGGTCTGGGGTCTGTATTTATTTAGAGGTCTTCTCTGGGGTCTGTATTCATTCAGGGTCTTGTCTGGGATCTGTATTTATTTAGGGGTCTGGTCTGGGGTCTGTATTCATTCAGGTTCTGGTCTGGGGTCTGTATTTATTTAGGGGTAAGGTCTTGGGCCTGTATTTATTTAGGGGTCTGGTCTTGGGCCTGTGTTTATTTAGGGGTCTTGTCTGGGGTCTGTATTTAGGGGTCTGGTCTGGGGTCTGTATTTATTTAGGGGTCTGGTCTGGAGGTTTGTATTCATTCAGGGTCTGGTCTGAGGGTCTGTATTTGTTTAGGGGGTCTGGTCTGGGGTCTGTATTTATTTAGGGATCTGGGCTCGGTTTATTTAGGGGTCTGGTCGGGCATCTGTATTTATTTAAGGGTCTAGTCTGGGGTCTGTATTTAGGGGTCTGGTCTGGGGTCTGTATTAGGTCAGATAGCTGCCATTCTGGGGTTTAATATTTGGGGGTCTTGGGCAGTATTTGGGATACAAGCCCTGTAGTGGGGACGGTGCCCTATATAATTGGTTGGGAGACATTTTTCCAGATCCCTTACACATCTCCTCCAGAATCCCCTGATGTCCCTTCTTCGCCTCCACTGACCATGTGATGGACCTGTGCTCATGTTCTGTATAGACGAAGGGCCCTCAGAATCAGCTCCTCAGGGGCCCCAGCCCACCGTCGTCCTCTTTGCTTGCCCCTGGGTTGGTCCCACCTGAATGCACTTAGTGGGAGTTCATCAGCAGGAGCAGGTAGCAGTCCAGGGTCGGTAGCCCACCGTCATCGTTCCGTGCTCCTGGGTTGGTCCCACCTGGATGCACTTAGTGGTCAGCTGTCAGCTCGAGCTGGTAGCAGCCCGAGGTCGGTAGCCCACCGTCGTCCTCTTTCCGTGCCCCTGAGTCGGTCCCACCTGCATACACTTAGTTGGCAGCCATCAGCAGGACAGGTAGCAATCCAGGGTTGGTAGCCCACCGTTGTCCTCTTTCCTTGCCCCTGGGTCGGTCCCACCTGGATGCACTTAGTGGGAGGCCGTCAGCAGGTAGCAGTCCGGGTTTGGTAAAGCACCGTCATCCTCTTTCCGTGCCCCTGCGTTGGTCCCACCTGGATGCAGTTAGTGGGCAGCCGTCAGCAGGAGTAGGTAGCAGTTCGGGATCGGTAGCCGACCATCGTCCTCTTTCCGTGTCCTTGGGTCAGTCCCACATGGATGCACTTAGTGGAAGGCCGTCAGCAGGAGCAGGTAGCAGTCCGAGGTTGGTATCCCATCATTGTCCTCTTTCCGTGCCCCTGTGTCAGACCCACCTGGGTCCACTTACTGGGGAGCCATCAGCAGGAGCATGTAGCAGTCTGGGGTCGGTTGCCCACCGTTATCTTTCCGTGCCCCTGGGTTGGTCCCACCTGGATGTACTTAGTGGGGGGCCGTCAGCAGGAGCAGGTAGCAGTAAGCGGTCAGTAGCCCACCGTCATCCTCTTTCCGTGCCCCTGGGTCGGTCCCACCTGGATGCACTTACTGGACTGCCGTCAGCAGGTAGCAGTCCAGGGTTGGTAGTCCACCGTCATCCTCTTTCCGTGCTCCTGGGTTGGTCCCACCTGGATGCACTTAGTGGGCGGCCATCAGCAGGTAGGAGTCCGGGATTGGTAGCCCACTGTCATCCTCTTTCCATGCCCCTGGGTCGGTGCCACCTGGATGAAGTTAGTGGGCAGCCGTCAGCATGAGCAGGTAGCAGTCCGGGATTGGTAGCCCACCGTCATCCTCTTTCTATGCCCCTGGGTCGGTCCCACCTGGATGCACTTAGTGGGCAGCCGTCAGCAGGAGCAGGTAGCAGTCCGGGGTCGGTAGCCCACTGTCGTCCTCTTTCCATGCCGCTGGGTCGGTCCCACCTGGATGCAGTTAGTGGGCAGCCGTCAGCAGGAGCAGGTCTCAGTCCGGGGTCGGTAGCCCACCGTCGTCCTCTTTCCGTGCCCCTGGGTCGGTCCCACCTGGATGCACTTAGTGGGCAGCCGTCAGCAGGAGTAGGTATCAGTCCGGGGTCGGTAGCCCACCGTCGTCCTCTTTCCATGCCGCTGGGTCGGTCCCACCTGGATGCAGTTAGTGGGCAGCCGTCAGCAGGAGCAGGTATCAGTCCGGGGTCGGTAGCCCACCGACGTCCTCTTTCCGTGCCCCTGGGTCGGTCCCACCTGGATGCACTTAGTGGGCAGCCGTCAGCAGGAGCAGGTAGCAGTCCGGGGTCGGTAGCCCACCGTCGTCCTCTTTCCGTGCCCCTGGGTCGGTCCCACCTGGATGCACTTAGTGGGCAGCCGTCAGCAGGAGCAGGTAGCAGTCCGGGGTCGGTAGCCCACCGTCGTCCTCTTTCCGTGCCCCTGGGTCGGTGCCACCTGGATGCACTTAGTGGGCAGCCGTCAGCAGGAGCAGGTATCAGTCCGGGGTCGGTAGCCCACCGTCGTCCTCTTTCCGTGCCCCTGGGTCGGTCCCACCTGGATGCAGTTAGTGGGCAGCCGTCAGCAGGAGCAGGTATCAGTCCGGGGTCGGTAGCCCACCGTCGTCCTCTTTCCGTGCCCCTGGGTCGGTGCCACCTGGATGCACTTAGTGGGCAGCCGTCAGCAGGAGCAGGTAGCAGTCCGGGGTCGGTAGCCCACCGTTGTCCTCTTTCCGTGCCCCTGGGTCGGTGCCACCTGGATGCAGTTAGTGGGCAGCCGTCAGCAGGAGCAGGTATCAGTCCGGGGTCGGTAGCCCACCGTCGTCCTCTTTCCGTGCCCCTGGGTCGGTGCCACCTGGATGCACTTAGTGGGCAGCCGTCAGCAGGAGCAGGTAGCAGTCCGGGGTCGGTAGCCCACCGTTGTCCTCTTTCCGTGCCCCTGGGTCGGTGCCACCTGGATGCAGTTAGTGGGCAGCCGTCAGCAGGAGCAGGTATCAGTCCGGGGTCGGTAGCCCACCGTCGTCCTCTTTCCGTGCCCCTGGGTCGGTGCCACCTGGATGCACTTAGTGGGCAGCCGTCAGCAGGAGCAGGTAGCAGTCCGGGGTCGGTAGCCCACCGTCGTCCTCTTTCCGTGCCCCTGGGTCGGTGCCACCTGGATGCACTTAGTGGGCAGCCGTCAGCAGGAGCAGGTAGCAGTTCGGGGTCGGTAGCCCACCGTTGTCCTCTTTCCGTGCCCCTGGGTCGGTCCCACCTGGATGCAGTTAGTGGGCAGCCGTCAGCAGGAGCAGGTATCAGTCCGGGGTCGGTAGCCCACCGTCGTCCTCTGTCCGTGCCCCTGGGTCGGTGCCACCTGGATGCACTTAGTGGGCAGCCGTCAGCAGGAGCAGGTAGCAGTCCGGGGTCGGTAGCCCACCGTTGTCCTCTTTCCGTGCCCCTGGGTCGGTGCCACCTGGATGCAGTTAGTGGGCAGCCGTCAGCAGGAGCAGGTATCAGTCCGGGGTCGGTAGCCCACCGTTGTCCTCTTTCCGTGCCCCTGGGTCGGTGCCACCTGGATGCAGTTAGTGGGCTGCCGTCAGCAGGAGCAGGGCGACCGCTCGCACTAATTCCCCTTAAGCCGCGGCGATATGGCGTTAATATGTAACGAGATAATTCGGTAATTCGGCTTCTCCTCCGCCGTCTCCTCCGCCCGTCTGACTTTCTCTTCCATCCATTGCCAGATGCGTCGGGAGCTGATGGATTTCGCTTCTTGTACTCGGCGGAGGTGAAAGGTCAGGAGCAGAGAATGTGCAGATGATTCCTCCAGAATGGGAGCAATTACCGCAGAGCGGTGCAGGATTCCCACCCGGGGCGCCCGTAATTCTATTACTATAGAGGTCGATCCTGGACTCCACACAACGTGGGGGGCTCCGCACTAATGGGGGCTCTGAACATGATGATTGCGTTACTGATCCCCTCCTGATATTAGGGGGGTCCGGCTGAGTGTTTCCAGGCCGCGCTGGCGGCGGACACCGTGTACTTGTGTCGTCTTCCTACTTCTAAAATTTTGGAGCTTTTGTGAAATAATCCTGTTCCTGGGAAAGCTGAGGACCACCAATATGAGTCCTGAGGAGCCGGGGTGGGTGCAAGGGTCACCACTCGCCCTGACCAGGAAGCATCTAATCACACAGCTGCACGGCTCCGTACAGACCACTTATCAGCTCTGCTGCATCTGCGGGATGGAGGAGGCAGAGCGTCTCTGCTGCATCTGCGGGATGGAGGAGGCAGAGCGTCTCTGCTGCATCTGCGGGATGGAGGAGGCAGAGCGTCTCTGCTGCATCTGCGGGATGGAGGAGGCAGAGCGTCTCTGCTCCATCTGCGGGATGGAGGAGGCAGAGCGTCTCTGCTGCATCTGCGGGATGGAGGAGGCAGAGCGTCTCTGCTGCATCTGCGGGATGGAGGAGGCAGAGCGTCTCTGCTGCATCTGCGGGATGGAGGAGGCAGAGCGTCTCTGCTGCATCTGCGGGATGGAGGAGGCAGAGCGTCTCTGCTCCATCTGCGGGATGTAGGAGGCAGAGCGTCTCTGCTGCATCTGCGGGAGCTCAGCATCTCTGAGAAGCAGAATAATCTGCAGCTTTGGGTGTGAGTGGAGTATAAGACAGGATGTAATTTAGGAAAGTACATACTGAATTATTTTGTGTGGGTTTTTTTTTTTATACAAAATGTTTGAGTTTTGCTGAATATTGGGTTTTTTTGGTAAAAGTTTGACAATTTTCTAATCCACTTTCTGCATCAATTCCTTGTAAGTTGTAAGATCTCCGGTTGCTGTCATTGAACAGGAAACTTTATTGTTTCCTTCCAGAGGATAAAAATCAGTCCTGGTCGTGTGATAGATGCACAGCTGTTACAAGACACAGCTCTGAAAACTGGAGTGCAAGTGTAAGGAGCCATGCAGCGGTGTCATGTGATGGATGCACAGCTGCACAGCTCAATACATTTACACTCCACTTATCAGAGCCGTGTCCTATAACGAGTCGTGCACTTGTGTTAGCAAATACTTCCTGGTCATGGGATGGACGCACAGACACAGCTCTGATAACTGGAGTGTTACTGTAACGAGCCGTGCAGCTGTGAGTCCATCACATGACCGGAAAGTATCTAATGACTCCGGTGCATGGCTTACAGTTACACTCCAATTTTTACAGCAGCAGCTGGTATTGAGCCGTGCAACTGTGCATCTATCACATGACCAGGAGATATCGTAGAATCGTAATAAGACACGACTCTGATACCTGCTGTGTAACTATCCATGCTCCTGTGTGACCATCACATGATCGGAAAGCCTCTAATGAATGGTCAATCACACAGATGTGGCTCGTTACAAACAGAACTCTGATATCTGCAGTGTAGCTATAACGAGCCATGCAGCTGTGCATCCATCACCTAGCCAGGAAGTATCTAAAGACACAGGTGCATGGCTCGCTACAGTGCAGGATTCAGAGATGTCTTGTAATGAGCCGTGCAGCTGTGCATCCATCACATGACCAGAAAGCATCTAATGACACAGCTGATGGCTTATTACAGTCCACTTTTCAGACTTAGGTCTTGTAACGAGCCGTGCAGCTGTGCATCCATCACATGACCAGGAAGCATCTAATGACACAGCTGATGGCTTATTACAGTCCAGTTTTCAGACTTAGGTCTTGTAACGAGCCGTGCGGCTGTGCGTCCATCACATGACCAGGAAGCATCTAATAACACAACTGATGGCTTATTACAGTCCAGTTTTCAGACTTAGGTCTTGTAACGAGCCGTGCGGCTGTGCATCCATCACATGACCAGGAAGCATCTAATGACACAACTGATGGCTTATTACAGTCCAGTTTTCAGACTTAGGTCTTGTAACGAGCCGTGCAGCTGTGCGTCCATCACATGACCAGGAAGCATCTAATGACACAGCTGATGGCTTATTACAGTCCAGTTTTCAGACTTAGGTCTTGTAACGAGCCGTGCAGCTGTGCGTCCATCACATGACCAGGAAGCATCGAATGACACAGCTGATGGCTTATTACAGTCCAGTTTTCAGACTTAGGTCTTGTAGCGAGCCGTGCGGCTGTGCGTCCATCACATGACCAGGAAGCATCTAATGACACAACTGATGGCTTATTACAGTCCAGTTTTCAGACTTAGGTCTTGTAACGAGCCGTGCGGCTGTGCGTCCATCACATGACCAAGAAGCATCTAATGACACAACTGATGGCTTATTACAGTCCAGTTTTCAGACTTAGGTCTTGTAGCGAGCCGTGTAGCTGTGCGTCCATCACATGACCAGGAAGCATCTAATGACACAACTGATGGCTTATTACAGTCCAGTTTTCAGACTTAGGTCTTGTAACGAGCCGTGCGGCTGTGCATCCATCACATGACCAGGAAGCATCTAATGACACAGCTGATGGCTTAGTACAGTCCAGTTTCCAGACTTAGGTCTTGTAACGAGCTGTGTAGCTGTGTATCCATCACATGACCAGGAAGCATCTAATGACACAGCTGATCGCTTATTACAGTCCAGTTTTCAGACTTAGGTCTTGTAACGAGCCGTGCGGCTGTGCGTCCATCACATGACCAGGAAGCATCTAATGACACAACTGATGGCTTATTACAGTCCAGTTTTCAGACTTAGGTCTTGTAACGAGCCGTGCGGCTGTGCATCCATCACATGACCAGGAAGCATCTAATGACACAGCTGATGGCTTATTACAGTCCACTTTTCAGACTTAGGTGTTGTAACGAGCTGTGCAGCTGTGCGTCCATCACATGACCAGGAAGCATCTAATGACACAGCTGATGGCTTATTACAGTCCAGTTTTCAGACTTAGGTCTTGTAACGAGCCGTGCAGCTGTGCGTCCATCACATGACCAGGAAGCATCTAATGACACAGCTGATGGCTTAGTACAGTCCAGTTTCCAGACTTAGGTCTTGTAACGAGCCGTGCAGCTGTGCATCCATCACATGACCAGGAAGCATCTAATGACACAGCTGATGGCTTAGTACAGTCCAGTTTCCAGACTTAGGTCTTGTAACGAGCCGTGCAGCTGTGCGTCCATCACATGACCAGGAAGCATCTAATGACACAGCTGATGGCTTAGTACAGTCCAGTTTCCAGACTTAGGTCTTGTAACGAGCCGTGTAGCTGTGCGTCCATCATATGACCAGGAAGCATCTAATGACACAGCTGATAGCTTATTACAGTCCAGTTTTCAGACTTAGGTCTTGTAACGAGCCGTGTAGCTGTGCGTCCATCACATGACCAGGAAGCATCTAATGACACAGCTGATGGCTTATTACAGTCCAGTTTTCAGACTTAGGTCTTGTAGCGAGCCGTGCAGCTGTGCATTCATCACATGACCAGGAAGCATCTAATGACACAGCTGATGGCTTATTACAGTCCAGTTTTCAGACTTAGGTCTTGTAGCGAGCCGTGCAGCTGTGCATCCATCACATGACCAGGAAGCATCTAATGACACAGCTGATGGCTTAGTACAGTTTCGTTTCCAGACTTAGGTCTTGTAACGAGCCGTGCAGCTGTGCGTCCATCACATGACCAGGAAGCATCTAATGACACAGCTGATGGCTTATTACAGTCCAGTTTTCAGACTTAGGTCTTGTAACGAGCCGTGCGGCTGTGCGTCCATCACATGACCAGGAAGCATCTAATGACACAACTGATGGCTTATTACAGTCCAGTTTTCAGACTTAGGTCTTGTAACGAGCCGTGCGGCTGTGCGTCCATCACATGACCAGGAAGCATCTAATGACACAACTGATGGCTTATTACAGTCCAGTTTTCAGACTTAGGTCTTGTAACGAGCCGTGCAGCTGTGCGTCCATCACATGACCAGGAAGCATCTAATGACACAGCTGATGGCTTATTACAGTCCAGTTTTCAGACTTAGGTCTTGTAACGAGCCGTGCGGCTGTGCGTCCATCACATGACCAGGAAGCATCTAATGACACAACTGATGGCTTATTACAGTCCAGTTTTCAGACTTAGGTCTTGTAACAAGCCGTGCGGCTGTGCGTCCATCACATGACCAGGAAGCATCTAATGACACAACTGATGGCTTATTACAGTCCAGTTTTCAGACTTAGGTCTTGTAGCGAGCCGTGCAGCTGTGCGTCCATCACATGACCAGGAAGCATCTAATGACACAACTGATGGCTTATTACAGTCCAGTTTTCAGACTTAGGTCTTGTAACGAGCCGTGCGGCTGTGCATCCATCACATGACCAGGAAGCATCTAATGACACAGCTGATGGCTTATTACAGTCCACTTTTCAGACTTAGGTGTTGTAACGAGCCGTGCAGCTGTGCGTCCATCACATGACCAGGAAGCATCTAATGACACAGCTGATGGCTTAGTACAGTCCAGTTTTCAGACTTAGGTCTTGTAACGAGCCGTGCAGCTGTGCGTCCATCACATGACCAGGAAGCATCTAATGACACAGCTGATGGCTTAGTACAGTCCAGTTTCCAGACTTAGGTCTTGTAACGAGCCGTGCAGCTGTGCATCCATCACATGACCAGGAAGCATCTAATGACACAGCTGATGGCTTAGTACAGTCCAGTTTCCAGACTTAGGTCTTGTAACGAGCCGTGCAGCTGTGCGTCCATCACATGACCAGGAAGCATCTAATGACACAGCTGATGGCTTATTACAGTCCAGTTTTCAGACTTAGGTCTTGTAACGAGCCGTGTAGCTGTGCGTCCATCATATGACCAGGAAGCATCTAATGACACAGCTGATAGCTTATTACAGTCCAGTTTTCAGACTTAGGTCTTGTAACGAGCCGTGTAGCTGTGCGTCCATCATATGACCAGGAAGCATCTAATGACACAGCTGATGGCTTATTACAGTCCAGTTTTCAGACTTAGGTCTTGTAGCGAGCCGTGCAGCTGTGCATCCATCACATGACCAGGACGCATCTAATGACACAGCTGATGGCTTATTACAGTCCAGTTTCCAGACTTAGGTCTTGTAACGAGCCGTGTAGCTGTGCGTCCATCACATGACCAGGAAGCATCTAATGACACAGCTGATGGCTTAGTACAGTTTCGTTTCCAGACTTAGGTCTTGTAACGAGCCGTGCAGCTGTGCGTCCATCACATGACCAGGAAGCATCTAATGACACAGCTGATGGCTTAGTACAGTCCAGTTTCCAGACTTAGGTGTTGTAACGAGCCGTGTAGCTGTGCATCCATCACATGACCAGGAAGCATCTAATGACACAGCTGATGGCTTAGTACAGTTTCGTTTCCAGACTTAGGTCTTGTAACGAGCCGTGCAGCTGTGCGTCCATCACATGACCAGGAAGCATCTAATGACACAGCTGATGGCTTATTACAGTCCAGTTTTCAGACTTAGGTCTTGTAACGAGCCGTGTAGCTGTGCATCCATCACATGACCAGGAAGCATCTAATGACACAGCTGATGGCTTATTACAGTCCAGTTTTCAGACTTAGGTCTTGTAACGAGCCATGCAGCTGTGCATCCATCACATGACCAGGAAGCATCTAATGACACAGCTGATGGCTTATTACAGTCCAGTTTTCAGACTTAGGTCTTGTAACGAGCCGTGCAGCTGTGCATCCATCACATGACCAGGAAGCATCTAATGACACAGATGATGGCTTATTACAGTCCAGTTTCCAGACTTAGGTCTTGTAACGAGCCGTGCAGCTGTGCATCCATCACATGACCAGGAAGCATCTAATGACACAGCTGATGGCTTATTACAGTCCAGTTTCCAGACTTAGGTCTTGTAACGAGCCGTGCAGCTGTGCGGCCATCACATGACCAGGAAGCATCTAATGACACAGCTGATGGCTTATTACAGTCCAGTTTTCAGACTTAGGTCTTGTAACGAGCCGTGCAGCTGTGCATCCATCACATGACCAGGAAGCATCTAATGACACAGCTGATGGCTTATTACAGTCCAGTTTTCAGACTTACGTCTTGTAACGAGCCGTGCAGCTGTGCGTCCATCACATGACCAGGAAGCATCTAATGACACAGCTGATGGCTTATTACAGTCCAGTTTCCAGACTTAGGTCTTGTAACGAGCCATGTAGCTGTGCATCTATCACATGACCAGGAAGCATGTAATGACACAGCTGATGGCTTATTACAGTCCAGTTTTCAGACTTAGGTCTTTGTATCGAGCCGTGCAGCTGTGCGTCCATCACATGACCAGGAAGCATCTAATGACACAGCTGATGGCTTATTACAGTCCAGTTTTCAGACTTAGGTCTTGTAACGAGCCGTGCAGCTGTGCATCCATCACATGACCAGGAAGCATCTAATGACACAGCTGATGGCTTATTACAGTCCAGTTTTCAGACTTAGGTCTTTGTAACGAGCCGTGCAGCTGTGCGTCCATCACATGACCAGGAAGCATCTAATGACACAGCTGATGGCTTAGTACAGTCCAGTTTCCAGACTTAGGTGTTGTAACGAGCCGTGTAGCTGTGCATCCATCACATGACCAGGAAGCATCTAATGACACAGCTGATGGCTTAGTACAGTTTCGTTTCCAGACTTAGGTCTTGTAACGAGCCGTGCAGCTGTGCGTCCATCACATGACCAGGAAGCATCTAATGACACAGCTGATGGCTTATTACAGTCCAGTTTTCAGACTTAGGTCTTGTAACGAGCCGTGTAGCTGTGCATCCATCACATGACCAGGAAGCATCTAATGACACAGCTGATGGCTTATTACAGTCCAGTTTTCAGACTTAGGTCTTGTAACGAGCCATGCAGCTGTGCATCCATCACATGACCAGGAAGCATCTAATGACACAGCTGATGGCTTATTACAGTCCAGTTTTCAGACTTAGGTCTTGTAACGAGCCGTGCAGCTGTGCATCCATCACATGACCAGGAAGCATCTAATGACACAGATGATGGCTTATTACAGTCCAGTTTCCAGACTTAGGTCTTGTAACGAGCCGTGCAGCTGTGCATCCATCACATGACCAGGAAGCATCTAATGACACAGCTGATGGCTTATTACAGTCCAGTTTCCAGACTTAGGTCTTGTAACGAGCCGTGCAGCTGTGCGGCCATCACATGACCAGGAAGCATCTAATGACACAGCTGATGGCTTATTACAGTCCAGTTTCCAGACTTAGGTCTTGTAACGAGCCATGTAGCTGTGCATCTATCACATGACCAGGAAGCATGTAATGACACAGCTGATGGCTTATTACAGTCCAGTTTCCAGACTTAGGTCTTGTAACGAGCCGTGTAGCTGTGCATCCATCACATGACCAGGAAGCATCTAATGACACAGCTGATGGCTTAGTACAGTTTCGTTTCCAGACTTAGGTCTTGTAACGAGCCGTGCAGCTGTGCGTCCATCACATGACCAGGAAGCATCTAATGACACAGCTGATGGCTTATTACAGTCCAGTTTTCAGACTTAGGTCTTGTAACGAGCCGTGTAGCTGTGCATCCATCACATGACCAGGAAGCATCTAATGACACAGCTGATGGCTTATTACAGTCCAGTTTTCAGACTTAGGTCTTGTAACGAGCCATGCAGCTGTGCATCCATCACATGACCAGGAAGCATCTAATGACACAGCTGATGGCTTATTACAGTCCAGTTTTCAGACTTAGGTCTTGTAACGAGCCGTGCAGCTGTGCATCCATCACATGACCAGGAAGCATCTAATGACACAGATGATGGCTTATTACAGTCCAGTTTCCAGACTTAGGTCTTGTAACGAGCCGTGCAGCTGTGCATCCATCACATGACCAGGAAGCATCTAATGACACAGCTGATGGCTTATTACAGTCCAGTTTCCAGACTTAGGTCTTGTAACGAGCCGTGCAGCTGTGCGGCCATCACATGACCAGGAAGCATCTAATGACACAGCTGATGGCTTATTACAGTCCAGTTTTCAGACTTAGGTCTTGTAACGAGCCGTGCAGCTGTGCATCCATCACATGACCAGGAAGCATCTAATGACACAGCTGATGGCTTATTACAGTCCAGTTTTCAGACTTACGTCTTGTAACGAGCCGTGCAGCTGTGCGTCCATCACATGACCAGGAAGCATCTAATGACACAGCTGATGGCTTATTACAGTCCAGTTTCCAGACTTAGGTCTTGTAACGAGCCATGTAGCTGTGCATCTATCACATGACCAGGAAGCATGTAATGACACAGCTGATGGCTTATTACAGTCCAGTTTTCAGACTTAGGTCTTTGTATCGAGCCGTGCAGCTGTGCGTCCATCACATGACCAGGAAGCATCTAATGACACAGCTGATGGCTTATTACAGTCCAGTTTTCAGACTTAGGTCTTGTAACGAGCCGTGCAGCTGTGCATCCATCACATGACCAGGAAGCATCTAATGACACAGCTGATGGCTTATTACAGTCCAGTTTTCAGACTTAGGTCTTGTAACGAGCCGTGCAGCTGTGCATCCATCACATGACCAGGAAGCATCTAATGACACAGCTGATGGCTTATTACAGTCCAGTTTCCAGACTTAGGTCTTGTAACGAGCCATGTAGCTGTGCATCCATCACATGACCAGGAAGCATCTAATGACACAGCTGATGGCTTATTACAGTCCAGTTTTCAGACTTAGGTCTTGTAACGAGCCGTGCAGCTGTGCGTCGATCACATGACCAGGAAGCATCTAATGACACACCTGATGGCTTATTACAGTCCAGTTTCCAGACTTAGGTCTTGTAACGAGCCATGTAGCTGTGCATCCATCACATGACCAGGAAGCATCTAATGACACAGCTGATGGCTTATTACAGTCCAGTTTCCAGACTTAGGTCTTGTAACGAGCCATGTAGCTGTGCATCCATCACATGACCAGGAAGCATCTAATGACACAGCTGATGGCTTATTACAGTCCAGTTTCCAGACTTAGGTCTTGTAACGAGCCGTGCGGCTGTGCATCCATCACATGACCAGGAAGCATCTAATGACACAGCTGATGGCTTATTACAGTCCAGTTTCCAGACTTAGGTCTTGTAACGAGCCATGTAGCTGTGCGTCCATCACATGACCAGGAAGCATCTAATGACACAACTGATGGCTTAGTACAGTCCAGTTTCCAGACTTAGGTCTTGTAACGAGCCGTGCAGCTGTGCATCCATCACATGACCAGGAAGCATCTAATGACACAGCTGATGGCTTATTACAGTCCAGTTTTCAGACTTAGGTCTTGTAACAAGCCGTGCGGCTGTGCGTCCATCACATGACCAGGAAGCATCTAATGACACAGCTGATGGCTTATTACAGTCCAGTTTTCAGACTTAGGTCTTGTAGCGAGCCGTGCAGCTGTGCATCCATCACATGACCAGGAAGCATCTAATGACACAGCTGATGGCTTATTACAGTCCAGTTTTCAGACTTAGGTCTTGTAGCGAGCCGTGCAGCTGTGCGTCCATCACATGACCAGGAAGCATCTAATGACACAGCTGATGGCTTATTACAGTCCAGTTTCCAGACATAGGTCTTGTAACGAGCCGTGTAGCTGTGCGTCCATCACATGACCAGGAAGCATCTAATGACACAGCTGATGGCTTAGTACAGTTTCGTTTCCAGACTTAGGTCTTGTAACGAGCCGTGCAGCTGTGCGTCCATCACATGACCAGGAAGCATCTAATGACACAGCTGATGGCTTAGTACAGTTTCGTTTCCAGACTTAGGTCTTGTAACGAGCCGTGCAGCTGTGCGTCCATCACATGACCAGGAAGCATCTAATGACACAGCTGATGGCTTATTACAGTCCAGTTTTCAGACTTAGGTCTTGTAACGAGCCGTGTAGCTGTGCATCCATCACATGACCAGGAAGCATCTAATGACACAGCTGATGGCTTATTACAGTCCAGTTTTCAGACTTAGGTCTTGTAACGAGCCATGGAGCTGTGCATCCATCACATGACCAGGAAGCATCTAATGACACAGCTGATGGCTTATTACAGTCCAGTTTTCAGACTTAGGTCTTGTAACGAGCCGTGCAGCTGTGCATCCATCACATGACCAGGAAGCATCTAATGACACAGCTGATGGCTTATTACAGTCCAGTTTCCAGACTTAGGTCTTGTAACGAGCCGTGCAGCTGTGCATCCATCACATGACCAGGAAGCATCTAATGACACAGCTGATGGCTTATTACAGTCCAGTTTCCAGACTTAGGTCTTGTAACGAGCCGTGCAGCTGTGCGTCCATCACATGACCAGGAAGCATCTAATGACACAGCTGATGGCTTATTACAGTCCAGTTTTCAGACTTAGGTCTTGTAACGAGCCGTGCAGCTGTGCATCCATCACATGACCAGGAAGCATCTAATGACACAGCTGATGGCTTATTACAGTCCAGTTTTCAGACTTAGGTCTTGTAACGAGCCGTGCAGCTGTGCGTCCATCACATGACCAGGAAGCATCTAATGACACAGCTGATGGCTTATTACAGTCCAGTTTCCAGACTTAGGTCTTGTAACGAGCCATGTAGCTGTGCATCCATCACATGACCAGGAAGCATCTAATGACACAGCTGATGGCTTATTACAGTCCAGTTTCCAGACTTAGGTCTTGTAACGAGCCGTGCGGCTGTGCGTCCATCACATGACCAGGAAGCATCTAATGACACAGCTGATGGCTTATTACAGTCCAGTTTTCAGACTTAGGTCTTGTAACGAGCCGTGCAGCTGTGCATCCATCACATGACCAGGAAGCATCTAATGACACAGCTGATGGCTTATTACAGTCCAGTTTTCAGACTTAGGTCTTGTAACGAGCCGTGCGGCTGTGCGTCCATCACCTGACCAGGAAGCATCTAATGACACAGCTGATGGCTTATTACAGTCCAGTTTTCAGACTTAGGTCTTGTAACGAGCCGTGCGGCTGTGCGTCCATCACATGACCAGGAAGCATCTAATGACACAGCTGATGGCTTATTACAGTCCAGTTTTCAGACTTAGGTCTTGTAACGAGCCGTGCAGCTGTGCATCCATCACATGACCAGGAAGCATCTAATGACACAGATGATGGCTTATTACAGTCCAGTTTCCAGACTTAGGTCTTGTAACGAGCCGTGCAGCTGTGCATCCATCACATGACCAGGAAGCATCTAATGACACAGCTGATGGCTTATTACAGTCCAGTTTCCAGACTTAGGTCTTGTAACGAGCCGTGCAGCTGTGCGGCCATCACATGACCAGGAAGCATCTAATGACACAGCTGATGGCTTATTACAGTCCAGTTTTCAGACTTAGGTCTTGTAACGAGCCGTGCAGCTGTGCATCCATCACATGACCAGGAAGCATCTAATGACACAGCTGATGGCTTATTACAGTCCAGTTTTCAGACTTACGTCTTGTAACGAGCCGTGCAGCTGTGCGTCCATCACATGACCAGGAAGCATCTAATGACACAGCTGATGGCTTATTACAGTCCAGTTTCCAGACTTAGGTCTTGTAACGAGCCATGTAGCTGTGCATCTATCACATGACCAGGAAGCATGTAATGACACAGCTGATGGCTTATTACAGTCCAGTTTTCAGACTTAGGTCTTTGTATCGAGCCGTGCAGCTGTGCGTCCATCACATGACCAGGAAGCATCTAATGACACAGCTGATGGCTTATTACAGTCCAGTTTTCAGACTTAGGTCTTGTAACGAGCCGTGCAGCTGTGCATCCATCACATGACCAGGAAGCATCTAATGACACAGCTGATGGCTTATTACAGTCCAGTTTTCAGACTTAGGTCTTGTAACGAGCCGTGCAGCTGTGCATCCATCACATGACCAGGAAGCATCTAATGACACAGCTGATGGCTTATTACAGTCCAGTTTCCAGACTTAGGTCTTGTAACGAGCCATGTAGCTGTGCATCCATCACATGACCAGGAAGCATCTAATGACACAGCTGATGGCTTATTACAGTCCAGTTTTCAGACTTAGGTCTTGTAACGAGCCGTGCAGCTGTGCGTCGATCACATGACCAGGAAGCATCTAATGACACACCTGATGGCTTATTACAGTCCAGTTTCCAGACTTAGGTCTTGTAACGAGCCATGTAGCTGTGCATCCATCACATGACCAGGAAGCATCTAATGACACAGCTGATGGCTTATTACAGTCCAGTTTCCAGACTTAGGTCTTGTAACGAGCCATGTAGCTGTGCATCCATCACATGACCAGGAAGCATCTAATGACACAGCTGATGGCTTATTACAGTCCAGTTTCCAGACTTAGGTCTTGTAACGAGCCGTGCGGCTGTGCATCCATCACATGACCAGGAAGCATCTAATGACACAGCTGATGGCTTATTACAGTCCAGTTTCCAGACTTAGGTCTTGTAACGAGCCATGTAGCTGTGCGTCCATCACATGACCAGGAAGCATCTAATGACACAACTGATGGCTTAGTACAGTCCAGTTTCCAGACTTAGGTCTTGTAACGAGCCGTGCAGCTGTGCATCCATCACATGACCAGGAAGCATCTAATGACACAGCTGATGGCTTATTACAGTCCAGTTTTCAGACTTAGGTCTTGTAACAAGCCGTGCGGCTGTGCGTCCATCACATGACCAGGAAGCATCTAATGACACAGCTGATGGCTTATTACAGTCCAGTTTTCAGACTTAGGTCTTGTAGCGAGCCGTGCAGCTGTGCATCCATCACATGACCAGGAAGCATCTAATGACACAGCTGATGGCTTATTACAGTCCAGTTTTCAGACTTAGGTCTTGTAGCGAGCCGTGCAGCTGTGCGTCCATCACATGACCAGGAAGCATCTAATGACACAGCTGATGGCTTATTACAGTCCAGTTTCCAGACATAGGTCTTGTAACGAGCCGTGTAGCTGTGCGTCCATCACATGACCAGGAAGCATCTAATGACACAGCTGATGGCTTAGTACAGTTTCGTTTCCAGACTTAGGTCTTGTAACGAGCCGTGCAGCTGTGCGTCCATCACATGACCAGGAAGCATCTAATGACACAGCTGATGGCTTAGTACAGTTTCGTTTCCAGACTTAGGTCTTGTAACGAGCCGTGCAGCTGTGCGTCCATCACATGACCAGGAAGCATCTAATGACACAGCTGATGGCTTATTACAGTCCAGTTTTCAGACTTAGGTCTTGTAACGAGCCGTGTAGCTGTGCATCCATCACATGACCAGGAAGCATCTAATGACACAGCTGATGGCTTATTACAGTCCAGTTTTCAGACTTAGGTCTTGTAACGAGCCATGGAGCTGTGCATCCATCACATGACCAGGAAGCATCTAATGACACAGCTGATGGCTTATTACAGTCCAGTTTTCAGACTTAGGTCTTGTAACGAGCCGTGCAGCTGTGCATCCATCACATGACCAGGAAGCATCTAATGACACAGCTGATGGCTTATTACAGTCCAGTTTCCAGACTTAGGTCTTGTAACGAGCCGTGCAGCTGTGCATCCATCACATGACCAGGAAGCATCTAATGACACAGCTGATGGCTTATTACAGTCCAGTTTCCAGACTTAGGTCTTGTAACGAGCCGTGCAGCTGTGCGTCCATCACATGACCAGGAAGCATCTAATGACACAGCTGATGGCTTATTACAGTCCAGTTTTCAGACTTAGGTCTTGTAACGAGCCGTGCAGCTGTGCATCCATCACATGACCAGGAAGCATCTAATGACACAGCTGATGGCTTATTACAGTCCAGTTTTCAGACTTAGGTCTTGTAACGAGCCGTGCGGCTGTGCGTCCATCACCTGACCAGGAAGCATCTAATGACACAGCTGATGGCTTATTACAGTCCAGTTTTCAGACTTAGGTCTTGTAACGAGCCGTGCGGCTGTGCGTCCATCACATGACCAGGAAGCATCTAATGACACAGCTGATGGCTTATTACAGTCCAGTTTTCAGACTTAGGTCTTGTAACGAGCCATGTAGCTGTGCATCCATCACATGACCAGGAAGCATCTAATGACACAGCTGATGGCTTATTACAGTCCAGTTTCCAGACTTAGGTCTTGTAACGAGCCGTGCAGCTGTGCGTCCATCACATGACCAGGAAGCATCTAATGACACAGCTGATGGCTTATTACAGTCCAGTTTCCAGACTTAGGTCTTGTAACGAGCCATGTAGCTGTGCATCCATCACATGACCAGGAAGCATCTAATGACACAGCTGATGGCTTATTACAGTCCAGTTTCCAGACTTAGGTCTTGTAACGAGCCGTGCGGCTGTGCGTCCATCACATGACCAGGAAGCATCTAATGACACAGCTGATGGCTTATTACAGTCCAGTTTTCAGACTTAGGTCTTGTAACGAGCCGTGCAGCTGTGCATCCATCACATGACCAGGAAGCATCTAATGACACAGCTGATGGCTTATTACAGTCCAGTTTTCAGACTTAGGTCTTGTAACGAGCCGTGCGGCTGTGCGTCCATCACCTGACCAGGAAGCATCTAATGACACAGCTGATGGCTTATTACAGTCCAGTTTTCAGACTTAGGTCTTGTAACGAGCCGTGCGGCTGTGCGTCCATCACATGACCAGGAAGCATCTAATGACACAGCTGATGGCTTATTACAGTCCAGTTTTCAGACTTAGGTCTTGTAACGAGCCGTGCAGCTGTGCATCCATCACATGACCAGGAAGCATCTAATGACACAGATGATGGCTTATTACAGTCCAGTTTCCAGACTTAGGTCTTGTAACGAGCCGTGCAGCTGTGCATCCATCACATGACCAGGAAGCATCTAATGACACAGCTGATGGCTTATTACAGTCCAGTTTCCAGACTTAGGTCTTGTAACGAGCCGTGCAGCTGTGCGGCCATCACATGACCAGGAAGCATCTAATGACACAGCTGATGGCTTATTACAGTCCAGTTTTCAGACTTAGGTCTTGTAACGAGCCGTGCAGCTGTGCATCCATCACATGACCAGGAAGCATCTAATGACACAGCTGATGGCTTATTACAGTCCAGTTTTCAGACTTACGTCTTGTAACGAGCCGTGCAGCTGTGCGTCCATCACATGACCAGGAAGCATCTAATGACACAGCTGATGGCTTATTACAGTCCAGTTTCCAGACTTAGGTCTTGTAACGAGCCATGTAGCTGTGCATCTATCACATGACCAGGAAGCATGTAATGACACAGCTGATGGCTTATTACAGTCCAGTTTTCAGACTTAGGTCTTTGTATCGAGCCGTGCAGCTGTGCGTCCATCACATGACCAGGAAGCATCTAATGACACAGCTGATGGCTTATTACAGTCCAGTTTTCAGACTTAGGTCTTGTAACGAGCCGTGCAGCTGTGCATCCATCACATGACCAGGAAGCATCTAATGACACAGCTGATGGCTTATTACAGTCCAGTTTTCAGACTTAGGTCTTGTAACGAGCCGTGCAGCTGTGCATCCATCACATGACCAGGAAGCATCTAATGACACAGCTGATGGCTTATTACAGTCCAGTTTCCAGACTTAGGTCTTGTAACGAGCCATGTAGCTGTGCATCCATCACATGACCAGGAAGCATCTAATGACACAGCTGATGGCTTATTACAGTCCAGTTTTCAGACTTAGGTCTTGTAACGAGCCGTGCAGCTGTGCGTCGATCACATGACCAGGAAGCATCTAATGACACACCTGATGGCTTATTACAGTCCAGTTTCCAGACTTAGGTCTTGTAACGAGCCATGTAGCTGTGCATCCATCACATGACCAGGAAGCATCTAATGACACAGCTGATGGCTTATTACAGTCCAGTTTCCAGACTTAGGTCTTGTAACGAGCCATGTAGCTGTGCATCCATCACATGACCAGGAAGCATCTAATGACACAGCTGATGGCTTATTACAGTCCAGTTTCCAGACTTAGGTCTTGTAACGAGCCGTGCGGCTGTGCATCCATCACATGACCAGGAAGCATCTAATGACACAGCTGATGGCTTATTACAGTCCAGTTTCCAGACTTAGGTCTTGTAACGAGCCATGTAGCTGTGCGTCCATCACATGACCAGGAAGCATCTAATGACACAACTGATGGCTTAGTACAGTCCAGTTTCCAGACTTAGGTCTTGTAACGAGCCGTGCAGCTGTGCATCCATCACATGACCAGGAAGCATCTAATGACACAGCTGATGGCTTATTACAGTCCAGTTTTCAGACTTAGGTCTTGTAACAAGCCGTGCGGCTGTGCGTCCATCACATGACCAGGAAGCATCTAATGACACAGCTGATGGCTTATTACAGTCCAGTTTTCAGACTTAGGTCTTGTAGCGAGCCGTGCAGCTGTGCATCCATCACATGACCAGGAAGCATCTAATGACACAGCTGATGGCTTATTACAGTCCAGTTTTCAGACTTAGGTCTTGTAGCGAGCCGTGCAGCTGTGCGTCCATCACATGACCAGGAAGCATCTAATGACACAGCTGATGGCTTATTACAGTCCAGTTTCCAGACATAGGTCTTGTAACGAGCCGTGTAGCTGTGCGTCCATCACATGACCAGGAAGCATCTAATGACACAGCTGATGGCTTAGTACAGTTTCGTTTCCAGACTTAGGTCTTGTAACGAGCCGTGCAGCTGTGCGTCCATCACATGACCAGGAAGCATCTAATGACACAGCTGATGGCTTAGTACAGTTTCGTTTCCAGACTTAGGTCTTGTAACGAGCCGTGCAGCTGTGCGTCCATCACATGACCAGGAAGCATCTAATGACACAGCTGATGGCTTATTACAGTCCAGTTTTCAGACTTAGGTCTTGTAACGAGCCGTGTAGCTGTGCATCCATCACATGACCAGGAAGCATCTAATGACACAGCTGATGGCTTATTACAGTCCAGTTTTCAGACTTAGGTCTTGTAACGAGCCATGGAGCTGTGCATCCATCACATGACCAGGAAGCATCTAATGACACAGCTGATGGCTTATTACAGTCCAGTTTTCAGACTTAGGTCTTGTAACGAGCCGTGCAGCTGTGCATCCATCACATGACCAGGAAGCATCTAATGACACAGCTGATGGCTTATTACAGTCCAGTTTCCAGACTTAGGTCTTGTAACGAGCCGTGCAGCTGTGCATCCATCACATGACCAGGAAGCATCTAATGACACAGCTGATGGCTTATTACAGTCCAGTTTCCAGACTTAGGTCTTGTAACGAGCCGTGCAGCTGTGCATCCATCACATGACCAGGAAGCATCTAATGACACAGCTGATGGCTTATTACAGTCCAGTTTTCAGACTTAGGTCTTGTAACGAGCCGTGCGGCTGTGCGTCCATCACCTGACCAGGAAGCATCTAATGACACAGCTGATGGCTTATTACAGTCCAGTTTTCAGACTTAGGTCTTGTAACGAGCCGTGCGGCTGTGCGTCCATCACATGACCAGGAAGCATCTAATGACACAGCTGATGGCTTATTACAGTCCAGTTTTCAGACTTAGGTCTTGTAACGAGCCATGTAGCTGTGCATCCATCACATGACCAGGAAGCATCTAATGACACAGCTGATGGCTTATTACAGTCCAGTTTCCAGACTTAGGTCTTGTAACGAGCCGTGCGGCTGTGCGTCCATCACATGACCAGGACTGCCGCCTTATTCCCGCTGGAAGGAAACCACTCGAAATTGAAGTTTAAATTCTACAACTTTAATTGTACAAAACTTCTTGTATTGATTGGATAATGAAGAGTTCTGCAATTTTTCTACCTTTTTATGTTTCTAAATCCTCTGCTTGCTGTCAGTTAATAATAACATCTATTGCACTTATAGACCTAGTCCTGCTCGCACAGCTGAAGGTTTGCTATAATGTATCGGTGCAGGGTGATGCTGATGATGGGATGAGCTCACAGGTGATGTCTCTAGACTGATACATTGTAACGGACCCTGAGCAGGACTGGTTCAGGAATGTTTTTTATTGATTGCGTTCACTGACAACAATCAGAAGAGCACCAGATCTATTAGAACGTGCCCGAAGCTTTTATGATCCAGGACAGTAGCTCAGGATGTGGAGGGTTAATCTTGGCAACGTCTCTGGGCGGCCGGGCATCAGCCGTACATTTGTGCTACCAACTGCTTAATTGTTCTAGGCCTGGAGTAAAGTGCTCGGGCGGTGTGATTGACTCTCTTGACTCGGTGCCAGCCGAGCGGTAACACCGGGCCACTCCACGTGATGTTCAGGAATCCGCCGGCCGCGGATATTTCCGTGGTGTGGGGTCCCCAGCCGTCACCTTTAGGTCCGGAGGGTTCATATAGATAAAGTCATAAAAGTCAATGTGTAATTTTTAGGATTTGATAAGAGTAAAGGGAAATGGAGAGAGATACTCTGCAGACTCGGTGCTGGACTCAGCCCTTGGCTCCTTGGCGTGCCTAGTGTGCTCTCTCTATTTTTTACCCATTCCTTAGACCCATATTGGTCACTTTTAACCTCGTCCTAAAGCTCTGAACTAACCGCAAAGAAGAGGGGGCACTTACTTTTTCGTTCTCCTTATTGACTCCATGGGACAGAACTTATTTTGATTCCATCTAAGCTTGGCGCAGTGTTTCAAAAATGAAGGGTAATTCTCTAAAAAAATAAGCAAAAAAAAGAACACTCCGTACTTGACCATATCGGCCATTATTAGGCCTCGACGAGTCTGAAAAAACAAAACTCAAGAAGTGCAAAAAGCCCAGAAGATGAGACTCCAGAATAATTACCAGCAGCTCCCTGCCAGCTATCAGCCGTAACAATGGCCTCAATCACCATTACCCACTCATCGCACCGGCTCTTATATAAGAGGACGCCCCGTCACCCGCCAGCATTAGGAGCTTTTAACAAGTCGTCTCCAATTTTCGACTTTCACTCTCGTGTTTCTAAAGACGCGGCTCCTGTCGAACATCTGACAAATGATTATACCTGTGAATAATAGCAAAAGGTTTTTAGCTAATAACCAGAGCGAGGGCTCTGAACATGAGGAGTAACGGCGGCAGAAAACACCCGGGTGACATTTCACCAAGCGTCAAAAAAAATAGAAAAAGTTTTCCAAGTCAGGTCAAAAAGTTTCTGTAATTTCATCATTATGCCATTCGAGATACAATAAAGGGGGCTGATGATAGGAACCTCCATGTAGGTGGGGCTGTCACCAGTCCTAGCACCTACAACTATGTGAACCCCTAAACATGAGGCGAGTGAAGACCACCCTAACCAATATTACACTTTATGTCAGGAGGTTTTAACTTTATAGTCCCAGATGTTCAAATACAATGTATGATCCTTGTGTGACGCCCTGTAACATGAAAATGTGGTAATCCCCTTTCTTTGTGCAGGACATGACCGATCCCATGACTCTTGTATCTACTTCTTCATGTTCTCGTGCTCAGGAGGAATTGTGTGTCTCATGCTGGGCAGCTTAAAATGAAGAGTCAGTGGGCAGAAGAATAGCAGATCTGGGGAGTATCATGTGTCTCATGCTGGGCAGCAGATAATGAAGAGTCTGGGCAGAAGAATAGCAGATGTGGGGAGTATCATGTGTCTCATACTTGGCAACAGATAATGCTGAGTCAATGGGCAGAAGAATAACAGATCTGGGGAAGTATCGTGTGTCTTATGCTGGGCAGCAGATAATGCTGAGCCAGTGGGCAGAAGAATAGCAGATTTGGGGGAGTATCGTGTGTCTCATGCTTGGCAGCAGAAAATGCAGAGTCAATGGGCAGAAGAATAGCAGATATGGGGGAGTATCGTGTGTCTCATGCTGGGCAGCAGATAATGCAGAGTCAATGGGCAGAAGAATAGCTGATCTGGGGAAGTATCTTGTGTCTTATGCTGGGCAGCAGATAATGCAGAATCAATGGGCAGAAGAATAGCAGATCTGTAGGAGTATCGTGTGTCTCATGCTGGGCAGCAGATAATACAGAGTCAATGGTCAGAAGAATAGCAGATGTGGGGGAGTATTGTGTGTCTCATGCTGGGCAGCAGATAATGCAGAGTCAATGGGCAGAAGAATAGCAGATCTGGGTGAGTAGTCACAGGTCAACCTAACACCTTGTAATAGAGGGGCTTTCAGATGTACAGAGAGGATATGTCTGTGAGAAAGAGGAATGATGGGAGTTGTAGCCCTTCACATTGATAGTCCCACCTACTGAAAATCTTGGTAGTCTCAAAACAATGGTGCAACATGGTGCTGGGCAAGACATGAAAAATGAAAAATACCTACTCCTGAGTTATGATGGCATCATTCAGACACATATAGTTTATTTAAAACATGGATAACCCCTTTAAATCCTGGTGATTCTGGATATATAATGTATGGCGAGCCTGGTTTGCAATGTTTTTCCAGCTTGGTTTGGTTGTACTTATGATATTATTTGTGTTCTTCGCCATTAGACGTGTTTCGCTGCACATAGCACCCCCCCTCCGCTCTTGCACCGTCGCCTGCGGATTGGGGGTGTCCATTCGGAGCTTTACACCGGATCCTCCGTTTCCTAACACTTTCAAAAGAAAGCAGAAATCTGCAGCGCCTAATGACTTCCTGCGCTTGGAGCAGATGCTGCGGCCTCTTCTGTTTCTTGGGGCTTTTCTTGATATTTTCTGGTGGAGGATATTTTTGCCTTGCCGGCGCTGACCTGTGCTTGCCTGGGTGACACTTTTCACACTTTGCTCTTGTGGAACACTTAATCATGCTCTATGGGCTCTTAGCTGAGGCCGGCCTCGGCCAGAGGAGATCAAGGCTGATTTGCAATGCAGATGGGCCTGGGTAAGTGCAGGGCTCCTGGGGAGGAGGATTAGATGCAGAGCTGGAGTCAAACTTGCAGAAAATTGCTGTCCAAGGCTCCTTCACCAAGTTCATCTGCCTGGAGTCCAGGAATATGCTGAGAGCCATCATTATCCCTCAGCCCTAAGAGCTCCCATGGGAATGGATGTGCTGCTTCCATCATGCCGAGCAGTGAGGACTAATGGGAGGCGTTACCTGCTGCTGAGGATGAAAGGTTGCGGCTTCCATTAGACAATGGTGGTCATTATTCATTATTCCATCCTCTGTGCTGTGTAATCATTTACCTGTGGGGGTCTCCACAGATAATTATCGGACTTGTAACTTTTGTAAATGTACCGCCGCATTGTGTCCCCTACATAGTAACTTCTGCATCGTGACTATCACATCATCATAACCTCTAGATTGTATCCTGTGTATTGTATCCCCTGCATCATATATACTGCATTGTCGCCTGTGTATTGTATCCCCTGCATCAGATATTCTGCATTGTCGCCTGTGTATTGTATCCCCTGCATTGTCGCCTGTGCATTGTATCCCCTGTATCAGATATTCTGCATTGTCGCCTGTGTATTGTATCCCCTGCATCAGATATTCTGCATTGTCTCCTGTGCATTGTATCCCCTGCATCAGATATTGTAACCTCTAGATTGTATCCCCTGCATCAGATATTCTGCATTGTCTCCTGTGCATTGTATCCCCTGCATCAGATATTCTGCATTGTCTCCTGTGCATTGTATCCCCTGCATCAGATATTCTGCATTGTCGCCTGTGTATTGTATCCCCTGCATTGTCGCCTGTGCATTGTATCCCCTGTATCAGATATTCTGCATTGTCGCCTGTGCATTGTATCCCCT
Source organism: Phyllobates terribilis (assembly GCF_046119375.1). Classification (NCBI taxonomy): domain Eukaryota; kingdom Metazoa; phylum Chordata; class Amphibia; order Anura; family Dendrobatidae; genus Phyllobates; species Phyllobates terribilis. The sequence goes on along the minus strand of NW_027362761.1, from coordinate 605,712,661 downwards.
GCATTGTCGCCTGTGTATTGTATCCCCTGCATCAGATATTCTGCATTGTCGCCTGTGTATTGTATCCCCTGCATCAGATATTCTGCATTGTCGCCTGTGTATTGTATCCCCTGCATCAGATATTCTGCATTGTCGCCTGTGCATTGTATCCCCTGCATCAGATATTCTGCATTGTCTCCTGTGCATTGTATCCCCTGCATCAGATATTGTAACCTCTAGATTGTATCCCCTGCATCAGATATTCTGCATTGTCTCCTGTGCATTGTATCCCCTGCATCAGATATTCTGCATTGTCTCCTGTGCATTGTATCCCCTGCATTGTCGTCTGTGTATTGTATCCCCTGCATCAGATATTCTGCATTGTCGCCTCTGTATTGTATCCCCTGCATCAGATATTCTGCATTGTCTCCTGTGTATTGTATCCCCTGCATCAGATATTCTGCATTGTCGCCTGTGTATTGTATCCCCTGCATTGTCGCCTGTGCATTGTATCCCCTGCATCAGATATTCTGCATTGTCGTCTGTGTATTGTATCCCCTGCATTGTCGCCTGTGCATTGTATCCCCTGCATCAGATATTCTGCATTGTCTCCTGTGCATTGTATCCCCTGCATCAGATATTCTGCATTGTCTCCTGTGCATTGTATCCCCTGCATCAGATATTCTGCATTGTCTCCTGTGCATTGTATCCCCTGCATTGTCGTCTGTGTATTGTATCCCCTGCATCAGATATTCTGCATTGTCGCCTCTGTATTGTATCCCCTGCATCAGATATTCTGCATTGTCTCCTGTGTATTGTATCCCCTGCATCAGATATTCTGCATTGTCGCCTGTGTATTGTATCCCCTGCATTGTCGCCTGTGTATTGTATCCCCTGCATCAGATATTCTGCATTGTCGCCTGTGTATTGTATCCCCTGCATCAGATATTCTGCATTGTCGCCTGTGTATTGTATCCCCTGCATTGTCGCCTGTGTATTGTATCCCCTGCATTGTCGCCTGTGTATTGTATCCCCTGCATCAGATATTCTGCATTGTCGCCTGTGTATTGTATCCCCTGCATTGTCGCCTGTGTATTGTATCCCCTGCATTGTCGCCTGTGTATTGTATCCCCTGCATCAGATATTCTGCATTGTCTCCTGTGCATTGTATCCCCTGCATCAGATATTCTGCATTGTCTCCTGTGCATTGTATCCCCTGCATCAGATATTCTGCATTGTCTCCTGTGCATTGTATCCCCTGCATCAGATATTCTGCATTGTCTCCTGTGCATTGTCTCCTGTGTATTGTATCCCCTGCATCAGATATTCTGCATTGTCTTCTGTGTATTGTAGCCCCTGCATTGTATCCCCTGCATTGTATCCCTTGCATTGTATCCCTTGCATTGTATCTGTTGCATGGTATCACCTGCATTGTATCCCCTGCATTGTATCCCCTGCATTGTATCCCTTGCATTGTATCCCTTGCATTGTATCTGTTGCATGGTATCACCTGCATTGTAGTCCCTGCATTGTAGCCCCTGCATTGTATCCCCTGCATTGTATCCCCTGCATTGTATCCCCTGCATTGTATCCCCTGCATTGTATCCCTTGCATTGTATCCCCTGCATTGTATCCCCTGCATTGTAACATCCACCACTGCTCCCACATTATATTTCCTGCATCGTATCCTCCACATTGTAATCCTGATCCTGAATTGTAAGCTCTAGATTAACTGTACGTTGTAATTTCGGCGTACATTCAGTCGTGTTCCTTGTAACTTCTGCATTATATTGTTTTGGTTGTTTATGGCGCTTTCATATCTATATGAAGCCTCCTCGGAGGCGCTCACCTGTTTCTGGCTGTCGGATTACATTGTGCTCAAGTTTCATGAGGGCAGTAAATGAGATCTGTGCTCCGAGAGTCCTGTAGGTGTGATATACATACGGGGCACATGATGATCGGCACAGATTGTACACAGCTGATGGCGAGGATGGCAACTCCTGCAAGTAGTCATCAGAAATACAGAAAGTCCGATAATCCTACATCACAGAAGATTCTTCCCTGTAACCTTTCATCACCAGAGGAGTGCGATCAGAGAGCACAAACTCTTAGTAAAGGCCTTGGCCCCCGATTCATCATTTGCCACTTATTGACTTTTCTATTTTTTTCTTGTGCAATTTGCTGACACTTTTTGCACCAAATTCTTCAAAATGGCGCGGGCACTTCATGAATTTGCCGCAAAATCAAAAATGCTCTTTTTGGGTTTTTTTGACTAAATTTTGCGATTGTTTAGAACCAAAAGTTGCCAATCTTTTAGAAAGTAGCAGAAATGCTCCAAATTGAAAGATCCTCCAGAAATCTTTCAGGGCACTGGAGTGAGACGCGAAAGAAAAAAGTTACTATTGGTAAAAGCTGGTTTTCATGAATCTGTCAAAAATATCTGGATGAGCAAAAAAGTCGGGAAGAAACAAAAAAAAAGGATAAGAATTGAAAGACGACTTAAGTAGTGGCACAAAAGGTGCCGAGAAAAAGTCACTAAGAAGGAGCAAATTACTCCAGAAAACAGGAGAAACTGCGAAGATGAATCACATGTAGTTCAGAAGGCGGAAACTCTACCAGTGAGCCACAGGCTGCACCCTGGTCAATTACACAGTTTTTTTATTGAATTTTACATACCAGTAAATGACACAGACGTATATGATGTCCCTGTAATTGTAGCAACCCGCACAGTAGAGTGAACACAACTTTTCGTGATGTGAATATAAAATTGTAGCAACCCGCACAGTAGAGTGAACAAAACTTTTTGTGATGTGAATATAAAATTGTAGCAACCCACACAGTACAGTGAACACAACTTTTAGTGATGTGAATATAATATGACACAATTATTTTTCCTGCAGTTAACTCTTCATTAAACTAAACATGAGAGATGGTAAAAGGTGAAAATACAGTTCTGTTAGTCGAATCTGCGGCACAAACTTTTCCGTCCCTAATAGAATTAAATGCCAAAATTTGCGGCATTCAGTATATTATTATTATTATTTTTTTTTATTTGCAGGAGGGTTAAGGGGGAGGGGTGTTTGGCACTCTTTGGTAAAGATTACAATAAAATATGTTTACACCTTTTATATACACAGTGCAGAGCATAAATGAGTACACCCTGACAGATTTAGTTTCCTCTCAGAATCCACATTTTCTGTGGGACACCATCCTACAAGATACTCCCACAAATGTCAGCCATTGATTGCTATCAGATTTATTAACAAATTAATTTTCCTAACAAATTCATTCAAGACCATGTTGCAGAAATGAGTACACCCCAATGAAAATCTTAAGAGCAAAGACAAAGATTAGACTAGAAAATTCAAATTAAAAAGAATTAACCCGCAGATCAGTCTAATTCTTCATTACCCCGATATCCAGCAGTCGGGCGACTATCAGAGGGCGAGACTTAAGAAAGAAAACTTTTGCCCATTATATATTGTCAGCAATGGCACCACATGGAAGAGAAATGTCACAAGGCCTGAGAAAGAAGGTAATTTTTTACACAGAAAGGTGACGGCTACAAGATCAGCGAAGCTTTAGTGATCATTCAGATACTGGAGCAAAAGTGATAGGAAATGTATCAAAGATGGAAGTGCAGCATCTCACAGAGACGTCCAGGTGACCTACAATGATACATAGTGGTGACCCTGTCCTTATGTCGCGGCACATGAGCCGCGGGTGTCGAGGGCACGTTGGCCGATGCTGTAGGGAAGCATGTGAGCCGCCGGTGTCGGCAGGCATGTGAGCTGCTGGTGTCGGGGGGCACATGAGCCGCTGGTGTCAGTGGCCAAGTGTCTCCTGATCTGACAACCGAACACCTATGGGGAGTTCTGGAGACAAGTGGTCACCACTCTCCCTCCGGGGTCCAGGCTCTAGAGCTCGTTCTGAAGATGGAGAAAGGTGGACGCTGTGATATGTCGCCAACTTGTTCCTTCCAGACCTAGAAGACTCAGTGCCTCCTTACAACTTATGGAGGTCACCCACAATACTAGATGGAGGAGTTATTGATGGGGGGTGTACTCATTTCTGCATCAACTAATTTGACTAAAGCTGGAGATTCTGTAATGAGAGTTAAAATATTACCTCACTGTCGTGTTATGGGGGAAAATGTTCTGTGAAAATTCAGAATTGTCAGAATGCGGAAACTGTTCTTGTGCTCAGTGAGGTATTAATAATAATCTTTATATAGCACCAACATATGCCGCAGCGCTTTACAATTCAGAGGTTCATATATAACAGTCATAAGTATCAGCTAAAGATAATACAAAAATTAAAGCAAAAATAATGACGCCCCTGCTCGTAAGAGCTTACAATCTACAATGAGGTGGGGGTGACACAAGGGACAGGGGCTTATTTACAGTGATGGTCCGGCCATCGTGAGGGGATGAGGGATAGATAAAGGCGGCATGAGCAGTCACCGGCCAGTATCTGCAGTCACCGGCCAGTATCTGCAGTCACCGGCCAGTATCTGCAGTCACCGGCCAGTATCTGCAGTCACCGGCCAGTATCTGTAGTCACCAGCCAGTATCTGTAGTGCTTTTGGGTTTGGTGGAGACTTATGTTTGGAGAAATAATGAATGGGCTATATATTAAAAAGGACTTCGATTAAGGAACGCGATAGGCCGCCCTAAAAAGGTGTGTTTTTAGGCAGTGCCTAAAACAATGTAAGTTGTGGTTCGTCCTAATTTTTGGGGGTAAAGCATTCGAAAGCACAGGTGCAGCTCGGGAGAAATCTTGGAGCCGGGAGTGGGAGGTACGGATTAGTGCAGATGTTAGTCGAAAATAGCTTTTGGAGCGTAGAGAACGGGTAGGCCAATATACAGAAATGAGGGAGGAGATGTAGGGGGCGCCGCACTGGAAGGTGAAGGAAGGATTATTGTCAAACATAACACCCAGACAGCGCGACTGCTGGCTCGGCGTTATTGTAGGTATTGATTAAAATCTGACTTTTCAAAGAGGGTGTACTCGTTTATACTGAGCATTGTATGAGTGTAGTGTAGGGTGTGATATAGGGCTAACGTATAGGGTGTGATATAGCCCCGATATGTAGGGTGTGATATAATGTTGATATAGGGTGTGATATAGGGCTGACATTTAGGGTGTGATATAGGGCTGATATATAAGGCTGATATATAGGGTGTGATATAGGGTTGGCATATTGTGATATAGGGCTGACATAGGATGGGATATGATGCTGGCATATAGGGTGTGATATAGAGCCGATATAGTGTGATAGTGTGATATAGCACTGATATGTAGAGTGTGATATAATGCTGATATAGGGTGTGATATAGGGCTCATATATAGGGATGACATTTAGGGTGTGATATAGGGCTGATGTGACGAAACAGCTTCTTATCTTAAGCAGCCAGACGTCTAGATTTGTTAAGCCAAGAGAAATACACTATTGTGTTTGTGTTGACTTGTGAATGTATGTGTTTTTTTGGCTGGTCAAGAAGAACAGTGACTCAGTGTTTGGGAACAATGATGTTTGTCACTATGCTAATTGCATATTCTACTAAGCCAGCTAGTTTATTTGAGTTAGGGATTAGCTCAAACAGTGAGACCTGAGCTGCAATTTACCCCCCCATCCCGACCTGTGACAGATGACCTTAGCCACATATGATATGAAAATATAAAAAGGGTTTTATATCCTGCTGGAAGGAAAATCAGAGGATCAGAGATACATTCTTCAGAATATCAGCTTGGTAGCATGGCTTTATCCAGAGAGACACAGATTTGGATTCTACATGATTCCGGCCTAAGGGTACACGGCCCTGACTGGAAGGATACAGATCTGCACCATTGACCATCAGAGAACCCATGGATACATTTGGGGAGACCAGGTTGGGACAATGAAGTCACCTGGCCCCATGGATATGTTGTTTGGGGTTGCCAGGTAGGACCCTCCGGTCGCCTGGAGCCCATGGAGACATTCGGAGAATCCAGATTGGGATCAGCCGATCATCTGGCCCCATGGAAACTCTCAGAAAGGCCTGGGAGGGACCCTCGAGTCTCCTGGCTTTGTACCTCGATTGACTGTCGGCTTCCTAAGCTTGTCGCTATCTCCTCTCTGTGGGGGCCCGACAAAAGCGGGGGGCCACTGGTTGAGGTAGCTGGCCCTGGAAGTCCCCAAGTCACAGCTGTTCCATTCCCAGGCGGGCCAGCGGAAGGGTGAGACTGTGTAATATTCTACCATCTTGGGTATTTTGCTGGGACTGTTCTATATGTTTATTGTCTGTTTGGAGGTTCAATAAAGTATTGCCACACTGTTTTACTCTCACCCTGTGTTGTCTGAGTAGTATTGTGCCCATTTTGGAGGCAACAGTGGGATACTACTTAGCCTAGCGGATCTGGGGGAACTGCAACGGACTGGTGTTAGCACACATCGTCCAAGGGCTTCACAACCAGGGAGGCATATAGGCAGACCCAGCAGACCATAGGTGAGGCATACACAGCTGGTTTCGGACGCTACCATGTCCAACCCCACCAGCCTGGCCTTGGGAGGAGGACGGGAGAGGATATACAGCAGCAACAAGCAACGGCAACTAAAGGAGCTGTGCCAGCTTCAACGGATTGAATACCAAGTGTCACGCCAGGTGTGAGTGCAACACGGAGGGGAAAGGGAGCCCAGACAACTAGGGAAAGGGGGAAGAGGTGACCTCCTAATCTGGACTAGCGTCACCCTGTCTCCCCCTAACGTCCCTATAGAGCCTCCGCAGTTGTCGCCGATCACGTGCCTCACCCTACTGTCCCTGGCGTAAGGCTATAGCTGGGGGAGGAAGGAGATGAGCACTAGTCAACCTCCGCTAGCACTCTAAAGACAAAAGGGGAAGACAACACAGGGGAACAACAACTCAGCTTTAGAAGAATTCCAATAGGGCACACGGCCTCAAGGCTCCAAAAAGGACGTGATGCTGCTTCAGCCAAGTTCCAAGTAGAAATGAGTATAACCAGCGATGCCCACCTAGACACACCAGGTATATATACACACCCAAACTAAAGGGAGGTAGTCGCTGGGTCCTAAACACAGCCTCCTATCTAGGCAGCTGTCTGCATTGCCAAACGTGGAGATCTCCTGCAAACCACTGCAGGGCGACTGTCTGTCACCTCTGACACACCCGTGACACCAGGCCACCGACACTCATCGGATTTAAATCAGGAGCCACAGAATGCTGAGGATGGCATGGGTGGATGCAATGGATACGAGTCAGTTCTCGTCAGTTATGTGTGGAGTTTATTCGTAAGGAAGACATGGAATATGCTCTGAGGAAACTGGATGATGCAAAGTTTTGTTTTCATGAAGGTGAGACCTCTTATATTCGTGTCTGTGCTTAAAGACATGCTGATGGACTGTCTTTAATAGGTGGAGAAGGATAATTGGGATCCTATCATATCTGGCTGATAAAGATGGGGGGGCAATGTGACGAAACAGTTTCTAATCTTTATCAACCAGATGTCTAGATTTCTAAAGCCAAGAGAAATGCACTATTGTGTTTGTGTTGACTTGTGAACGTATGTGTTTCTTTGGCTGGTCAAGCAGGACACTGACTCTGTGTTTGGGAACAATGATGTTTGTTACTCTGCTATTCTACTAAGCCAGCTAGCTTATTTACAAGAGCAGGGGGATTAGCTCAAACAATGAGACCTGACCACTGCACCCGACCTGTGACTGATGACCTTAGCCACATATGTAAATATAAAAAGGATTTTATATCCTGCTGCAAGGAGAATCAGAGATACATTCTTCAGAACATCAGCTTGGTAGCATGGCTTTATCCAGAGAGACACAGATTTGGATTCTACATGATTCCGGCCTAAGGGTACACGGCCCTGACTGGATGGATACCGATCTGCTCCATTGACCATCAGAGAACTCATGGATACATTTGGGGAGACCAGGTTGGGACAATGAAGTCACCTGGCCCCATGGATATCTTGTTTGGGGTTGCCAGGTAGGACCCTCTGGTCGCCTTGAAGCCATGGAAACGTTCGGAGAATCCAGATTGGTCATCTGGCCCCATGGAAACTCTCGGAAAGGCCTGGGTGGGACCCTCGGGTCTCCTGGCCTTGTATCTAGGTGGACTGTCAGCTTCCTAAGCTTGCCGCTATATCCTCTCTGTGGGGGCCCGCCAGAAGCAGGGGGCCACTGGTTGAGGTAGTCTGCCCTGGAAGTCCCAAAGTCACAGCTGTTCTATCCCAGGTTTGCGGAGAAGGAAGGGTGAGACTGTGTAATGTTCTACCATCTTGGATATTTGCTGGGACTGTTCTGTGTGTTTATTGTCCGCTTTGTGGTTGAATAAAGTATTGCCACGCTGTATTACCCTCACCCTGCGTTGTCTGAGTAGTATTACGCCCACGGATGATACCAGGTCTTCACAGCTGATATATAGGGTGTGATATAGGCCTGGCATATAGGATGTGATATGACGCAAGCATATCGGATGTCATACAAGGTTGATATATAGGATGTGATATAGCGCTGGTATATAGGATGTGCTATAGCGCTGATATATAGGGTGTGATATAGGGCTGACATTTAGGTTGTGATATAGGGCTGATATGCAGGGTGTGATATAGGGCTGAAATATAGGATGTGATATAGGGCTGACAAATAAGATGTGATATATCGCTGATAGGGTGTGATATAGGGATGACATGGGGTGTGATATAGGGCTGATATGTAGGGACTGATATAGGGCTGATATGTAGGGACTGATGTAGGGCTGACTTTTAGGGTGTGATATAGGGCTGAGATATAGGGTGTGGTGTAGGGCTGACATTTAGGGTGTGAAATATGGCTGATACTGTATATAGGGCTGATATATAGGGCTGACATTTAGGGTGTGAAATAGGGCTGACATTTAGGGTGTGATAGAACACCCTATCTGGTAACATTTTGGTATTTCTTCTATGGCCATTCGTTGCCTCCTGATATGACCCCCATATTCTGCGGATTCTCCGGCTCCACTGCATCTTTTTTTGCTTTTGAAGAACTTTTCCCTTCTTCTTGCGGTTCTTCCGTCCTCTGCTTGTTTCTCGGCTGCGCACACAGCAAGGAGCGCTCAGCGCGGGCTTTGTTCTGCGGCTCATAATGCGCTCGTACAATGAGCCGTCTGGTAATTGTCTGCCGCGTTCAGCATTATGGCGAGCATTTGTTCTGTGCAGGAAGATTTTCTGCCGGATCCTTAATGTCTTTGTGCGGCTCGTCTGTGTCTGATCCCTCACCGATCATTGTCTGCAGCGTCATCAAAGAGCGAAAGGCAGAATTATATACATCCACCGGGAACGGGGTACTGCTGCTGAGCTGTGTATCTAAGCCTGTCATGTGCGATACTGTCACATACCAAGAGTTACACCCAGTATACAGGACAGGAGGAGTGGTACTGTGCAGTGTATATATACAGGACAGGAGGAGTGGCACTGTGCAGTGTATATATACAGGAGGAGTGGTACTGTGCAGTGTATATATACAGGACAGGAGGAGTGGTGCTGTGCAGTGTATATATACAGGAGGAGTGGTACTGTGCAGTGTATATATACAGGAGGAGCGGTACTGTGCAGTGTATATATACAGGACAGAAGGAGTGGTACTGTGCAGTGTATATATACAGGACAGGAGGAGTGGTACTGTGCAGTGTATATATACAGGACAGGAGGAGTGGTACTGTGCAGTGTGTATATACAGGACAGGAGGAGTGGTGCTGTGCAATGTATATATACAGGACAGGAGGAGTGGTACTGTGCAGTGTATACACACAGGACAGGAGGAGTGGTGCTGAGAGTAGCACCTGCCTCCTGAGCCCAAGCGCTTCCAGGAGGAGGGTCGTCGTCTGCCTCTCTTCTCCCCAGGGAGAGGCAGGCCTACTGGGAGGCCGGCATGGCTTCCCAGCCTCCTATCCCCCGGTCTATGCCGGCGGGGGAGAAGGAGCCTCAACAACCGGCCCAGGAGGGAGTGAGGAGATCGGGAAGGGTGAGGAAGAGCACATCCACCTGCTCCAACCCCGAGACTGTTCACCGCCCGCCCAGAGAGAGAGACCGGGGCACCCCAGGCCCCAGGAACAAGAGCCCAGTAAGATCCTGGGGGGAGATGAGCTCCAGCGAGTCCACAAGTTCCTTCTCCTCCCGAGTGGTCGCCACGTTACGAGAATACGAGGACGCCGGCAAAGCACTAACCCAGCTGAAAGAGGAGCTGAGGGAGGCCCGGATCCTGAACACCCGGGCGTCCAACAAGGAAAGACCCGCAACCTCCCAGAGGTTTAAAGCCCTCAGAGACAGGTGGTCAGGTTAGTGCTCCTCCGGGAGGGGATTGAGAAAAGCGCAGGTCCCTTCCTGGAGAGGTTTAAGAACCAGCGGCGGTTCTCAGAAATGAAGGGGTTAAACACCTCAGGAGAACCGCCAGCCGGCGTCCTTAGTGAAGAGGAGGGGGAGGATGAAGAGGTGACTGGAGTCTCAGTTGCTGGAGCCAGTGAGGGGCAGAGCCGGAGTTCCAGTGGTCTCCCTGCAGGGCAAAGGACTCAGACAGCAGAGGCTGAAGTGTCGGGGGAGGAGGAGGAAGGAGGACTGCTGAGGGAGATCTGACTGCTGGAGTCTCCAGTGGACCTGACGCGGTTTTCCTTCGGTGAGGACAAACCAGTGGAGGAGACCAAGAGGAGGAAGAGGAAGACCGGAGGAGCCGCACAGGAGGTGGTGAGTTACAAGTATGTGCCAATGTCTGATGTTGCGCCTGCCACCTTCTGTTTAAACCCCACCAAACCTAAAGGCACGGGCTCTGCAGTGGGCTCGAGCCAGAGGCAAGGTGGGGAGAGGAGAAGGACGTCCGGCGATGCTGCCATCTGTGTGGGGAACAGTGCAGGGGGCGAGGCTGTGGAGGTACTCACAGCGCCGGACATAGGAAGTTCTGTGGAGTTTCCCACCCTGCCCTCTGCGGCTAAGCCGGTTATCACCGGGGCCGGGGGGGCAGGGAGGGATGTGAAAAACACCTCTGCGAGGAACACTGGGCACACTGCTGCGACAGGGGGGCAGTGTGCCTCAGCGCCCAAAAAGGACACTAAGACCCCAAAGTCTGTGGGTGCAGGGCGGGCAGAGGTGCCGAGAAAACAGTCTGCCCAGCACAAGGACCAAAATGCTGCAGTAGGGGGACGGGGCGCTCCAGGAGACGACCTGCAGAAAGCCAGCAGCAACTTAAGGGAAACGGGTGTGGTGCTGCAGGGAAAGGAGTCTCTGGGAGTGCTCCCCTCCCCCGGCCCAGCAGGTGTGAGTGCAGAGACACCAGACACAAGGGAGGAAGGAATGGAGGTGACTGTGGAAGGTGCAGAGAACAGCAGAGGTAATGGGGTGACAAGTAAAGGGAATGGAAATAGTGGTGCAGTGAATGATGGGAGTAATGGTGGAGCAGATGGTGAGAGTAATGGTGGAGCAAATGATGAGAGTAGTAGGAATGGTGGAATTAGTGGTACAGTGAATGATGATGCAGCAAATGGTGGGGGTAGTGGTGCAGTGAATGATGATGCAGCAAATGGTGGGGGTAGTGGTGGAATGAATGCTGGGAGTTGTGGGAATGGTGGGAGTTGTGGTGTAGCAAATGTTGGGGGTAGTGGTGTAATGAATGATGGGAGTAATGGTCCTGCGAATGGTGTGAGTAGTAGTGGAGTGAACGATGGGAGTAATGGTCCTGCGAATGGTGTGAATAGTACTGGAGTGAATGGTGGGAGCAGCACTGGTGTTGGTGGGGGGGAAGTAGGCGCTGGTCCCGCTGCCCCCCCAGCATTGGCGGGGGCTTCAGCCGAAAGCTATTCAGGAGCTGTCAGTGCTGGGGGTAGTAGTGCGCCCTCGTCTGGTGGCCCTGGGGATGGTGACTTGCAACAGCAGCTCCTGGACGCCCTGAGGAGAGGGGAGAGCTCCATCACTGTAGAGGGGAGGGAGGTTGATCTGTCTTTCTGGATAGAGAGACATGGTCTTTCAGCCTTCCGAGATAGAGGGGCAGAGACTGTCTGGTCTCTGCCGACAACGGGGCAGAGGAGTAACCGTAGGAACGTGGTCCGTCTCCAGTGGGTAAGCAAGGATTCCTGTCCTGATAGGTCGAAGGTGGTTGAGCTCCTGCTGGGGATGGGCTTTGCGGCATATGACATCTTTGCCTTGATCCATCCCTACGGGACCTCCTACTTCGATGTCAGCTTCGTGAGACCGGAGGGCCTTGAGCTTTTCTGGTCTCGCCATGAGCTGGCTCGGAGTCGCCCCGAATGGCAATGTCTCTTTCCCCTGGCAATAACCTGCCAAGATTCAGTCAGGAAAGTGACCGTTTTGACTAGTAACGAGTCGCTTTCCTGTATGGACATTACCACCTGGGTGAGTCGATACGGAGAGGTCACCAATATTCCCGAAAAGAATCTGGATGACCATGGTATCTGGTCAGGGGCCTGGACCTTCATGGTGAGATTGAAGGTTTCGGGAAACACTGTTACCCATATCCCCTCCTCAACCTTTTTGGGGAGGGATAGGATCTTGATTTTCTACCGGGGGCAGCCTAAGGTCTGTCACAGGTGCGGTAGTCCCACACACTTCAGTGCGCAGTGTACCACCCAGAAATGCGCACTGTGTGGGGACCTTGGTCATCTTGCTGCTGCCTGTCGCAGGATTAGGTGTAACTTGTGTGGTGACCTCGGTCACCCGTTCAGTCGCTGTCCGCGTTCCTTTGCCAATGCGGTCCTGAAAGCGGCGAGTGCGGGACAGGCGAAAGCTGGAACTAATCTTGCCGGTGAAGGGACCAGTAGGGGCGGGGGAGGCAGGGAACCGGTGAGGAGCAAGCTGCCGCCATCCACCATCAGGCGGCAGGAGAAGCGCCGTGGGGACAGGGGGCAGGGAGTAATGTCCCTAAACTCTGACCCAGGTACTTCACTTGCAGCTGAGGATCCTAAAGACAGTGAATTGAGCGAGGAAGTCAAGAGACTTGAAAGGGAAGAGCGAGAGGACGCCACGTCTTCCCAGGAACCCTCTTCTGGTGACAGTCTAGATGAGGGAGAGGGGGTGTGGTCACAGAAAAAGAAAAAGGGTAACAGAAAAACGGCCAGAGGTAGGAGGGGGACCAGGTCTCGAGCTGCCTCTTTGGAGTGCGACCCCTCTGACTCTCTGGCCGTGATCCAAGCGCCATTGGAGGGTTCAGCCGCCCCCCCCTCTGGTGGATCTCTCCAACCGGTTCGGGGTTCTCCAGGACCTCCCTCTGGAGGGGGGAAGTGGGGACCCGGGGCCGGAGGTTGCGGACAAGGTGGTTGGGGCTCAGGAGATGGCTGGGTCTTCCTCTCGGGGGGCAAATACAAAGCCCTCTGGGGGGACGACTAACCAAGGACCACCAGACGAGGGCAAGAATGTATGTAAGGAGAGAATGGACGAGTCTGTTTGTCTTAAGCGCACTAAAAACCCGTCATTATCGGAGGAAGAGGTTGGGACTGTCAGTGGTGGGAAGAAAAAGGCTATCTAATTCAATCAATCATGATGGCGGCACCCACCCCGTTGACGCTGGCAACTATTAATGTTTGCAGCATAAAGTCAGATGCGGCAAGGTACACGGCCTTTCATTTTCTCGGCCAACTTGACGCCGACATTTTGTTTTTGCAGGAGACCAGGTTGACCGATATATCAACCTTGCATAAAGCAAGGCTTGAGTGGAGGCATGGGCCCTCCTACTGGTCTCTTGCGGCCGAGCCGTATAGCGGGGTGGCGGTCCTTTTTAAGACCGCAGCGGTTGAATGCAGACGAGTGATCGAATTAGAAATGGGGAGATGCTTGATCCTAGATGTCTCCATGGGGGGACAAGAGCTTCGGCTCATTAACATCTATGGTTCCCAGTCCAAGTGGGACCGCAAATGTCTCTTCCTGAAGATCAAACCTTTTTTATTTTCGAGTCGGCAGGTGGTCTTCGGAGGGGATTTCAACAATGTCACGAGATCCTGTGATAGAGGAGGTTCCGGAGACCGGCTGGCTTATGACTGCGTCGCGTTAAACAGGATAGTGAGTGAGGCTCGCCTGGTGGATGTCCACATCCGGCACAACCCGGGCGACACGGGATTCACCTTTTTTAGAGGTAGTCAGTGCAGGTCTAGGCTAGACAGGTTTTATTTGAAGGAGGAGGCCGTCTCTTCACCGTTGTCGGTTGTGGAGGTGGAGTTCTCCGATCACTGTTTGATTATGTTTTCTCTGAACGTTACAGAGACTCCTCGGATGGGAAGAGGCTATTGAAAGCTGAATTCGTCACTCCTTGAGGAAGAAGCTGTGAGACGGTCTTTTGAGGAATTCTTTCAGAGCCAGGTACCATTGCTGGGCCTAAGTAACACTAAGTCAGAGTGGTGGGAGATGTTCAAACATCGGGTGGCGAGATTCTTCCGGCAGCTCTCGAACCTCAGAAGCCTGAACAGGGATCGCCTGTATCAGAGCCTGAGGAGGAAACTCGAGCATCTTGTCTCGACTGGAGGTAGCCGCGAGGAGATCTCCAGAGTGAAGTCCTTGCTGAAGAGGTGTCAGTACGATAGGCACGCATCTTTGGTTTTCGAGAGGGACTACGGGAAGTACTGCTCGCCCGACCCTTACAGAAACTGTAAGATGTCAGTGAATAGTAAGATAGTGACGGGGCTGGTGGACAGTACGGGGTCCCTGAGAAGGTCCAGATCAGGGATCTTGGAGGTCGTCAGTTCCTACTACTCGCACCTCTTGGGAAGGAGGGAGCTTGATCGTGACGGGATGTCGGCTTTCCTGGCTGAATCCGTTCCTGAGCCAGGGGCTGACCTCTCGCTGGGCGATTTGGCAGAAGCGATCAAAGAAGAGGAAGTGAGACTGGCGATCGATGGGCTTAGGCCCAAAAAGTCGCCAGGTCCGGATGGCTTAACATCCGAGTTCTTTAGGACCTTTAGGGACTCTTTGGTCCCCCTCTTGACTCAGGTGTTTAACGAGTGTCTCTCCTCGGGCACTCTGCCGAGATCATTAAGGAGGTCAGCTTTGATCATTTTGTCAAAGGGTAAGGATCCGTCACGCATTGAGAACTGGCGTCCCATAGCGCTTCTCAATGTGGACAGGAAGATTTTGGCTAAGATACTTTTCAACAGGCTGGTGAAGTTTGCACCCCGGCTCCTTTCGGAGGTTCAGCACTGTTGCGTTCCTGGCCGTAGCACTTTTAGTGCTGTTCTAGGTGTCCGAGAGGCCGTGGAGCAAGGCAGGGCGGGCCTCTGGAAGGGGTTTTTGCTGACCCTGGATCAGGCAAAAGCCTTTGATCGTGTTAACCACGAGTACCTCTGGTCCACTCTTTTGAGGTATGGTCTGCCTGGAGGGTTTGTGGACTGGCTTAAGACCTTGTATGCAGGGGCTGAGACTTTCCCTCTGGTGAATGGGTGGATTGGACGACCTTTCGGGGTAGGATCCGGTGTCCGTCAGGGCTGTCCTCTTAGCCCTTTGCTTTACACGTTTGCGATCGATCCCTTCCTCAGAAGGATCGATTGTGGACCGTTGGCGGGGGTGCGGATGGGCGGGGCGGCGCCGGAGGCTATCCTGAGGGTGGTGGCCTACGCGGACAATGTCACCGTCTTTGTTTCTTCGCAAGCGGAGGCAGTGGTGGTGATGTCAGAAGTGGAACGCTACTCGGAGGCATTCGGGTCCAAGGTCAACCAGGATAAGTGTGAGAGTCTCTGGCTGGGAGGCGGAGATCCCGGGTTTGATCTTCCGGACACCCTCCCCGAACCCCAAGAACATGCCAAAGTCCTGGGCATCGAATTCGGCCAGGGTGATTACCCCACGAAAAACTGGGAAGGCAGAATCAAAGGTGTCACCCAAAGAGTGGACCAATGGAGGGGTTGGTCTTTGACCCTGAGGGAAAGGGTTGGCCTGTGCAAAGCTTTCCTGCTCCCCTTGCTAATCTACCTGGGCAGCGTCTGTGTCTTGCCAGAGCCTCTCTGGACATGGGTCTACAGTCTGTTCTTCCAGATGTTATGGGGGAACAGACTGAACCTAGTCAAGCGGGAGGTCACTTACCGCACGAGGAGACTAGGGGGTTTGAATATGGTGAACCCCGTGGTGTTCCTAGTGAACACCTTCTTGAAAGTGAACGTGGCAAACCTCTGGAAAGAGAGGGCTCCTCCGTGGGTATTCTCCTGCAAGGGATGGTTTCAGCCTTTCTTCCAGGAATGGGAGACAGGGGGAAGATTGAAGGATCTTCGCACACCACACAGGCATCTCCCGGCTTATGTTACCCCGGTTCTGAAAATGATCCGCCGGTGGGGTCTGGGAATGTGGGAGGTGAGGTCCCTCCCGAGGAAACTTCTCGATATGAGGGTCTTGCTTTCTCATTTTCAGAGTCCATTGGCCCTCAAAGACTGCCCAAGTCGGGATCTGGAGGTTGGGTTGAGTTTGTTAAATTCTAGCAGGATCCCCGAGAAGTACTGGGACTTGACTTGGCGCTGCTTCCATGGTAAGCTGTATGTGAGGGACAATTTGAAGTTCAGGAGCTCCGAGGACAGGAATTGCCCCCGTGAGGCTTGTGCTAACGTGCTGGAAAGCATGGAGCACTTCCTGCTTCATTGTCCCTTTAATACAGAGGTGTACAACAGGGTGGGGGCTTCCATTGGTTGGCCGCGGCTGGCTACTCTGTCCTACGCCGGGTGGGCCTATGGAGCGTTCGGAGACCTTGGGAGAAGGGACCGAGACACTTTATTTATAGTCAGTGCAGTGGTGAGGTATTTCACGTGGAACGCACGAGTTTTAGTCTCGACGCAGAGTAAAATCCTCCATGTAGATGAAGTCTGTAGGAACATCCTAGGTGACCTGGTGAAGGTACGTTCTCTGGAGTATGAAAGACTGGGTGCCCGGAGGGTGGCCCGTCTCTGGAGGGGCTTTTCCTTCAGGGTGCCTTAGTCCGGTAGTACTCCTATATCCTGGTGGTGGGCTGATGTCTTTCCACCCTAGATTTTTGTTTTGTGTTTCTGTCTCCTGAATAGAAGGTTTGCCGGCATCGAACTTGAGCCTTGGATGGTGAGTGTGTAGGTTGTGTTCTGTATATATTGTATATAATGTATAATTGGGGTTTTAGTTAGGTTGGGTGGGGGATTTGGGGGGGTTCTTCATCAGCGGTGATAAGAGGACTGATCTGGCCTGGTCCAGGCCCCGCCTGGGGAAAAACTTTGGGGCCTGATCCTAGCTTGGAGTAATCCTGAACTTTGTGGCCAGAGCTGGATCAGGGGTGGCGGGATAGTTAGTGTAGGTCTGTGTTTTATATATATATTAAAAAATTACAAAAAAAAAAAAAAAAAAAAAAGGTTTAAAATTGTCTATGTCACTATTGTATATATTGTTATTTTTGTTTTTCTGTGGTGTGAATGAGGTGCGGTAAGGGTGTGACTAAGGTCAGGCAGTGGGACCAGTAGGTTAGTGTTAGTGTCCGGTTGTATATACGTTATATTAGGTTTAGTGTTTTATTGTATATAATCTTGTATATAGGACGGTGTTTTATGTGTATATAGGACGGTGTGAGCGTTGTGTGGGATTGTATATAGTAGTATGAATGAAGCTGGGCCGGGGGTCTTATAGGTTTTATAATATTTATTTCCTGTATATATATATATATTCCTGCAGTGATTTATTTTGTTTCTATTTTCTGTGATTTGTCGTCTTGTTTTGTTCTTATGTTCGGTGTCCTGTAATGTATTATTGTTCTGTCATGTACTGTACTTATTCTATCAATAAAAAAAAGACCTGCAGTGTATATATACAGGAGGAGGGGTACTGTGCAGTGTATATATACAGGACAGGAGGAGTGGTACTGTGCAGTGTATATATACAGGACAGGAGGAGTGGTACTGTGCAGTGTATATATACAGGACAGGAGGAGTGGTACTGTGCAGTGTATATATACAGGACAGGAGGAGTGGTACCGTGCAGTGTATATATACAGGACAGGAGGAGTGGTACTGTGCAGTGTATATATACAGGACAGGAGGAGTGGTACTGTGCAGTGTATATATACAGGAGGAGGGGTACTGTGCAGTGTATATATACAGAACAGGAGGAGTGGTACTGTGCAGTGTATATATACAGGACAGGAGGAGTGGTACTGTGCAGTGTATATATACAGGAGGAGTGGTACTGTGCAGTGTATATATACAGGACAGGAGGAGTGGTACCGTGCAGTGTATATATACAGGACAGGAGGAGTGGTACTGTGCAGTGTATATATACAGGACAGGAGGAGTGGTACTGTGCAGTGTATATATACAGGAGGAGGGGTACTGTGCAGTGTATATATACAGAACAGGAGGAGTGGTACTGTGCAGTGTATATATACAGGACAGGAGGAGTGGTACTGTGCAGTGTATATATACAGGAGGAGGGGTACTGTGCAGTGTATATATACAGAACAGGAGGAGTGGTACTGTGCAGTGTATATATACAGGACAGGAGGAGTGGTACTGTGCAGTGTATATATACAGGAGGAGTGGTACTGTGCAGTGTATATATACAGGACAGGAGGAGTGGTACCGTGCAGTGTACATATACAGGAGGAGTGGTACTGTGCAGTGTATATATACAGGACAGGAGGAGTGGTACTGTGCAGTGTATATATACAGGACAGGAGGAGTGGCACTGTGCAGTGTATATATACAGGACAGGAGGAGTGGTACTGTGCAGTGTATATATACAGGACAGGAGGAGTGGTACTGTGCAGTGTATATATACAGGAGGAGTGGTACTGTGCAGTGTATATATACAGGACAGGAGGAGTGGTACTGTGCAGTGTATATATACAGGACAGGAGGAGTGGTACTGTGCAGTGTATATATACAGGACAGGAGGAGTGGTACTGTGCAGTGTATATATACAGGACAGGAGGAGTGGTACTGTGCAGTGTATATATACAGGACAGGAGGAGTGGTACTGTGCAGTGTATATATACAGGACAGGAGGAGTGGTACTGTGCAGTGTATATATACAGGACAGGAGGAGTGGTACTGTGCAGAGTATATATACAGGACAGGAGGAGTGGTACCGTGCAGTGTACATATACAGGAGGAGTGGTACTGTGCAGTGTATATATACAGGACAGGAGGAGTGGTACTGTGCAGTGTATAT
This sequence comes from Phyllobates terribilis, assembly GCF_046119375.1. NCBI lineage: Eukaryota > Metazoa > Chordata > Amphibia > Anura > Dendrobatidae > Phyllobates > Phyllobates terribilis. The sequence goes on along the minus strand of NW_027362761.1, from coordinate 605,693,533 downwards.
ATACAGGACAGGAGGAGTGGCACTGTGCAGTGTATATATACAGGACAGGAGGAGTGGTACTGTGCAGTGTATATATACAGGACAGGAGGAGTGGTACTGTGCAGTGTATATATACAGGACAGGAGGAGTGATACTGTGCAGTGTATATATACAGGACAGGAGGAGTGGTACTGTGCAGTGTATATATACAGGAGGAGTGGTACTGTGCAGTGTATATATACAGGAGGAGTGGTACTGTGCAGTGTATATATACAGGACAGGAGGAGTGGTACTGTGCAGTGTATATATACAGGACAGGAGGAGTGGTACTGTGCAGTGTATATATACAGGACAGGAGGAGTGGTACTGTGCAGTGTATATATACAGGAGGAGTGGTACTGTGCAGTGTATATATACAGGACAGGAGGAGTGGTACTGTGCAGTGTATATATACAGGAGGAGTGGTACTGTGCAGTGTATATATACAGGACAGGAGGAGTGGTACTGTGCAGTGTATATATACAGGACAGGAGGAGTGGTACTGTGCAGTGTATATATACAGGACAGGAGGAGTGGTACTGTGCAGTGTATATATACAGGAGGAGTGGTACTGTGCAGTGTATATATACAGGACAGGAGGAGTGGTACTGTGCAGTGTATATATATACAGGAGGAGTGGTACTGTGCAGTGTATATATACAGGACAGGAGGAGTGGTACTGTGCAGTGTATATATACAGGAGGAGTGGTACTGTGCAGTGTATATATACAGGACAGGAGGAGTGGTACTGTGCAGTGTATATATACAGGAGGAGTGGTACTGTGCAGTGTATATATACAGGAGGAGTGGTACTGTGCAGTGTATATATACAGGACAGGAGGAGTGGTACTGTGCAGTGTATATATACAGGAGGAGTGGTACTGTGCAGTGTATATATACAGGAGGAGTGGTACTGTGCAGTGTATATATACAGGAGGAGTGGTACTGTGCAGTGTATATATACAGGAGGAGTGGTACTGTGCAGTGTATATATATATTTAGAAGCTATCACTATAGGCCACCTTTGGCCTTAGTTCTCGCAGCGTCCTGTCCGCGGCTGGCATGGACAGGCCGTGTCCGGTGTCTGCAGGTAACCGGACCTCTCGGACGTTCCTGCCTCGGTCCCGGCCGCGCTGCTGGGAATATCCTGTTCCTTGTGATTTCATACAGAGAAATGTGCGGAGCGACATAATCTATTGTCGGACATATCTGCGCAGCGCCGCTCTGCACTTGTATTGTGTTCTCATGTTGTGTTTATACTCCAGTCACATCCAAAGCTGCAGGCTGAACTGTAACCTTATAATTCAGAATTAGAAAAACATGGCTGCTTTCTTCCAAACGCAGCACCGCTCCTGTGCACAGGTTGTGTGCTATATGACTGTGCAGTCCTGTTCACGTTAAGGAGCTGAGCTGCAGTACCAGACGCCACCTGTGTGCAGATGAGGCGTTGTTTCTGTGCAGCGCTCCATTGCATTGTGGGAGTTATAGAGGCTAGATAGGAATACAAGGCTGTGTGCCGATGAGAAGGCCAGAGGAGCTGAGGTGTAGGGCTCAGATAGAAGTCAGTAAAGCGACCCCACTTCATAGAAAATCTGCTTAAGTTACATATTAATTGTTTTAGTGGGGGAGGGGGTGTTTCAGTTTTTATCTTTTGAGTTTTGAAATTTTAAGAAACAGAAGAGTCTGGAGGGGACAGAGGAGTCCGAAGGAGGACAGAGGGGTCAGAAGAGGATAGAGGAGTCCAGAGGGGTCTGGAGGAGGATAGAGGGGTCAGGAGAGGATAGAGGAGTCCAGAGGGGTCTGGAGGAGGACAGAGGGGTCAGGAGAGGATAGAGGAGTCCAGAGGGGTCTGGAGGAGGACAGAGGGGTCAGGAGAGGATAGAGGAGTCCAGAGGGGTCTGGAGGAGGACAGAGGGGTCAGGAGAGGATAGAGGAGTCCAGAGGGGTCTGGAGGAGGACAGAGGGGTCAGGAGAGGATAGAGGGGTCTGGAGGGGATAGAGGGGTCTGGAGGAGGACAGTGGAGCCTGGAGGAGGACAGAGGGGTCTGGAGGGGATAGAGCAGTCTGGATGGGACAGAGGGGTCTGGATGGGACAGAAAGGTCCGGAGGGGACAGAGGGGTCCGGAGAGGACAGAGCAGTCTGGATGGGACAGAAGTGTCTGGAGGGGACAGAGGAGTCTGGAGGAGGACAGAGCAGTCTGGAAGGACAAAGGAGTCCGGAGGAAGACTGAGCAGTCTGGAGGGGACAGAAGGGTCTGGAGGAGGACAGAGGAGTCTGGAGGAGGACAGAGCAGTCTGGAGGGGAAAAAAGGGTCTGGAGGAGGACAGAGGGTTCTGGAAGGGACAGAGGAGTCTGGAGGACGATAGAGGGGTCAGGAGAAGATAGAGGAGTCTGGAGGAGGCCAGAAGGATCTGGAGGAGGACAGAGGGGCCGGTAAAGGATAGAGAAGTCTGGAGGGGACAGAGGAGCCTGGAGGGGACAGAGGGGTCTGTAGGAGGCCCGTAGGGTCTGGAGGAGGACAGATTGGCCTGGAGGGGACAGAGGAGCCTGGAGGAGGACAGAGTGGTCAGGAGAGGATAGATGAGTCTGGAGGAGGACAGAGTGGTCAGGAGAGGATAGATGAGTCTGGAGGAGGACAGAGGAGTCTGGAGGAGGACAGAGGGGTCTGGAGGAGGACAGAAGGGTCTGGAGGAGGACAGAGCACACTAGAGGGGACAGAAGGGTCTTGAGGAGGACAGAGGGGTCTGGAGGGGACAGAGGAGTCTGGAGGACGACAGAGGGATCAGGAGAGGATAGAGGAGTCCAGAGGGAACAGAGGGTTCCGAAGGGGACAGAGGGGTCCAGAGGGGACAGAAGAGTCCGGAGGAGACACAGGGGTCTGGAGGAGGCCAGAAGGGTCTGGAGGATGACAGAGGGGTCAGGAGAGGATAGAGGAGTCCGGAGGGGACAGAGGAATCCGGTGGGGGCAGAGGGGTCTGGAGGAGGCCAGAAGGGTCTGGAGGAGGACAGAGGGGCCTGGAGGAGGACGGAGGGGGCCTGGAGGAGGACAGAGGGGTCAGGAGAGGATAGAGGAGTCTCGAGGGGACAGAGGAGTCTGGAGGAGGACAGAGGGGTCTGGAGGAGGACAGAGGGATCTGGAGAGGATAGAGGAGTCTCGAGGGGACAGAGGAGTCTGGAGGAGGACAGAGGGGTCTGGAGGAGGACAGAGGGGCCTGGAGGAGGACAGAGGGGTCAGGAGAGGACAGAGGAGTCAGGAGGAGGATAGAAGGGTCTGGAGGAGGAGGACAGTGGGGTCAGGAGAGGACAGAGGAGTCTGGAGGAGGATAGAAGGGTCTGGAGGGTACATATACATATGGAGTTGGACAGAGGATGGGAACAGAGGAGTCTTCACAGGAGAGAGAAGACTGGTGGGAAAAGAAGGGTTTGTATTGGACAGTAGTTTACTCCCCTTTCCCCATTGATCAGGCTTGCACAAACATCTATAACCTGCGGTGAGTGTGCGAGTCGGGAGGAATGGCTGGCAGTCGGCAGCCATTGTGTTATATTTGCAGCATTAGTTCTGGGTGCTGCGGTACAGTCTGGTGTGCGGTACAGAGCGCTATTCTCTGCGGGAACAATACTTCTAGGAGAGAATTCCTCCTCGTACAATCCGGGATTGTGCGGCCACCGTATTACGCCATTTAATGTAAATCTATCAGACGAGTAGATGCAGAAATCCGAGTGCAATCGCGTCTCAGGGACGTTCTGGATTTTGCATAAATTGTATTTTTTGTTTCTCTGTTGTTTTGGAAATGAAGCATTTTGATTGGTGCATGATGGCCCTCTGGAGTATTATAGAATCATAGAATCATAGAATGGTAGAGTTGGAAGGGACCTCCTGGGTCATCTGGTCCAACCCCCTGCTCAAAGCAGGATTCACTAAATCATCTCAGACAGATGTCTGTCCAGCCTCTGTTTGAAGACGTCCATTGAAGGGGAACTCACCACCTCTCGTGGCAGCCTGTTCCACTCATTAATCACCCTAACTGTCAAAAAGTTTTTTCTAATATCTAATCTGTGTCTCCTCCCATTTAGTTTCATCCCATTGCTTCTAGTCTTTCCTTGTGCAAATGAGAATAAAGATGATCCTTCTACAATGTGACAGCCCTTGACATATTTGTAGACAGCTATTAAGTCTCCTCTCAGTCTTCTTTTTTGCAAGCTAAACATTCCCAAATCCTGTAACCGTTCCTCATAGGACATGGTTTGCAGACCAGTCACCATTCTGGTCGCTCTTCTCTGAACTTGCTCCAGTTTGTCTATGTCTTTTTTAAAATGTGGTGCCCAAAACTGTACACAGTATTCCAGATGAGGTCTGACCAAAGAGGAGTAAAGACCGATAATGACTTCACGTGATCTAGACTGTATGCTTCTGTTAATACATCCCAGAATGGTATTTGCCTTTTTTGCTGCTGCATCACACTGTTGACTCATGTTCAGTCTATGATCTATTAGTATACCTAAGTCTTTTTCACATGTACTGTTGCTTAGCTCTATTCCTCCCATTCTGTATATGCTTTTTTCATTTTTATTGCCCAGATGTAGTACTTTGCATTTTTCCCTGTTAAAAACCATTCTGTTGGTTGCTGCCCACTGCTCCAGTTTATTTAGGTCTTTTTGAATCCTCTCTCTCTCTTCTCTAGTGTTAGCTATCCCTCCTAGCTTTGTGTCATCAGCAAATTTAATCAGTTTACCCTCAATTCCTTCATCTAAATCATTGATAAAGATGTTGAACAATACAGGTCCCAGGACAGAGCCCTGTGGTACCCCACTTGAGACATTCATCCAGCTGGATGTGAAGCCATTTACAACCACCCTTTGAGTCCGATCACTAAGCCAGTTATGAATCCACCTAACAGTTGCCTGGTCCATTGCATACTTGGTCATTTTTTCAATAAGGATGGTGTGAGATACTTTGTCAAATGCTTTGCTGAAGTCAAGATATACTATATCTACAGCATTTCCCTGATCCACCCAGTCAGTGATTCTGTCATAGAAGGAAATTAAGTTAGTCTGACATGACTTGTTAGTTACAAACCCATGCTGACTCTGGTTAATCACTTCATTCTTATCCATGTACTTACATACATGTTGTTTAATAATTTGTTCAAAGATCTTTCCAGGTATAGAAGTCAGACTCACCGGCCTATAGTTCCCTGGGTCCACCTTCTTCCCCTTTTTGAAGATAGGAACAACATTTGCTCTTCTCCAGTCTTCTGGGACTTCTCCTGTTCTCCAAGAATTTTCAAAGATTATGGAGAGTGGTTCTAAAATTTCTTCTACGATCTCCTTCAGTACTCTGGGGTGTAATTCATCTGGACCTGGAGACTTGAACTCATTTATGTTAGCTAAATATTCCCTCACAATCTTTCTGTTTACAGATAACTTGGATTCCTCTATTCCTTTAAAAGGACAGTGAAGATCAGTTGATGTTACATTTTCTTTCTGAGAGAAAACAGATGCAAAATAGGAATTAAAAAGTTCGGCTCGTGATCGGGGGGCTGTGCTGTGATTGTGGTCCCATCAACAGGAGTCAGATGAAATGATAAACTTATAGGAATCCTCCGTGCCGCCGTACGTGACTGCGCGGCTGCGTTACCGGCGCTTTCCAGTAAAGTGCAGCTGAATTAGGAAACTTTTGTTCAGTCCGTTTCTCCCGGTCGCCTCTGAAATGTTGAACTCCATTGTAGAATGGGATAAAAGTCCCTGAAATTTCCACATTCATCATTATTAATATTAAGAAAAATCAAAAAGTTACAAAACTGTTCTGTGCGCGATGAGATCCGAGGTTCATGGCGAAACCGCAGAACGCGGAGACTTCTGACGAGTCGTCTCAGCCGACATCAATCCGGAGCGTCCTCGCGCCGGAGCCATTCAGGGGAACAGCATGAAGGGTCCGCGCTGGTAATGGGATCTGTTAGAAGACGCCATTGTTCTCGCCGCCGCTCCGGCTCTAATAAAGACATGACTCCGCGCTCGCTCGTAGCAGTACAGAGCGCTGCGCACTGCACGGATACAGAGGGCTGCGCCGCACGAATACGGAGGGCTGAGCCGCACGAATACGGAGGGCAACTAAAGATAACCTCCTTCCATTAGCACTAAATAGTCATCTCTGCAACTTTTTGAATGAAAGGATATTCCGAATAAAGTTTATAGTTTATTAATGTGATAATTCGCCTTATGGGACCCCTATAGCTGCGGCTGCTGCACCCTATGTTCTTCATAGTGGGGGTAATATTACCATCTGATATATACTATCCAGTTATTTATTGATATCTATGTTTATAATACCGCCATGCAATGTCCAAAAAAATTGCTCCACACATATATCATCTATTAATACCGCATACAGTGACCATATAAAAGTTCTATACGTTTAAAAAAATAATAATAATAATAATGCCACCATACTGTGGCAGATTAACAGTTCTATGAATACATAATCCGTAATACCATCATATAAAAGCTCTATACATACATAAACTAATAATACCGCCATAAAGTAAAGAAATAACAGCTCTATTCAGATATAATAATAGCGCCTCATAGTGAACAAATAACAGCACCAAGCTACTAATACCACCACACAGTGACAAGATAACACTATATATAATCTAATAATGCCGCCATATAGTGAACAAATAACAGCACCAAGCTACTAATACCACCACAAAGTGACAAGATAACACTATAAATAATCTAATAATACCGCCATATAGTGAACAAATAACAGCAAGCTACTAATACCACCACACAGTGACAAGATAACACTATATATAATCTAATAATGCCGCCATATAGTGAACAAATAACAGCACCACGCTACTAATACCACCACAAAGTGACAAGATAACACTATAAATAATCTAATAATACCGCCATATAGTGAACAAATAACAGCAAGCTACTAATACCACCAAACAGTGACAAGATAACACTATAAATAATCTAATAATACCGTCATGCACTAATGAAATAACAGCTTCATTCATATATTAAGTAATATAAGCAAGCATGATAAATATGATACCGCCATACATTGACCAAATAACATCTATCCATAATCTAATAATACCGCCATACAGTAATGAAATAACAGCTCCATTCATAAATCATCTAATATAAGCCATCATAATAGATAACTATAAGTTTAATAATACCGCCATACAGTGACCATATAAAAGATCCATACATACATAATCTAATAATATCGCCATACAGTGACAAGATACCTCTATACATATAAATCTAATAATACCGCCACATAGTGATCCAATAACAGAACCGTACATATTACAATAGTACCGCCATACTGTGGCCAAACCACAGCTCCAGATATACATTGTCTAAGTCATTAAATGGTAAAACAATGTGCTCAGAACCCCTCGTACATGGAACAAGGAGGTTTATGGGAAATTTGCCTTATGGGATTATTATTATTAGGGGCGGTGATACCCCCTAATTCTGCGCTGGATCTCGCCCCCTCGTTGTGCAGCCGTTTTCATAATCTATCGCAGGTTAAGTCAAACAAACCATTTCCAGCATAAATAATGAATAGCGATATGAAAGGACTCCATACTGTGATGTGCCGCCATGACGGATGAGGCCGCTCACCGCCAATGTCAGCACTTTGATGTCAGGGAATCTGGTTTAAATCGTGAGGTCAGGTCCCAGTGACCTTCAGAAGGTCGTGGAGTCAGGCAGAGCCTCGGGCAGCACATACATGAGGTCGCTTTAATGTTTCACAAATGCCTTCCCATGTACAGCTCCGCGCCGTGGTGTGAGCCATACGGAGGGAAAGTATCGAAAAGAGGCAAAAACCGAAAGAAAGAAACGAAAAAATCAAAACATTTACATCCATTCATTTCTTTGTTTTTTTTATTTCATTGTTTATTTTTGTTACAATTTTGTTTAAATAATGAAAATAGTAACAATGTTTCCTTTCCCGATTCTTTTTGTATTTTTGATGCTTTTGGATATATTTTTTTAATTTTTCTCTTCTTATTTGGGGGTTTACAGTCCCAGCAGAGCGCAGGATTTGTCGGGGGTCGTGTTTTTAACTCCTCGCTCACCTCCAGAACTCTGAATCTTTAATATTTCTCTCCTTTAAGTAGATTTTGGGGAAGTGCGGCTTTATGAGCACTGGGCACATTTCCTCCACTGGAGGGAGATTTATAACCTACAGTAAGTGATAATTCCTTCTGGATTTTTTTTTTTTTCTCCGCAGTGTCAGTGTTCAATGACGGAGAATGTGAGATGAGGGAGGACGGCACAAATGTGGTGTCAGGGACAGCGGGCATGAGGGCACAGCAGGACGGGCATTACAGAACATGGCGATGGAGGGGTCCTGTGGGTACAGCAGGGCGGACATTACAGAACATAGCGATGGAGGGGTCCTGTGGTGAAGGTGCCCTGTAATGAGACTCTTGGTGATGGTGCCCTGTAACGAGACTTTGGGTGAAGGTGCCCTGTAACAAGACTTTGGGTGAAGGTGCCCTGTAATGACATCCCCCAGTGAAGGTGCCCTGTAATGAGATCCCCCGGTGAAGGTGCCCTGTAATGAGATCCCCTGGTGAAGGTGCCGGGTAATGAGATCCCCCAGTGAAGGTGCCCTGTAATGACATCCCCCGGTGAAGGTGCCGGGTAATGAGATCACCCAGTGAAGGTGCCCTGTAATGAGATCCCCCAGTGAAGGTGCCCTGTAATGAGATCCCCCGGTGAAGGTGCCCTGTAATGAAATCCCCCGGTGAAGGTGCCCTGTAATGAGACTTCTGATGAAGGTGCCCTGTAGTGATATCCCCCAGTGAAGGTGCCCTGTAATGAGACTCCTGGTGAAGGTGCCCTGTAATGAGATCCCCCGGTGAAGGTGCCCTGTAATGAGATCCCCCGGTGAAGGTGCCGGGTAATGAGATCCCCCAGTGAAGGTGCCCTGTAATGAGATCCCCCCGGTGAAGGTGCCCTGTAATGAGATCCCCCAGTGAAGGTGCCCTGTAATGAGACTCCTGGTGAAGGTGCCCTGTAATGAGATCCCCCAGTGAAGGTGCCCTGTAATGAAATCCCCCAGTGAAGGTGCCCTGTAATGAGATCCCCCCGGTGAAGGTGCCCTGTAATGAGATCCCCCGGTGAAGGTGCCCTGTAATGAGACTCCTGGTGAAGGTGCCCTGTAATGAGATCCCCCAGTGAAGGTGCCCTGTAATGAGACTCCTGGTGAAGGTGCCCTGTAATGAGATCCCCCGGTGAAGGTGCCCTGTAATGAGATCCCCCAGTGAAGGTGCTGGGTAATGAGATCCCCCAGTGAAGGTGCCCTGTAATGAGACTCCTGATGAAGGTGCCCTGTAATGAGATCCCCCAGTGAAGGTGCCCTGTAATGAGACTCCTGGTGAAGGTGCCCTGTAATGAGATCCCCCGGTGAAGGTGCCCTGTAATGAGACTCCTGGTGAAGGTGCCCTGTAATGAGATCCCCCAGTGAAGGTGCCCTGTAATGAGATCCCCCGGTGAAGGTGCCCTGTAATGAGACTCCTGATGAAGGTGGCCTGTAATGAGATCCCCCAGTGAAGGTGCCCTGTAATGAGATCCCCCAGTGAAGGTGCCCTGTAATGAGACTCCTGGTGAAGGTGCCCTGTAATGAGACTCCTGGTGAAGGTGCCCTGTAATGAGACTCCTGGTGAAGGTGCCCTGTAATGAGACTACTGGTGAAGGTGCCCTGTAATGAAATCCCCCAGTGAAGGTGCCCTGTAATGAGACTCCTGGTGAAGGTGCCCTGTAATGAGATCCCCCGGTGAAGGTGCCCTGTAATGAGACTCCTGGTGAAGGTGCCCTGTAATGAGATCCCCCAGTGAAGGTGCCCTGTAATGAGATCCCCTGGTGAAGGTGCCCTGTAATGAGACTCCTGATGAAGGTGCCCTGTAATTAGATCCCCCAGTGAAGGTGCCCTGTAATGAGATCCCCCAGTGAAGGTGCCCTGTAATGAGACTCCTGGTGAAGGTGCCCTGTAATGAGACTCCTGGTGAAGGTGCCCTGTAATGAGATCCCCCAGTGAAGGTGCCCTGTAATGAAATCCCCCAGTGAAGGTGCCCCTTAAGGAGACTCCACGGTGAAGGTGCCCTGTAAGAAGACCTCAGGTGAAGGTGCCCTGCAATGGGATCCTCAGTTGAAGGTGTCCTGTAATGAGACTGCTGATGAAGGTGGCCTGTAATGAGACCTCAGGTGAAGGTGCCCTGTAATGAGATTCCTGGTGAAGGTGCCCTGTAAGGAGACCTCAGGTGAAGGTGCCCTGTAAGGAGATCCTCAGTTGAAGGTGGCCTGTAATGAGACTGCTGATGAAGGTGGCCTGTAATGAGACCTCAGGTGAAGGTGGCCTGTAATGAGACTGCTGATGAAGGTGGCCTGTAATGAGACCTCAGGTGAAGGTGCCCTGTAACGAGACTCGCGCTTTCCCATAGTGACTGAGATATCAGGAATCACTGTGGACATCTCCGTGTCTCGTCATCCCTCTGGCCTTCGTGTTTCTTCTCAAGAGCAAAGACTCCTCAAATCTCATCTTCCCAATAATAAGATCCAATTTCCTGCCACCGTCTCCTCCAAGCACGACGCAATTTACATCAGAATAGAAATCTCTGTCTTTGTGGAAACTTCTATCAGTTGATTTGTGTCCTCACTTTATCCGGACGCTCGTTTTTACATCAATATCTCCATCTCCGACCAATTCATCGGAACCGTCATCTCCTCTCCATCAGAGCTCATTACCAGCGACACGTCCAATGTCACCGTGAATGCAGCGGCTGCTGCACTGAGACACTGCCACCTGCAACGGCTGCTGCACTGAGACACTCCGCCATCGGGAACGGCTGCTGCACTGAGACACTGCCACCGGGAACGGCTGCTGCACTGAGACACTCCGCCACCTGCAACGGTTGCTGCACTGAGACACTCTGCCACCTGCAACGGCTGCTGCACTGAGACACTCCGCCACCGGGAACGGCTGCTGCACTGAGACACTGCCACCGGGAACGGCTGCTGCACTGAGACATTCTGCCACCTGCAACGGTTGCTGCACTGAGACACTCTGCCACCTGCAACGGCTGCTGCACTGAGACACTCCGCCACCGGGAACGGCTGCTGCACTGAGACACTGCCACCGGGAACGGCTGCTGCACTGAGACACTGCCACCGGGAACGGCTGCTGCACTGAGACACTCTGCCACCGGGAACGGCTGCTGCACTGAGACACTCCGCCACCGGGAGCGGCTGCTGCACTGAGACACTCCGCCACCGGGAACGGCTGCTGCACTGAGACACTCCGCCACCGGGAACGGCTGCTGCACTGAGACCCTGCCACCGGGAACGGCTGCTGCACTGAGACACTCCGCCACCGGGAACGGCTGCTGCACTGAGACACTGCCACCGGGAACGGCTGCTGCACTGAGACACTGCCACCGGGAACGGCTGCTGCACTGAGACACTCCGCCACCGGGAACGGCTGCTGCACTGAGACACTCTGCCACCGGGAACGGCTGCTGCACTGAGACACTCTGCCACCGGGAACGGCTGCTGCACTGAGACACTGCCACCGGGAACGGCTGCTGCACTGAGACACTCCGCCACCAGGAACGACTGCTGCACTAAGACACTCCGCCACCAGGAACGGCTGCTGCACTGAGACATTCTGCCACGAGGAATGGCTGCTGCACTGAGACACTCCGCCACCGGAAACGGCTGCTGCACTGAGACACTCCGCCACCGGGAATGGCTGCTGCACTGAGACACTCCGCTACCGGGAACGGCTGCTGCACTGAGACACTCCGCCACCGGGAATGGCTACTGCACTGAGATACTCAGCCACCGGGAATGGCTGCTGCACTGAGACACTCCGCCACCGGGAACGGCTGCTGCACTGAGACACTCCGCCACCGGGAACGGCTGCTGCACTGAGACATTCTGCCACCAGGAACGGCTGCTGCACTGAGACACTCCGCCACCAGGAATGACTGCTGCACTGAGACACTCCGCCACCGGGAACGACTGCTGCACTGAGACACTCCGCCACCGGGAACGGTTGCTGCACTGAGATACTCAGCCACCGGGAACGGCTGCTGCACTGAGACACTCCGCCACCGGGAACGGCTGCTGCACTGAGACACTCCGCCACCGGGAACGGCTGCTGCACTGAGACACTCCGCCACCGGGAACGGCTGCTGCACTGAGACACTCCGCCACCGGGAACGGCTGCTGCACTGAGATACTCTGCCACCGGGAACGGCTGCTGCACTGAGACACTCCGCCACCGGGAACGGCTGCTGCACTGAGACACTCTGCCACCGGGAACGGCTGCTGCACTGAGACACTCCGCCACCGGGAACGGCTGCTGCATTGAGATACTCCGCCACCAGGAACGACTGCTGCACTAAGACACTCCGCCACCAGGAACGACTGCTGCACTAAGACACTCCGCCACGAGGAATGGCTGCTGCACTGAGACATTCTGCCACGAGGAATGGCTGCTGCACTGAGACACTCCGCCACCGGAAACGGCTGCTGCACTAAGACACTCCGCCACTGGAAACGGCTGCTGCACTGAGACACTCCGCCACCGGAAACGGCTGCTGCACTGAGATACTCCGCAACCAGGAACGACTGCTGCACTAACACACTCCGCCACCAGGAACGACTGCTGCACTAAGACACTCCGCCATGAGGAATGGCTGCTGCACTGAGACATTCTGCCACCAGGAACGACTGCTGCACTGAGACACTTCGCCACCAGGAACGACTGCTGCACTAAGACACTCCGCCACGAGGAATGGCTGCTGCACTGAGACATTCTGCCACCAGGAACGGCTGCTGCACTGAGACACTCCGCCACCGGAAATGACTGCTGCACTAAGACACTCCGCCTCCGGGAACGACTGCTGCACTGAGACACTCCGCCACCGCAAACGGCTGCTGCACTAAGACACTCCGCCACCGGAAACGGCTGCTGCACTAAGACTCTCCGCCACCGGAAACGGCTGCTGCACTAAGACACTCCGCCATCGAAAATGGCTGCTGCACTAAGACACTCCGCCACCGGAAACGGCTGCTGCACTGAGACACTCTGCCACCGGGAACCGCTGCTCTACTGAGACACTCTGCCATCAGGAATGGCTGCTGCACAGAGACTCTCCGCCACCGGGAACGGCTGCTGCACTGAGACACTCCGCCACCAGGAACAACTGCTGCACCGAGACACTCCGCCACCAGGAATGACTGCTGCACTAAGACACTCCGCCACGATGAATGGCTGCTGCACTGAGACATTCTTCCACCAGGAACGGCTGCTGCATTGAGACACTCCGCCACCGGAAACGGCTGCTGCACTAAGACTCTCCGCCACCGGAAACGGCTGCTGCACTGAGACACTCTGCCACCGGAAACTGCTTCTGCACTAAGACACTCTGCAACAGGGAACGGTTGCTGCACTGAGACACTCTGCCACCGGGAACGGCTGCTGCACAGAGACACTCCGCCACCGGGAATGGCTGCTGCACAGAGACACTCCGCCACCGGGAACGGCTGCTGCACTGAGATATTCTGCCACCAGGAACGGCTGCTGCACAGAGACACTCTGCCACCGGGAACGGCTGCTGCACAGAGACACTCCGCCACCGGGAATGGCTGCTGCACAGAGACACTCCTCCACCGGGAACGGCTGCTGCACTGAGATATTCTGCCACCGGGAACGGCTGCTGCACTGAGATATTCTGCCACCGGGAACGGCTGCTGCACTGAGATATTCTGCCACCGGGAACGGCTGCTGCACAGAGACACACGACCTCATTCATCCCGACCGCTCCTAAGCCAAGAAATTCTTATACTGAGAGACCAATGTAGGCAGCACGGTGGCACAGTAGTTAGCACTGTACTGCACTTAGGGTAGCACTTTGACTCAGTAGTTAGCACTGTACTATATATAGGGTAGCATGGTGGCTCAGTGGTCAGCACTGTTCTATTTATCGGGTAGCATGGTGGCTCAGTGGTCAGCACTGTTCTATTTATCGGGCAGCATTGTGACTCAGTGGTTAGCACTGTACTGTATTTACGGCAGTACGGTGGCTCAGTAGTTAGCACTGTACTGTATTTAGGGCAGTACGGTGGCTCAGTGGTTAGCACTGTACTGTATTTAGGGCAGTACCGTGGCTCTGGTTAGCACTGTACTGTATTTAGGGCAGTACGGTGGCTCAGTGGTTAGCATTGTACTATATATAGGGCTGAATGGTGGCTCAATGGTTAGAACTGTACTATATATAGGGCAGCACGCTGGCTCAGTGGTCAGCACTGAACTATATATAGGGCAGCATGTTGGCTCATTGGTTAGCACTGTACTGTATATAGGGCAGCACGGTGACTCTGGTCAGGATTGTACTATATATAGGGCAGCACGGTGGCTAAGTGGTCAGCACTGTACTATATACAGGTCAGCACGGCGGCTCAGTGGTCAGCACTGTACTGTATTTAGGGCAGTACAGTGGCTCAGTAGTTAGCACTGTGCTGTATTTAGGGCAGACCGGTGGCTCAGTGGTTAGCACTGTACTGTATTTAGGGCAGTACGGTGGCTCAGTGGTCACCACTGTACTATATATTCGGCAGAATGGTGGCTCAGTGGTTAGCACAGTATTATATATAGGGCAGCACTGTGGCTCAGAGGTTAGCACTGTACTATATACAGGTCAGCATGGTGGCTCAGTGGTCAGCACTGTACAGTGGCTCAGAGGTTAGCATTGTTGCTTTGGGATCCTGGGTTCAAAGCCTACTAAGGACGACATCTACAAGGATTTTCTATGTTCTCCCCGTGTTTGTGTGGGTTTATTTTGCTTTCTCCAAAGACAAACTGATAGGAAATGTAGAGTGTGAGCCCCGATGGAGTCAGCCATGATGATGTCTGTACAGAGCGGCGGAATATGATGGCGATATGTAAGTGAGCATAATAATGGACCAAGGTCATCTTGTCCTGTAGTCCTTACAGTGGGAATCTTTCTCCTTCCTTGTAAGTATTTTCCATGTTGGACCCTCTTTTGTTGGTTTATAGATTGATACATTTTGGTTTCACCGTATTCTGCATATTCCGGGTTCTCCTTCTCTGCAGGTCCTGTTGCTTTGTTTCTCCCGAGGGATGTTTTTATGTTTTTAGTCTCCGTCAATTTCAGGCTTTTCTTAAATATAAACTTTTGGACCCACCGCTCATTTAACCCTTCCGTAGCCTCTGGGTCAGCAGAGCAATAATATATATAGACACTCAGGGATTACGGTGATCAACTGCTCGATATCCAGTATTGATGGGGCAGGGACAATAATAAAGATTTAAGACGCGTCCTCTGCAGACTCTGCTGTTCTCAGTGATTTAAAGCTACAGCGCTGAGCATTTCATCAGATGGAAGGAAACAATCTAATCCCCCCCACTGGCAGCAGCTATATATATATGTATATATATATATATACAGTACAGACCAAAAGTTTGGACACACCTTCTCATTTAAAGATTTTTCTGCATTTTCTTGACTATGAAAATTGTACATTCACACTGAAGGCATCAAAACTATGAATTACCACATGTGGAATTATATACTTAACAAAAAAGTGTGAAACAACTGAAAATATGTCTTATATTCTAGGTTCTTCAAAGTAGCCACCTTTTGCTTTGATGACTGCTTTGCACACTCTTGGCATTCTCTTGATGAGCTTCAAGAGGTAGTAACCAGAAATGGTGACAAGCTTCTCCCCTACATAGTGTATATAAGCTCCTCCCCTGCATAGTGTATATAAGCTTCTCCCCTACATAGTGTATATAAACTCCTCCCCTGCATAGTGCATATAAGCTCCTCCCCTGCACAGTGTATATAAACTCCTCCCCTGCATAGTGTATATAAGCTCCTCCCCTGCACAGTGTATATAAGCTCCTCCCTTGCATAGTGTATATAAGCTCCTCCCCTGCATAGTGTATATAAGCTCCTCCCCTGCATAGTATATATAAGCTTCTCCCCTACATAGTGCATATAAGCTCCTCCCCTATATAGTGTATATAAGCTCCTCCCCTGCACAGTGTATATAAGCTCCTCCCTTGCATAGTATATATAAGCTCCTCCCCTGCATAGTGTATATAAGCTCCTCCCCTGCATAGTGTATATAAGCTCCTCCCCTACATAGTGTATATAAGCTCCTCCCCTGCATAGTGTATATAAGCTTCTCCCCTACATAGTGTATATAAACTCCTCCCCTGCATAGTGCATATAAGCTCCTCCCCTGCACAGTGTATATAAACTCCTCCCCTGCATAGTGTATATAAGCTCCTCCCCTGCACAGTGTATATAAGCTCCTCCCTTGCATAGTGTATATAAGCTCCTCCCCTGCATAGTGCATATAAGCTCCTCCCCTGCACAGTGTATATAAACTCCTCCCCTGCATAGTGTATATAAGCTCCTCCCCTGCACAGTGTATATAAGCTCCTCCCTTGCATAGTGTATATAAGCTCCTCCCCTGCATAGTGTATATAAGCTCCTCCCCTGCATAGTATATATAAGCTTCTCCCCTACATAGTGCATATAAGCTCCTCCCCTATATAGTGTATATAAGCTCCTCCCCTGCACAGTGTATATAAGCTCCTCCCTTGCATAGTATATATAAGCTCCTCCCCTGCATAGTGTATATAAGCTCCTCCCCTACATAGTGTATATAAGCTCCTCCCCTACATAGTGTATATAAGCTCCTCCCCTGCATAGTGTATATAAGCTCCTCCCCTGCATAGTGTATATAAGCTCCTCCCCTACATAGTGTATATAAACTCTTCCCCTACACAGCGTATATATGCTCCTCCCCTACATAGCTTATATAAGCTTCTCCCCTGCATAGTGTACATAAGTTCCTCCCATACATAGTGTGTACAGGCTCCTCCCCTACATAGCATATATAAGCTTCTCCCCTGCATCGTGTATATAAGCTCCTCCCCTGCATCGTGTATATAAGCTCCTCCCCTACATAGTGTATATAGTCTCCTCCGCTACATAGTGGATATAAGCTCCTCCCCTACATAGTGTATATAAGCTCCTCCCCTGCATAGTGTATATAAGCTCCTCCCTTACATAGTGTATATAAGCTCCTCCCCTACATAGTGTATATAAGCTCCTCCCCTGCATAGTGTATATAAGCTCCTCCCCTACATAGTGTATATAAGCTCCTCCCCTACATAGCGTATATAAGCTCCTCCCCTGCATCATGTATATAAGCTCCTCCCCTACATAGTGTATATAGTCTCCTCCGCTACATAGTGGATATAAGCTCCCCTGCATAGTGTATATAAGCTCCTCCCCTACATAGTGTATATAAGCTCCTCCCCTACATAGTGTATATAAGCTTCTCCCCTACATAGTGTATATAAGCTCCTCCCCTGCATAGTGTATATAAGCTTCTCCCCTACATAGTGTATATAAGCTCCTCCCCTACATAGTGTATATATAAGCTTCTCCCCTGCATAGTGTATATAAGCTCCTCCCCTGCATAGTGTATATAAGCTCCTCCCCTGCATAGTGTATATAAGCTCCTCCCCTGCATAGTGTATATAAGCTCCTCCCCTGCATAGTGTATATAAGCTCCTCCCCTACATAGTGTATATAAGCTCCTCCCCTACATTGTGTACATAAGCTCCTCCCCTACATAGTGTGTACAGGCTCCTCCCCTACATAGCATATATAAGCTTCTCCCCTGCATTGTGTATATAAGCTCCTCCCCTACATATCGTATACAAGCTCCTCCCCTGCATAGTGTATGTAAGCTCCTCCCCTGCATAGTGTATACAGGCTCCTCCCCTACATAGTGTATATAAGCTCCTCCCCTACATAGCGTATATAAGCTCCTCCCCTGCATCGTGTATATAAGCTCCTCCTCTACATAGTGTATATAGTCTCCTCCGCTACATAGTGGATATAAGCTCCTCCCCTGCATCGTGTATATAAGCTCCTCCCCTACATAGTGTATATAGTCTCCTCTGCTACATAGTGGATATAAGCTCCTCCCCTACATAGTGTATATAGTCTCCTCTGCTACATAGTGTATATAAGCTCCTCCCCTGCATAGTGTATATAAGCTCCTCCCCTACATAGTGTATATAAGCTCCTCCCCTACATAGTGTATATAAGCTTCTCCCCTACATAGTGTATATAAGCTCCTCCCCTGCATAGTGTATATAAGCTCCTCCCCTGCATAGTGTATATAAGCTCCTCCCCTACATAGTGTATATAAGCTCCTCCCCTACATAGTGTATATAAGCTCCTCCCCTACATAGTGTATATAAGCTTCTCCCCTACATAGTGTATATAAGCTCCTCCCCTGCATAGTGTATATTAGCTCCTCCCCTACATAGTGTATATAAGCTTCTCCCCTACATAGTGTATATAAGCTCCTCCCCTGCATAGTGCATATAAGCTCCTCCCCTGCATAGTGTATATAAGCTCCTCCCCTGCACAGTGTATATAAGCTCCTCCCTTGCATAGTGTATATAAGCTCCTCCCCTGCATAGTGTATATAAGCTCCTCCCCTGCATAGTATATATAAGCTTCTCCCCTACATAGTGCATATAAGCTCCTCCCCTATATAGTGTATATAAGCCCCTCCCCTGCATAGTGTATATAAGCTCCTCCCCTGCATAGTGTATATAAGCTCCTCCCCTACATAGTGTATATAAACTCTTCCCCTACACAGCGTATATATGCTCCTCCCCTACATAGCTTATATAAGCTTCTCCCCTGCATAGTGTACATAAGTTCCTCCCATACATAGTGTGTACAGGCTCCTCCCCTACATAGCATATATAAGCTTCTCCCCTGCATCGTGTATATAAGCTCCTCCCCTGCATCGTGTATATAAGCTCCTCCCCTACATAGTGTATATAGTCTCCTGCGCTGCATAGTGGATATAAGCTCCTCCCCTACATAGTGTATATAAGCTCCTCCCCTGCATAGTGTATATAAGCTCCTCCCTTACATAGTGTATATAAGCTCCTCCCCTACATAGTGTATATAAGCTCCTCCCCTGCATAGTGTATATAAGCTCCTCCCCTGCATCGTGTATATAAGCTCCTCCCCTACATAGCGTATATAAGCTCCTCCCCTGCATCATGTATATAAGCTCCTCCCCTACATAGTGTATATAGTCTCCTCCGCTACATAGTGGATATAAGCTCCCCTGCATAGTATATATAAGCTCCTCCCCTACATAGTGTATATAAGCTCCTCCCCTACATAGTGTATATAAGCTTCTCCCCTACATAGTGTATATAAGCTCCTCCCCTACATAGTGTATATAAGCTCCTCCCCTGCATAGTGTATATAAGCTCCTCCCCTACATAGTGTATATAAGCTCCTCCCCTACATAGCGTATATAAGCTCCTCCCCTGCATCATGTATATAAGCTCCTCCCCTACATAGTGTATATAGTCTCCTCCGCTACATAGTGGATATAAGCTCCCCTGCATAGTGTATATAAGCTCCTCCCCTACATAGTGTATATAAGCTCCTCCCCTACATAGTGTATATAAGCTCCTCCCCTACATAGTGTATATAGTCTCCTCCGCTACATAGTGGATATAAGCTCCCCTGCATAGTGTATATAAGCTCCTCCCCTACATAGTGGATATAAGCTCCCCTGCATAGTGTATATAAGCTTCTCCCCTACATAATGTATATAAGCTCCTCCCCTACATAGTGTATATATAAGCTTCTCCCCTGCATAGTGTATATAAGCTCCTCCCCTGCATAGTGTATATAAGCTCCTCCCCTACATAGTGTATATAAGCTCCTCCCCTACATCGTGTACATAAGCTCCTCCCCTACATAGTGTGTACAGGCTCCTCCCCTACATAGCATATATAAGCTTCTCCCCTGCATCGTGTATATAAGCTCCTCCCCTACATATCGTATACAAGCTCCTCCCCTGCATAGTGTATATAAGCTCCTCCCCTGCATAGTGTATACAGGCTCCTCCCCTACATAGTGTATATAAGCTCCTCCCCTACATAGCGTATATAAGCTCCTCCCCTGCATAGTGTATATAAGCTCCTCCTCTACATAGTGTATATAGTCTCCTCCGCTACATAGTGGATATAAGCTCCTCCCCTGCATCGTGTATATAAGCTCCTCCCCTACATAGTGTATATAGTCTCCTCTGCTACATAGTGGATATAAGCTCCTCCCCTACATAGTGTATATAGTCTCCTCCGCTACATAGTGTATATAAGCTCCTCCCCTGCATAGTGTATATAAGCTCCTCCCCTACATAGTGTATATAAGCTCCTCCCCTACATAGTGTATATAAGCTTCTCCCCTACATAGTGTATATAAGCTCCTCCCCTGCATAGTGTATATAAGCTCCTCCCCTACATAGTGTATATAAGCTCCTCCCCTACATAGTGTATATAAGCTCCTCCCCTACATAGTGTATATAAGCTTCTCCCCTACATAGTGTATATAAGCTCCTCCCCTGCATAGTGTATATAAGCTCCTCCCCTACATAGTGTATATAAGCTTCTCCCCTACATAGTGTATATAAGCTCCTCCCCTGCATAGTGCATATAAGCTCCCCCCCTGCATAGTGTATATAAGCTCCTCCCCTGCACAGTGTATATAAGCTCCTCCCTTGCATAGTGTATATAAGCTCCTCCCCTGCATAGTATATATAAGCTTCTCCCCTACATAGTGTATATAAGCTCCTCCCCTGCATAGTGTATATAAGCTCCTCCCCTACATAGTGTATATAAGCTTCTCCCCTACATAGTGTATATAAGCTCCTCCCCTGCATAGTGCATAAAAGCTCCCCCCCTGCATAGTGTATATAAGCTCCTCCCCTGCACAGTGTATATAAGCTCCTCCCTTGCATAGTGTATATAAGCTCCTCCCCTGCATAGTATATATAAGCTTCTCCCCTACATAGTATATATAAGCTTCTCCCCTACATAGTGTATATAAGCTCCTCCCCTGCATAGTGTATATAAGCTCCTCCCCTACATAGTGTATATAAGCTCCTCCCCTACATAGTGTATATAAGCTCCTCCCCTACATAGTGTATATAAGCTTCTCCCCTACATAGTGTATATAAGCTCCTCCCCTGCATAGTGTATATAAGCTCCTCCCCTACATAGTGTATATAAGCTTCTCCCCTACATAGTGTATATAAGCTCCTCCCCTGCATAGTGCATATAAGCTCCCCCCCTGCATAGTGTATATAAGCTCCTCCCCTGCACAGTGTATATAAGCTCCTCCCCTGCATAGTGTATATAAGCTCCTCCCCTGCATAGTATATATAAGCTTCTCCCCTACATAGTGCATATAAGCTCCTCCCCTATATAGTGTATATAAGCCCCTCCCCTGCATAGTGTATATAAGCTCCTCCCCTGCATAGTGTATATAAGCTCCTCCCCTACATAGTGTATATAAACTCTTCCCCTACACAGCGTATATATGCTCCTCCCCTACATAGCTTATATAAGCTTCTCCCCTGCATAGTGTACATAATTTCCTCCCATACATAGTGTGTACAGGCTGCTCCCCTACATAGCATATATAAGCTTCTCCCCTGCATCGTGTATATAAGCTCCTCCCCTGCATCGTGTATATAAGCTCCTCCCCTACATAGTGTATATAGTCTCCTCCGCTGCATAGTGGATATAAGCTCCTCCCCTACATAGTGTATATAAGCTCCTCCCCTGCATAGTGTATATAAGCTCCTCCCTTACATAGTGTATATAAGCTCCTCCCCTACATAGTGTATATAAGCTCCTCCCCTGCATAGTGTATATAAGCTCCTCCCCTGCATCGTGTATATAAGCTCCTCCCCTACATAGCGTATATAAGCTCCACCCCTGCATCATGTATATAAGCTCCTCCCCTACATAGTGTATATAGTCTCCTCCGCTACATAGTGGATATAAGCTCCCCTGCATAGTGTATATAAGCTCCTCCCCTACATAGTGTATATAAGCTCCTCCCCTACATAGTGTATATAAGCTTCTCCCCTACATAGTGTATATAAGCTCCTCCCCTGCATAGTGTATATAAGCTTCTCCCCTACATAGTGTATATAAGCTCCTCCCCTACATAGTGTATATATAAGCTTCTCCCCTGCATAGTGTATATAAGCTCCTCCCCTGCATAGTGTATATAAGCTCCTCCCCTACATAGTGTATATAAGCTTCTCCCCTACATAGTGTATATAAGCTTCTCCCCTACATAGTGTATATAAGCTCCTCCCCTGCATAGTGTATGTAAGCTCCTCCCCTACATAGTGTATATAAGCTCCTCCCCTACATAGTGTATATAGTCTCCTCCGCTACATAGTTGATATAAGCTCCTCCCCTGCATAGTGTATATAAGCTCCTCCCCTACATAGTGTATATAAGCTCCTCCCCTACATAGTGTATATAAGCTTCTCCCCTACATAGTGTATATATAAGCTCCCCTACACAGTGTATATAAGCTCCCCCCTGCATAGTGTATATAAGCTCCTCCCCTATATAGTGTATATAAGCTCCTCCCCTGCATAGTATATATAAGCTCCTCCCCTGCATAGTGTATATAAGCTCCTCCTCTGCATAGTGTATATAAGCTTCTCCCCTGCATAGTGTATATAAGCTCCTCCCCTGCATAGTGTATATAAGCTTCTCCCCTGCATAGTATATATAAACTCCTCCCCTGCATAGTGTACATAAGCTCCTCCCCTGCATAGTGTATATAAGCTCCTCCCCTGCATAGTGTATATAAGCTCCTCCCCTGCATAGTGTATATAAGCTCCTCCCCTACATAGTGTATATAAACTCCTCCCCTACATAGTGTATATAAGCTCCTCCCCTACATAGTGTATATAAGCTCCTCCCCTGCATAGTGTATATAAGCTCCTCCCCTACATAGTGTATATAAGCTCCTCCCCTATATAGTGTATATAAGCTCCTCCTCTGTATAGTGTATATAAGCTTCTCCCCTGCATAGTGTATATAAGCTCCTCCCCTGCATAGTGTATATAAGCTTCTCCCCTGCATAGTATATATAAATTCCTCCCCTGCATAGTGTACATAAGCTTCTCCCCTACATAGTGTATATAAGCTCCTCCCCTGCATAGTGTATATAAGCTCCTCCCCTACATAGTGTATATAAGCTTTTCCCCTACATAGTGTATATAAGCTCCTCCCCTACATAGTGTATATAAGCTCCTCCCCTACATAGTGTATATAAGCTCCTCCCCTGCATAGTGTATATAAGCTCCTCCCCTACATAGTGTATATAAGCTTCTCCCCTGCATAGTGTATATAAGCTCCTCCCGCGCATAGTGTATATAAGTTCCTCCGCTACATGGTGTATATAAGGTCCCCCCTGCATAGTGTATATAAGCTCCTCTCCTGCATAGTGTATATAAGCTCCCCCCTGAATAGTGTATATAAGCTCCTCCCCTGCATAGTGTATATAAGCTCCTCCCCTGCATAGTGTATATAAGCTCCTCCCCTGCATAGTGTATATAAGCTCCTCCCCTGCATATTGTATATAAGCTCCTCCCCTACATAGTGTATATAAGTTTCCTCCCCTGCACAATGTATATAAGCTCCTCCCCTGCATAGTGTATATAAGCTCCTACCCTGCATAGTGTGCATAAGCTTCTCCCCTGCATATTGTATATAAGCTCCTCCTCTGCATAGTATATATAAGCTCCTCCCCTGCATAGTGTATATAAGCTCCTCCCCTGCATAGTGTATATAGGCTCCTCCCCTGCATAGTGTATATAAGTTCCTCCCCTGCATAGTGTATATAACCTCCTCCCCTGCATAGTGTATATAAGCTCCTCCCCTACATAGTGTATATGAGTTTCCTCCCCTGCATAGTGTATATAAGCTCCTCCCCTGCATAGTGTGTATAAGATCCTCCCCTGCATAGTGTACATAAGCTCCTCCCCTGCATATTGTATATAAGCTCCTCCCCTACATAGTGTATATAAGCTCCTCCCCTACATAGTGTATATAAGTTTCCTCCCCTGCATAGTGTATATAAGCTCCTCCCCTGCATAGTGTACATAAGCTCTTCCCCTACATAGTGTATGTAAGCTCCTCCCCTGCATAGTGTACATAAGCTCCTCCCCTACATAGTGTATATAAGTTTCCTCCCCTGCATAGTGTATATAAGCTTCTCCCCTGCATAGTGTACATAAGCTCCTCCCCTACATAGTTTATATAAGCTCCTCCCCTGCATAGTGTATATAAGCTCCTCCCCTGCATAGTGTACATAAGCTCCTCCCCTGCATAGTATATATAAGCTCCTCCCCTACATAGTGTATATAAGCTGCTCCCCTGCATCGTGTATATAAGCTGCTCCCCTGCATCGTGTATATAAGCTGCTCCCCTGCATAGTGTATATAAGCTCCTCCCCTGCATAGTGTACATAAGCTCCTCCCCTGCATAGTGTATATAAGCTCCTCCCCTACATAGTGTATATAAGCTGCTCCCCTGCATCGTGTATATAAGCTGCTCCCCTGCATCGTGTATATAAGCTGCTCCCCTGCATAGTGTATATAAGCTCCTCCCATGCATAGTGTATATAAGCTCCTCCCCTGCATAGTGTATATAAGCTCCTCCCCTATATAGTGTATATAAGCTCCTCCCCTGCATTGTGTATATAAGCTCCTCCCCTGCATAATGTATACAGGCTCCTTCCCTGCATAGTGTATATAGGCTCCTCCCCTGCATAGTGTATATAAGCTCCTCCCCTGCATAGTATATATAAACTGATCCCCTGCATAGTGTATATAAGCTCCTCCCCTACATAGTGTATTTAAGCTCCTCCCCTGCATAGTATATATAAACTGATCCCCTGCATAGTGTATATAAGCTCCTACCCTGCATATTGTATATAAGCTCCTCCCCTGCATAGTGTATATAAGCTCCTCCCCTGCATAGTGTATATAAGCTCCTCCACTGCAGTGTATATAAGCTGCTCCCCTGCATATTTTATATAAGCTCCTCCCCTGCATATTGTATATAAGCTCCTCCCCTGCATAGTGTATATAAGCTCCTCCCCTGCATAGTGTTTATAAGCTCCTCCCCTGCATGGTATATATAAGCTCCTCCCATGCATAGTATATATAAACTGATCCCCTGCATAGTGTATATAAGCTCCTACCCTGCATAGTATATATAAGCTCCTCCCCTGCATAGTATATATAAACTGATCCCCTGCATAGTGTATATAAGCTCCCTCCCTGCATAGTGTATTTAAGCTCCCCCCCTGCATAGTGTATTTAAGCTCCTCCCCTGCAGTGTATATAAGCTCCTCCCCTGCATAGTGTATATAAGATCCTCTCCTGCATAGTGCGTATAAGATCCTCCCCTGCATAGTGTATATAAGCTCCTCCCCTGCATAGTATATATAAGCTCCTCCACTGCAGTGTATATAAGCTCCTCCCCTGCATAGTGTATATAAGCTTCTCCCCTGCATAGTGTACATAAGCTCCTCCCCTGCATAGTGTATATAGGCTCCTCCCCTGCATAGTATATATAAGCTCCTCCCCTGCAGTGTATATAAGCTCCTCCCCTGCATAGTGTATATAAGATCCTCTCCTGCATAGTACGTATAAGATCCTCCCCTGCATAGTGTACATAAGCTCCTCCCCTGCATAGTGTATATAAGCTCCTCCCCTGCATAGTGTATATAAGCTCCTCCACTGCAGTGTATATAAGCTGCTCCCCTGCATAGTGTATATAAGCTCCTCCCCTGCATAGTGTATATAAGCTCCTCCCCTGCATATTTTATATAAGTTCCTCCCCTGCATAGTGTATATAAGCTCCTCCCCTGCATAGTGTATATAAGCTCCTCCCCTGCATATTTTATATACGATCCTCCCCTGCATAGTGTATATAAGCTCGTCCCCTGCATAGTGTATATAAGCTCCTCCCCTGCATAGTGTATATAAGCTCCTCCCCTGCATAGTGTATATAAGCTCCTCCCCTGCAT
Organism: Phyllobates terribilis; assembly: GCF_046119375.1. Taxonomy (NCBI): domain Eukaryota; kingdom Metazoa; phylum Chordata; class Amphibia; order Anura; family Dendrobatidae; genus Phyllobates; species Phyllobates terribilis. Next base: position 605,667,466 of record NW_027362761.1, on the reverse strand, counting down.
ATTGTATATAAGCTCCTCCCCTGCATAGTGTATATAAGCTCCTCCCCTGCATATTGTGTATAAGCTCCTCCACTGCATAGTGTATATAAGCTCCTCCCCTGCATAGTGTATATAGGCTCCTCCCCTGCATATTGTATATAAGCTCCTCCCCTGCATACTGTATATAAGCTCCTCCCCTGCATAGTGTATATAAGCTCCTCCCCTGCATAGTGTATATAAGCTCCTCCACTGCATAGTGTATATAAGCTCCTCCCCTGCATAGTGTATATCGGCTCCTCCCCTGCATATTGTATATAAGCTCCTCCCCTGCATAGTGTATATAAGCTCCTCCCCTGCATAGTGTATATAAGCTCCCCTGCATAGTGTATATAAGCTCCTCCCCTGCATAGTGTATATAAGCTCCTCCCCTACATAGTGTATATAAGCTCCTCCCCTGCATAGTGTATATAAGCTCCTCCCCTGCATATTGTATATAAGCTCCTCCCCTGCATATTGTATATAAGCTCCTCCCCTACATAGTGTATATAAGCTCCTCCCCTACATAGTGTATATAAGATCCTCCCCTGCATAGTGTATATAAGCTCCTCCCCTGCATATTGTATATAAGCTCCTCCCCTGCATATTGTATATAAGATCCTCCCCTGCATAGTGTATATAAGCTCCTCCCCTGCATATTGTATATAAGCTCCTCCCCTGCATATTGTATATAAGCTCCTCCCCTGCATAGTGTACATAAGCTCCTCCCCTGCATAGTGTATATAAGCTCTTCCCCTGCATAGTGTATATAAGCTCCTCCACTGCATAGTGTATATAAGCTCCTCCACTGCATAGTGTATATAAGCTCCTCCCCTGCATTTTGTATATAAGCTCCTCCCCTGCATAGTGTATATAAGCTCCTCCCCTGCATAGTGTATATAGGCTCCTCCCCTGCATATTGTATATAAGCTCCTCCCCTACATAGTGTATATAAGCTCCTCCCCTGCATAGTGTATATAGGCTCCTCCCCTGCATATTGTATATAAGCTCCTCCCCTGCATGTTGTATATAAGCTCCTCCCCTACATAGTGTATATAAGATCCTCCCCTGCATAGTGTATATAAGCTCCTCCCCTGCATATTGTATATAAGCTCCTCCCCTGCATATTGTATATAAGATCCTCCCCTGCATAGTGTATATAAGCTCCTCCCCTGCATATTGTATATAAGCTCCTCCCCTGCATATTGTATATAAGCTCCTCCCCTGCATAGTGTATATAAGCTCCTCCCCTGCATAGTGTATATAGGCTCCTCCCCTGCATATTGTATATAAGCTCCTCCCCTACATAGTGTATATAAGCTCCTCCCCTGCATAGTGTATATAGGCTCCTCCCCTGCATATTGTATATAAGCTCCTCCCCTGCATATTGTATATAAGCTCCTCCCCTACATAGTGTATATAAGATCCTCCCCTGCATAGTGTATATAAGCTCCTCCCCTGCATATTGTATATAAGCTCCTCCCCTGCATATTGTATATAAGATCCTCCCCTGCATAGTGTATATAAGCTCCTCCCCTGCATAGTGTATATAGGCTCCTCCCCTGCATATTGTATATAAGCTCCTCCCCTACATAGTGTATATAAGCTCCTCCCCTGCATAGTGTATATAAGCTCCTCCCCTGCATATTGTATATAAGCTCCTCCCCTGCATATTGTATATAAGCTCCTCCCCTGCATAGTGTACATAAGCTCCTCCCCTGCATAGTGTATATAAGCTCCTCCCCTGCATAGTGTATATAAGCTCCTCCACTGCAGTGTATATAAGCTCCTCCCCTGCATAGTGTATATAAGCTCCTCCCCTGCATAGTGTACATAAGCTCCTCCCCTGCATAGTGTATATAAGCTCCTCCACTGCAGTGTATATAAGCTCCTCCCCTGCATAGTGTATATAAGCTCCTCCCCTGCATAGTGTATATAAGCTCCTCCCCTGCATAGTGTATATAAGCTCCTCCCCTGCTGTCCATTATTAGAGAAACATGTCTGCCTTCCTCCAGACACAGCACCCCTCCCCCACCAGCCCCATCTACGGCTTGTGTGTGGTATTACTGCTCCCCTCTATTCATTGTGATGGAGCAGAGCTGCAATACCAGACACAGCCTACAGACATGTGTGGCGCTGTTTTTGCATCGTATTTCTCATCCAGTCAATGCTCTAGGTCTCTTGTTTCCTATCTCTGCCTCTTTAGTTGTTTTACAACAACAAGTCCCAGCATGCCCTGATAGACTTCCTGGAATGTCATCACATTGAGTTTGGGGTCATTTATAGACCTCCGCACCTCTCTCCTGGCGTTCGGATGTCAGTGACCATTGCAGGGTTCTCTGGATGGACTCGGTCCGAGAGGTTTAGGATACGTCGTGTTCAGTCCCAAAATCTCAGAGATGAAGAATGGGGTCAGATAATAAATGAGGCTATTTATAAACTCGGGCAGCGCTCGTCACCCCGGGGCATTGCGCCCACCACTCCCACCATCTCCTTCTTGTGGAATGTCGTCCCAATGGCTCCATTGTTGTTCTCCTCTACATCCAGCTCTTCTGTAACACTTCAGGTTCACAGCCAGAGCTGCAATCAAAATTCTGCAGGCTATCTCTACCCATCAGCAGTAGGGGGCAGCAGTGAGCGCCTGCACCAACATTGCCTTCCATAGCTATTGTGCTGCCTCCGGCGTGCGCACTACAACTCCCACAATGCAGCCTGGATGTAACAGAAGTGCAGCTGTCGTCTGTCATCCCACGAAGGCCACGGCGAGTTCATGGCGGCTTCCGGGAAGTCAGAGAAGTTCAGTGCTTCCCTGAATTGTCAGCACGATGCGTGTCTTACTGTCGCCTTGGGGGGGGGGCGCAGTTGCCATTTGGGCCCCTGTGCAAAATATCGCAAGACAACAACAGCATTAGGGAGGACTGGCGGGGCCGACTGCTGGTGATGAGGCATTGATAGAAAACAGGAAGCGAGCCTAATGGCTGCTCTAATTACGCCGCATAAATTATTAATCTGCTGAAATTGTTGGAAAGCGGGCACCACAATGGGAGCGGATAATGAGGCCGCGATGCCAGCTCCTGCGGACGACTCGCCATGTAATGTCATTAAATATACAAATCCCTGAACACTGCAAACGCTCAGCAGCTTAACCGGGGCAGAGCGGAGGGCGACTGAAGGGTTAAACGGAGATTTACAGCAGGATGGCGGCGGCCGACTCGGCGAAAAGGGTTGTGTGCGAATCCTGAATAATGATCCAAGATTAGTTTAGCTGCAAGATACCCGGCTGGGTCCCAGATCACCGCCTCTGACCAGATATACACTACCCTGGACCCAGATCACCACCCGTCACCAGATATACACTGCTTGGTGCCCAGATCACCGCCCGTCACCAGATATACACTACCCGGGACCCAGATCACCCGTCACCAGATATACACTGCTTGGGGCCCAGATCACCGCCCATCACCAGATATACACTGCTTGGCGCCCAGATCACCGCCCATCACCGTTCTCTCATCGTCTCCTCTCTCCGTCTTCTCGTCTCCTTGTCTCCTCGTTTTGTCCTCTCATCGTCTCCTTGTCTCTTCTCTCCATCCTCTCATAGTCTCCTTGTCTCCTCGCTCCGTCCTCTCATCGTCTCCTCACTCTGTCCTCTCGTCATCTCCTTGGCTCCTCGCTCCGTCCTCTAATCGTCTCCTTGGCTCCTCACTCCGTCCTCTCATCGTCTCCTTGTCTCCTCGCTCCATCGTCTCCTTGTCTCCTCGCTCCGTTCTTTCATCGTCTCCTTGTCTCCTCACTCCTTCCTCTCATCGTCTCCTTGCTCCGTCCTCTCATCGTCTCCTTGTCTCCTTGCTCCATCCTCTCGTCTCCTTGTCTCCTCTCTCCGTCCTCTCATTGTCTCCTCGCTTTGTCCTGTCATCGTCTTCTCTCTCCGGCCTCTCATCATCTCCTTGTCTCCTCTCTCTGTCCTCTCATTGTCTCCTTGTCTCCTCTCTCCATCCTCTCATCGTCTCCTTGTCTTTTCGCTCCGTCCTCTCATCGTCTCCTTCTCTCCTCGCTCCATCCTTTCATCGTCTCCTTGTCTCCTCGCTCCGTCCTCTCATCGTCTCCTCGTTCCGTTCTTTCATCGTTTCCTTGTCTCCTCTCCATCCTCTCATCGTTTCCTTGTCTCCTCGCTCCATCCTCTCATCATCTCCTTGTCTCCTCTCTCCATCGTCTCCTTGTCTGCTCGCTCCGTCCTCTCATCGTCTCCTTGTCTCCTCTCTCCGTCCTCTCATCATCTCCTTGTCTCCTCTCTCCTTCCTCTCATCATCTCCTTGTCTCCTCTCTCTGTCCTCTCATCGTCTCCTCGTTCCATCCTCTCATCGTCTCCTTGTCTCCTCGTTCCATCCTCTCATCGTCTCCTTGTCCCCTCTCTCCATCCTCTCATCTTCTCCTTGTCTCCTCGCTCCGTCCTCTCGTCTTCTTGTCTCCTCTCTCCATCCTCTCATCGTCTCCTTTTCGCCTCGCTCCGTCCTGTCATCGTCTCCTTGTCTCCTCTCTCCATCCTCTCATCGTTTCCTTGTCTCCTTTCTCGTCCTCTCATCGTCTCCTTGCTCCGTCCTCTTATCATCTCCTTGTCTCCTCTCTCCATCCTCTCATCGTCTCCTTGTCTCTTCGCTCCGTTCTCTCATCGTCTCCTTGTCTCATCGCTCCGTCCTCTCATCGTCTCCTTGTCTCCTCTCTTCGTCCTCTCATCGTCTTCTTGCTTCCTCATCTCATCGTCTCCTTGTCTCCTCGCTCCATCCTTTCATCGTCTCTTTGTCTCCTCGCTCCCTCCTCTCATTGTTTCCTTGTCTCCTCTCCATCCTCTCATCGTTTCCTTGTCTCCTCTCTCCATCCTCTCATTGTCTCCTCGCTCCATCCACTCCTTGTCTCCTCGCTCCGTCCTCTCATCGTCTCCTTGTCTCCTCGCTCCATCCTCTCATCGTCTCTTTGTCTCCTTGCTCCTTCCTCTCATCGTCTCCTTGTCTCCTCTCTCCATCCTCTCATCGTTTCCTTGTCTCCTCGCTCCGTCCTCTCATCGTCGCCTTGTCTCCTCGCTCCATCCTCTCATCATCGCCTTGTCTCCTCGCTTCATCTTCAGCTACAATCTGAGATGTGCGAGGATGGGATCAAGTCTCACTGGTGACCACTGCTCTTTTGCACTTTGCATTGCAAAAAACAATACTATTGCTAACTGGAAACCATCAGCAAGCAGGTCAGCTGCTGTTATAATGAAGGGTATAGTTTTGTCACTCATGTAAGAGCTCCTGAATGTAATTCTTACTGGCTCATTAACTTAGGAGTATCCATCGCCAGTATTATGTATCCATAGGTGAGCTCTGGTCACTTTTATATATCATGGCACCCTTAATATTACTGTCAGCAACTTCCCTGCTTATTGATGGTTTCAATTATGAGTCCAAATTCATCCCAGGAGCTGAGGAAAGTGGGAGACGGGGACGAATTATGTGCACACCCAAGGAGATTGTATGATCTTCTGGACTTAAAGGGGTTGTCCACCTTTAGGGTTTGTTTTTTTCGGACTATACGTAATTTTTGCAATTGAGTTTGATTATAAATTTGGCGCCATTTTAGCCCCAAATACATGTATTAAAAAATGTCCCCAAATGTGGACAACCCCTGTAAATCGGAGTTTCACATTGCGCCTCGTTGTGTCTGAATACGGTGCGCATGCTGCACGGTGAGGCCGATGGTTGGAGCCGGATGCACCTTCCAGGCCCAGCTTTACCAGGAGCCTGATAGTCGCCGGTTGTGTTCTGCAAAGGCCTCGCAGTGCACTGATTATACCGCCATATTGTGCCATCATATTGTATTGTCCTTGGCGCTGCACCGTTGCAATCTGCAGATCGTCTCGCTTTTGCCATAACTGCTCTTCCCACCTTACGCCTGACATTACTGCATCGCCGCTCTAACGCTTGGGATGGAAACAGTCGTCTCGTCCGCGGCCCGTAATGAATTTCTAGAATTAGTCCTCATGTGCTGGAGCCGATGGCGGCCGCAGCGAAGGCCCCAAGGTCTGGAGTCACTCCAGACCTCTGACCTCACCCCAGTATCACTCCCTGATTGAGGCTGATCCTCAGTCTGTGTCCTCATCAGAAGTGTATCTACAGCAGCCAATCAGAACAAGCAGCGCTGCAGTGTAAAGCATGATAAGCTGACAGTATTACATAGGCATGGTATGGCGGTGTTATTTGTGCACTGATTAGCTGTATTTTGCAGGCAGTATATGGCAGTGGTCTGCAAGCAGAATATGGTGGTATTATTTGGTTACTATATGAAGGTATTATTTAGGTCTTATTTGCGGTATTATTCGTGCCCTGCACAGCTAGTACTGTATGGATAATATATGGCAATAATAAGCAGGCAGAATATTGCAGTGTTAAATGAATGGCGGTGTTATTTGTGCACTGAGCTGGATTGTGTATATGGCAGTGGTATGCAGGCAATATATTGTGGTGTACTATAGGCAATGCATGGCGGTATTATATGTGAACTGAACATCTGTATTGTGTGGACACTATACGGCAGTATTTTGTAGTGTTATATAGGCAGTGTATGGCGGTGTTATATGTGCACTGAATAGATGAATCATGCAGGCACTGAATTTCAGGGACATGGCGGCATGACGTGTGCACTTTATAGCTGTTTTATATGGGCAAAATATGACACTGGTCTGCAGGCAGAATATTGTAATATTTTATGACTGAATGGAGGCATTATTTAGGCATTGTATGGCGGTATTATTTGTGATAAGCTGGTATTTTATAGACAATGTATATGAATGATAAGCCGTCTCCACATTGTAGGGTTATGCTGTACTGCATATCGGTATCGTACAGGCTATGTAGGGTCGCGGTCTATAGGCATTGTATGGCGGTATTATTTGTGCTCTGAACCGCTGGCATTGTATGATGTGGAATATTCCCCTTTTCCTCTTATTTCCAGCGTCTCCCCTTCGGTGGTCTTTGCACATCACGCGGCGGGGGTCACGGGCTCTTATGTGGGATTTCTTGGCAGGTGGGCGATGTGATTGACAGGCGCCTCGTTATCCGTCCTCAGGAGGCGTCTGCAGACTGCGCTGAGTGCGGGATCAGATGCCCCCGTGTCCTCGCTCCACCACAACTTTTTAGGACTTTTGATTCACTGGAGATGGAGACGTCGGCTCCTCCCTGCAGGATCCAGGGGGCAATCACTGCTCCTCCGGGGGGAGGACATAAAGTCTGCTCCACCTGCAGAGTTGAACGTTGCATGGGAGATAATAGCAAAAATGCTAATCCCATGAATGACGCAGGATTGCTCGGCCCGAACACTTGGCATCAGTTCTTGTTGACGTCTATGGGATCTCACATCCATGGTGCATACTATAGGAGATCGCCTGGTGTGGCCCTAAGAGACAGGGGCCCAGACCTCGGTGCATACTATAGGAGATCGCCTGGTGTGGCCCTAAGAGACAGGGGCCCAGACCTCGGTGCATACTATAGGAGATCGCCCGGTGTGGCCCTAAGAGAGAGGGGCCCAGACCTCGATGCATACTATAGGGGATCGCCCGGTGTGGCCCTAAGAGAGAGGGGCCCAGACCTCGGTGCATACTATAGGACATCGCCTGGTGTGGCCCTAAGAGAGAGGGGCCCAGACCACGGTGCACACTATAGGGGATCGCCCGGTGTGGCCCTAAGAGACAGGGGCCCAGACCTCGGTGCATACTATAGGAGATCGCCTGGTGTGGCCCTAAGAGACAGGGGCCCAGACCTCGGTGCATACTATAGGAGATCGCCTGGTGTGGCCCTAAGAGACAGGGGCCCAGACCTCGGTGCATACTATAGGAGATCGCCCGGTGTGGCCCTAAGAGAGAGGGGCCCAGACCTCGATGCATACTATAGGGGATCGCCCGGTGTGGCCCTAAGAGAGAGGGGCCCAGACCTCGGTGCATACTATAGGACATCGCCTGGTGTGGCCCTAAGAGACAGGGGCCCAGACCTCGGTGCATACTATAGGAGATCGCCCGGTGTGGCCCTAAGAGAGAGGGGCCCAGACCTCGGTGCATACTATAGGGGATCGCCCGGTGTGGCCCTAAGAGACAGGGGCCCAGACCTCGGTGCATACTATAGGAGATTGCCTGGTGTGGCCCTAAGAGAGAGGGGCCCAGACCTCGGTGCATACTATAGGAGATCGCCCGGTGTGGCCCTAAGAGAGAGGGGCCCAGACCTCGGTGCTCCCATTCATAAAGACCATGGAGGTGGGGGGTGGAGGGGAAACAAATGCAAGACCCCTGTGTCCTGGGTGCCACTACAGTGTGGGGGCCGCACTGCGGATCACATGGTCCACCTCTGGCCAATCAGTGCAGTGTCACCCGATAATCCAGAATATGTGACCATCCCACATCGCAGGATGCAATTATACCAGATTACAGGAATTTTATTGTAAATCGCAAATTAACAGAATGAAAAATGCAAATTTTTTTTTTACAAAATTCTAAAGAAAATGTATAAAAATGTATCATATACTATTCTGCATGAAGGGTTATATTATTATTATTATTATTATTATTTATTTATTTATTTTTTCTTTATTTGATTGCAACATCTAGGAAAAAGGACACTTCACAGAAGAAAGATTAACCCTTCATAAAAATTATTAAAAATTATTAAATTAGAAGAATAATAATTATTTATACATAGATATATACATATAAGAAAGTTATTAATCTATATATTTAACACTGTTATTACATTTTAGATTATTTCTTTTTATGTTTTTATTTTATGTATTTTTGTGACCGTTTTTTAAATTATTAATGTGTATTATTACTCATTAAATTATTACTTTTATTATTTGGCATAATTATGAATATGACCCTATTGTTTTGAGTTATTATTTTTTAAATGTATTATTATTAATAATTAATATTATTCTTTCTAGATTACTATTTTACACAATTATAATTGCATTTTTATTATTATTATTATTATTTCTCATTGACTCTTGTTTAATTTTTTTTCTTAATGAAAAAGATGTAAAAAAGGAAATAACTTTTCAAGCATAGTAACTTAGTGGTGACATAAAGTCTTAATTCTGGTCGGATTAATTCCGCGCTGTGTGATTGGTGGCAGCTGCCTATCCGCAGGGTTATCCTCCACGTCAGGGGTCCACACTTGCAGCGGATCCCCCAGTAGATTCATGTAAGAGTTAATGATCTGTGCAGTTCTTGAGCCTCTTAAGCTCTTTACAGCAGCTCCATGGGTTTAGGGGTTCAGGTTACCTGCGGAGCTCACTATCTGCTCATGGAGCAAATGCTCGGATTTCCTCGCACATCCAGATGTGGCTTTAACCTTTTAAGTGACAGATGATCTGGGCCAGACGTAGGTGTGAGGGCACTGCTCGCTGGCAGGGGGCGCTGTGCTGCAGTCATACAGGGTTACAATGTTACAGATACTTGTAATATTATGTAACTTTTCTTAGAAGAGTCAGAAGAGGCTGGATCCTCCGCACTGGATCCCATGGGGTTGTAGGATCCTCCGCACTGGATCCCATGGGGTTGTAGAATACTCCGCACTGGATCCCATGGGGTTGTAGGATCCTCTGCTCTGGATCCCAGGGTTGTAGGATCCTCAGCTCTGGATCTGAGGGTTGTAGGATCCTCAGCTCTGGATCCCAGGTTGTAGGATCCTCCGCTCTGGATCCCAGGGTTGTAGGATCCTCCGCTCTGGATCCCAGGGTTGTAGGATCCTCCGCTCTGGATCCCAGGGTTGTAGGATCCTCCGCTCTGGATCCCAGGCTTGTAGGATCCTCCGCTCTGGATCCCAGACTTGTAGGATCCTCAGCTTTGGATCCCAGGCTTGTAGGATCCTCAGCTCTGGATCCCAGGGTTGTAGGCTCCTCTGCTCTGGATCCCAGGCTTGTAGGATCCTCAGCTCTGGATCCCAGGGTTGTAGGATCCTCAGCTCTGGACCCAGCCATGGTTGCCCGCTGTCTCTGCGTTGCGTTGCACACCTGTTCACGGAAAACTGTGATACTTTCTGCGCCATCGTGACAGCACAGAGGACCTTGATGGAGTCGCAGAATACTCAGTGTATGATTAATCCTAAACTGTGACTACTTCTGTGTGCTCCTCAGGGGCGGACACACCATCTGTGCAGCCACTGAGGGGTCCTATATATAAGGGGCCTCATTTTCACCTCCAAGGCAGGTGGAATGTGTTCACTATGATGACCGCAAAGGGCCCCTAACCAGTTGTTCCTCAGGCTTCCTCTTCTGTCTGTGTCCACCACTGGTCCGCCTATAATCCAACGCTCTGGCCTTATAAAATGAACGCCTCTCGGAGCACCGGCAGCGGTGGTGGTGGACTCTTCAGCCGCCGAGGGATATTCTGCTTTTTTTTACAAGTTGGAAATGAATGAATTTGTTAGTGCAGATTTGTGTCTCTGTAAGGCTCCAATTCCCCGGATAAGTGGTTCCCATTTGTTGCATTGGAACAGGTGCTCGGATTTAATTATTGGATTTTCCGAGCGCTTTATCTGCGGCGATGCGGCTGCTCTGTGGGAGATTAGGAGTTAAAGTCGTTGAAATACAAAAAGCTCTCCTCTCCTTATTAATAATTGTTTATTGCACTTGGTGCCGTCTGTGCCAGAAATGATTTAGGAAATAATTTTTCTGCCCGTTTGTGCTGTCTGCGCGACGTGTAAACTTAATTGGTAAACATGGTATATAATTGGATTGCGTTCACCTGCCAGGCCCGGTCCGGGGGCCGTCTGCCGCCCAGGCCCTGTGCACATTAATGTAACAGACTGGATCTGCTCCTTCCAATTAATGCCGGATTCTCACATATAAGTTTATTTTCTAATAAATGGAGAATTGCATCCAGATGTTCTGAGAATCCGACCACAAAATACACAAACCTGAAAATGTGAATAGTAATGAGGCCGTATGACTCCAGACCCCGGTGTCTTATTGCCCCCTGAAGCTGTTCTTGGTGCCCTGTTTGTCCCATTGCTGTTGGGCAGGGCAGCACCATAGACCAGCAGCCACAACCAGCCATCTGTAGAGCATAGCTCAACTAGTTAGTCCTAACGACTCTTGTATAATTGTGCAGTTAAATTCTATTAATTGGCCCCTAATCGCCTGGTTCCAACATTTATGCAATAATAATCTTTGCGTACATCTGAACCTGGAATTTATTAATAGTCTGTAGTTTTCATGAACTAAATGCAGTGTAAAAGTATGCTATTTTAGGCTATAACTGTGCTGGAACCGCCATGGGTTCTGGGGCTAGGGCTAGTGCCCATTGCGGTATCCTTTCCTAAAGAGAGTTGCTCAGCTGTCAACCACAAATAGCACTGAAGTATAGTGAGAACTGATAGGCTGTGTTCAGTTCATGCTGAGAATTTATAGACTTTGTTCACTTTAAGTGAGGTGATAAGCAGGTATTTGAAAAGATATCAGACTAAGTTAGGGCTCATGTTCTCATGTCACCTTAATATCAATTCTGACATTACAACAGGCATGGAAATTGTTGAGAACCACATTAGGACCCCATATCACCCATCATCGGTTCAGTTTATACTATTAGACAAGGGCAGCAAGATAAGGTTTTAGGAGAGAATGGTGCCATGGGTTTAAGGTTGTGTGCTCTCTTCTTTATTATGTTTGTGATCCCCTGGAGCGTGACAACCTTAGGTGGGCTTCCACTACCTCAGGACATATAGCAGCCATATGGGCCTGCTGTAGAATACATAAGCCCCAGGTACTGTGTCATCTCTGCTGACATGCCTCCTCTGCACAGTTTGGCACCACTTTTTGGCACTGCACCTTCTCCGCCAAAAGATTAGATTTTTTTATTTGTGAATTATGTTCCCTGTTTATGCTTAGGTTTGTCCTGTTCGTTCCTCATCAGGGGTCTGTGTCTTACTGATACTTTGGTGCAGATGGTTTTCATAAAAAAATGTTATGATTCTTGAACATTTAATAAAAACTTGTGTTGATAAATCATCATCTGTAAATCCCATCTCCTCGGTTTCAGGGCAGATCATCCTTCGGGGATTTAGGACAGATCATCATCCAGGAGATTAAGCTGAGATCATCCTCTGAGGGGTTAAGGGCAGATCATCCTCTGTTGGGTTCAGGGCAGATCATCCTCTGGTGGGTTCAGGGCAGACCATCCTCTGGTGGGTTCAGGGCAGTTCATCCTCTGGTGGGTTCAGGGCAGACCATCCTCTGGTGGGTTCAGGGCAGATCATCCTCTGGTGGGTTCAGGGCAGATCATCCTCTGGTGGGTTCAGGACAGACCATCCTCTGGTGGGTTCAGGGCAGATCATCCTCTGGTGGGTTCAGGGCAGATCATCCTCTGGGAGGTTCAGGGCAGATCATCCTCTGGTGGGTTCAGGGCAGATCATCCTCTGGTGGGTTCAGGGCAGATCATCCTCTGATGGGTTCAGGGCAAATCATCCTCTGGTGGGTTCAGGGCAGACCATCCTCTGGGAGGTTCAGGGCAGATCATCCTCTGGTAGGTTCAGGGCAGATCATCCTCTGGGAGGTTCAGGGCAGATCATCCTCTTGTGGGTTCAGGGCAGATTATCCTCTGGTGGGTTCAGGGCAGACCATCCTCTGGTGGGTTCAGGGCAGACCATCCTCTGGTGGGTTCAGGGCAGATCATCCTCTGGCAGGTTCAGGGCAGAACATCATCTGGGGAATTCAGGGCAGATCATCCTCTGGTGGGTTCAGGGCAGATTATCCTCCGGTGGGTTCAGGACAGATCATCCTCTGGTAGGTTCAGGGCAGATCATCCTCTGGGAGGTTCAGGGCTGATCATCCTCTGGTAGGTTCAGGGCAGAACATCATCTGGGGAATTCAGGGCAGATCATCCTCTGGTAGGTTCAGGGCAGATCATCCTCTGGGGAATTCAGGGCAGATCATCGTCTTGGGAATTCAGGGCAGATCATCCTCTGGTAGGTTCAGGGCAGATCATCCTCTGGTGGGTTCAGGGCAGATCATCCTCTGGTGGGTTCAGGGCAGACCATCGTCTGGGATGTTCAGGGTAGATCATCGTCTGGGAGGTTCAGGGCAGATCATCCTCTAGGAGGTTCAGGACAGACCATCCTCTGGGAGGTTCAGGGTAGATCATCCTCTGGGAGGTTCAGGGCAGATCATCCTCTGGGAGGTTCAGGGCAGATCATCCTCTGGGAGGTTCAGGGTAGATCATCCTCTGGGAGGTTCAGGGCAGATCATCCTCTGGGAGGTTCAGGGCAGATCATCCTCTGGGAGGTTCAGGGCAGATCATCCTCTGGGAGGTTCAGGGTAGATCATCCTCTGGGAGGTTCAGGGCAGATCATCCTCTGGGAGGTTCAGGGCAGATCATCCTCTGGGAGGTTCAGGGTAGATCATCCTCTGGGAGGTTCAGGGCAGATCATCCTCTGGGAGGTTCAGGGCAGATCATCCTCTGGGAGGTTCAGGGCAGATCATCCTCTGGGAGGTTCAGGGTAGATCATCCTCTGGGAGGTTCAGGGCAGATCATCCTGTAGGGGATTCAGGGCAGATCATCCTCTGGGGGATTCAGGGCAGATCATCCTCTGGGGGATTCAGGGCAGATCATCCTCTGGGGGGTTCAGGGCAGATCAACCTCTGTGGGTTCAGGGCAGATCATCCTCTGGGGGCTTCAGGGCACATCAACCTCTGGGGGCTTCAGGGTAGATCAACCTCTGTGGGGTTCAGGGCAGATCATCCTCTGTGGGGTTCAGGGCAGATCATCCTCTGGGGGCTTCAGGGCAGATCATTATTAATGTGATTCTTCCCAGTTATTAGATAAAAAAAAAAACTCTGCAAAAATGCTGAAAGAATTGACGCTGCAGAAATGAGACTGCTTCAAATGTTCAATTAAAAAATTATAACGCGTTCATGAGACTCCAGGTATCTCACTCACTTTTCTGGTACTAAGAAATGCTTCAGCGGAAAAAAACGCAACAAATACTTAACGTGTGCACATGCAGAAAGTGCCTAGTGCCGGGGGGTGCGTGTGATATAATGGATCTGTGAGGTCTCCGGTTCTGGTTCTAATCTCTACAGAACCAGAGACAGTGGTGCGATGTGACCCCGCATCTTCTCCATCTTCTAAAACTCTGCTTCTTCTTTTGTCTTTAGGATACAAGGAGCCTGAGAGCGACCGAGAATTATCTTCACTTATGACATCGCCGGAACAACAGACATAAAGGTAAGAACGTCGGGGTCCGGATATTGTGGATTTTATGGCAGTTATTTGGAGTTGCAAAGTGATTGGATGAGACAGAACTTGGATGGATGGATGGACGGATGGATAGCCCTCTCTGCGCTCTTGGCCTCTCAGTGTTGGTTCTGCCCCCTCTGCCGTGTAGACTTTGGCTGAACTCTCGGGTGAAGTGATGATGGTGAGAAGTCAATAAGTAATTTAGTAAACAGAGGAGATGTCTGAGGTCTCTTCATCATTGTTATGGGCCTGGTCTTCCTGGGACCGTCGGGTGGATTCTCCGACCCATTATACTGATGAGGCGGAGGAGCCTCCTGCCTGGTAGCTGTTGCAGAACATCGCACCTCCCTTCTCATATTCTGCATCGGATTGATGGCGCTGCCCCTTCTATAATGAAGCTGCCTCGTCGATCAGCTGAGACGTGACCGCTAGTATTAGACAGACATTGATCCACTGAAGATTGAGCCCCTGTTTCCAGGGTCATAGATGGGGGGACTTGAGCAGAGGATGGCTGCTTTCTTCCCAAAACAGCTCCACACCTTTTCCCAGGCTGTGTCAGGTATTGCAGTTTTATTCCTATTCACTTCAGTTTAGCAGAGCTGCAATACCCGGCACGGCAACTGACGGGGGGGGGCACTGCTTTAAGAAAGTAGCCATGTGTTACTAATATTGGCCACTTTAAGCTCTCCCTTCTCTTAAGAGATGACTAGATCATAGACATAACAGCAGACGCAGACATGAGGTCCGGGGCTGCAGTCGCCTTTCCTTATTCCTGTATTCCAGGGATTCCTCTCACCTCTGCTCTCCGTCTGCAGCTGAGATCACCGTCACCCATATATTATACAAACATACGATCAAGTGATCGTCAAACTGCCAGGATTATTACCCATCCTTCAAATAGCATGCGAGAGATCAGAAGAGACAGGAGAGAGAGCAAGAGAGAGGAGAAAGAGAAAAGAGCAGAGCAAGGGAGAAGAGGAGAAAGAGAGAACAATAAAGCAAGACAGGAGGAGAGACGACAAGAGACCAGGAGAGGGTAAGAGAGAAGAGAGATAGAGCAAGGGAGAGGAAAAGAAAGCAGGAGGAAGGACAAAAAGCAGGAGAGAAGAAGATAGAGAGGAGAGAGAGAGCAAACGGAAGAGGAGATTGAGGGAACAAGAAAGCAAGAGAGAGGAGGAGAGACGACAAGAGACCACGAGAAGGTAAGAGAGAAGAGAGATAGAGCAAGGGAGAGGAAAAGAAAGCAGGAGGAAGGACAAAAAGCAGGAGAGAAGAAGATAGAGAGGAGAGAGAGAGCAAACGGAAGAGGAGATTGAGGGAACAAGAAAGCAAGAGAGAGCAGGAGAGACGACAAGAGACCAGGAGAGGGTAAGAGAAAAGAGAGATAGAGCAAGGGAGAGGAAAAGGAAGCAAGAGGAAGGACAAAAAGCAGGGGAGAAGAAGATAGAGAGGAGAGAGCGAAGAGCAGAGAGAGAGAGCAAACCGAAGAGGAGATTGAGGGAACAAGAAAGCAAGAGAGAGGAGGAGAGACGACAAGAGACCAGGAGAGGGTAAGAGAGAAGAGAGATAGAGCAAGGGAGAGGAAAAGAAAGCAAGAGGAAGGACAAAAAGCAGGAGAGAAGAAGATAGAGAGGAGAGAGAGAGCAAACGGAAGAGGTGATTGAGGGAACAAGAAAGCAAGAGAGAGCAGGAGAGATGACAAGAGACCAGGAGAGGGTAAGAGAGAAGAGAGATAGAGCAAGGGAGAGGAAAAGGAAGCAAGAGGAAGGACAAAAAGCAGGAGAGAAGAAGATAGAGAGCGAAGAGCAGAGAGAGAGAGCAAACCGAAGAGGAGATTGAGGGAACAAGAAAGCAAGAGAGAGGAGGAGAGACGACAAGAGACCAGGAGAGGGTAAGAGAGAAGAGAGATAGAGCAAGGGAGAGGAAAAGAAAGCAAGAGGAAGGACAAAAAGCAGGAGAGAAGAAGAGAGAGAGGAGAGAGAGAGCAAACGGAAGAGGAGATTGAGGGAACAAGAAAGCAAGAGAGAGGAGGAGAGACGACAAGAGACCACGAGAAGGTAAGAGAGAAGAGAGATAGAGAGCAATGGAGAAAGAGGAAAGAAAGCAGGAGATAGAGAGAAAGAGGGCAAGAAAGAAGGAATATAGAGAAGGAGAGCAAGAAAGCATGTGAGAGAAAAGGAGGAAGAGACGGAGAAATTGGACAAAAAGACATTAGAGCGAGCAGGAGATATGAGGGAGGGAGAGAATATATGAATTCAGAAGAGAGAGAGAGATGGGTAAGAGAGAGGACAGGGAAGTATAGGAGAGAAAGAAG
Organism: Phyllobates terribilis; assembly: GCF_046119375.1. Classification (NCBI taxonomy): domain Eukaryota; kingdom Metazoa; phylum Chordata; class Amphibia; order Anura; family Dendrobatidae; genus Phyllobates; species Phyllobates terribilis. The sequence goes on along the minus strand of NW_027362761.1, from coordinate 605,650,883 downwards.
AAAAAGAGAACAAGAAAGTAATAGTCAGAGCAAAAGTCAGGACAGATAACAGCAAAAGAGAGGAGAGAGAAGGGGACAGCAAGACAGAAGAGACGAAGAGAGAAGGAAAGAGGACAAAAGGCAGGAGAGAGTAAGGAAGAGGAGCAAGAGAAAAGGGTCAAGAAGGCAGCGGAGTAAGAGGGAGGACGAGAGAGAGAAATAGAGAGCAAGAAACAGAATGAGGAAAGAGAAAAAGAGGACATAAAAGCAAGAGAGAGAGCGAGCACGAACGAGGAGAGAGAGGCAGGAGAAGGAGAGAGAGCAAGAAAGCAGGAGAGAGAGCAAGAGTCGGGATAAGCAAGAGAGAGGAGAGAGAGAAAAAGCAGGGAGAGAGAAAGCAGGAGATGTCCAGCCAGAGAGTGCGGACACCTCCATCATCTGCTGCACATGTCACTCCGTTTTTTCCATCTCTGCTCACTCTCCCCTCTCACATCATTCTGATGAGCAGACAAAGCTGCATGTTCATCTCCCTCCTCTCTGGCCACTTGCATGGGGTTGGTGGAGATGACCATCATGTATCTCATAGAGATTTCTGGTCATTTACATGGGGCTGGTGAAGATGATCATCATGTATCTCATGGAGATTTCTGGCCACTTACATGGGGCTGGTGGAGGTGATCGTCATGTACCTCATAGAGATATCTGGCCTCTTACATGGGGCTGGTGGAGGTGATCGTCATGTATCTCATAGAGATTTCTGGCCACTTACATGGGGCTGGTGGAGATGGTCACTATGTATCTCATGCTCTGCTATCACACCATCCTACATGTTATCTGTGCATATGAGTTTCCTCACAGTTGTGCTGCCTTCCAGTCAGCTCTCAGGCGCAGTCCTCCTCGGAGCACACCTCTCTGGTGAGGCTGCAGCAGATAGAGGCCATAGGGGTCTGCAGCCCCTGATCCTCCACCTCCTCCACATGTTGTGTCTCAGATTCACCGAGCAGATCGGGGACAGTGGGTGGAATAAATGGGCTTTTATGCCAAACCAGATTATCAGCTGTCAGGCCTTCTCTCCGGCTCTCTGGCTCTCCGACTCTCCTGCTGTCCGGTCTCTGGCTCTCCGACTCTCCTGCTCTCCGGCTCTCCTTCTCTCCGGCCCTCCTTCTCTCCAGCTCTCCTTCTCTCCAGCTCTCCTTCTCTCCTTTTTTCCGGCTCTCCTTCTCTCCGGCTCTCCTTCTCTCCGGCTCTCCTTCTCTCCGGCTCTCTTTCTCCCCGGCTCTCTTTCTCTCCGGCTCTCCGTCTCTCCTTTTTTCCAGCTCTCCTTCTCTCCGGCTCTCCTTCTCTCCGGCTCTCTTTCTCCCCGGCTCTCTTTCTCTCCGGCTCTCCTTCTCTCCTTTTTTCCAGCTCTCCTTCTCTCCGCCTCGCCTTCTCTCTGGCTCTCCTTCTCTCCGCCTTTCCTTCTCTCCGGCTCTCCTTCTCTCCTTCTTTCTGGCTCTTCTTCTCTCCAGCTCTCCTTATCTCCTGCTCTCTGGCTCTCCTTCTCTCTGGCTCTCCGGCTCTACTTCTCTCTGGCTCTCCTCTCCTGCTCTCTGGCTTTCTTTCTCTCCAGCTCTCCTTTTCTCCAGCTCTCCTTCTCTCTGGCTCTCCTTGTTTCGACTCTCCTGCTCTCCGCCTCTCCTTCTCTCTGGCTCTCCTTCTCTCAGGATCCCTGGCTCTCCTTCTCTCCGGCTCTCCTTCTCTCCTTTTCTCTGGCTCTCCTTCTCTCCTTTTCTCCAGCTCTCCTCTCCGGCTCTCCTTCTCTCTGGCTCTTCGGCTCTCCTTCTCTCTGGCTCTTCGGCTCTCCTTCTCTCCAGCTCTCCTTCACTCCAGCTCTCCTTCTCTCCGGCTCTCCTGCTCTCCGCCTTTCCTTCTCTCCGGCTCTCCTTCTCTCCGGCTCTCCTTCTCTCCAGCTCTCCTTCTCTCTGGCTCTCCAGCTCTCCTTCTCTCCGGCTCTCCTTCTCTCCAGCTCTCCTTACCTCCTGCTCTCGGGCTCTCCTTCTCTCCGGCTCTCCTTCTCTCTGGCTCTCCTTCTCTCTGGCTCTCCTCTCCTGCTCTCTGGCTCTCTCTCTCTCCGGGTCTCCTTCTCTCCGGCTCTCCTTCTCTCCGGCTCTCCTTCTTTCCGACTCTCCTGCTCTCCGCCTCGCCTTCTCTCCGGCTCTCCTTCTCTCTGGCTCTCCTTCTCTCCTGCTCTCCGGCTCTCCTTCTCTCCAGCTCTCCTTCTCTCCGGCTCGCCTTCTCTCCGGCTCTCCTTCTCTCCTGCTCTCCGCCTTGCCTTCTCTTCGGCTCTCCTTCTCCCCGGCTCTCCTTCTCTCCGGCTCTCCTTCTCTCCGGCTCGCCTTCTCTCCGGCTCTCCTTCTCTCCGGCTCGCCTTCTCTCCTGCTCTCCGGCTCTACTTCCCTCTGGCTCTCCTTCTCTCCAGCTCTCCTTCTCTCCGGCTCTCCTTCTCTCCGGCTCTCCTTCTCTCCGGCTCGCCTTCTCTCCAGCTCTCCTTCTCTCCAGCTCTCCTTCTCTCCGGCATTCGCTGTTCGCTATTTATCATTCCCTAATTACCGGGACATTAAACCTTCCAGACAGGAAGGAAGGCGAGAAGCTCGAAGACATCTGGGACCGGCCATGAGGGACAAGGGAAGAAATGTTACCAGCTCGTGTATGATCTGACCATATGAAATCTGTCATCACCAGCCGCCATATTCTCCTTACATGGGACTGCTAACATGATAATAGATGCCTGAAATATGATACAATGTATCTAGCAAATGTCACCAAAGCAAGGTCTGATCACTTGGGTCATCTGCAGCGTGTAATGCAAGGCCATCAGTTACCACCGGAGGCATTGTGGCAGCAGCACAGAGTATTTTATGGTGTGTTTACCTGAGAAGTCACAGACGAGAGTCACATAGTGGAAGGAGGAAGATCTTCCTGTGATACAGAGTACTTCAGGAGAAGAGTGTGTTCATTTTTTTGATGAGTAGATAGACATACAGCAGATAGTGGAAGGAGCAGGGTTCCCCACAGCAGAGTGTTTTACTTCTGGCTGACGACCTTGTAAGGTCGAGGGTTGGGGGGGTCTCAGAGCACAGGGGATGGGGGGGGGGGGCTTCGAAGGGCTGGTATCGCTCCCCTGCCGCTGACACTTGTAGTCTCTCCTCCTGATCCCCGGATTATATTTTGATCAATTATTAATTTGGGGCTGCGACTCTTCTGTTATCCTCACTGAGATAATTTCCTGTTCTGTAATAAGACGTCTGGCACATATGGTGAAGTCTGACACAAAGTAACAAGTATGTGTGACGTGGAAAGGAAATGATACAGGGTTTTATAAATATTTTATAAATATAAATCAGAGAATTGTGAGGTGCATTAGTATTCAGCCCCTGTAAACTGATACTTTGTAGGACCACCTTTCTCTATAATCACTGCTGCAGTCTTTTGGGGTCTGTCTCTCCAGCTTTCTCTGCAGCAGTCTTTTGGGGTCTGTCTCTCCAGCTTTCTCTGCTGCAGTCTTTTGGGGTCTGTCTCCCCACCTTTCTTTGCAGCAGTCTTTTGGGGTCTGTCTCTCCAGCTTTCTCTGCTGCAGTCTTTTGGGGTCTGTCTCTCCAGCTTTCTCTGCTGCAGTCTTTTGGGGTCTGTCTCTCCAGCTTTCTCTGCTGCAGTCTTTTGGGGTCTGTCCCTCCAGCTTTCTCTGCTGCAGTCTTTTGGGGACTGTCTCTCCAGCTTTCACTGCTGCAGTCTTTTGGGGTCTGTCTCTCCTGCTTTGCGCTCTCGCTCAGTGATCGGATGGAGACGTCTGTGATCAGTGATTTTCACGTCTTGTCACAGATTCTCTGGGATTTGGGTCTGGACTGTGACTGCGCCGTTCACACACATGAATATGCTCTGATCTAAACCCTTCATTGTAGCTCTGGCAGGATGTTGAGAGTCGTTGTCCTGCTGGAAAGTGACCCCACGCCCCAGTGTCAAGTCTTCTGCAGCCTCTAACAGGTTTTCCTCCAGGATTGTCCTGTATTTAGCTCCATCCATCTTCCCATCACCTCTGATCAGCTTCCCTGCTCCTGCCAAAGAAAATTCTCCCCACTGCATCATGCTGCCTCCACCATGTGTGACGGTGGGGATGGTGTTTCCAGGGTGATGTGCAGTGTTAGCTTTACGCCACACATTTTTGCATTGAACTCAAAAAGTTCTCCTTTGGTCTCATCTGACCAGAACCCCTTCTTCCACATCTTTGCTGTGTCTCCTACATGGCTTATAGCAAACTGCAAACCGCACTTCTTATGGCTTTCACAAATGTCTTTCTTCTTGCCACTCTTCCATATAGGGCAGATTGTGGAGTAAACGACTAATAGTTGTGGACAGATTCTACCCCCTGAGCTGTGGATCTCTGCAGCTTCTCCTGTGACCGTGGGCCTCTTGGCTGCTTCTCTAATGAGCACTCTCCTTGCTTGAGATGTCAGTTTAGGTGGACGGCCATGTCTTGGTAGATTTGCAGTTGTGCCATACTCCTTCCATTTTTGTATGATGGATTTAACAGAGCTCCATGAGATGATCAGAGCTTTGGCTATTTTTTTTTATAACCTTTCCTCTTCTCCACAACTTTATTCCTGACCTGTCTGATGGGCTCCTTAGTTTTCAGCTTTATCCCTGACCTGTCTGGTGAGTTCCTTGGTTTTCAGATTCATCCCTGACCTGTCTGATGGGCTCTTTGGTTTTAAGCTTTATCCCTGACCTGTCTGGTGGGGTCCTTAGTTTTTAGCTTTATCCCTGACCTGTCTGATGGGCTCCTTGGTTTTCAGCTTTATCCCTGACCTGTCTGGTGAGTTCCTTGGTTTTCATGATGCTGTTTGATCCCTAATATTCTCACACAAACCTCTGAGGCCCTCACAGAACAGCTGTAGTTATACTGAGAAGAGATTTTACCCAGGTGTACGCAATGTACTAATTATGTGATTTCTGGAGGGGATTGGTCACTCACAGGGGCTGAATACAAATGCATGTCACAAAGTTCAGATTTATATTTTTAAAATGCTTAAACAACCGTGTATTATTTTCTTTAAACGTCATAAATACTTGTTACTTTGCGTTGGTGTCACATAAAATCGCAATAAAATACATTTAATTTTATGGGTGTAATGTGAAAAGATGTGGAAAAGGTCATGGGGTATGAAGACTTTTTCAAGTCACTGTATCTATCTATTATGTATTTCTCTTTCTATCTGTCTATCTATCTATCCATCTTTCTGTGTCCCCCCTTCCCTCCAGTTTCCGTGTTGTGTTCATAGTTAGGGAGGCCGATTCCTCTTCCGGCGTTTTCTCTGGCAGGCGTGGTGTTTTCGGGGAGATCTGTTGCGGTTTGTGTGAAGTCGTGCTCTCCTGTGGTAGCAAATCCTTCTATTTGTTTGTCTTGTGCGTGGAGCTGTCAGGACGCGTTACCGTCACTTTCTGACGGAGCGTTAGCTGCTCTCACACAGCTGGTTACAGGTCTGAGACATGAATCCCGGCCGCCCTCCAGACCGCGTCCCTCGCTCTACATTACGGATAAGCGCTACCATATTCTCTTCTTTCTTGTCACACGGGATTGTCTCCCAGAAAACTTGCGAGAATGAACCGGCAAACAATGGCTAACACGACTGTTCCCGAGCGCCTGTAGGGATAAGGTGTCACGTAGCAAGAGGCCGAGGTGCCAGCGTGATCCGTTCCTACAGTCAAAGCAGCTGTCAGATTGTAGGGATAATGGTGGTGGGCGATGCGGTAGTAGAGGTATCCCTCCGGCACCATCTTCAGGAGGAGGTCGCATGGCGATTCTTTAAAAATTTGTTTGAACTGAAATGGCAAGAAAACTCAGCAGCGATTGTCGGCTCGTTATCGGCCGCGTTCCTCCAGCTCTGCTCCCATCCCGCTCCTCCTTGTCGCTCCTTCTATGATGGCTGTACAAGTGTAGCCCCGGCGCAGCATTTTGCCCCCTGAGATTTGAGGGGTCCAAGGACCGAGTTGCGAGATTGTAAAGAGTCTGGATTTGCTTTCTCCTGAGCAGAAAGTGAATGCCGACATCTGAAAGCCATTATAACGCAGAGGAACCAGCACCCGCTCCTCCGGCTTCTGGAAGTTTTCGGTCTGCAGGTCTTGGCCTCAGGGGGCCGTCATATGGTCACGGTAGAGGACAAAATGGCACAATGATGCCAATAAACATGGCGTCCAATCAATATTGTTAAAAAGAAGTTTAATACATGGTTACACCTGCACCAAATATTAATGGCTCTCTCCCCTGCCGAGTAACGACTCCTCCAGCAGTTACAACAGCTGCAACATTGTAACAAATGTATCAACTTGTCAGATACAAACACAGAACAGCGCAGGTCCTGCAATGCGCCCAGTATCTGACCAGCAAACATTGCAACATTGTAACAAAGGTGACAGGTGCAGGATGACAGACACTTTACCCCTGAGGAAGCCTCAGATTGGGTGGCGATACGCGTGGGGTCGCTGCTCCCCATCCTATTGCTGCCTTATCGCACAGGTCCTTGTGTCTATATTTATTATGCCATCTTATATTTTTAATTCTGATGGTTATTTGTGCTGATGGTTATATTTTGGGTGGCAATACACTATTCTATCTGACATTATTACTCTTTTAGGAATATTTCTTTGCATTGTATACATTTTATTTATTGTTTTTGGTATTATTACATTATTACCTTCATGTCTCTGACCATCACTCTATGTCAGTACAAATTACCTCTTTCCATTTATGTATATATTGATCTATTGTGTTGGGTATCTTGTGAACCATCACTATTCAGGCAGATGAGGCAGGCGGCAGCTTTATTGTAGGCGTGCCTAATTTTTGTATATAAAGCCTATTGGCCCTTTTAATTACTTTTACATTTGTGTGCTTTTTTGTGTCTTACTGCCATTAATTAAAATAAATGTACTTGCATACTTCTTCTTTCAAGTTCTTTTAGGGCAGGATGACAGGTGCAAGAAGAGCAGGGTGACAGGTGCAGGATAACAGGTGCAGGAAGTGCAGGGTGACAGGTGCAGGGTGACAGGTGCAGGGTGACAGGTGCAGGAAGTGCAGGGTGACAGGTGCAGGGTGACAGGTGCAGGAAGTGCAGGGTGAGAGGTGCAGGAAGTGCAGGGTGACAGGTGCAGGGTGACAGGTGCAGGGTGACAGGTGCAGGAAGTGCAGGGTGAGAGGTGCAGGAAGTGCAGGGTGACAGGTGCAGGAAGTGCAGGGTGACAGGTGCAGGAAGAGCAGGGTGACAGGTGCAGTAAGTGCAGGGTGACAGGGGCAGGAAGTGCAGGGTGACAGGTGCAGGAAGAGCAGGGTGACAGGTGCAGGAAGTGCAGGGTGGCAGGTGCAGGAAGAGCAGGATGACAGGTGCAGGAAGTGCAGGGTGACAGGTGCAGGAAGAGCAGGGTGACAGGTGCAGGAAGTGCAGGGTGACAGGTGCAGGAAGTGCAGCGTGGCAGGTGCAGGGTGACAGGTGCAGGAAGTGCAGGGTGATAGGTGCAGGGTGACAGGTGCAAGAAGTGCAGGGTGACAGGTGCAAGAAGTGCAGGGTGACAGGGGCAGGAAGTGCAGGGTGACAGGTGCAGGAAGAGCAGGGTGACAGGTGCAGGAAGTGCAGGGTGGCAGGTGCAGGAAGAGCAGGATGACAGGTGCAGGAAGTGCAGGGTGACAGGTGCATGAAGAGCAGGGTGACAGGTGCAGGAAGTGCAGGGTGACATGTGCAGGGTGACAGGTGCAGGAAGTGCAGGGTGACATGTGCAGGGTGACAGGTGCAGGAAGTGCAGGGTGATAGGTGCAGGGTGACAGGTGCAGGGTGACAGGTGCAGGAAGTGCAGCGTGGCAGGTGCAGAGTGACAGGTGCAGGGTGATAGGTGCAGGGTAACAGGTGCAGGAAGTGCAGGGTGACAGGTGCAGGGTGACATGTGCAGGGTGACAGGTGCAGGAAGTGCAGCGTGGCAGGTGCAGGGTGATATGTGCAGGAAGTGCAGGGTGACAGGTGCAGGAAGTGCAGGGTGACAGGTGCAGGGTGACAGATGCAGGAAGGGCAGGGTGACAGGTGCAGGAAGTGCAGGGTGACAGATGCAGGAATTGCAGGGTGACAGGTTCAGGAAGTGCAGGATGACAGGTGCAGGAAGTGCAGGGTGACAGGTGAAGGAGGTGCAGGAAGTGCAGGGTGAGAGGTGCAGGAAGTGCAGGGTGAGAGGTGCAGGGTGACAGGTGTAGGAATTGCAGGATGACAGGTAAAGGAAGTGCGGGGTGACAGGTGCAGGGTGACAGGTGCAGGAAGCTAAGGGCGACAGGTGCAGGAAATTCAGGGTGGTAGGTGCGAGGAGTACAGAGTAATAGGTGCAGGAATTGCAAGATGACAGGTGCAGGAAGGGCAGGATGACAGGTGCAGAAAGTACAGGGTAATAGGTGCAGGAAGTGCAGGGTGATAGGTTCAGGGAGTGCATGATGACAGGTACAGAAAGTGAAGGGTGATAGGTGCAGGAAGTGCAAGGTGGTAGGTGCAGGAAGTACAGGATGACAGGTTCAGGGTGATAGGTGCAGGAAGTACAGGATGACAGGTTCAGGGTGACAGGTGCAAGAAATGCAGAGTGACATGTGCAGGAAGAGCAGGGAAATAAGTGCAGGACGACAGGAGCAGGAAGTGGAGAGTGACAGATGCAGAATTAAAGATACAGGAAATGCATGATGACAAGTGCAGGAAGTGCAGGGTGACTGGTGCAGGATGACAGGTACAGGAAGTGCATGACGACAGGTGCATGAAATACAAAGTGATATGTGCAGGAAGTGCAAAGTGGTAGGTGCAGGATGACAGGTGCAGGAAGTGCAGGATGACAGGTTCAGCAAGTGCAGGATGACAGGTGCAGGAAGTGCAGGGTGACAGGTGCAGGAAGTGCAGGGTGACAGGTGCAGTAAGTGCAAGGTGGTAGGTGCAGGAAGTGCAGGGTGACAGGTGCAGGAAGTACAGGGTAATAGGTGCAGGAAGTGCAGGATGACAGGTGCAGGAAGTACAGGGTAATAAGTGCAGGGTGATAGGTTTATGGAGGGCATGATGACAGGTACAGGAAGTGAAGGGTGATAGGTGCAGGAAGTGCAAGGTGGTAGGTGCAGGAAGTACAGGATGACAGGTTCAGGGTGACAGGTGCAGGAAATTCAGGGTTACAGGTGCAAGAAATGCTGAGTGACATGTTCAGGAAGAGCAGGGAAATAGGTGCAGGACGACAGGAGCATGAAGTGCAGAGTGACAGGTATTTGGAGTGCAGGATGACAGGTGCAGGAAGTTCAGAGTGACAGGTGCAGGAAGTACAGGATTAAAGGTACAGGAAATGCATGATGACAGGTGCAGGGTGACTGGTACAGGATGACAGGTGCACGAAGTACAAAGTGATATGTGCAGGAAGTTCAAAGTGGTAGGTGCAGGAAGTGCAGGACGACAGGTGCAGGAAGTGCAGAATGACAGGTACAGCTTGTGCAGGATGACAAGTGCAGGAAGTGCAGGATGACAGGTACAGGAAGTGCAGGATGACAGGTGCAGGATGACAGGTGCAGCAAGTTCAGGGTGACAGGTGCAGTAAGTGCAAGGTGGTAAGTGCAGGGTGGTAGGTGCTGGAAGTGCAAGGTGGTTGGTGCAGAAAATGCAGGGTGACAGGTACAGGAAGTACAGGATGAAAGGTGCAGGGTGACAGGTGCAGGAACAGCAGGATGACTGGTGCAGGAAGAGCAAGGTGACAAGTGCTGGAAGTGCAATATGGTGATAGGTGCAGAGAGTACAGGGTAATAGGTGCAGGAAGTGCAGGAATACAGGTGCAGGAAGTGCAGGATGAAAGGTGCAGGGTGACAGGTGCAGGAACAGCAGGATGACTGGTGCAGGAAGAGCTAGGTGACAGGTGCAGGAAGTGCAATATGGTGATAGGTGCAGAGAGTATAGGGTAATAGGTGCAGGAAGACAGGTGCAGGAAGTGCAGGATGACAAGTGCAGGGTGACAGGTGCAGGGTGACAGGTGCAGGAAGTACAAGGTGGTAAGTTCAGGAAGTGCTGAGTCACAGGTGCAGGACGTGAAGAGTGACAGGTGCAGGAAGTGCAGGATGACAGGTGCAGGAAGTGCACAGTGACAGGTTCAGGAAGTGCAAGGTTGTAGGTGCAGGAAATGCAGGATGACAGGTACAGTAAGTGCAGGGTGACAGGTTCAGGAAGTGCAAGGTTACAGGTGCAGGAAGTGCAGAGTGACAGGTTCAGGAAGTGCAAGGTGGTAGGTGAAGGAAGTGCAGGATGACAGGTGCAGGAAGTGCAGGGTGACAGGTGCAGGAAGTGCAGGATGACAAGTGCAGGGTGACAAGTGAAGGAAGAACAAGGTGGTAAGTTCAGGAAGTGCTGAGTGACAGGTGCAGCACGTGAAGAGTGACAGGTGCAGGAAGTGCAGGATGACAGGTGCAGGAAGTGTAGAGTGACAGGTTCAGGAAGTGCAAGGTTGTAGGTGCAGGAAGTGCAAAGTGACAGGTTCAGGAAGTGCAAGGTGGTAGGTGAAGGAAGTGCAGGATGACAGGTGCAGGAAGTGCAGGGTGACAGGTGCAGGAAGTGCAGGATGACAAGTGCAGGGTGACATGTGAAGGAAGTACAAGGTGGTAAGTTCAGGAAGTGCAGAATGACAGGTGCAGCACGTGAAGAGTGACAGGTGCAGGAAATGCAGAATGACAGGTGCAGGAAGTGCAGAGTGACAGGTTCAGGAAGTGCAAGGTGGTAGGTGCAGGAAATGCAGGATGACAGGTGCAGGAAGACAGGGTGACAAGTACAGGGAGTGCAGGGTGACAGGTTCAGGAAGTGCAAGGTGACAGGTGCAGGAAGTGCAGAGTGACAGGTTCAGGAAGTGCAAGGTGGTAGGTGAAGGAAGTGCAGGACAACAGATGCAGAAAATGCAGGGTGACAGGTGCAGGAAGTGAAGAGTGACAGATGCAGGGTGACAGGTGCTGGAAGTGCATGGGGACAGGTCCAGGAAGTGCAGGATAACATGCAGAAAATGCAGGGTGACAGGTGCAGGAAGTGCAGGGTGACATGTGCAGGAAGTGCAGAGTGACAGGTGAAGGGTGACCAGTGCAGGAAGTGCAGGGTGACAGGTGCTGGAAGTGCAGAGTGACAGGTGAAGGGTGACAGGTGCAGGAAGTGCAGGGTGACAGGTGCAGGAAGTGCAGGGTGACATGTGCAGGAAGTGCACCCGGGGTGACTGGTATCATGGTGGCTGCACTGTACCCGGGGTGACTGGTATTATGGTGGCTGCACTGTACCCGGGGTGACTGGTATCATGGTGGCTGCACTGTACCCGGGGTGACTGTTATCATGGTGGCTGCACTGTACCCGGGGTGACTGGTATCATGGTGGCTGAACTGTACCCGGGGTGACTAGTATCATGGTGACTGCACTGTACCTGGAGTGACTGGTATCATGGTGGCTACACTGTACCCGGGGTGACTGGTATCATGGTGGCTGCACTGTACCTGGGGTGAATGGTATCATGGTGGCTGCACTGTACCCGGGGTGACTGGTATCATGGTGGCTGCACTGTACCCGGGGTGACTGGTATCATGGTGGCTGCACTGTACCCGGGGTGACTGGTATCATGGTGGCTGCACTTTACCTGGAGTGACTGGTATCATGGGGGCTGCACTGTAACCGGGGTGACTGGTATCTTGGTGGCTGCACTGTACCTGGGGTGACTGGTATCATGGTGGCTGCACTGTTCATGGGGTGACTGGTTTCATGGTGGCTGCACTGTACCCGGGGTGACTGGTATCATGGTGGCTGCACTGTACCAGGGGTGACTGGTATCATGGTGGCTGCACTGTACCTGGGGTGACTGGTATCATGGTGGCTGCACTGTGCCTGGGGTGACTGGTATCATGGTGGCTGCACTGTACCCGGGGTGACTGGTATCATGGTGTCTGCGCTGTACCCGGGGGACTGGCATCATGGTGGCTGCACTGTACCCGGAGGACTGGTATCATGGTGGCTGCACTGTACCCAGAGTGACTGGTATCATGGTGGCTGCACTGTACCCGGGGGACTGGTATCATGGTGGCTGCACTGTACCCAGGGTGACTGGTATCATAGTGGCTGCACTGTGCCTGGGGTGACTGGTATCATGGTGACTGCACTGTACCCGGGGTGACTGGTATCATGGTGGCTGCACTGTGCCTGGGGTGACTGGTATCATGGTGGCTGCACTGTACCCGGGGTGACTGGTATCATGGTGTCTGCGCTGTACCCGGGGGACTGGTATCATGGTGGCTGCACTGTACCCGGGGTGGCTGGTATCATGGTGGCTGCACTGTACCCAGAGTGACTGGTATCATGGTGGCTGCACTGTACCCGGGGTGACTGGTATCATGGTGGCTGCACTGTGCCTGGGGTGACTTGTATCATGGTGGCTGCACTGTACCCGGGGGACTGGTATCATGGTGGCTGCACTGTACCCGGGGGACTGGTATCATGGTGGCTGCACTGTACCCAGAGTGACTGGTATCATGGTGGCTGCACTGCACCCGGGGTGACTGGTATCATGGTGGCTGCACTGTACCCGGGGTGACTGGTATCATGGTGACTGCACTGTACCCGGGGTGACTGGTATCATGGTGGCTGCACTGTACACAGGGTGACTGGTATCATGGTGGCTGCACTGTACCCGGGGTGACTGGTATCATGGTGGCTGCACTGTACCCAGAGTGACTGGTATCATGGGGGCTGCACTGTACCCGGGGTGACTGGTATCATGGTGGCTGCACTGTACCCGGGGTGACTGGTATCATGGTGGCTGCACTGTACCCGGGGTGACTGGTATCATGGTGGCTGCACTGTACCCAGGGTGACTGGTATCATGGTGGCTCCACTGTACCCGGGGTGACTGGTATCATGGTGGCTGCACTGTACCCGGGGTGGCTAGTATCATGCTGGGTGCACTGTACCTGGAGTGACTGGTATCATGGTGGCTGCACTGTACCCGGGGGACTGGTATCATGGTGGCTGCACTGTACCCGGGGTGACTGGTATCATAGTGGCTGCACTGTACCCGGGGTGACTGGTATCATGGTGGCTGCACTGTACCCGGGGTGACTGGTATCATGGTGCTGCACTGTACCCGGGGTGACTGGTATCATGGTGGCTGCACTGTACCCGGGGTGACTGGTATCATGGTGGCTACACTGTACCCGGGGTGACTGGTATCATGGTGCTGCACTTTACCCGGGGTGACTGGTATCATGGTGGCTGCACTGTACCCGGGGTGACTGGTATCATAGTGGCTGCACTGTACCCGGGGTGACTGGTATCATGGTGGCTACACTGTACCCGGGGTGACTGGTATCATGGTGGCTGCACTGTACCCGGGGTGACTGGTATCATAGTGGCTGCACTGTACCCGGGGTGACTGGTATCATGGTGGCTGCACTGTACCCGGGGTGACTGGTATCATGGTGGCTACACTGTACCCAGGGTGACTGGTATCATGGTGGCTGCACTGTACCCGGGGTGACTGGTATCATGGTGGCTACACTGTACCCGGGGTGACTGGTATCATGGTGCTGCACTTTACCCGGGGTGACTGGTATCATGGTGGCTGCACTGTACCCGGGGTGACTGGTGTCATGGTGGCGGCACTTTACCCGGGGGACTGGTATCACAGGGAAAGGACCTTCTTATTGACATGTCCCCCATCAGTACGACTCAATGCCAGATTATCGGAGATTCCGGATTACTGAGTGAGTGTAATCTCAGTTACTGGGACATTTGGATTATCAGTTTCCAGAATGAAAGATTTTCACTTTCGGAGTGCAAGACTGGTGGGATGGCGGGGTCTCCCCCGGGGTCCTGGCAGGAGGGGGCGGCAGCACTGCACTGCTGAGGGGTTACCATGAGCTCATCCACGGAGCAGAGAAACCCAGATCCCCCCCATCGTCTCGCCCCCATTAATCACCATCGGCTGAAGCCCCCACAATCTGAGATCTCAGCAACTAAAAGCCGATTAAATATTTATCACTCACAAAGCAATTAACCGCGTCTAGGGCCAGCGGGAGCGAGCGGGGGGACGAAACCCCCTACAGCATGGCGGCAGGGTGACAGAACCTACTGATAGCAGTGTCTTCTAGTACAGAGTGCCATCTGAAGTCCTATGTAACACCACAGAGAACACAGTGATAACTCTCTGAGTACAGATAATGTAGTAGATGTCACCTGCAGTCCTATGTAACACCACAGATAACACAGTGATACCTCTCTGAGTACAGATAATGTAGTAGATGTCACCTGCAGTCCTATGTAACACCACAGATAACACAGTGATAACTCTCTGAGCACAGATAATGTAGTAGATGTCACCTGCAGTCCTATGTAACACCACAGATAACACAGTGATAACTCTGAGTACAGATAATGTAGTAGATGTCACCTGCAGTCCTATGTAACACCACAGATAACACAGTGATAACTCTCTGAGTAGAGATAATGTAGTACATGTCACATGCAGTCCTATGTAACACCACAGATAACTCAGTGATATCTCTCTGAGTAGAGATAATGTAGTAGATGTCACTTGCAGTCCCATGTAACACCACAGATAACACAGTGATAACTCTCTGAGTAGAGATAATGTAGTAGATGTTACCTGCAGTCCCATGTAACACCACAGATAACAGTGATAACTCTGAGTACAGATAATGTAGTAGATGTCACCTGCAGTCCTATGTAACACCACAGATAACACAGTGATAACTCTCTGAGTAGAGATAATGTAGTAGATGTCACCTGCAGTCCTATGTAACACCACAGATAACACAGTGATAACTCTCTGAGTACAGATAATGTAGTAGATGTCACCTGCAGTCCTATGTAACACCACAGATAACACAGTGATAACACTCTGAGTACAGATAATGTAGTAGATGTCACCTGCAGTCCTATGTAACACCACAGATAACACAGTGATAACACTCTGAGTACAGATAATGTAGTAGATGTCACCTGCAGTCCTATGTAACACCACAGATAACACAGTGATAACTCTCTGAGTACAGATAATGTAGTAGATGTCACCTGCAGTCCTATGTAACACCACAGATAACACAGTGATAACTCTCTTAGTACAGATAATGTAGTAGATGCCACCTGCAGTCCTATGTAACACCACAGATACGACAGTGATAACTCTCTGAGTACAGATAATGTAGTAGATGTCACTTGCAGTCCTATGTAACACCACAGATAACACAGTGATAATTCTCTTAGTACAGATAATGTAGTAGATGTCACCTGCAGTCCTATGTAACACCACAGATACGACAGTGATAACTCTCTGAGTACAGATAATGTAGTAGATTTCTCCTGCAGTCCTATGTAACACCCCAGATAACACAGTGATATCTCTCTGAGTACAGATAATGTAGTAGATGTCACCTGCAGTCCTATGTAACACCACAGATAACACAGTGATAACTCTCTGAGTACAGATAATGTAGTAGATGTCACCTGCAGTCCTATGTAACACCACAGATAACACAGTGATAACTCCCTGAGTACGGATAATGTAGTAGATGTCACCTGCAGTCCTATGTAACACCACAGATAACACAGTGATAACTCCCTGAGTACAGATAATGTAGTAGATGTCACCTGCAGTCCTATGTAACACCACAGATAACACAGTGATATCTCTCTGAGTACAGATAATGTAGTAGATGTCACCTGCAGTCCTATGTAACACCACAGATAACACAGTGATAACTCTGAGTACAGATAATGTAGTAGATATCACCTGCAGTCCTATGTAACACCACAGATAACACAGTGATAACTCTCTGAGTACAGATAATGTAGTAGATGTCATCTGCAGTCCTATGTAACACCACAGATAACACAGTGATAACTCTGAGTACAGATAATGTAGTAGATGTCACCTGCAGTCCTATGTAACACCACAGATAACACAGTGATAACTCTCTGAGTAGAGATAATGTAGTACATGTCACATGCAGTCCTATGTAACACCACAGATAACTCAGTGATATCTCTCTGAGTAGAGATAATGTAGTAGATGTCACCTGCAGTCCCATGTAACACCACAGATAACACAGTGATAACTCTCTGAGTAGAGATAATGTAGTAGATGTCACCTGCAGTCCTATGTAACACCACAGATAACACAGTGATAACTCTCTGAGCACAGATAATGTAGTAGATGTCACCTGCAGTCCCATGTAACACCACAGATAACAGTGATAACTCTGAGTACAGATAATGTAGTAGATGTCACCTGCAGTCCTATGTAACACCACACATAACACAGTGATAACTCTCTGAGTAGAGATAATGTAGTAGATGTCACCTGCAGTCCCATGTAACACCACAGATAACAGTGACAACTCTGAGTACAGATAATGTAGATGTCACCTGCAGTCCTATGTAACACCACAGATAACACAGTGATATCTCTCTGAGTACAGATAATGTAGATGTCATCTGCAGTCCTATGTAACACCACAGATAACACAGTGATAACTCTCTGAGTACAGATAATGTAGTAGATGTCACCTGCAGTCCTATGTAACACCACAGATAACACAGTGATAACTCTCTGAGTACAGATAATGTAGTAGATGTCACCTGCAGTCCTATGTAACACCACAGATAACACAGTGACGACTCTCTGAGTACAGATAATGTAGTAGATGTCACCTGCAGTCCTATGTAACACCACAGATAACACAGTGACGACTCTCTGAGTACAGATAATGTAGTAGATGTCACCTGCAGTCCTATGTAACACCGCAGATAAAACAGTGATAACTCTGTGAGTAAAGATAATGTAGTAGATGTCACCTGCAGTCCTATGTAACACCACAGATAACACAGTGATAACTCTCTGAGTACAGATAATGTAGTAGATGCCACCTGCAGTCCTATGTAACCCCACAGATAACACAGTGATAACTCCCTGAGTACGGATAATGTAGTAGATGTCACCTGCAGTCCTATGTAACACCACAGATAACACATTGATAACTCTCTGAGTACAGATAATGTAGTGGATGACACTTGCAGTCCTATGTAACACCACCGATAACACAGTGATGACTCTCTGAGTACAGATAATGTAGATGTCATCTGCAGTCCTATGTAACACCACAGATAACACAGTGATAACTCCCTGAGTACAGATAATGTAGTAGATGTCATCTGCAGTCCTATGTAACACCACAGATAACACAGTGATAACTCCCTGAGTACAGATAATGTAGTAGATGTCATCTGCAGTCCTATGTAACCCCACAGATAACACAGTGATAACTCTCTGAGTACAGATAATGTAGTAGATGTCACCCGCAGTCCTATGTAACACCACAGATAACACAGTGATAACTCCCTGAGTACAGATAATGTAGTAGATGTCATCTGCAGTCCTATGTAACACCACAGATAACACAGTGATAACTCTCTGAGTACAGATAATGTAGTAGATGTCATCTGCAGTCCTATGTAACCCCACAGATAACACAGTGATAACTCTCTGAGTACAGATAATGTAGTAGATGTCACCCGCAGTCCTATGTAACACCACAGATAACACAGTGATAACTCTCTGAGTACAGATAATGTAGTAGATGTCATCTGCAGTCCTATGTAACACCACAGATAACACAGTGATAACTCCCTGAGTACAGATAATGTAGTAGATGTCATCTGCAGTCCTATGTAACCCCACAGATAACACAGTGATAACTCTCTGAGTACAGATAATGTAGTAGATGTCACCCGCAGTCCTATGTAACACCACAGATAACACAGTGATAACTCCCTGAGTACAGATAATGTAGTAGATGTCACCTGCAGTCCTATGTAACACCACAGATAACACAGTGATATCTCTCTGAGTACAGATAATGTAGTAGATGTCACCTGCAGTCCTATGTAACACCACAGATAACACAGTGATAACTCTCTGAGTACAGATAATGTAGTAGATGTCACCTGCAGTCCTATGTAACACCACAGATAGCACAGTGATAACTCTCTGAGTACAGATAATGTAGTAGATGTCACCTGCAGTCCTATGTAACACCACAGATAACTCAGTGATATCTCTCTGAGTAGAGATAATGTAGTAGATGTCACCTGCAGTCCTATGTAACACCACAGATAACACAGTGATAACTCTCTGAGCACAGATAATGTAGTAGATGTCACCTGCAGTCCTATGTAACACCACAGATAACACAGTGATAACTCTGAGTACAGATAATGTAGTAGATGTCACCTGCAGTCCTATGTAACACCACAGATAACACAGTGATAACTCTCTGAGTAGAGATAATGTAGTAGATGTCATCTGCAGTCCTATGTAACACCACAGATAACACAGTGATAACTCCCTGAGTACAGATAATGTAGTAGATGTCATCTGCAGTCCTATGTAACCCCACAGATAACACAGTGATAACTCTCTGAGTACAGATAATGTAGTAGATGTCACCCGCAGTCCTATGTAACACCACAGATAACACAGTGATAACTCCCTGAGTACAGATAATGTAGTAGATGTCACCTGCAGTCCTATGTAACACCACAGATAACACAGTGATATCTCTCTGAGTACAGATAATGTAGTAGATGTCACCTGCAGTCCTATGTAACACCACAGATAACACAGTGATAACTCTCTGAGTACAGATAATGTAGTAGATGTCACCTGCAGTCCTATGTAACACCACAGATAGCACAGTGATAACTCTCTGAGTACAGATAATGTAGTAGATGTCACCTGCAGTCCTATGTAACACCACAGATAACTCAGTGATATCTCTCTGAGTAGAGATAATGTAGTAGATGTCACCTGCAGTCCTATGTAACACCACAGATAACACAGTGATAACTCTCTGAGCACAGATAATGTAGTAGATGTCACCTGCAGTCCTATGTAACACCACAGATAACACAGTGATAACTCTGAGTACAGATAATGTAGTAGATGTCACCTGCAGTCCTATGTAACACCACAGATAACACAGTGATAACTCTCTGAGTAGAGATAATGTAGTACATGTCACATGCAGTCCTATGTAACACCACAGATAACTCAGTGATATCTCTCTGAGTAGAGATAATGTAGTAGATGTCACCTGCAGTCCCATGTAACACCACAGATAACACAGTGATAACTCTCTGAGTAGAGATAATGTAGTAGATGTTACCTGCAGTCCCATGTAACACCACAGATAACAGTGATAACTCTGAGTACAGATAATGTAGTAGATGTCACCTGCAGTCCTATGTAACACCACAGATAACACAGTGATAACTCTCTGAGTAGAGATAATGTAGTAGATGTCACCTGCAGTCCTATGTAACACCACAGATAACACAGTGATAACTCTCTGAGTACAGATAATGTAGTAGATGTCACCTGCAGTCCTATGTAACACCACAGATAACACAGTGATAACTCTCTGAGTACAGATAATGTAGTAGATGTCACCTGCAGTCCTATGTAACACCACAGATAACACAGTGATAACACTCTGAGTACAGATAATGTAGTAGATGTCACCTGCAGTCCTATGTAACACCACAGATAACACAGTGATAACTCTCTTAGTACAGATAATGTAGTAGATGCCACCTGCAGTCCTATGTAACACCACAGATACGACAGTGATAACTCTCTGAGTACAGATAATGTAGTAGATGTCACTTGCAGTCCTATGTAACACCACAGATAACACAGTGATAATTCTCTTAGTACAGATAATGTAGTAGATGTCACCTGCAGTCCTATGTAACACCACAGATACGACAGTGATAACTCTCTGAGTACAGATAATGTAGTAGATTTCTCCTGCAGTCCTATGTAACACCCCAGATAACACAGTGATATCTCTCTGAGTACAGATAATGTAGTAGATGTCACCTGCAGTCCTATGCAACACCACAGATAACACAGTGATAACTCTCTGAGTACAGATAATGTAGTAGATGTCACCTGCAGTCCTATGTAACACCACAGATAACACAGTGATAACTCCCTGAGTACGGATAATGTAGTAGATGTCACCTGCAGTCCTATGTAACACCACAGATAACACAGTGATAACTCCCTGAGTACAGATAATGTAGTAGATGTCACCTGCAGTCCTATGTAACACCACAGATAACACAGTGATATCTCTCTGAGTACAGATAATGTAGTAGATGTCACCTGCAGTCCTATGTAACACCACAGATAACACAGTGATAACTCTGAGTACAGATAATGTAGTAGATATCACCTGCAGTCCTATGTAACACCACAGATAACACAGTGATAACTCTCTGAGTACAGATAATGTAGTAGATGTCATCTGCAGTCCTATGTAACACCACAGATAACACAGTGATAACTCTGAGTACAGATAATGTAGTAGATGTCACCTGCAGTCCTATGTAACACCACAGATAACACAGTGATAACTCTCTGAGTAGAGATAATGTAGTACATGTCACATGCAGTCCTATGTAACACCACAGATAACTCAGTGATATCTCTCTGAGTAGAGATAATGTAGTAGATGTCACCTGCAGTCCCATGTAACACCACAGATAACACAGTGATAACTCTCTGAGTAGAGATAATGTAGTAGATGTCACCTGCAGTCCTATGTAACACCACAGATAACACAGTGATAACTCTCTGAGCACAGATAATGTAGTAGATGTCACCTGCAGTCCCATGTAACACCACAGATAACAGTGATAACTCTGAGTACAGATAATGTAGTAGATGTCACCTGCAGTCCTATGTAACACCACAGATAACACAGTGATAACTCTCTGAGTAGAGATAATGTAGTAGATGTCACCTGCAGTCCCATGTAACACCACAGATAACAGTGACAACTCTGAGTACAGATAATGTAGATGTCACCTGCAGTCCTATGTAACACCACAGATCACACAGTGATATCTCTCTGAGTACAGATAATGTAGATGTCATCTGCAGTCCTATGTAACACCACAGATAACACAGTGATAACTCTCTGAGTACAGATAATGTAGTAGATGTCACCTGCAGTCCTATGTAACACCACAGATAACACAGTGATAACTCTCTGAGTACAGATAATGTAGTAGATGTCACCTGCAGTCCTATGTAACACCACAGATAACACAGTGACGACTCTCTGAGTACAGATAATGTAGTAGATGTCACCTGCAGTCCTATGTAACACCACAGATAACACAGTGACGACTCTCTGAGTACAGATAATGTAGTAGATGTCACCTGCAGTCCTATGTAACACCGCAGATAAAACAGTGATAACTCTGTGAGTAAAGATAATGTAGTAGATGTCACCTGCAGTCCTATGTAACACCACAGATAACACAGTGATAACTCTCTGAGTACAGATAATGTAGTAGATGCCACCTGCAGTCCTATGTAACCCCACAGATAACACAGTGATAACTCCCTGAGTACGGATAATGTAGTAGATGTCACCTGCAGTCCTATGTAACACCACAGATAACACATTGATAACTCTCTGAGTACAGATAATGTAGTAGATGTCACCTGCAGTCCTATGTAACACCACAGATAACACAGTGATATCTCTCTGAGTACAGATAATGTAGATGTCATCTGCAGTCCTATGTAACACCACAGATAACACAGTGATAACTCTCTGAGTACAGATAATGTAGATGTCATCTGCAGTCCTATGTAACACCACAGATAACACAGTGATAACTCTCTGAGTACAGATAATGTAGTAGATGTCATCTGCAGTCCTATGTAACACCACAGATAACACAGTGATAACTCCCTGAGTACAGATAATGTAGTAGATGTCATCTGCAGTCCTATGTAACCCCACAGATAACACAGTGATAACTCTCTGAGTACAGATAATGTAGTAGATGTCACCCGCAGTCCTATGTAACACCACAGATAACACAGTGATAACTCCCTGAGTACAGATAATGTAGTAGATGTCACCTGCAGTCCTATGTAACACCACAGATAACACAGTGATATCTCTCTGAGTACAGATAATGTAGTAGATGTCACCTGGAGTCCTATGTAACACCACAGATAACACAGTGATAACTCTGAGTACAGATAATGTAGTAGATGTCACCTGCAGTCCTATGTAACACCACAGATAACACAGTGATAACTCTCTGAGTACAGATAATGTAGTAGATGTCACCTGCAGTCCTATGTAACACCACAGATAGCACAGTGATAACTCTCTGAGTACAGATAATGTAGTAGATGTCACCTGCAGTCCTATGTAACACCACAGATAACTCAGTGATATCTCTCTGAGTAGAGATAATGTAGTAGATGTCACCTGCAGTCCTATGTAACACCACAGATAACACAGTGATAACTCTCTGAGTACAGATAATGTAGTAGATGTCACCTGCAGTCCTATGTAACACCACGGATAACACAGTGATAACTCTCTGAGTAGAGATAATGTAGTAGATGTCACCTGCAGTCCCATGTAACACCACAGATAACACAGTGATAACTCTGAGTACAGATAATGTAGTAGATGTCACCTGCAGTCCTATGTAACACCACAGATAACACAGTGATAACTCTCTGAGTACAGATAATGTAGTAGATGACACCTGCAGTCCTATGTAACACCACAGATAACACAGTGATAACTCTCTGAATAGAGATAATGTAGTAGATGTCACCTGCAGTCCTATGTAACACCACAGATAACACAGTGATAACTCTCTGAGTAGAGATAATGTAGTAGATGTCACCTGCAGTCCCATGTAACACCACAGATAACAGTGACAACTCTGAGTACAGATAATGTAGATGTCACCTGCAGTCCTATGTAACACCACAGATAACACAGTGATAACTCTCTGAGTACAGATAATGTAGTAGATGTCACCTGCAGTCCAGTAACACCACAGATAACACAGTGATAACTCTGAGTACAGATAATGTAGTAGATGTCACCTGCAGTCCCATGTAACACCACAGATAACACAGTGATAACTCTGAGTACAGATAATGTAGTAGATGTCACCTGCAGTCCTATGTAACACCACAGATAACACAGTGATAACTCTCTGAGTACAGATAATGTAGTAGATGTCACCTGCAGTCCTATGTAACACCACGGATAACACAGTGATAACTCTGTGAGTACAGATAATGTAGTAGATGTCACCTGCAGTCCCATGTAACACCACAGATAACACAGTGATAACTCTGAGTACAGATAATGTAGTAGATGTCACCTGCAGTCCTATGTAACACCACAGATAACACAGTGATAACTCTCTGAATAGAGATAATGTAGTAGATGTCACCTGCAGTCCTATGTAACACCACAGATAACACAGTGATAACTCTCTGAGTAGAGATAATGTAGTAGATGTCACCTGCAGTCCCATGTAACACCACAGATAACAGTGACAACTCTGAGTACAGATAATGTAGATGTCACCTGCAGTCCTATGTAACACCACAGATAACACAGTGATACCTCTCTGAGTACAGATAATGTAGTAGATGTCACCTGCAGTCCTATGTAACACCACAGATAACACAGTGATAACTCCCTGAGTGCAGATAATGTAGTAGATGTCACCTGCAGTCCTATGTAACACCACAGATAACACAGTGATAACTCTCTGAGTGCAGATAATGTAGTAGATTTCTCCTGCAGTCCTATGTAACACCACAGATAACACAGTGATAACTCCCTGAGTACAGATAATGTAGTAGATGTTACCTGCAGTCCTATGTAACACCACAGATAACACAGTGATAACTCTCTGAGTACAGACAATGTAGTAGATGTCACCTGCAGTCCTATGTAACACCACGGATAACACAGTGATATCTCTCTGAGTACAGATAATGTAGTAGATGTCATCTGCAGTCCTATGTAACACCACAGATAACTCAGTGATATCTCTCTGAGTAGAGATAATGTAGTAGATGTCACCTGCAGTCCTATGTAACACCACAGATAACACAGTGATAACTCTCTGAGTACAGATAATGTAGTAGATGTCACCTGCAGTCCTATGTAACACCACAGATAACACAGTGATAACTCTCTGAGTAGAGATAATGTAGTAGATGTCACCTGCAGTCCCATGTAACACCACAGATAACACAGTGATAACTCTGAGTACAGATAATGTAGTAGATGTCACCTGCAGTCCTATGTAACACCACAGATAACACAGTGATAACTCTCTGAATAGAGATAATGTAGTAGATGTCACCTGCAGTCCTATGTAACACCACAGATAACACAGTGATAACTCTCTGAGTAGAGATAATGTAGTAGATGTCACCTGCAGTCCCATGTAACACCACCGATAACAGTGACAACTCTGAGTACAGATAATGTAGATGTCACCTGCAGTCCTATGTAACACCACAGATAACACAGTGATAACTCTCTGAGTACAGATAATGTAGTAGATGTCACCTGCAGTCCCATGTAACACCACAGATAACACAGTGATAACTCTGAGTACAGATAATGTAGTAGATGTCACCTGCAGTCCTATGTAACACCACAGATAACACAGTGATAACTCTCTGAATAGAGATAATGTAGTAGATGTCACCTGCAGTCCTATGTAACACCACAGATAACACAGTGATAACTCTCTGAGTAGAGATAATGTAGTAGATGTCACCTGCAGTCCCATGTAACACCACAGATAACAGTGACAACTCTGAGTACAGATAATGTAGATGTCACCTGCAGTCCTATGTAACACCACAGATAACACAGTGATACCTCTCTGAGTACAGATAATGTAGTAGATGTCACCTGCAGTCCTATGTAACACCACAGATAACACAGTGATAACTCCCTGAGTGCAGATAATGTAGTAGATGTCACCTGCAGTCCTATGTAACACCACAGATAACACAGTGATAACTCTCTGAGTGCAGATAATGTAGTAGATTTCTCCTGCAGTCCTATGTAACACCACAGATAACACAGTGATAACTCCCTGAGTACAGATAATGTAGTAGATGTTACCTGCAGTCCTATGTAACACCACAGATAACACAGTGATAACTCTCTGAGTACAGACAATGTAGTAGATGTCACCTGCAGTCCTATGTAACACCACGGATAACACAGTGATATCTCTCTGAGTACAGATAATGTAGTAGATGTCATCTGCAGTCCTATGTAACACCACAGATAACACAGTGATATCTCTCTGAGTACAGATAATGTAGTAGATGTCACCTGCAGTCCTATGTAACACCACAGATAACACAGTGATAACTCTCTGAGTACAGATAATGTAGTAGATGCCACCTGCAGTCCTATGTAACACCACAGATACGACAGTGATAACTCTCTGAGTACAGATAATGTAGTAGATGTCACTTGCAGTCCTATGTAACACCACAGATAACACAGTGATAATTATCTTAGTACAGATAATGTAGTAGATGTCACCTGCAGTCCTATGTAACACCACAGATACGACAGTGATAACTCTCTGAGTACAGATAATGTAGTAGATGTCATCTGCAGTCCTATGTAACACCACAGATAACACAGTGATAACTCTGAGTACAGATAATGTAGTAGATGTCACCTGCAGTCCTATGTAACACCACAGATAACACAGTGATAACTCTCTGAGTAGAGATAATGTAGTACATGTCACATGCAGTCCTATGTAACACCACAGATAACTCAGTGATATCTCTCTGAGTAGAGATAATGTAGTAGATGTCACCTGCAGTCCCATGTAACACCACAGATAACACAGTGATAACTCTCTGAGTAGAGATAATGTAGTAGATGTTACCTGCAGTCCCATGTAACACCACAGATAACAGTGATAACTCTGAGTACAGATAATGTAGTAGATGTCACCTGCAGTCCTATGTAACACCACAGATAACACAGTGATAACTCTCTGAGTAGAGATAATGTAGTAGATGTCACCTGCAGTCCTATGTAACACCACAGATAACACAGTGATAACTCTCTGAGTACAGATAATGTAGTAGATGTCACCTGCAGTCCTATGTAACACCACAGATAACACAGTGATAACTCTCTGAGTACAGATAATGTAGTAGATGTCACCTGCAGTCCTATGTAACACCACAGATAACACAGTGATAACACTCTGAGTACAGATAATGTAGTAGATGTCACCTGCAGTCCTATGTAACACCACAGATAACACAGTGATAACACTCTGAGTACAGATAATGTAGTAGATGTCACCTGCAGTCCTATGTAACACCACAGATAACACAGTGATAACTCTCTGAGTACAGATAATGTAGTAGATGTCACCTGCAGTCCTATGTAACACCACAGATAACACAGTGATAACTCTCTTAGTACAGATAATGTAGTAGATGCCACCTGCAGTCCTATGTAACACCACAGATACGACAGTGATAACTCTCTGAGTACAGATAATGTAGTAGATGTCACTTGCAGTCCTATGTAACACCACAGATAACACAGTGATAATTCTCTTAGTACAGATAATGTAGTAGATGTCACCTGCAGTCCTATGTAACACCACAGATACGACAGTGATAACTCTCTGAGTACAGATAATGTAGTAGATTTCTCCTGCAGTCCTATGTAACACCCCAGATAACACAGTGATATCTCTCTGAGTACAGATAATGTAGTAGATGTCACCTGCAGTCCTATGTAACACCACAGATAACACAGTGATAACTCTCTGAGTACAGATAATGTAGTAGATGTCACCTGCAGTCCTATGTAACACCACAGATAACACAGTGATAACTCCCTGAGTACGGATAATGTAGTAGATGTCACCTGCAGTCCTATGTAACACCACAGATAACACAGTGATAACTCCCTGAGTACAGATAATGTAGTAGATGTCACCTGCAGTCCTATGTAACACCACAGATAACACAGTGATATCTCTCTGAGTACAGATAATGTAGTAGATGTCACCTGCAGTCCTATGTAACACCACAGATAACACAGTGATAACTCTCTGTGTACAGATAATGTAGTAGATGTCACCTGCAGTCCTATGTAACACCACAGATAACACAGTGATAACTCTGAGTACAGATAATGTAGTAGATATCACCTGCAGTCCTATGTAACACCACAGATAACACAGTGATAACTCTCTGAGTACAGATAATGTAGTAGATGTCATCTGCAGTCCTATGTAACACCACAGATAACACAGTGATAACTCTGAGTACAGATAATGTAGTAGATGTCACCTGCAGTCCTATGTAACACCACAGATAACACAGTGATAACTCTCTGAGTAGAGATAATGTAGTACATGTCACATGCAGTCCTATGTAACACCACAGATAACTCAGTGATATCTCTCTGAGTAGAGATAATGTAGTAGATGTCACCTGCAGTCCCATGTAACACCACAGATAACACAGTGATAACTCTCTGAGTAGAGATAATGTAGTAGATGTCACCTGCAGTCCTATGTAACACCACAGATAACACAGTGATAACTCTCTGAGCACAGATAATGTAGTAGATGTCACCTGCAGTCCCATGTAACACCACAGATAACAGTGATAACTCTGAGTACAGATAATGTAGTAGATGTCACCTGCAGTCCTATGTAACACCACAGATAACACAGTGATAACTCTCTGAGTAGAGATAATGTAGTAGATGTCACCTGCAGTCCCATGTAACACCACAGATAACAGTGACAACTCTGAGTACAGATAATGTAGATGTCACCTGCAGTCCTATGTAACACCACAGATCACACAGTGATATCTCTCTGAGTACAGATAATGTAGATGTCATCTGCAGTCCTATGTAACACCACAGATAACACAGTGATAACTCTCTGAGTACAGATAATGTAGTAGATGTCACCTGCAGTCCTATGTAACACCACAGATAACACAGTGATAACTCTCTGAGTACAGATAATGTAGTAGATGTCACCTGCAGTCCTATGTAACACCACAGATAACACAGTGACGACTCTCTGAGTACAGATAATGTAGTAGATGTCACCTGCAGTCCTATGTAACACCACAGATAACACAGTGACGACTCTCTGAGTACAGATAATGTAGTAGATGTCACCTGCAGTCCTATGTAACACCGCAGATAAAACAGTGATAACTCTGTGAGTAAAGATAATGTAGTAGATGTCACCTGCAGTCCTATGTAACACCACAGATAACACAGTGATAACTCTCTGAGTACAGATAATGTAGTAGATGCCACCTGCAGTCCTATGTAACCCCACAGATAACACAGTGATAACTCCCTGAGTACGGATAATGTAGTAGATGTCACCTGCAGTCCTATGTAACACCACAGATAACACATTGATAACTCTCTGAGTACAGATAATGTAGTGGATGACACTTGCAGTCCTATGTAACACCACCGATAACACAGTGATGACTCTCTGAGTACAGATAATGTAGATGTCATCTGCAGTCCTATGTAACACCACAGATAACACAGTGATAACTCTCTGAGTACAGATAATGTAGTAGATGTCATCTGCAGTCCTATGTAACACCACAGATAACACAGTGATAACTCCCTGAGTACAGATAATGTAGTAGATGTCATCTGCAGTCCTATGTAACCCCACAGATAACACAGTGATAACTCTCTGAGTACAGATAATGTAGTAGATGTCACCCGCAGTCCTATGTAACACCACAGATAACACAGTGATAACTCCCTGAGTACAGATAATGTAGTAGATGTCACCTGCAGTCCTATGTAACACCACAGATAACACAGTGATATCTCTCTGAGTACAGATAATGTAGTAGATGTCACCTGCAGTCCTATGTAACACCACAGATAACACAGTGATAACTCTGAGTACAGATAATGTAGTAGATGTCACCTGCAGTCCTATGTAACACCACAGATAACACAGTGATAACTCTCTGAGTACAGATAATGTAGTAGATGTCACCTGCAGTCCTATGTAACACCACAGATAGCACAGTGATAACTCTCTGAGTACAGATAATGTAGTAGATGTCACCTGCAGTCCTATGTAACACCACAGATAACTCAGTGATATCTCTCTGAGTAGAGATAATGTAGTAGATGTCACCTGCAGTCCTATGTAACACCACAGATAACACAGTGATAACTCTCTGAGTACAGATAATGTAGTAGATGTCACCTGCAGTCCTATGTAACACCACGGATAACACAGTGATAACTCTCTGAGTAGAGATAATGTAGTAGATGTCACCTGCAGTCCCATGTAACACCACAGATAACACAGTGATAACTCTGAGTACAGATAATGTAGTAGATGTCACCTGCAGTCCTATGTAACACCACAGATAACACAGTGATAACTCTCTGAATAGAGATAATGTAGTAGATGTCACCTGCAGTCCTATGTAACACCACAGATAACACAGTGATAACTCTCTGAGTAGAGATAATGTAGTAGATGTCACCTGCAGTCCCATGTAACACCACAGATAACAGTGACAACTCTGAGTGCAGATAATGTAGATGTCACCTGCAGTCCTATGTAACACCACAGATAACACAGTGATAACTCTCTGAGTACAGATAATGTAGTAGATGTCACCTGCAGTCCAGTAACACCACAGATAACACAGTGATAACTCTGAGTACAGATAATGTAGTAGATGTCACCTGCAGTCCCATGTAACACCACAGATAACACAGTGATAACTCTGAGTACAGATAATGTAGTAGATGTCACCTGCAGTCCTATGTAACACCACAGATAACACAGTGATAACTCTCTGAGTACAGATAATGTAGTAGATGTCACCTGCAGTCCTATGTAACACCACGGATAACACAGTGATAACTCTGTGAGTACAGATAATGTAGTAGATGTCACCTGCAGTCCCATGTAACACCACAGATAACACAGTGATAACTCTGAGTACAGATAATGTAGTAGATGTCACCTGCAGTCCTATGTAACACCACAGATAACACAGTGATAACTCTCTGAATAGAGATAATGTAGTAGATGTCACCTGCAGTGCTATGTAACACCACAGATAACACAGTGATAACTCTCTGAGTAGAGATAATGTAGTAGATGTCACCTGCAGTCCCATGTAACACCACAGATAACAGTGACAACTCTGAGTACAGATAATGTAGATGTCACCTGCAGTCCTATGTAACACCACAGATAACACAGTGATACCTCTCTGAGTACAGATAATGTAGTAGATGTCACCTGCAGTCCTATGTAACACCACAGATAACACAGTGATAACTCCCTGAGTGCAGATAATGTAGTAGATGTCACCTGCAGTCCTATGTAACACCACAGATAACACAGTGATAACTCTCTGAGTGCAGATAATGTAGTAGATTTCTCCTGCAGTCCTATGTAACACCACAGATAACACAGTGATAACTCCCTGAGTACAGATAATGTAGTAGATGTTACCTGCAGTCCTATGTAACACCACAGATAACACAGTGATAACTCTCTGAGTACAGACAATGTAGTAGATGTCACCTGCAGTCCTATGTAACACCACGGATAACACAGTGATATCTCTCTGAGTACAGATAATGTAGTAGATGTCATCTGCAGTCCTATGTAACACCACAGATAACTCAGTGATATCTCTCTGAGTAGAGATAATGTAGTAGATGTCACCTGCAGTCCTATGTAACACCACAGATAACACAGTGATAACTCTCTGAGTACAGATAATGTAGTAGATGTCACCTGCAGTCCTATGTAACACCACAGATAACACAGTGATAACTCTCTGAGTAGAGATAATGTAGTAGATGTCACCTGCAGTCCCATGTAACACCACAGATAACACAGTGATAACTCTGAGTACAGATAATGTAGTAGATGTCACCTGCAGTCCTATGTAACACCACAGATAACACAGTGATAACTCTCTGAATAGAGATAATGTAGTAGATGTCACCTGCAGTCCTATGTAACACCACAGATAACACAGTGATAACTCTCTGAGTAGAGATAATGTAGTAGATGTCACCTGCAGTCCCATGTAACACCACAGATAACAGTGACAACTCTGAGTACAGATAATGTAGATGTCACCTGCAGTCCTATGTAACACCACAGATAACACAGTGATAACTCTCTGAGTACAGATAATGTAGTAGATGTCACCTGCAGTCCAGTAACACCACGGATAACACAGTGATAACTCTGTGAGTACAGATAATGTAGTAGATGTCACCTGCAGTCCCATGTAACACCACAGATAACACAGTGATAACTCTGAGTACAGATAATGTAGTAGATGTCACCTGCAGTCCTATGTAACACCACAGATAACATAGTGATAACTCTCTGAATAGAGATAATGTAGTAGATGTCACCTGCAGTCCTATGTAACACCACAGATAACACAGTGATAACTCTCTGAGTAGAGATAATGTAGTAGATGTCACCTGCAGTCCCATGTAACACCACAGATAACAGTGACAACTCTGAGTACAGATAATGTAGATGTCACCTGCAGTCCTATGTAACACCACAGATAACACAGTGATACCTCTCTGAGTACAGATAATGTAGTAGATGTCACCTGCAGTCCTATGTAACACCACAGATAACACAGTGATAACTCCCTGAGTGCAGATAATGTAGTAGATGTCACCTGCAGTCCTATGTAACACCACAGATAACACAGTGATAACTCTCTGAGTGCAGATAATGTAGTAGATTTCTCCTGCAGTCCTATGTAACACCACAGATAACACAGTGATAACTCCCTGAGTACAGATAATGTAGTAGATGTTACCTGCAGTCCTATGTAACACCACAGATAACACAGTGATAACTCTCTGAGTACAGACAATGTAGTAGATGTCACCTGCAGTCCTATGTAACACCACGGATAACACAGTGATATCTCTCTGAGTACAGATAATGTAGTAGATGTCATCTGCAGTCCTATGTAACACCACAGATAACACAGTGATATCTCTCTGAGTACAGATAATGTAGTAGATGTCACCTGCAGTCCTATGTAACACCACAGATAACACAGTGATAACTCTCTGAGTACAGATAATGTAGTAGATGTCACCTGCAGTCCTATGTAACACCACGGATAACACAGTGATATCTCTCTGAGTACAGATAATGTAGTAGATGTCATCTGCAGTCCTATGTAACACCACAGATAACTCAGTGATATCTCTCTGAGTAGAGATAATGTAGTAGATGTCACCTGCAGTCCTATGTAACACCACAGATAACACAGTGATAACTCTCTGAGTACAGATAATGTAGTAGATGTCACCTGCAGTCCTATGTAACACCACAGATAACACAGTGATAACTCTCTGAGTAGAGATAATGTAGTAGATGTCACCTGCAGTCCCATGTAACACCACAGATAACACAGTGATAACTCTGAGTACAGATAATGTAGTAGATGTCACCTGCAGTCCTATGTAACACCACAGATAACACAGTGATAACTCTCTGAATAGAGATAATGTAGTAGATGTCACCTGCAGTCCTATGTAACACCACAGATAACACAGTGATAACTCTCTGAATAGAGATAATGTAGTAGATGTCACCTGCAGTCCTATGTAACACCACAGATAACACAGTGATAACTCTCTGAGTAGAGATAATGTAGTAGATGTCACCTGCAGTCCCATGTAACACCACAGATAACAGTGACAACTCTGAGTACAGATAATGTAGATGTCACCTGCAGTCCTATGTAACACCACAGATAACACAGTGATAACTCTCTGAGTACAGATAATGTAGTAGATGTCACCTGCAGTCCAGTAACACCACGGATAACACAGTGATAACTCTGTGAGTACAGATAATGTAGTAGATGTCACCTGCAGTCCCATGTAACACCACAGATAACACAGTGATAACTCTGAGTACAGATAATGTAGTAGATGTCACCTGCAGTCCTATGTAACACCACAGATAACATAGTGATAACTCTCTGAATAGAGATAATGTAGTAGATGTCACCTGCAGTCCTATGTAACACCACAGATAACACAGTGATAACTCTCTGAGTAGAGATAATGTAGTAGATGTCACCTGCAGTCCCATGTAACACCACAGATAACAGTGACAACTCTGAGTACAGATAATGTAGATGTCACCTGCAGTCCTATGTAACACCACAGATAACACAGTGATACCTCTCTGAGTACAGATAATGTAGTAGATGTCACCTGCAGTCCTATGTAACACCACAGATAACACAGTGATAACTCCCTGAGTGCAGATAATGTAGTAGATGTCACCTGCAGTCCTATGTAACACCACAGATAACACAGTGATAACTCTCTGAGTGCAGATAATGTAGTAGATTTCTCCTGCAGTCCTATGTAACACCACAGATAACACAGTGATAACTCCCTGAGTACAGATAATGTAGTAGATGTTACCTGCAGTCCTATGTAACACCACAGATAACACAGTGATAACTCTCTGAGTACAGACAATGTAGTAGATGTCACCTGCAGTCCTATGTAACACCACGGATAACACAGTGATATCTCTCTGAGTACAGATAATGTAGTAGATGTCATCTGCAGTCCTATGTA
The DNA here is from genome assembly GCF_046119375.1 of Phyllobates terribilis. Lineage (NCBI taxonomy): Eukaryota > Metazoa > Chordata > Amphibia > Anura > Dendrobatidae > Phyllobates > Phyllobates terribilis. Next base: position 605,617,231 of record NW_027362761.1, on the reverse strand, counting down.
ACACCACAGATAACACAGTGATATCTCTCTGAGTACAGATAATGTAGTAGATGTCACCTGCAGTCCTATGTAACACCACAGATAACACAGTGATAACTCTCTGAGTACAGATAATGTAGTAGATGTCACCTGCAGTCCTATGTAACACCACAGATAACACAGTGATAACTCCCTGAGTACAGATAATGTAGTAGATGTCACCTGCAGTCCTATGTAACACCACAGATAACACAGTGATAACTCTCTGAGTACAGATAATGTAGTAGATGTCACCTGCAGTCCTATGTAACACCACAGATAACACAGTGATAACTCTCTGAGTACAGATAATGTAGTAGATGTCACCTGCAGTCCTATGTAACACCCCAGATAACACAGTGATATCTCTCTGAGTACTGATAATGAAGTAGATGTCACCTACAGTCCTATGTAACACCACAGATAACACAGTGATAACTCTCTGAGTACAGATAATGTAGTAGATGTCACCTGCAGTCCTATGTAACACCACAGATAACACAGTGATAACTCTCTGAGTACAGATAATGTAGTAGATATCACCTGCAGTCCTATGTAAAACCACAGATAACACAGTGATAACTCTCTGAGTACAGATAATGTAGTAGATGTCACCTGCAGTCCTATGTAACGCCACAGATAACACAGTGATAACTCTGTGAGTACAGATAATGTAGTAGATGTCACCTGCAGTCCTATGTAACACCACAGATAACACAGTGATAACTCTCTGAGTACAGATAATGTAGTAGATGTCACCTGCAGTCCTATGTAACACCACAGGTAACACAGTGATAACTCTCTGAGTGCAGATAATGTAGTAGTCACCTGCAGTCCTATGTAACACCACAGATAACACAGTGATAACTCTCTGAGTACAGATAATGTAGTAGATGGCACCTGCAGTCCTGTGTAACACCACAGATAACATAGTGATAACTCTCTGAGTACAGATAATGTAGTAGATGTCACCTGCAGTCCTATGTAACACCACAGATAACACAGTGATAACTCTCTGAGTACAGATAATGTAGTAGATGTCGCCTGGAGTCCTATGTAACACCACAGATAACACAGTGATAACTCTCTGAGTACAGATAATGTAGTAGATGTCACCTGCAGTCCTATGTAACACCACAGATAACACAGTGATACCTCTCTGAGTACAGATAATGTAGTAGATGTCACCTGCAGTCCTATGTAACACCACAGATAACACAGTGATAACTCCCTGAGTGCAGATAATGTAGTAGATGTCACCTGCAGTCCTATGTAACACCACAGATAACACAGTGATAACTCTCTGAGTGCAGATAATGTAGTAGATTTCTCCTGCAGTCCTATGTAACACCACAGATAACACAGTGATAACTCCCTGAGTACAGATAATGTAGTAGATGTTACCTGCAGTCCTATGTAACACCACAGATAACACAGTGATAACTCTCTGAGTACAGACAATGTAGTAGATGTCACCTGCAGTCCTATGTAACACCACGGATAACACAGTGATATCTCTCTGAGTACAGATAATGTAGTAGATGTCATCTGCAGTCCTATGTAACACCACAGATAACTCAGTGATATCTCTCTGAGTAGAGATAATGTAGTAGATGTCACCTGCAGTCCTATGTAACACCACAGATAACACAGTGATAACTCTCTGAGTACAGATAATGTAGTAGATGTCACCTGCAGTCCTATGTAACACCACAGATAACACAGTGATAACTCTCTGAGTAGAGATAATGTAGTAGATGTCACCTGCAGTCCCATGTAACACCACAGATAACACAGTGATAACTCTGAGTACAGATAATGTAGTAGATGTCACCTGCAGTCCTATGTAACACCACAGATAACACAGTGATAACTCTCTGAATAGAGATAATGTAGTAGATGTCACCTGCAGTCCTATGTAACACCACAGATAACACAGTGATAACTCTCTGAGTAGAGATAATGTAGTAGATGTCACCTGCAGTCCCATGTAACACCACAGATAACAGTGACAACTCTGAGTACAGATAATGTAGATGTCACCTGCAGTCCTATGTAACACCACAGATAACACAGTGATAACTCTCTGAGTACAGATAATGTAGTAGATGTCACCTGCAGTCCAGTAACACCACGGATAACACAGTGATAACTCTGTGAGTACAGATAATGTAGTAGATGTCACCTGCAGTCCCATGTAACACCACAGATAACACAGTGATAACTCTGAGTACAGATAATGTAGTAGATGTCACCTGCAGTCCTATGTAACACCACAGATAACACAGTGATAACTCTCTGAATAGAGATAATGTAGTAGATGTCACCTGCAGTCCTATGTAACACCACAGATAACACAGTGATAACTCTCTGAGTAGAGATAATGTAGTAGATGTCACCTGCAGTCCCATGTAACACCACAGATAACAGTGACAACTCTGAGTACAGATAATGTAGATGTCACCTGCAGTCCTATGTAACACCACAGATAACACAGTGATACCTCTCTGAGTACAGATAATGTAGTAGATGTCACCTGCAGTCCTATGTAACACCACAGATAACACAGTGATAACTCCCTGAGTGCAGATAATGTAGTAGATGTCACCTGCAGTCCTATGTAACACCACAGATAACACAGTGATAACTCTCTGAGTGCAGATAATGTAGTAGATTTCTCCTGCAGTCCTATGTAACACCACAGATAACACAGTGATAACTCCCTGAGTACAGATAATGTAGTAGATGTTACCTGCAGTCCTATGTAACACCACAGATAACACAGTGATAACTCTCTGAGTACAGACAATGTAGTAGATGTCACCTGCAGTCCTATGTAACACCACGGATAACACAGTGATATCTCTCTGAGTACAGATAATGTAGTAGATGTCATCTGCAGTCCTATGTAACACCACAGATAACACAGTGATAACTCTCTGAGTACAGATAATGTAGTAGATGTCACCTGCAGTCCTATGTAACACCACAGATAACACAGTGATAACTCTCTGAGTACAGATAATGTAGTAGATATCACCTGCAGTCCTATGTAAAACCACAGATAACACAGTGATAACTCTCTGAGTACAGATAATGTAGTAGATGTCACCTGCAGTCCTATGTAACGCCACAGATAACACAGTGATAACTCTGTGAGTACAGATAATGTAGTAGATGTCACCTGCAGTCCTATGTAACACCACAGATAACACAGTGATAACTCTCTGAGTACAGATAATGTAGTAGATGTCACCTGCAGTCCTATGTAACACCACAGGTAACACAGTGATAACTCTCTGAGTGCAGATAATGTAGTAGTCACCTGCAGTCCTATGTAACACCACAGATAACACAGTGATAACTCTCTGAGTACAGATAATGTAGTAGATGGCACCTGCAGTCCTGTGTAACACCACAGATAACATAGTGATAACTCTCTGAGTACAGATAATGTAGTAGATGTCACCTGCAGTCCTATGTAACACCACAGATAACACAGTGATAACTCTCTGAGTACAGATAATGTAGTAGATGTCGCCTGGAGTCCTATGTAACACCACAGATAACACAGTGATAACTCTCTGAGTACAGATAATGTAGTAGATGTCACCTGCAGTCCTATGTAACACCACAGATAACACAGTGATACCTCTCTGAGTACAGATAATGTAGTAGATGTCACCTGCAGTCCTATGTAACACCACAGATAACACAGTGATAACTCCCTGAGTGCAGATAATGTAGTAGATGTCACCTGCAGTCCTATGTAACACCACAGATAACACAGTGATAACTCTCTGAGTGCAGATAATGTAGTAGATTTCTCCTGCAGTCCTATGTAACACCACAGATAACACAGTGATAACTCCCTGAGTACAGATAATGTAGTAGATGTTACCTGCAGTCCTATGTAACACCACAGATAACACAGTGATAACTCTCTGAGTACAGACAATGTAGTAGATGTCACCTGCAGTCCTATGTAACACCACGGATAACACAGTGATATCTCTCTGAGTACAGATAATGTAGTAGATGTCATCTGCAGTCCTATGTAACACCACAGATAACTCAGTGATATCTCTCTGAGTAGAGATAATGTAGTAGATGTCACCTGCAGTCCTATGTAACACCACAGATAACACAGTGATAACTCTCTGAGTACAGATAATGTAGTAGATGTCACCTGCAGTCCTATGTAACACCACAGATAACACAGTGATAACTCTCTGAGTAGAGATAATGTAGTAGATGTCACCTGCAGTCCCATGTAACACCACAGATAACACAGTGATAACTCTGAGTACAGATAATGTAGTAGATGTCACCTGCAGTCCTATGTAACACCACAGATAACACAGTGATAACTCTCTGAATAGAGATAATGTAGTAGATGTCACCTGCAGTCCTATGTAACACCACAGATAACACAGTGATAACTCTCTGAGTAGAGATAATGTAGTAGATGTCACCTGCAGTCCCATGTAACACCACAGATAACAGTGACAACTCTGAGTACAGATAATGTAGATGTCACCTGCAGTCCTATGTAACACCACAGATAACACAGTGATAACTCTCTGAGTACAGATAATGTAGTAGATGTCACCTGCAGTCCAGTAACACCACGGATAACACAGTGATAACTCTGTGAGTACAGATAATGTAGTAGATGTCACCTGCAGTCCCATGTAACACCACAGATAACACAGTGATAACTCTGAGTACAGATAATGTAGTAGATGTCACCTGCAGTCCTATGTAACACCACAGATAACACAGTGATAACTCTCTGAATAGAGATAATGTAGTAGATGTCACCTGCAGTCCTATGTAACACCACAGATAACACAGTGATAACTCTCTGAGTAGAGATAATGTAGTAGATGTCACCTGCAGTCCCATGTAACACCACAGATAACAGTGACAACTCTGAGTACAGATAATGTAGATGTCACCTGCAGTCCTATGTAACACCACAGATAACACAGTGATACCTCTCTGAGTACAGATAATGTAGTAGATGTCACCTGCAGTCCTATGTAACACCACAGATAACACAGTGATAACTCCCTGAGTGCAGATAATGTAGTAGATGTCACCTGCAGTCCTATGTAACACCACAGATAACACAGTGATAACTCTCTGAGTGCAGATAATGTAGTAGATTTCTCCTGCAGTCCTATGTAACACCACAGATAACACAGTGATAACTCCCTGAGTACAGATAATGTAGTAGATGTTACCTGCAGTCCTATGTAACACCACAGATAACACAGTGATAACTCTCTGAGTACAGACAATGTAGTAGATGTCACCTGCAGTCCTATGTAACACCACGGATAACACAGTGATATCTCTCTGAGTACAGATAATGTAGTAGATGTCATCTGCAGTCCTATGTAACACCACAGATAACACAGTGATAACTCTCTGAGTACAGATAATGTAGTAGATGTCACCTGCAGTCCTATGTAACACCACAGATAACACAGTGATAACTCTCTGAGTACAGATAATGTAGTAGATATCACCTGCAGTCCTATGTAAAACCACAGATAACACAGTGATAACTCTCTGAGTACAGATAATGTAGTAGATGTCACCTGCAGTCCTATGTAACGCCACAGATAACACAGTGATAACTCTGTGAGTACAGATAATGTAGTAGATGTCACCTGCAGTCCTATGTAACACCACAGATAACACAGTGATAACTCTCTGAGTACAGATAATGTAGTAGATGTCACCTGCAGTCCTATGTAACACCACAGGTAACACAGTGATAACTCTCTGAGTGCAGATAATGTAGTAGTCACCTGCAGTCCTATGTAACACCACAGATAACACAGTGATAACTCTCTGAGTACAGATAATGTAGTAGATGGCACCTGCAGTCCTGTGTAACACCACAGATAACACAGTGATAACTCTCTGAGTACAGATAATGTAGTAGATGTCACCTGCAGTCCTATGTAACACCACAGATAACACAGTGATAACTCTCTGAGTACAGATAATGTAGTAGATGTCGCCTGGAGTCCTATGTAACACCACAGATAACACAGTGATAACTCTCTGAGTACAGATAATGTAGTAGATGTCACCTGCAGTCCTATGTAACACCACAGATAACACAGTGATAACTCTCTGAGTACAGATAATGTAGTAGATATCACCTGCAGTCCTATGTAAAACCACAGATAACACAGTGATAACTCTCTGAGTACAGATAATGTAGTAGATGTCACCTGCAGTCCTATGTAACACCACAGATAACACAGTGATAACTCTCTGAGTACAGATAATGTAGTAGATGTCACCTGGAGTCCTATGTAACACCACAGATAACACAGTGATAACTCTCTGAGTACAGATAATGTAGTAGATGTCACCTGCAGTCCTATGTAACACCCCAGATAACACAGTGATATCTCTCTGAGTACTGATAATGAAGTAGATGTCACCTACAGTCCTATGTAACACCACAGATAACACAGTGATAACTCTCTGAGTACAGATAATGTAGTAGATGTCACCTGCAGTCCTATGTAACACCACAGATAACACAGTGATAACTCTCTGAGTACAGATAATGTAGTAGATATCACCTGCAGTCCTATGTAAAACCACAGATAACACAGTGATAACTCTCTGAGTACAGATAATGTAGTAGATGTCACCTGCAGTCCTATGTAACGCCACAGATAACACAGTGATAACTCTGTGAGTACAGATAATGTAGTAGATGTCACCTGCAGTCCTATGTAACACCACAGATAACACAGTGATAACTCTCTGAGTACAGATAATGTAGTAGATGTCACCTGCAGTCCTATGTAACACCACAGGTAACACAGTGATAACTCTCTGAGTGCAGATAATGTAGTAGTCACCTGCAGTCCTATGTAACACCACAGATAACACAGTGATAACTCTCTGAGTACAGATAATGTAGTAGATGGCACCTGCAGTCCTGTGTAACACCACAGATAACACAGTGATAACTCTCTGAGTACAGATAATGTAGTAGATGTCACCTGCAGTCCTATGTAACACCACAGATAACACAGTGATAACTCTCTGAGTACAGATAATGTAGTAGATGTCGCCTGGAGTCCTATGTAACACCACAGATAACACAGTGATAACTCTCTGAGTACAGATAATGTAGTAGATGTCACCTGCAGTCCTATGTAACACCACAGATAACACAGTGATACCTCTCTGAGTACAGATAATGTAGTAGATGTCACCTGCAGTCCTATGTAACACCACAGATAACACAGTGATAACTCCCTGAGTGCAGATAATGTAGTAGATGTCACCTGCAGTCCTATGTAACACCACAGATAACACAGTGATAACTCTCTGAGTGCAGATAATGTAGTAGATTTCTCCTGCAGTCCTATGTAACACCACAGATAACACAGTGATAACTCCCTGAGTACAGATAATGTAGTAGATGTTACCTGCAGTCCTATGTAACACCACAGATAACACAGTGATAACTCTCTGAGTACAGACAATGTAGTAGATGTCACCTGCAGTCCTATGTAACACCACGGATAACACAGTGATATCTCTCTGAGTACAGATAATGTAGTAGATGTCATCTGCAGTCCTATGTAACACCACAGATAACTCAGTGATATCTCTCTGAGTAGAGATAATGTAGTAGATGTCACCTGCAGTCCTATGTAACACCACAGATAACACAGTGATAACTCTCTGAGTACAGATAATGTAGTAGATGTCACCTGCAGTCCTATGTAACACCACAGATAACACAGTGATAACTCTCTGAGTAGAGATAATGTAGTAGATGTCACCTGCAGTCCCATGTAACACCACAGATAACACAGTGATAACTCTGAGTACAGATAATGTAGTAGATGTCACCTGCAGTCCTATGTAACACCACAGATAACACAGTGATAACTCTCTGAATAGAGATAATGTAGTAGATGTCACCTGCAGTCCTATGTAACACCACAGATAACACAGTGATAACTCTCTGAGTAGAGATAATGTAGTAGATGTCACCTGCAGTCCCATGTAACACCACAGATAACAGTGACAACTCTGAGTACAGATAATGTAGATGTCACCTGCAGTCCTATGTAACACCACAGATAACACAGTGATAACTCTCTGAGTACAGATAATGTAGTAGATGTCACCTGCAGTCCAGTAACACCACGGATAACACAGTGATAACTCTGTGAGTACAGATAATGTAGTAGATGTCACCTGCAGTCCCATGTAACACCACAGATAACACAGTGATAACTCTGAGTACAGATAATGTAGTAGATGTCACCTGCAGTCCTATGTAACACCACAGATAACACAGTGATAACTCTCTGAATAGAGATAATGTAGTAGATGTCACCTGCAGTCCTATGTAACACCACAGATAACACAGTGATAACTCTCTGAGTAGAGATAATGTAGTAGATGTCACCTGCAGTCCCATGTAACACCACAGATAACAGTGACAACTCTGAGTACAGATAATGTAGATGTCACCTGCAGTCCTATGTAACACCACAGATAACACAGTGATACCTCTCTGAGTACAGATAATGTAGTAGATGTCACCTGCAGTCCTATGTAACACCACAGATAACACAGTGATAACTCCCTGAGTGCAGATAATGTAGTAGATGTCACCTGCAGTCCTATGTAACACCACAGATAACACAGTGATAACTCTCTGAGTGCAGATAATGTAGTAGATTTCTCCTGCAGTCCTATGTAACACCACAGATAACACAGTGATAACTCCCTGAGTACAGATAATGTAGTAGATGTTACCTGCAGTCCTATGTAACACCACAGATAACACAGTGATAACTCTCTGAGTACAGACAATGTAGTAGATGTCACCTGCAGTCCTATGTAACACCACGGATAACACAGTGATATCTCTCTGAGTACAGATAATGTAGTAGATGTCATCTGCAGTCCTATGTAACACCACAGATAACACAGTGATAACTCTCTGAGTACAGATAATGTAGTAGATGTCACCTGCAGTCCTATGTAACACCACAGATAACACAGTGATAACTCTCTGAGTACAGATAATGTAGTAGATATCACCTGCAGTCCTATGTAAAACCACAGATAACACAGTGATAACTCTCTGAGTACAGATAATGTAGTAGATGTCACCTGCAGTCCTATGTAACGCCACAGATAACACAGTGATAACTCTGTGAGTACAGATAATGTAGTAGATGTCACCTGCAGTCCTATGTAACACCACAGATAACACAGTGATAACTCTCTGAGTACAGATAATGTAGTAGATGTCACCTGCAGTCCTATGTAACACCACAGGTAACACAGTGATAACTCTCTGAGTGCAGATAATGTAGTAGTCACCTGCAGTCCTATGTAACACCACAGATAACACAGTGATAACTCTCTGAGTACAGATAATGTAGTAGATGTCACCTGCAGTCCTGTGTAACACCACAGATAACACAGTGATAACTCTCTGAGTACAGATAATGTAGTAGATGTCACCTGCAGTCCTATGTAACACCACAGATAACACAGTGATAACTCTCTGAGTACAGATAATGTAGTAGATGTCGCCTGGAGTCCTATGTAACACCACAGATAACACAGTGATAACTCTCTGAGTACAGATAATGTAGTAGATGTCACCTGCAGTCCTATGTAACACCACAGATAACACAGTGATAACTCTCTGAGTACAGATAATGTAGTAGATGTCACCTGCAGTCCTATGTAACGCCACAGATAACACAGTGATAACTCTGTGAGTACAGATAATGTAGTAGATGTCACCTGCAGTCCTATGTAACACCACAGATAACACAGTGATAACTCTGAGTACAGATAATGTAGTAGATGTCACCTGCAGTCCTATGTAACACCACAGATAACACAGTGATATCTCTCTGAGTACTGATAATGTAGTAGATGTCACCTGCAGTCCTATGTAACACCACAGATAACACAGTGATAACTCTCTGAGTACAGATAATGTAGTAGATGTCACCTGCAGTCCTATGTAACACCACAGATAACACAGTGATATCTCTCTGAGTACAGATAATGTAGTAGATGTCACCTGCAGTCCTATGTAACACCACAGATAACACAGTGATAACTCTCTGAGTACAGATAATGTAGTAGATGTCACCTGGAGTCCTATGTAACACCACAGATAACACAGTGATAACTCTCTGAGTACAGATAATGTAGTAGATGTCACCTGCAGTCCTATGTAACGCCACAGATAACACAGTGATAACTCTCTGAGTACAGATAATGTAGTAGATGTCACCTGCAGTCCTATGTAACACCACAGATAACACAGTGATAACTCTCTGAGTAGAGATAATGTAGTAGATGTCACCTGCAGTCCCATGTAACACCACAGATAACACAGTGATAACTCTGAGTACAGATAATGTAGTAGATGTCACCTGCAGTCCTATGTAACACCACAGATAACACAGTGATAACTCTCTGAATAGAGATAATGTAGTAGATGTCACCTGCAGTCCTATGTAACACCACAGATAACACAGTGATAACTCTCTGAGTAGAGATAATGTAGTAGATGTCACCTGCAGTCCCATGTAACACCACAGATAACAGTGACAACTCTGAGTACAGATAATGTAGATGTCACCTGCAGTCCTATGTAACACCACAGATAACACAGTGATAACTCTCTGAGTACAGATAATGTAGTAGATGTCACCTGCAGTCCAGTAACACCACGGATAACACAGTGATAACTCTGTGAGTACAGATAATGTAGTAGATGTCACCTGCAGTCCCATGTAACACCACAGATAACACAGTGATAACTCTGAGTACAGATAATGTAGTAGATGTCACCTGCAGTCCTATGTAACACCACAGATAACACAGTGATAACTCTCTGAATAGAGATAATGTAGTAGATGTCACCTGCAGTCCTATGTAACACCACAGATAACACAGTGATAACTCTCTGAGTAGAGATAATGTAGTAGATGTCACCTGCAGTCCCATGTAACACCACAGATAACACAGTGATCTCTCTCTGAGTACAGATAATGTAGTAGATGTCACCTGCAGTCCTATGTAACACCACAGATAACACAGTGATAACTCTCTGAGTACAGATAATGTAGTAGATGTCACCTGCAGTCCTATGTAACACCACAGATAACACAGTGATAACTCCCTGAGTACAGATAATGTAGTAGATGTCACCTGCAGTCCTATGTAACACCACAGATAACACAGTGATAACTCTCTGAGTACAGATAATGTAGTAGATGTCACCTGCAGTCCTATGTAACACCACAGATAACACAGTGATAACTCTCTGAGTACAGATAATGTAGTAGATGTCACCTGCAGTCCTATGTAACACCCCAGATAACACAGTGATATCTCTCTGAGTACTGATAATGAAGTAGATGTCACCTACAGTCCTATGTAACACCACAGATAACACAGTGATAACTCTCTGAGTACAGATAATGTAGTAGATGTCACCTGCAGTCCTATGTAACACCACAGATAACACAGTGATAACTCTCTGAGTACAGATAATGTAGTAGATATCACCTGCAGTCCTATGTAAAACCACAGATAACACAGTGATAACTCTCTGAGTACAGATAATGTAGTAGATGTCACCTGCAGTCCTATGTAACGCCACAGATAACACAGTGATAACTCTGTGAGTACAGATAATGTAGTAGATGTCACCTGCAGTCCTATGTAACACCACAGATAACACAGTGATAACTCTCTGAGTACAGATAATGTAGTAGATGTCACCTGCAGTCCTATGTAACACCACAGGTAACACAGTGATAACTCTCTGAGTGCAGATAATGTAGTAGTCACCTGCAGTCCTATGTAACACCACAGATAACACAGTGATAACTCTCTGAGTACAGATAATGTAGTAGATGGCACCTGCAGTCCTGTGTAACACCACAGATAACACAGTGATAACTCTCTGAGTACAGATAATGTAGTAGATGTCACCTGCAGTCCTATGTAACACCACAGATAACACAGTGATAACTCTCTGAGTACAGATAATGTAGTAGATGTCGCCTGGAGTCCTATGTAACACCACAGATAACACAGTGATAACTCTCTGAGTACAGATAATGTAGTAGATGTCACCTGCAGTCCTATGTAACACCACAGATAACACAGTGATAACTCTCTGAGTACAGATAATGTAGTAGATATCACCTGCAGTCCTATGTAAAACCACAGATAACACAGTGATAACTCTCTGAGTACAGATAATGTAGTAGATATCACCTGCAGTCCTATGTAAAACCACAGATAACACAGTGATAACTCTCTGAGTACAGATAATGTAGTAGATGTCACCTGCAGTCCTATGTAACACCACAGATAACACAGTGATAACTCTCTGAGTACAGATAATGTAGTAGATGTCACCTGGAGTCCTATGTAACACCACAGATAACACAGTGATAACTCTCTGAGTACAGATAATGTAGTAGATGTCACCTGCAGTCCTATGTAACGCCACAGATAACACAGTGATAACTCTGTGAGTACAGATAATGTAGTAGATGTCACCTGCAGTCCTATGTAACACCACAGATAACACAGTGATAACTCTGAGTACAGATAATGTAGTAGATGTCACCTGCAGTCCTATGTAACACCACAGATAACACAGTGATATCTCTCTGAGTACTGATAATGTAGTAGATGTCACCTGCAGTCCTATGTAACACCACAGATAACACAGTGATAACTCTCTGAGTACAGATAATGTAGTAGATGTCACCTGCAGTCCTATGTAACACCACAGATAACACAGTGATATCTCTCTGAGTACAGATAATGTAGTAGATGTCACCTGCAGTCCTATGTAACACCACAGATAACACAGTGATAACTCTCTGAGTACAGATAATGTAGTAGATGTCACCTGGAGTCCTATGTAACACCACAGATAACACAGTGATAACTCTCTGAGTACAGATAATGTAGTAGATGTCACCTGCAGTCCTATGTAACGCCACAGATAACACAGTGATAACTCTCTGAGTACAGATAATGTAGTAGATGTCACCTGCAGTCCTATGTAACGCCACAGATAACACAGTGATAACTCTGTGAGTACAGATAATGTAGTAGATGTCAACTGCAGTCCCATGTAACACCACAGATAACACAGTGATAACTCTCTGAGTACAGATAATGTAGTAGATGTCACCTGCAGTCCTATGTAACACCACAGATAACACAGTGATAACTCTCTGAGTACAGATAATGTAGTAGATGTCACCTGGAGTCCTATGTAACACCACAGATAACACAGTGATAACTCTGAGTACAGATAATGTAGTAGATGTCACCTGCAGTCCTATGTAACACCACATATAACACAGTGATATCTTTCTGAGTACTGATAATGTAGTAGATGTCACCTGTAGTCCTATGTAACACCACAGATAACACAGTGATAACTCTCTGAGTACAGATAATGTAGTAGATGTCACCTGCAGTCCTATGTAACGCCACAGATAACACAGTGATAACTCTGTGAGTACAGATAATGTAGTAGATGTCACCTGCAGTCCTATGTAACACCACAGATAACACAGTGATAACTCTGAGTACAGATAATGTAGTAGATGTCACCTGCAGTCCTATGTAACACCACATATAACACAGTGATAACTCTCTGAGTACAGATAATGTAGTAGATGTCACCTGCAGTCCTATGTAACACCACAGATAACACAGTGATATCTCTCTGAGTACAGATAATGTAGTAGATGTCACCTGCAGTCCTATGTAACACCACAAATAACACAGTGATAACTCTCTGAGTACAGATAATGTAGTAGATGTCACCTGCAGTCCTATGTAACACCACAGATAACACAGTGATAACTCTCTGAGTACAGATAATGTAGTAGATGTCACCTGCAGTCCTATGTAACACCACAGATAACACAGTGATAACTCTCTGAGTACAGATAATGTAGTAGATGTCACCTGCAGTCCTATGTAACACCACAGATAACACAGTGATATCTCTCTGAGTACAGATAATGTAGTAGATATCACCTGCAGTCCTATGTAAAACCACAGATAACACAGTGATAACTCTCTGAGTACAGATAATGTAGTAGATGTTACCTGCAGTCCTATGTAACGCCACAGATAACACAGTGATAACTCTGTGAGTACAGATAATGTAGTAGATGTCACCTGCAGTCCTATGTAAAACCACAGATAACACAGTGATAACTCTCTGAGTACAGATAATGTAGTAGATGTCACCTGCAGTCCTATGTAACACCACAGATAACACAGTGATATCTCTCTGAGTACAGATAATGTAGTAGATGTCACCTGCAGTCCTATGTAACACCACAGATAACACAGTGATAACTCTCTGAGTACAGATAATGTAGATGTCATCTGCAGTCCTATGTAACACCACAGATAACACAGTGATAACTCTCTGAGTACAGATAATGTAGTAGATGTCACCTGCAGTCCCATGTAACGCCACAGATAACACAGTGATAACTCTGTGAGTACAGATAATGTAGTAGATGTCACCTGCAGTCCTATGTAAAACCACAGATAGCACAGTGATAACTCTCTGAGTACAGATAATGTAGTATATGTCACCTGCAGTCCTATGTAACACCTCCGATAACACAGTGATGACTCTCTGAGTACAGATAATGTAGATGTCATCTGCAGTCCTATGTAACACCACAGATAACACAGTGATAACTCTCTGAGTACAGATAATGTAGTAGATGTCATCTGCAGTCCTATGTAACACCACAGATAACACAGTGATAACTCTCTGAGTACAGATAATGTAGTAGATGTCACCTGCAGTCCTATGTATCACCACAGATAACACAGTGATAACTCCCTGAGTGCAGATAATGTAGTAGATGTCATCTGCAGTCCTATGTAACACCACAGATAACACAGTGATACCTCTCTGAGTACAGATAATGTAGTAGATGTCACCTGCAGTCCTATGTAACACCACAGATAACACAGTGATAACTCTCTGAGTACAGATAATGTAGTAGATGTCATCTGCAGTCCTATGTAACACCACAGATAACACAGTGATACCTCTCTGAGTACAGATAATGTAGTAGATGTCATCTGCAGTCCTATGTAACACCACAGATAACACAGTGATAACTCTCTGAGTACAGATAATGTAGTAGATGTCATCTGCAGTCCTATGTAACACCACAGATAACACAGTGATAACTCTCTGAGTACAGATAATGTAGTAGATGTCACCTGCAGTCCTGTAACACCACAGATAACACAGTGATAACTCTCTGAGTACAGATAATGTAGTAGATGTCACCTGCAGTCCTATGTAACGCCACAGATAACACAGTGATAACTCTCTGAGTGCAGATAATGTAGTAGATGTCACCTGCAGTCCTATGTAACACCACAGATAACACAGTGATACCTCTCTGAGTACAGATAATGTAGTAGATGTCACCTGCAGTCCTATGTAACACCACAGATAACACAGTGATAACTCTCTGAGTACAGATAATGTAGTAGATGTCACCTGCAGTCCTATGTAACACCACAGATAACACAGTGATACCTCTCTGAGTACAGATAATGTAGTAGATGTCACCTGCAGTCCTATGTAACACCACAGATAACACAGTGATAACTCTCTGAGTAGAGATAATGTAGTAGATGTCACCTGCAGTCCCATGTAACACCACAGATAACACAGTGATAACTCTGAGTACAGATAATGTAGTAGATGTCACCTGCAGTCCTATGTAACACCACAGATAACACAGTGAAAACTCTCTGAATAGAGATAATGTAGTAGATGTCACCTGCAGTCCCATGTAACACCACAGATAACAGTGACAACTCTGAGTACAGATAATGTAGATGTCACCTGCAGTCCTATGTAACACCACAGATAACACAGTGATAACTCTCTGAGTAGAGATAATGTAGTAGATGTCACCTGCAGTCCCATGTAACACCACAGATAACAGTGACAACTCTGAGTACAGATAATGTAGTAGATGTCACCTGCAGTCCTATGTAACACCACAGATAACACAGTGATAACTCTCTGAGTAGAGATAATGTAGTAGATGTCACCTGCAGTCCCATGTAACACCACAGATAACAGTGACAACTCTGAGTACAGATAATGTAGTAGATGTCACCTGCAGTCCCATGTAACACCACAGATAACACAGTGATAACTCTGAGTACAGATAATGTAGTAGATGTCACCTGCAGTCCTATGTAACACCACAGATAACACAGTGATAACTCTCTGAGTAGAGATAATGTAATAGATGTCACCTGCAGTCCCATGTAACACCACAGATAACAGTGACAACTCTGAGTACAGATAATGTAGATGTCACCTGCAGTCCTATGTAACACCACAGATAACACAGTGATAACTCTCTGAGTACAGATAATGTAGTAGATGTCACCTGCAGTCCAGTAACACCACGGATAACACAGTGATAACTCTGTGAGTACAGATAATGTAGTAGATGTCACCTGCAGTCCCATGTAACACCACAGATAACACAGTGATAACTCTGAGTACAGATAATGTAGTAGATGTCACCTGCAGTCCTATGTAACACCACAGATAACACAGTGATAACTCTCTGAATAGAGATAATGTAGTAGATGTCACCTGCAGTCCTATGTAACACCACAGATAACACAGTGATAACTCTCTGAGTAGAGATAATGTAGTAGATGTCACCTGCAGTCCCATGTAACACCACAGATAACACAGTGATCTCTCTCTGAGTACAGATAATGTAGTAGATGTCACCTGCAGTCCTATGTAACACCACAGATAACACAGTGATAACTCTCTGAGTACAGATAATGTAGTAGATGTCACCTGCAGTCCTATGTAACACCACAGATAACACAGTGATAACTCCCTGAGTACAGATAATGTAGTAGATGTCACCTGCAGTCCTATGTAACACCACAGATAACACAGTGATAACTCTCTGAGTACAGATAATGTAGTAGATGTCACCTGCAGTCCTATGTAACACCACAGATAACACAGTGATAACTCTCTGAGTACAGATAATGTAGTAGATGTCACCTGCAGTCCTATGTAACACCCCAGATAACACAGTGATATCTCTCTGAGTACTGATAATGAAGTAGATGTCACCTACAGTCCTATGTAACACCACAGATAACACAGTGATAACTCTCTGAGTACAGATAATGTAGTAGATGTCACCTGCAGTCCTATGTAACACCACAGATAACACAGTGATAACTCTCTGAGTACAGATAATGTAGTAGATATCACCTGCAGTCCTATGTAAAACCACAGATAACACAGTGATAACTCTCTGAGTACAGATAATGTAGTAGATGTCACCTGCAGTCCTATGTAACGCCACAGATAACACAGTGATAACTCTGTGAGTACAGATAATGTAGTAGATGTCACCTGCAGTCCTATGTAACACCACAGATAACACAGTGATAACTCTCTGAGTACAGATAATGTAGTAGATGTCACCTGCAGTCCTATGTAACACCACAGGTAACACAGTGATAACTCTCTGAGTGCAGATAATGTAGTAGTCACCTGCAGTCCTATGTAACACCACAGATAACACAGTGATAACTCTCTGAGTACAGATAATGTAGTAGATGGCACCTGCAGTCCTGTGTAACACCACAGATAACACAGTGATAACTCTCTGAGTACAGATAATGTAGTAGATGTCACCTGCAGTCCTATGTAACACCACAGATAACACAGTGATAACTCTCTGAGTACAGATAATGTAGTAGATGTCGCCTGGAGTCCTATGTAACACCACAGATAACACAGTGATAACTCTCTGAGTACAGATAATGTAGTAGATGTCACCTGCAGTCCTATGTAACACCACAGATAACACAGTGATAACTCTCTGAGTACAGATAATGTAGTAGATATCACCTGCAGTCCTATGTAAAACCACAGATAACACAGTGATAACTCTCTGAGTACAGATAATGTAGTAGATATCACCTGCAGTCCTATGTAAAACCACAGATAACACAGTGATAACTCTCTGAGTACAGATAATGTAGTAGATGTCACCTGCAGTCCTATGTAACACCACAGATAACACAGTGATAACTCTCTGAGTACAGATAATGTAGTAGATGTCACCTGGAGTCCTATGTAACACCACAGATAACACAGTGATAACTCTCTGAGTACAGATAATGTAGTAGATGTCACCTGCAGTCCTATGTAACGCCACAGATAACACAGTGATAACTCTGTGAGTACAGATAATGTAGTAGATGTCACCTGCAGTCCTATGTAACACCACAGATAACACAGTGATAACTCTGAGTACAGATAATGTAGTAGATGTCACCTGCAGTCCTATGTAACACCACAGATAACACAGTGATATCTCTCTGAGTACTGATAATGTAGTAGATGTCACCTGCAGTCCTATGTAACACCACAGATAACACAGTGATAACTCTCTGAGTACAGATAATGTAGTAGATGTCACCTGCAGTCCTATGTAACACCACAGATAACACAGTGATATCTCTCTGAGTACAGATAATGTAGTAGATGTCACCTGCAGTCCTATGTAACACCACAGATAACACAGTGATAACTCTCTGAGTACAGATAATGTAGTAGATGTCACCTGGAGTCCTATGTAACACCACAGATAACACAGTGATAACTCTCTGAGTACAGATAATGTAGTAGATGTCACCTGCAGTCCTATGTAACGCCACAGATAACACAGTGATAACTCTCTGAGTACAGATAATGTAGTAGATGTCACCTGCAGTCCTATGTAACGCCACAGATAACACAGTGATAACTCTGTGAGTACAGATAATGTAGTAGATGTCAACTGCAGTCCCATGTAACACCACAGATAACACAGTGATAACTCTCTGAGTACAGATAATGTAGTAGATGTCACCTGCAGTCCTATGTAACACCACAGATAACACAGTGATAACTCTCTGAGTACAGATAATGTAGTAGATGTCACCTGGAGTCCTATGTAACACCACAGATAACACAGTGATAACTCTGAGTACAGATAATGTAGTAGATGTCACCTGCAGTCCTATGTAACACCACATATAACACAGTGATATCTTTCTGAGTACTGATAATGTAGTAGATGTCACCTGTAGTCCTATGTAACACCACAGATAACACAGTGATAACTCTCTGAGTACAGATAATGTAGTAGATGTCACCTGCAGTCCTATGTAACGCCACAGATAACACAGTGATAACTCTGTGAGTACAGATAATGTAGTAGATGTCACCTGCAGTCCTATGTAACACCACAGATAACACAGTGATAACTCTGAGTACAGATAATGTAGTAGATGTCACCTGCAGTCCTATGTAACACCACATATAACACAGTGATAACTCTCTGAGTACAGATAATGTAGTAGATGTCACCTGCAGTCCTATGTAACACCACAGATAACACAGTGATATCTCTCTGAGTACAGATAATGTAGTAGATGTCACCTGCAGTCCTATGTAACACCACAAATAACACAGTGATAACTCTCTGAGTACAGATAATGTAGTAGATGTCACCTGCAGTCCTATGTAACACCACAGATAACACAGTGATAACTCTCTGAGTACAGATAATGTAGTAGATGTCACCTGCAGTCCTATGTAACACCACAGATAACACAGTGATAACTCTCTGAGTACAGATAATGTAGTAGATGTCACCTGCAGTCCTATGTAACACCACAGATAACACAGTGATATCTCTCTGAGTACAGATAATGTAGTAGATATCACCTGCAGTCCTATGTAAAACCACAGATAACACAGTGATAACTCTCTGAGTACAGATAATGTAGTAGATGTTACCTGCAGTCCTATGTAACGCCACAGATAACACAGTGATAACTCTGTGAGTACAGATAATGTAGTAGATGTCACCTGCAGTCCTATGTAAAACCACAGATAACACAGTGATAACTCTCTGAGTACAGATAATGTAGTAGATGTCACCTGCAGTCCTATGTAACACCACAGATAACACAGTGATATCTCTCTGAGTACAGATAATGTAGTAGATGTCACCTGCAGTCCTATGTAACACCACAGATAACACAGTGATAACTCTCTGAGTACAGATAATGTAGATGTCATCTGCAGTCCTATGTAACACCACAGATAACACAGTGATAACTCTCTGAGTACAGATAATGTAGTAGATGTCACCTGCAGTCCCATGTAACGCCACAGATAACACAGTGATAACTCTGTGAGTACAGATAATGTAGTAGATGTCACCTGCAGTCCTATGTAAAACCACAGATAGCACAGTGATAACTCTCTGAGTACAGATAATGTAGTATATGTCACCTGCAGTCCTATGTAACACCTCCGATAACACAGTGATGACTCTCTGAGTACAGATAATGTAGATGTCATCTGCAGTCCTATGTAACACCACAGATAACACAGTGATAACTCTCTGAGTACAGATAATGTAGTAGATGTCATCTGCAGTCCTATGTAACACCACAGATAACACAGTGATAACTCTCTGAGTACAGATAATGTAGTAGATGTCACCTGCAGTCCTATGTATCACCACAGATAACACAGTGATAACTCCCTGAGTGCAGATAATGTAGTAGATGTCATCTGCAGTCCTATGTAACACCACAGATAACACAGTGATACCTCTCTGAGTACAGATAATGTAGTAGATGTCACCTGCAGTCCTATGTAACACCACAGATAACACAGTGATAACTCTCTGAGTACAGATAATGTAGTAGATGTCATCTGCAGTCCTATGTAACACCACAGATAACACAGTGATACCTCTCTGAGTACAGATAATGTAGTAGATGTCATCTGCAGTCCTATGTAACACCACAGATAACACAGTGATAACTCTCTGAGTACAGATAATGTAGTAGATGTCATCTGCAGTCCTATGTAACACCACAGATAACACAGTGATAACTCTCTGAGTACAGATAATGTAGTAGATGTCACCTGCAGTCCTGTAACACCACAGATAACACAGTGATAACTCTCTGAGTACAGATAATGTAGTAGATGTCACCTGCAGTCCTATGTAACGCCACAGATAACACAGTGATAACTCTCTGAGTGCAGATAATGTAGTAGATGTCACCTGCAGTCCTATGTAACACCACAGATAACACAGTGATACCTCTCTGAGTACAGATAATGTAGTAGATGTCACCTGCAGTCCTATGTAACACCACAGATAACACAGTGATAACTCTCTGAGTACAGATAATGTAGTAGATGTCACCTGCAGTCCTATGTAACACCACAGATAACACAGTGATACCTCTCTGAGTACAGATAATGTAGTAGATGTCACCTGCAGTCCTATGTAACACCACAGATAACACAGTGATAACTCTCTGAGTAGAGATAATGTAGTAGATGTCACCTGCAGTCCCATGTAACACCACAGATAACACAGTGATAACTCTGAGTACAGATAATGTAGTAGATGTCACCTGCAGTCCTATGTAACACCACAGATAACACAGTGAAAACTCTCTGAATAGAGATAATGTAGTAGATGTCACCTGCAGTCCCATGTAACACCACAGATAACAGTGACAACTCTGAGTACAGATAATGTAGATGTCACCTGCAGTCCTATGTAACACCACAGATAACACAGTGATAACTCTCTGAGTAGAGATAATGTAGTAGATGTCACCTGCAGTCCCATGTAACACCACAGATAACAGTGACAACTCTGAGTACAGATAATGTAGTAGATGTCACCTGCAGTCCTATGTAACACCACAGATAACACAGTGATAACTCTCTGAGTAGAGATAATGTAGTAGATGTCACCTGCAGTCCCATGTAACACCACAGATAACAGTGACAACTCTGAGTACAGATAATGTAGTAGATGTCACCTGCAGTCCCATGTAACACCACAGATAACACAGTGATAACTCTGAGTACAGATAATGTAGTAGATGTCACCTGCAGTCCTATGTAACACCACAGATAACACAGTGATAACTCTCTGAGTAGAGATAATGTAATAGATGTCACCTGCAGTCCCATGTAACACCACAGATAACAGTGACAACTCTGAGTACAGATAATGTAGATGTCACCTGCAGTCCTATGTAACACCACAGATAACACAGTGATAACTCTCTGAGTACAGATAATGTAGTAGATGTCACCTGCAGTCCAGTAACACCACGGATAACACAGTGATAACTCTGTGAGTACAGATAATGTAGTAGATGTCACCTGCAGTCCCATGTAACACCACAGATAACACAGTGATAACTCTGAGTACAGATAATGTAGTAGATGTCACCTGCAGTCCTATGTAACACCACAGATAACACTGATAACTCTCTGAATAGAGATAATGTAGTAGATGTCACCTGCAGTCCTATGTAACACCACAGATAACACAGTGATAACTCTCTGAGTAGAGATAATGTAGTAGATGTCACCTGCAGTCCCATGTAACACCACAGATAACAGTGACAACTCTGAGTACAGATAATGTAGATGTCACCTGCAGTCCTATGTAACACCACAGATAACACAGTGATACCTCTCTGAGTACAGATAATGTAGTAGATGTCACCTGCAGTCCTATGTAACACCACAGATAACACAGTGATAACTCCCTGAGTGCAGATAATGTAGTAGATGTCACCTGCAGTCCTATGTAACACCACAGATAACACAGTGATAACTCTCTGAGTGCAGATAATGTAGTAGATTTCTCCTGCAGTCCTATGTAACACCACAGATAACACAGTGATAACTCCCTGAGTACAGATAATGTAGTAGATGTTACCTGCAGTCCTATGTAACACCACAGATAACACAGTGATAACTCTCTGAGTACAGACAATGTAGTAGATGTCACCTGCAGTCCTATGTAACACCACGGATAACACAGTGATATCTCTCTGAGTACAGATAATGTAGTAGATGTCATCTGCAGTCCTATGTAACACCACAGATAACTCAGTGATATCTCTCTGAGTAGAGATAATGTAGTAGATGTCACCTGCAGTCCTATGTAACACCACAGATAACACAGTGATAACTCTCTGAGTACAGATAATGTAGTAGATGTCACCTGCAGTCCTATGTAACAGCACAGATAACACAGTGATAACTCTCTGAGTAGAGATAATGTAGTAGATGTCACCTGCAGTCCCATGTAACACCACAGATAACACAGTGATAACTCTGAGTACAGATAATGTAGTAGATGTCACCTGCAGTCCTATGTAACACCACAGATAACACAGTGATAACTCTCTGAGTAGAGATAATGTAGTAGATGTCACCTGCAGTCCCATGTAACACCACAGATAACAGTGACAACTCTGAGTACAGATAATGTAGATGTCACCTGCAGTCCTATGTAACACCACAGATAACACAGTGATAACTCTCTGAGTACAGATAATGTAGTAGATGTCACCTGCAGTCCAGTAACACCACGGATAACACAGTGATAACTCTGTGAGTACAGATAATGTAGTAGATGTCACCTGCAGTCCCATGTAACACCACAGATAACACAGTGATAACTCTGAGTACAGATAATGTAGTAGATGTCACCTGCAGTCCTATGTAACACCACAGATAACACAGTGATAACTCTCTGAGTACAGATAATGTAGTAGATGTCACCTGCAGTCCTATGTAACACCACAGATAACACAGTGATAACTCTCTGAGTAGAGATAATGTAGTAGATGTCACCTGCAGTCCCATGTAACACCACAGATAACAGTGACAACTCTGAGTACAGATAATGTAGATGTCACCTGCAGTCCTATGTAACACCACAGATAACACAGTGATACCTCTCTGAGTACAGATAATGTAGTAGATGTCACCTGCAGTCCTATGTAACACCACAGATAACACAGTGATAACTCCCTGAGTGCAGATAATGTAGTAGATGTCACCTGCAGTCCTATGTAACACCACAGATAACACAGTGATAACTCTCTGAGTGCAGATAATGTAGTAGATTTCTCCTGCAGTCCTATGTAACACCACAGATAACACAGTGATAACTCCCTGAGTACAGATAATGTAGTAGATGTTACCTGCAGTCCTATGTAACACCACAGATAACACAGTGATAACTCTCTGAGTACAGACAATGTAGTAGATGTCACCTGCAGTCCTATGTAACACCACGGATAACACAGTGATATCTCTCTGAGTACAGATAATGTAGTAGATGTCATCTGCAGTCCTATGTAACACCACAGATAACACAGTGATATCTCTCTGAGTACAGATAATGTAGTAGATGTCACCTGCAGTCCTATGTAACACCACAGATAACACAGTGATAACTCTCTGAGTACAGATAATGTAGTAGATGTCACCTGCAGTCCTATGTAACACCACAGATAACACAGTGATAACTCCCTGAGTGCAGATAATGTAGTAGATGTCACCTGCAGTCCTATGTAACACCACAGATAACACAGTGATAACTCTCTGAGTGCAGATAATGTAGTAGATTTCTCCTGCAGTCCTATGTAACACCACAGATAACACAGTGATAACTCCCTGAGTACAGATAATGTAGTAGATGTTACCTGCAGTCCTATGTAACACCACAGATAACACAGTGATAACTCTCTGAGTACAGACAATGTAGTAGATGTCACCTGCAGTCCTATGTAACACCACGGATAACACAGTGATATCTCTCTGAGTACAGATAATGTAGTAGATGTCATCTGCAGTCCTATGTAACACCACAGATAACTCAGTGATATCTCTCTGAGTAGAGATAATGTAGTAGATGTCACCTGCAGTCCTATGTAACACCACAGATAACACAGTGATAACTCTCTGAGTACAGATAATGTAGTAGATGTCACCTGCAGTCCTATGTAACAGCACAGATAACACAGTGATAACTCTCTGAGTAGAGATAATGTAGTAGATGTCACCTGCAGTCCCATGTAACACCACAGATAACACAGTGATAACTCTGAGTACAGATAATGTAGTAGATGTCACCTGCAGTCCTATGTAACACCACAGATAACACAGTGATAACTCTCTGAGTAGAGATAATGTAGTAGATGTCACCTGCAGTCCCATGTAACACCACAGATAACAGTGACAACTCTGAGTACAGATAATGTAGATGTCACCTGCAGTCCTATGTAACACCACAGATAACACAGTGATAACTCTCTGAGTACAGATAATGTAGTAGATGTCACCTGCAGTCCAGTAACACCACAGATAACACAGTGATAACTCTGTGAGTACAGATAATGTAGTAGATGTCACCTGCAGTCCCATGTAACACCACAGATAACACAGTGATAACTCTGAGTACAGATAATGTAGTAGATGTCACCTGCAGTCCTATGTAACACCACAGATAACACAGTGATAACTCTCTGAGTACAGATAATGTAGTAGATGTCACCTGCAGTCCTATGTAACACCACAGATAACACAGTGATAACTCTCTGAGTAGAGATAATGTAGTAGATGTCACCTGCAGTCCCATGTAACACCACAGATAACAGTGACAACTCTGAGTACAGATAATGTAGATGTCACCTGCAGTCCTATGTAACACCACAGATAACACAGTGATACCTCTCTGAGTACAGATAATGTAGTAGATGTCACCTGCAGTCCTATGTAACACCACAGATAACACAGTGATAACTCCCTGAGTGCAGATAATGTAGTAGATGTCACCTGCAGTCCTATGTAACACCACAGATAACACAGTGATAACTCTCTGAGTGCAGATAATGTAGTAGATTTCTCCTGCAGTCCTATGTAACACCACAGATAACACAGTGATAACTCCCTGAGTACAGATAATGTAGTAGATGTTACCTGCAGTCCTATGTAACACCACAGATAACACAGTGATAACTCTCTGAGTACAGACAATGTAGTAGATGTCACCTGCAGTCCTATGTAACACCACGGATAACACAGTGATATCTCTCTGAGTACAGATAATGTAGTAGATGTCACCTGCAGTCCTATGTAACACCACAGATAACACAGTGATAACTCCCTGAGTACAGATAATGTAGTAGATGTCACCTGCAGTCCTATGTAACACCACAGATAACACAGTGATAACTCTCTGAGTACAGATAATGTTGTAGATGTCACCTGCAGTCCTATGTAACACCACAGATAACACAGTGATAACTCTCTGAGTACAGATAATGTAGTAGATGTCACCTGCAGTCCTATGTAACACCCCAGATAACACAGTGATATCTCTCTGAGTACTGATAATGTAGTAGATGTCACCTACAGTCCTATGTAACACCACAGATAACACAGTGATAACTCTCTGAGTACAGATAATGTAGTAGATGTCACCTGCAGTCCTATGTAACACCACAGATAACACAGTGATAACTCTCTGAGTACAGATAATGTAGTAGATATCACCTGCAGTCCTATGTAAAACCACAGATAACACAGTGATAACTCTCTGAGTACAGATAATGTAGTAGATGTCACCTGCAGTCCTATGTAACGCCACAGATAACACAGTGATAACTCTGTGAGTACAGATAATGTAGTAGATGTCACCTGCAGTCCTATGTAACACCACAGATAACACAGTGATAACTCTCTGAGTACAGATAATGTAGTAGATGTCACCTGCAGTCCTATGTAACACCACAGGTAACACAGTGATAACTCTCTGAGTACAGATAATGTAGTAGTCACCTGCAGTCCTATGTAACACCACAGATAACACAGTGATAACTCTCTGAGTACAGATAATGTAGTAGATGGCACCTGCAGTCCTGTGTAACACCACAGATAACACAGTGATAACTCTCTGAGTACAGATAATGTAGTAGATGTCACCTGCAGTCCTATGTAACACCACAGATAACACAGTGATAACTCTCTGAGTACAGATAATGTAGTAGATGTCGCCTGGAGTCCTATGTAACACCACAGATAACACAGTGATAACTCTCTGAGTACAGATAATGTAGTAGATGTCACCTGCAGTCCTATGTAACACCACAGATAACACAGTGATAACTCTCTGAGTACAGATAATGTAGTAGATGTCACCTGCAGTCCTATGTAACGCCACAGATAACACAGTGATAACTCTGTGAGTACAGATAATGTAGTAGATGTCACCTGCAGTCCTATGTAACACCACAGATAACACAGTGATAACTCTGAGTACAGATAATGTAGTAGATGTCACCTGCAGTCCTATGTAACACCACAGATAACACAGTGATAACTCTCTGAGTACAGATAATGTAGTAGATGTCACCTGCAGTCCTATGTAACACCACAGATAACACAGTGATAACTCTCTGAGTACAGATAATGTAGTAGATATCACCTGCAGTCCTATGTAAAACCACAGATAACACAGTGATAACTCTCTGAGTACAGATAATGTAGTAGATGTCACCTGCAGTCCTATGTAACACCACAGATAACACAGTGATAACTCTCTGAGTACAGATAATGTAGTAGATGTCACCTGCAGTCCTATGTAACACCACAGATAACACAGTGATAACTCTCTGAGTACAGATAATGTAGTAGATGTCACCTGGAGTCCTATGTAACACCACAGATAACACAGTGATAACTCTCTGAGTACAGATAATGTAGTAGATGTCACCTGCAGTCCTATGTAACGCCACAGATAACACAGTGATAACTCTGTGAGTACAGATAATGTAGTAGATGTCACCTGCAGTCCTATGTAACACCACAGCTAACACAGTGATAACTCTGAGTACAGATAATGTAGTAGATGTCACCTGCAGTCCTATGTAACACCACAGATAACACAGTGATATCTCTCTGAGTACTGATAATGTAGTAGATGTCACCTGCAGTCCTATGTAACACCACAGATAACACAGTGATAACTCTCTGAGTACAGATAATGTAGTAGATGTCACCTGCAGTCCTATGTAACACCACAGATAACACAGTGATATCTCTCTGAGTACAGATAATGTAGTAGATGTCACCTGCAGTCCTATGTAACACCACAGATAACACAGTGATAACTCCCTGAGTACAGATAATGTAGTAGATGTTACCTGCAGTCCTATGTAACACCACAGATAACACAGTGATAACTCTCTGAGTACAGACAATGTAGTAGATGTCACCTGCAGTCCTATGTAACACCACGGATAACACAGTGATATCTCTCTGAGTACAGATAATGTAGTAGATGTCATCTGCAGTCCTATGTAACACCACAGATAACTCAGTGATATCTCTCTGAGTAGAGATAATGTAGTAGATGTCACCTGCAGTCCTATGTAACACCACAGATAACACAGTGATAACTCTCTGAGTACAGATAATGTAGTAGATGTCACCTGCAGTCCTATGTAACAGCACAGATAACACAGTGATAACTCTCTGAGTAGAGATAATGTAGTAGATGTCACCTGCAGTCCCATGTAACACCACAGATAACACAGTGATAACTCTGAGTACAGATAATGTAGTAGATGTCACCTGCAGTCCTATGTAACACCACAGATAACACAGTGATAACTCTCTGAGTAGAGATAATGTAGTAGATGTCACCTGCAGTCCCATGTAACACCACAGATAACAGTGACAACTCTGAGTACAGATAATGTAGATGTCACCTGCAGTCCTATGTAACACCACAGATAACACAGTGATAACTCTCTGAGTACAGATAATGTAGTAGATGTCACCTGCAGTCCAGTAACACCACGGATAACACAGTGATAACTCTGTGAGTACAGATAATGTAGTAGATGTCACCTGCAGTCCCATGTAACACCACAGATAACACAGTGATAACTCTGAGTACAGATAATGTAGTAGATGTCACCTGCAGTCCTATGTAACACCACAGATAACACAGTGATAACTCTCTGAGTACAGATAATGTAGTAGATGTCACCTGCAGTCCTATGTAACACCACAGATAACACAGTGATAACTCTCTGAGTAGAGATAATGTAGTAGATGTCACCTGCAGTCCCATGTAACACCACAGATAACAGTGACAACTCTGAGTACAGATAATGTAGATGTCACCTGCAGTCCTATGTAACACCACAGATAACACAGTGATACCTCTCTGAGTACAGATAATGTAGTAGATGTCACCTGCAGTCCTATGTAACACCACAGATAACACAGTGATAACTCCCTGAGTGCAGATAATGTAGTAGATGTCACCTGCAGTCCTATGTAACACCACAGATAACACAGTGATAACTCTCTGAGTGCAGATAATGTAGTAGATTTCTCCTGCAGTCCTATGTAACACCACAGATAACACAGTGATAACTCCCTGAGTACAGATAATGTAGTAGATGTTACCTGCAGTCCTATGTAACACCACAGATAACACAGTGATAACTCTCTGAGTACAGACAATGTAGTAGATGTCACCTGCAGTCCTATGTAACACCACGGATAACACAGTGATATCTCTCTGAGTACAGATAATGTAGTAGATGTCATCTGCAGTCCTATGTAACACCACAGATAACACAGTGATATCTCTCTGAGTACAGATAATGTAGTAGATGTCACCTGCAGTCCTATGTAACACCACAGATAACACAGTGATAACTCTCTGAGTACAGATAATGTAGTAGATGTCACCTGCAGTCCTATGTAACACCACAGATAACACAGTGATAACTCCCTGAGTGCAGATAATGTAGTAGATGTCACCTGCAGTCCTATGTAACACCACAGATAACACAGTGATAACTCTCTGAGTGCAGATAATGTAGTAGATTTCTCCTGCAGTCCTATGTAACACCACAGATAACACAGTGATAACTCCCTGAGTACAGATAATGTAGTAGATGTTACCTGCAGTCCTATGTAACACCACAGATAACACAGTGATAACTCTCTGAGTACAGACAATGTAGTAGATGTCACCTGCAGTCCTATGTAACACCACGGATAACACAGTGATATCTCTCTGAGTACAGATAATGTAGTAGATGTCATCTGCAGTCCTATGTAACACCACAGATAACTCAGTGATATCTCTCTGAGTAGAGATAATGTAGTAGATGTCACCTGCAGTCCTATGTAACACCACAGATAACACAGTGATAACTCTCTGAGTACAGATAATGTAGTAGATGTCACCTGCAGTCCTATGTAACAGCACAGATAACACAGTGATAACTCTCTGAGTAGAGATAATGTAGTAGATGTCACCTGCAGTCCCATGTAACACCACAGATAACACAGTGATAACTCTGAGTACAGATAATGTAGTAGATGTCACCTGCAGTCCTATGTAACACCACAGATAACACAGTGATAACTCTCTGAGTAGAGATAATGTAGTAGATGTCACCTGCAGTCCCATGTAACACCACAGATAACAGTGACAACTCTGAGTACAGATAATGTAGATGTCACCTGCAGTCCTATGTAACACCACAGATAACACAGTGATAACTCTCTGAGTACAGATAATGTAGTAGATGTCACCTGCAGTCCAGTAACACCACAGATAACACAGTGATAACTCTGTGAGTACAGATAATGTAGTAGATGTCACCTGCAGTCCCATGTAACACCACAGATAACACAGTGATAACTCTGAGTACAGATAATGTAGTAGATGTCACCTGCAGTCCTATGTAACACCACAGATAACACAGTGATAACTCTCTGAGTACAGATAATGTAGTAGATGTCACCTGCAGTCCTATGTAACACCACAGATAACACAGTGATAACTCTCTGAGTAGAGATAATGTAGTAGATGTCACCTGCAGTCCCATGTAACACCACAGATAACAGTGACAACTCTGAGTACAGATAATGTAGATGTCACCTGCAGTCCTATGTAACACCACAGATAACACAGTGATACCTCTCTGAGTACAGATAATGTAGTAGATGTCACCTGCAGTCCTATGTAACACCACAGATAACACAGTGATAACTCCCTGAGTGCAGATAATGTAGTAGATGTCACCTGCAGTCCTATGTAACACCACAGATAACACAGTGATAACTCTCTGAGTGCAGATAATGTAGTAGATTTCTCCTGCAGTCCTATGTAACACCACAGATAACACAGTGATAACTCCCTGAGTACAGATAATGTAGTAGATGTTACCTGCAGTCCTATGTAACACCACAGATAACACAGTGATAACTCTCTGAGTACAGACAATGTAGTAGATGTCACCTGCAGTCCTATGTAACACCACGGATAACACAGTGATATCTCTCTGAGTACAGATAATGTAGTAGATGTCACCTGCAGTCCTATGTAACACCACAGATAACACAGTGATAACTCCCTGAGTACAGATAATGTAGTAGATGTCACCTGCAGTCCTATGTAACACCACAGATAACACAGTGATAACTCTCTGAGTACAGATAATGTTGTAGATGTCACCTGCAGTCCTATGTAACACCACAGATAACACAGTGATAACTCTCTGAGTACAGATAATGTAGTAGATGTCACCTGCAGTCCTATGTAACACCCCAGATAACACAGTGATATCTCTCTGAGTACTGATAATGTAGTAGATGTCACCTACAGTCCTATGTAACACCACAGATAACACAGTGATAACTCTCTGAGTACAGATAATGTAGTAGATGTCACCTGCAGTCCTATGTAACACCACAGATAACACAGTGATAACTCTCTGAGTACAGATAATGTAGTAGATATCACCTGCAGTCCTATGTAAAACCACAGATAACACAGTGATAACTCTCTGAGTACAGATAATGTAGTAGATGTCACCTGCAGTCCTATGTAACGCCACAGATAACACAGTGATAACTCTGTGAGTACAGATAATGTAGTAGATGTCACCTGCAGTCCTATGTAACACCACAGATAACACAGTGATAACTCTCTGAGTACAGATAATGTAGTAGATGTCACCTGCAGTCCTATGTAACACCACAGGTAACACAGTGATAACTCTCTGAGTACAGATAATGTAGTAGTCACCTGCAGTCCTATGTAACACCACAGATAACACAGTGATAACTCTCTGAGTACAGATAATGTAGTAGATGGCACCTGCAGTCCTGTGTAACACCACAGATAACACAGTGATAACTCTCTGAGTACAGATAATGTAGTAGATGTCACCTGCAGTCCTATGTAACACCACAGATAACACAGTGATAACTCTCTGAGTACAGATAATGTAGTAGATGTCGCCTGGAGTCCTATGTAACACCACAGATAACACAGTGATAACTCTCTGAGTACAGATAATGTAGTAGATGTCACCTGCAGTCCTATGTAACACCACAGATAACACAGTGATAACTCTCTGAGTACAGATAATGTAGTAGATGTCACCTGCAGTCCTATGTAACGCCACAGATAACACAGTGATAACTCTGTGAGTACAGATAATGTAGTAGATGTCACCTGCAGTCCTATGTAACACCACAGATAACACAGTGATAACTCTGAGTACAGATAATGTAGTAGATGTCACCTGCAGTCCTATGTAACACCACAGATAACACAGTGATAACTCTCTGAGTACAGATAATGTAGTAGATGTCACCTACAGTCCTATGTAACACCACAGATAACACAGTGATAACTCTCTGAGTACAGATAATGTAGTAGATATCACCTGCAGTCCTATGTAAAACCACAGATAACACAGTGATAACTCTCTGAGTACAGATAATGTAGTAGATGTCACCTGCAGTCCTATGTAACACCACAGATAACACAGTGATAACTCTCTGAGTACAGATAATGTAGTAGATGTCACCTGCAGTCCTATGTAACACCACAGATAACACAGTGATAACTCTCTGAGTACAGATAATGTAGTAGATGTCACCTGGAGTCCTATGTAACACCACAGATAACACAGTGATAACTCTCTGAGTACAGATAATGTAGTAGATGTCACCTGCAGTCCTATGTAACGCCACAGATAACACAGTGATAACTCTGTGAGTACAGATAATGTAGTAGATGTCACCTGCAGTCCTATGTAACACCACAGCTAACACAGTGATAACTCTGAGTACAGATAATGTAGTAGATGTCACCTGCAGTCCTATGTAACACCACAGATAACACAGTGATATCTCTCTGAGTACTGATAATGTAGTAGATGTCACCTGCAGTCCTATGTAACACCACAGATAACACAGTGATAACTCTCTGAGTACAGATAATGTAGTAGATGTCACCTGCAGTCCTATGTAACACCACAGATAACACAGTGATATCTCTCTGAGTACAGATAATGTAGTAGATGTCACCTGCAGTCCTATGTAACACCACAGATAACACAGTGATAACTCTCTGAGTACAGATAATGTAGTAGATGTCACCTGGAGTCCTATGTAACACCACAGATAACACAGTGATAACTCTCTGAGTACAGATAATGTAGTAGATGTCACCTGCAGTCCTATGTAACGCCACAGATAACACAGTGATAACTCTCTGAGTACAGATAATGTAGTAGATGTCACCTGCAGTCCTATGTAACGCCACAGATAACACAGTGATAACTCTCTGAGTACAGATAATGTAGTAGATGTCACCTGCAGTCCTATGTAACACCACAGATAACACAGTGATATCTCTCTGAGTACAGATAATGTAGTAGATGTCACCTGCAGTCCTATGTAACACCACAGATAACACAGTGATAACTCTCTGAGTACAGATAATGTAGTAGATGTCACCTGGAGTCCTATGTAACACCACAGATAACACAGTGATAACTCTGAGTACAGATAATGTAGTAGATGTCACCTGCAGTCCTATGTAACACCACATATAACACAGTGATATCTTTCTGAGTACTGATAATGTAGTAGATGTCACCTGTAGTCCTATGTAACACCACAGATAACACAGTGATAACTCTCTGAGTACAGATAATGTAGTAGATGTCACCTGCAGTCCTATGTAACGCCACAGATAACACAGTGATAACTCTGTGAGTACAGATAATGTAGTAGATGTCACCTGCAGTCCTATGTAACACCACAGATAACACAGTGATAACTCTGAGTACAGATAATGTAGTAGATGTCACCTGCAGTCCTATGTAACACCACATATAACACAGTGATAACTCTCTGAGTACAGATAATGTAGTAGATGTCACCTGCAGTCCTATGTAACACCACAGATAACACAGTGATATCTCTCTGAGTACAGATAATGTAGTAGATGTCACCTGCAGTCCTATGTAACACCACAAATAACACAGTGATAACTCTCTGAGTACAGATAATGTAGTAGATGTCACCTGCAGTCCTATGTAACACCACAGATAACACAGTGATAACTCTCTGAGTACAGATAATGTAGTAGATGTCACCTGCAGTCCTATGTAACACCACAGATAACACAGTGATAACTCTCTGAGTACAGATAATGTAGTAGATGTCACCTGCAGTCCTATGTAACACCACAGATAACACAGTGATATCTCTCTGAGTACAGATAATGTAGTAGATATCACCTGCAGTCCTATGTAAAACCACAGATAACACAGTGATAACTCTCTGAGTACAGATAATGTAGTAGATGTTACCTGCAGTCCTATGTAACGCCACAGATAACACAGTGATAACTCTGTGAGTACAGATAATGTAGTAGATGTCACCTGCAGTCCTATGTAAAACCACAGATAACACAGTGATAACTCTCTGAGTACAGATAATGTAGTAGATGTCACCTGCAGTCCTATGTAACACCACAGATAACACAGTGATATCTCTCTGAGTACAGATAATGTAGTAGATGTCTCCTGCAGTCCTATGTAACACCACAGATAACACAGTGATAACTCTCTGAGTACAGATAATGTAGATGTCATCTGCAGTCCTATGTAACACCACAGATAACACAGTGATAACTCTCTGAGTACAGATAATGTAGTAGATGTCACCTGCAGTCCCATGTAACGCCACAGATAACACAGTGATAACTCTGTGAGTACAGATAATGTAGTAGATGTCACCTGCAGTCCTATGTAAAACCACAGATAGCACAGTGATAACTCTCTGAGTACAGATAATGTAGTATATGTCACCTGCAGTCCTATGTAACACCACCGATAACACAGTGATGACTCTCTGAGTACAGATAATGTAGATGTCATCTGCAGTCCTATGTAACACCACAGATAACACAGTGATAACTCTCTGAGTACAGATAATGTAGTAGATGTCATCTGCAGTCCTATGTAACACCACAGATAACACAGTGATAACTCTCTGAGTACAGATAATGTAGTAGATGTCACCTGCAGTCCTATGTAACACCACAGATAACACAGTGATAACTCCCTGAGTACAGATAATGTAGTAGATGTCATCTGCAGTCCTATGTAACCCCACAGATAACACAGTGATAACTCTCTGAGTACAGATAATGTAGTAGATGTCACCTGCAGTCCTATGTAACACCACAGATAACACAGTGATAACTCCCTGAGTACAGATAATGTAGTAGATGTCACCTGCAGTCCTATGTAACACCACAGATAACACAGTGATAACTCCCTGAGTACTGATAATGTAGTAGATGTCACCTGCAGTCCTATGTAACACCACAGATAACACAGTGATAACTCCCTGAGTACAGATAATGTAGTAGATGTAATCTGCAGTCCTATGTAACCCCACAGATAACACAGTGATAACTCTCTGAGTACAGATAATGTAGTAGATGTCACCTGCAGTCCTATGTAACACCACAGATAACACAGTGATAACTCCCTGAGTACAGATAATGTAGTAGATGCCACCTGCAGTCCTATGTAACACCACAGATAACACAGTGATAACTCCCTGAGTACTGATAATGTAGTAGATGTCACCTGCAGTCCTATGTAACACCACAGATAACACAGTGATAACTCTCTGAGTACAGATAATGTAGTAGATGACACTTGCAGTCCTATGTAACACCACAGATAACACAGTGATATCTCTCTGAGTACTGATAATGTAGTAGATGTCACCTGCAGTCCTATGTAACACCACAGATAACACAGTGATAACTCTCTGAGTACAGATAATGTAGTAGATGTCACCTGCAGTCCTATGTAACACCACAGATAACACAGTGATATCTCTCTGAGTACAGATAATGTAGTAGATGTCACCTGCAGTCCTATGTAACACCACAGATAACACAGTGATAACTCTCTGAGTACAGATAATGTAGTAGATGTCACCTGGAGTCCTATGTAACACCACAGATAACACAGTGATAACTCTCTGAGTACAGATAATGTAGTAGATGTCACCTGCAGTGCTATGTAACGCCACAGATAACACAGTGATAACTCTCTGAGTACAGATAATGTAGTAGATGTCACCTGCAGTCCTATGTAACGCCACAGATAACACAGTGATAACTCTCTGAGTACAGATAATGTAGTAGATGTCACCTGCAGTCCTATGTAACACCACAGATAACACAGTGATATCTCTCTGAGTACAGATAATGTAGTAGATGTCACCTGCAGTCCTATGTAACACCACAGATAACACAGTGATAACTCTCTGAGTACAGATAATGTAGTAGATGTCACCTGGAGTCCTATGTAACACCACAGATAACACAGTGATAACTCTGAGTACAGATAATGTAGTAGATGTCACCTGCAGTCCTATGTAACACCACATATAACACAGTGATATCTTTCTGAGTACTGATAATGTAGTAGATGTCACCTGTAGTCCTATGTAACACCACAGATAACACAGTGATAACTCTCTGAGTACAGATAATGTAGTAGATGTCACCTGCAGTCCTATGTAACGCCACAGATAACACAGTGATAACTCTGTGAGTACAGATAATGTAGTAGATGTCACCTGCAGTCCTATGTAACACCACAGATAACACAGTGATAACTCTGAGTACAGATAATGTAGTAGATGTCACCTGCAGTCCTATGTAACACCACATATAACACAGTGATAACTCTCTGAGTACAGATAATGTAGTAGATGTCACCTGCAGTCCTATGTAACACCACAGATAACACAGTGATATCTCTCTGAGTACAGATAATGTAGTAGATGTCACCTGCAGTCCTATGTAACACCACAAATAACACAGTGATAACTCTCTGAGTACAGATAATGTAGTAGATGTCACCTGCAGTCCTATGTAACACCACAGATAACACAGTGATAACTCTCTGAGTACAGATAATGTAGTAGATGTCACCTGCAGTCCTATGTAACACCACAGATAACACAGTGATAACTCTCTGAGTACAGATAATGTAGTAGATGTCACCTGCAGTCCTATGTAACACCACAGATAACACAGTGATATCTCTCTGAGTACAGATAATGTAGTAGATATCACCTGCAGTCCTATGTAACACCACAGATAACACAGTGATAACTCTCTGAGTACAGATAATGTAGTAGATGTTACCTGCAGTCCTATGTAACGCCACAGATAACACAGTGATAACTCTGTGAGTACAGATAATGTAGTAGATGTCACCTGCAGTCCTATGTAAAACCACAGATAACACAGTGATAACTCTCTGAGTACAGATAATGTAGTAGATGTCACCTGCAGTCCTATGTAACACCACAGATAACACAGTGATATCTCTCTGAGTACAGATAATGTAGTAGATGTCACCTGCAGTCCTATGTAACACCACAGATAACACAGTGATAACTCTCTGAGTACAGATAATGTAGATGTCATCTGCAGTCCTATGTAACACCACAGATAACACAGTGATAACTCTCTGAGTACAGATAATGTAGTAGATGTCACCTGCAGTCCCATGTAACGCCACAGATAACACAGTGATAACTCTGTGAGTACAGATAATGTAGTAGATGTCACCTGCAGTCCTATGTAAAACCACAGATAGCACAGTGATAACTCTCTGAGTACAGATAATGTAGTATATGTCACCTGCAGTCCTATGTAACACCACCGATAACACAGTGATGACTCTCTGAGTACAGATAATGTAGATGTCATCTGCAGTCCTATGTAACACCACAGATAACACAGTGATAACTCTCTGAGTACAGATAATGTAGTAGATGTCATCTGCAGTCCTATGTAACACCACAGATAACACAGTGATAACTCTCTGAGTACAGATAATGTAGTAGATGTCACCTGCAGTCCTATGTAACACCACAGATAACACAGTGATAACTCCCTGAGTACAGATAATGTAGTAGATGTCATCTGCAGTCCTATGTAACCCCACAGATAACACAGTGATAACTCTCTGAGTACAGATAATGTAGTAGATGTCACCTGCAGTCCTATGTAACACCACAGATAACACAGTGATAACTCCCTGAGTACAGATAATTAGTAGATGTCACCTGCAGTCCTATGTAACACCACAGATAACACAGTGATAACTCCCTGAGTACTGATAATGTAGTAGATGTCACCTGCAGTCCTATGTAACACCACAGATAACACAGTGATAGCTCCCTGAGTACAGATAATGTAGTAGATGTCATCTGCAGTCCTATGTAACCCCACAGATAACACAGTGATAACTCTCTGAGTACAGATAATGTAGTAGATGTCACCTGCAGTCCTATGTAACACCACAGATAACACAGTGATAACTCCCTGAGTACAGATAATGTAGTAGATGCCACCTGCAGTCCTATGTAACACCACAGATAACACAGTGATAACTCCCTGAGTACTGATAATGTAGTAGATGTCACCTGCAGTCCTATGTAACACCACAGATAACACAGTGATAACTCTCTGAGTACAGATAATGTAGTAGATGACACTTGCAGTCCTATGTAACACCACCGATAACACAGTGATGACTCTCTGAGTACAGATAATGTAGATGTCATCTGCAGTCCTATGTAACACCACAGATAACACAGTGATAACTCTCTGAGTACAGATAATGTAGTAGATGTCATCTGCAGTCCTATGTAACACCACAGATAACACAGTGATACCTCTCTGAGTACAGATAATGTAGTAGATGTCACCTGCAGTCCTATGTAACACCACAGATAACACAGTGATAACTCTCTGAGTACAGATAATGTAGTAGATGTCATCTGCAGTCCTATGTAACACCACAGATAACACAGTGATACCTCTCTGAGTACAGATAATGTAGTAGATGTCATCTGCAGTCCTATGTAACACCACAGATAACACAGTGATAACTCTCTGAGTACAGATAATGTAGTAGATGTCATCTGCAGTCCTATGTAACACCACAGATAACACAGTGATAACTCTCTGAGTACAGATAATGTAGTAGATGTCACCTGCAGTCATGTAACACCACAGATAACACAGTGATAACTCTCTGAGTACAGATAATGTAGTAGATATCACCTGCAGTCCTATGTAACACCACAGATAACACAGTGATAACTCCCTGAGTACAGATAATGTAGTAGATGTCACCTGCAGTCCTATGTAACGCCACAGATAACACAGTGATATCTCTCTGAGTACTGATAATGTAGTAGATGTCACCTACAGTCCTATGTAACACCACAGATAACACAGTGATAACTCTCTGAGTACAGATAATGTAGTAGATGTCACCTGCAGTCCTATGTAACACCACAGATAACACAGTGATAACTCTCTGAGTACAGATAATGTAGTAGATATCACCTGCAGTCCTATGTAAAACCACAGATAACACAGTGATAACTCTCTGAGTACAGATAATGTAGTAGATGTCACCTGCAGTCCTATGTAACGCCACAGATAACACAGTGATAACTCTGTGAGTACAGATAATGTAGTAGATGTCACCTGCAGTCCTATGTAACACCACAGATAACACAGTGATAACTCTCTGAGTACAGATAATGTAGTAGATGTCACCTGCAGTCCTATGTAACACCACAGGTAACACAGTGATAACTCTCTGAGTACAGATAATGTAGTAGTCACCTGCAGTCCTATGTAACACCACAGATAACACAGTGATAACTCTCTGAGTACAGATAATGTAGTAGATGGCACCTGCAGTCCTGTGTAACACCACAGATAACACAGTGATAACTCTCTGAGTACAGATAATGTAGTAGATGTCACCTGCAGTCCTATGTAACACCACAGATAACACAGTGATAACTCTCTGAGTACAGATAATGTAGTAGATGTCACCTGCAGTCCTATGTAACACCACAGATAACACAGTGATAACTCTCTGAGTACAGATAATGTAGTAGATGTCACCTGCAGTCCTATGTAACACCACAGATAACACAGTGATAACTCTCTGAGTACAGATAATGTAGTAGATGTCACCTGCAGTCCTATGTAACGCCACAGATAACACAGTGATAACTCTGTGAGTACAGATAATGTAGTAGATGTCACCTGCAGTCCTATGTAACACCACAGATAACACAGTGATAACTCTGAGTACAGATAATGTAGTAGATGTCACCTGCAGTCCTATGTAACACCACAGATAACACAGTGATAACTCTCTGAGTACAGATAATGTAGTAGATGTCACCTGCAGTCCTATGTAACACCACAGATAACACAGTGATAACTCTCTGAGTACAGATAATGTAGTAGATGTCACCTGCAGTCCTATGTAACACCACAGGTAACACAGTGATAACTCTCTGAGTACAGATAATGTAGTAGTCACCTGCAGTCCTATGTAACACCACAGATAACACAGTGATAACTCTCTGAGTACAGATAATGTAGTAGATGGCACCTGCAGTCCTGTGTAACACCACAGATAACACAGTGATAACTCTCTGAGTACAGATAATGTAGTAGATGTCACCTGCAGTCCTATGTAACACCACAGATAACACAGTGATAACTCTCTGAGTACAGATAATGTAGTAGATGTCACCTGCAGTCCTATGTAACACCACAGATAACACAGTGATAACTCTCTGAGTACAGATAATGTAGTAGATGTCACCTGCAGTCCTATGTAACACCACAGATAACACAGTGATAACTCTCTGAGTACAGATAATGTAGTAGATGTCACCTGCAGTCCTATGTAACGCCACAGATAACACAGTGATAACTCTGTGAGTACAGATAATGTAGTAGATGTCACCTGCAGTCCTATGTAACACCACAGATAACACAGTGATAACTCTGAGTACAGATAATGTAGTAGATGTCACCTGCAGTCCTATGTAACACCACAGATAACACAGTGATAACTCTCTGAGTACAGATAATGTAGTAGATGTCACCTGCAGTCCTATGTAACACCACAGATAACACAGTGATAACTCTCTGAGTACAGATAATGTAGTAGATATCACCTGCAGTCCTATTTAAAACCACAGATAACACAGTGATAACTCTCTGAGTACAGATAATGTAGTAGATGTCACCTGCAGTCCTATGTAACACCACAGATAACACAGTGATAACTCCCTGAGTACTGATAATGTAGTAGATGTCACCTGCAGTCCTATGTAACACCACAGATAACACAGTGATAACTCTCTGAGTACAGATAATGTAGTAGATGACACTTGCAGTCCTATGTAACACCACCGATAACACAGTGATAACTCTCTGAGTACAGATAATGTAGTAGATGTCATCTGCAGTCCTATGTAACACCACAGATAACACAGTGATACCTCTCTGAGTACAGATAATGTAGTAGATGTCATCTGCAGTCCTATGTAACACCACAGATAACACAGTGATAACTCTCTGAGTACAGATAATGTAGTAGATGTCATCTGCAGTCCTATGTAACACCACAGATAACACAGTGATAACTCTCTGAGTACAGATAATGTAGTAGATGTCACCTGCAGTCCTGTAACACCACAGATAACACAGTGATAACTCTCTGAGTACAGATAATGTAGTAGATGTCACCTGCAGTCCTATGTAACGCCACAGATAACACAGTGATAACTCTCTGAGTACAGATAATGTAGTAGATGTCACCTGCAGTCCTATGTAACACCACAGATAACACAGTGATAACTCTCTGAGTGCAGATAATGTAGTAGATGTCACCTGCAGTCCTATGTAACACCACAGATAACACAGTGATACCTCTCTGAGTACAGATAATGTAGTAGATGTCACCTGCAGTCCTATGTAACACCACAGATAACACAGTGATAACTCTCTGAGTACAGATAATGTAGTAGATGTCACCTGCAGTCCTATGTAACACCACAGATAACACAGTGATACCTCTCTGAGTACAGATAATGTAGTAGATGTCACCTGCAGTCCTATGTAACACCACAGATAACACAGTGATAACTCTCTGAGTAGAGATAATGTAGTAGATGTCACCTGCAGTCCCATGTAACACCACAGATAACACAGTGATAACTCTGAGTACAGATAATGTAGTAGATGTCACCTGCAGTCCTATGTAACACCACAGATAACACAGTGATAACTCTCTGAATAGAGATAATGTAGTAGATGTCATCTGCAGTCCTATGTAACACCACAGATAACACAGTGATAACTCTCTGAGTAGAGATAATGTAGTAGATGTCACCTGCAGTCCCATGTAACACCACAGATAACACAGTGATAACTCTGAGTACAGATAATGTAGTAGATGTCATCTGCAGTCCTATGTAACACCACAGATAACACAGTGATACCTCTCTGAGTACAGATAATGTAGTAGATGTCATCTGCAGTCCTATGTAACACCACAGATAACACAGTGATAACTCTCTGAGTACAGATAATGTAGTAGATGTCATCTGCAGTCCTATGTAACACCACAGATAACACAGTGATAACTCTCTGAGTACAGATAATGTAGTAGATGTCACCTGCAGTCCTGTAACACCACAGATAACACAGTGATAACTCTCTGAGTACAGATAATGTAGTAGATGTCACCTGCAGTCCTATGTAACGCCACAGATAACACAGTGATAACTCTCTGAGTACAGATAATGTAGTAGATGTCACCTGCAGTCCTATGTAACACCACAGATAACACAGTGATAACTCTCTGAGTGCAGATAATGTAGTAGATGTCACCTGCAGTCCTATGTAACACCACAGATAACACAGTGATACCTCTCTGAGTACAGATAATGTAGTAGATGTCACCTGCAGTCCTATGTAACACCACAGATAACACAGTGATAACTCTCTGAGTACAGATAATGTAGTAGATGTCACCTGCAGTCCTATGTAACACCACAGATAACACAGTGATACCTCTCTGAGTACAGATAATGTAGTAGATGTCACCTGCAGTCCTATGTAACACCACAGATAACACAGTGATAACTCTCTGAGTAGAGATAATGTAGTAGATGTCACC
Source organism: Phyllobates terribilis (assembly GCF_046119375.1). Taxonomy (NCBI): domain Eukaryota; kingdom Metazoa; phylum Chordata; class Amphibia; order Anura; family Dendrobatidae; genus Phyllobates; species Phyllobates terribilis. The sequence goes on along the minus strand of NW_027362761.1, from coordinate 605,573,728 downwards.
TGCAGTCCCATGTAACACCACAGATAACACAGTGATAACTCTGAGTACAGATAATGTAGTAGATGTCACCTGCAGTCCTATGTAACACCACAGATAACACAGTGATAACTCTCTGAATAGAGATAATGTAGTAGATGTCACCTGCAGTCCTATGTAACACCACAGATAACACAGTGATAACTCTCTGAGTAGAGATAATGTAGTAGATGTCACCTGCAGTCCCATGTAACACCACAGATAACAGTGACAACTCTGAGTACAGATAATGTAGATGTCACCTGCAGTCCTATGTAACACCACAGATAACACAGTGATAACTCTCTGAGTACAGATAATGTAGTAGATGTCACCTGCAGTCCAGTAACACCACGGATAACACAGTGATAACTCTGTGAGTACAGATAATGTAGTAGATGTCACCTGCAGTCCCATGTAACACCACAGATAACACAGTGATAACTCTGAGTACAGATAATGTAGTAGATGTCACCTGCAGTCCTATGTAACACCACAGATAACACAGTGATAACTCTCTGAATAGAGATAATGTAGTAGATGTCACCTGCAGTCCTATGTAACACCACAGATAACACAGTGATAACTCTCTGAGTAGAGATAATGTAGTAGATGTCACCTGCAGTCCCATGTAACACCACAGATAACAGTGACAACTCTGAGTACAGATAATGTAGATGTCACCTGCAGTCCTATGTAACACCACAGATAACACAGTGATACCTCTCTGAGTACAGATAATGTAGTAGATGTCACCTGCAGTCCTATGTAACACCACAGATAACACAGTGATAACTCCCTGAGTGCAGATAATGTAGTAGATGTCACCTGCAGTCCTATGTAACACCACAGATAACACAGTGATAACTCTCTGAGTGCAGATAATGTAGTAGATTTCTCCTGCAGTCCTATGTAACACCACAGATAACACAGTGATAACTCCCTGAGTACAGATAATGTAGTAGATGTTACCTGCAGTCCTATGTAACACCACAGATAACACAGTGATAACTCTCTGAGTACAGACAATGTAGTAGATGTCACCTGCAGTCCTATGTAACACCACGGATAACACAGTGATATCTCTCTGAGTACAGATAATGTAGTAGATGTCATCTGCAGTCCTATGTAACACCACAGATAACTCAGTGATATCTCTCTGAGTAGAGATAATGTAGATGTCACCTGCAGTCCTATGTAACACCACAGATAACACAGTGATAACTCTCTGAGTACAGATAATGTAGTAGATGTCACCTGCAGTCCTATGTAACAGCACAGATAACACAGTGATGACTCTCTGAGTAGAGATAATGTAGTAGATGTCACCTGCAGTCCCATGTAACACCACAGATAACACAGTGATAACTCTGAGTACAGATAATGTAGTAGATGTCACCTGCAGTCCTATGTAACACCACAGATAACACAGTGATAACTCTCTGAATAGAGATAATGTAGTAGATGTCACCTGCAGTCCTATGTAACACCACAGATAACACAGTGATAACTCTCTGAGTAGAGATAATGTAGTAGATGTCACCTGCAGTCCCATGTAACACCACAGATAACAGTGACAACTCTGAGTACAGATAATGTAGATGTCACCTGCAGTCCTATGTAACACCACAGATAACACAGTGATAACTCTCTGAGTACAGATAATGTAGTAGATGTCACCTGCAGTCCAGTAACACCACGGATAACACAGTGATAACTCTGTGAGTACAGATAATGTAGTAGATGTCACCTGCAGTCCCATGTAACACCACAGATAACACAGTGATAACTCTGAGTACAGATAATGTAGTAGATGTCACCTGCAGTCCTATGTAACACCACAGATAACACAGTGATAACTCTCTGAGTACAGATAATGTAGTAGATGTCACCTGCAGTCCTATGTAACACCACAGATAACACAGTGATAACTCTCTGAGTAGAGATAATGTAGTAGATGTCACCTGCAGTCCCATGTAACACCACAGATAACAGTGACAACTCTGAGTACAGATAATGTAGATGTCACCTGCAGTCCTATGTAACACCACAGATAACACAGTGATACCTCTCTGAGTACAGATAATGTAGTAGATGTCACCTGCAGTCCTATGTAACACCACAGATAACACAGTGATAACTCCCTGAGTGCAGATAATGTAGTAGATGTCACCTGCAGTCCTATGTAACACCACAGATAACACAGTGATAACTCTCTGAGTGCAGATAATGTAGTAGATTTCTCCTGCAGTCCTATGTAACACCACAGATAACACAGTGATAACTCCCTGAGTACAGATAATGTAGTAGATGTTACCTGCAGTCCTATGTAACACCACAGATAACACAGTGATAACTCTCTGAGTACAGACAATGTAGTAGATGTCACCTGCAGTCCTATGTAACACCACGGATAACACAGTGATATCTCTCTGAGTACAGATAATGTAGTAGATGTCATCTGCAGTCCTATGTAACACCACAGATAACACAGTGATATCTCTCTGAGTACAGATAATGTAGTAGATGTCACCTGCAGTCCTATGTAACACCACAGATAACACAGTGATAACTCTCTGAGTACAGATAATGTAGTAGATGTCACCTGCAGTCCTATGTAACACCACAGATAACACAGTGATAACTCCCTGAGTACAGATAATGTAGTAGATGTCACCTGCAGTCCTATGTAACACCACAGATAACACAGTGATAACTCTCTGAGTACAGATAATGTAGTAGATGTCACCTGCAGTCCTATGTAACACCACAGATAACACAGTGATAACTCTCTGAGTACAGATAATGTAGTAGATGTCACCTGCAGTCCTATGTAACACCCCAGATAACACAGTGATATCTCTCTGAGTACTGATAATGTAGTAGATGTCACCTACAGTCCTATGTAACACCACAGATAACACAGTGATAACTCTCTGAGTACAGATAATGTAGTAGATGTCACCTGCAGTCCTATGTAACACCACAGATAACACAGTGATAACTCTCTGAGTACAGATAATGTAGTAGATATCACCTGCAGTCCTATGTAAAACCACAGATAACACAGTGATAACTCTCTGAGTACAGATAATGTAGTAGATGTCACCTGCAGTCCTATGTAACGCCACAGATAACACAGTGATAACTCTGTGAGTACAGATAATGTAGTAGATGTCACCTGCAGTCCTATGTAACACCACAGATAACACAGTGATAACTCTGAGTACAGATAATGTAGTAGATGTCACCTGCAGTCCTATGTAACACCACAGATAACACAGTGATAACTCTCTGAGTACAGATAATGTAGTAGATGTCACCTGCAGTCCTATGTAACACCACAGATAACACAGTGATAACTCTCTGAGTACAGATAATGTAGTAGATGTCACCTGCAGTCCTATGTAACACCACAGATAACACAGTGATAACTCTGAGTACAGATAATGTAGTAGATGTCACCTGCAGTCCTATGTAACACCACAGATAACACAGTGATAACTCTCTGAGTACAGATAATGTAGTAGATGTCACCTGCAGTCCTATGTAACACCACAGATAACACAGTGATAACTCTCTGAGTACAGATAATGTAGTAGATGTCACCTGGAGTCCTATGTAACACCACAGATAACACAGTGATAACTCTCTGAGTACAGATAATGTAGTAGATGTCACCTGCAGTCCTATGTAACGCCACAGATAACACAGTGATAACTCTGTGAGTACAGATAATGTAGTAGATGTCACCTGCAGTCCTATGTAACACCACAGATAACACAGTGATAACTCTGAGTACAGATAATGTAGTAGATGTCACCTGCAGTCCTATGTAACACCACAGATAACACAGTGATATCTCTCTGAGTACTGATAATGTAGTAGATGTCACCTGCAGTCCTATGTAACACCACAGATAACACAGTGATAACTCTCTGAGTACAGATAATGTAGTAGATGTCACCTGCAGTCCTATGTAACACCACAGATAACACAGTGATATCTCTCTGAGTACAGATAATGTAGTAGATGTCACCTGCAGTCCTATGTAACACCACAGATAACACAGTGATAACTCTCTGAGTACAGATAATGTAGTAGATGTCACCTGGAGTCCTATGTAACACCACAGATAACACAGTGATAACTCTCTGAGTACAGATAATGTAGTAGATGTCACCTGCAGTCCTATGTAACGCCACAGATAACACAGTGATAACTCTCTGAGTACAGATAATGTAGTAGATGTCACCTGCAGTCCTATGTAACGCCACAGATAACACAGTGATAACTCTCTGAGTACAGATAATGTAGTAGATGTCACCTGCAGTCCTATGTAACACCACAGATAACACAGTGATAACTCTCTGAGTACAGATAATGTAGTAGATGTCACCTGCAGTCCTATGTAACACCCCAGATAACACAGTGATATCTCTCTGAGTACTGATAATGTAGTAGATGTCACCTACAGTCCTATGTAACACCACAGATAACACAGTGATAACTCTCTGAGTACAGATAATGTAGTAGATGTCACCTGCAGTCCTATGTAACACCACAGATAACACAGTGATAACTCTCTGAGTACAGATAATGTAGTAGATATCACCTGCAGTCCTATGTAAAACCACAGATAACACAGTGATAACTCTCTGAGTACAGATAATGTAGTAGATGTCACCTGCAGTCCTATGTAACGCCACAGATAACACAGTGATAACTCTGTGAGTACAGATAATGTAGTAGATGTCACCTGCAGTCCTATGTAACACCACAGATAACACAGTGATAACTCTCTGAGTACAGATAATGTAGTAGATGTCACCTGCAGTCCTATGTAACACCACAGGTAACACAGTGATAACTCTCTGAGTACAGATAATGTAGTAGTCACCTGCAGTCCTATGTAACACCACAGATAACACAGTGATAACTCTCTGAGTACAGATAATGTAGTAGATGGCACCTGCAGTCCTGTGTAACACCACAGATAACACAGTGATAACTCTCTGAGTACAGATAATGTAGTAGATGTCACCTGCAGTCCTATGTAACACCACAGATAACACAGTGATAACTCTCTGAGTACAGATAATGTAGTAGATGTCGCCTGGAGTCCTATGTAACACCACAGATAACACAGTGATAACTCTCTGAGTACAGATAATGTAGTAGATGTCACCTGCAGTCCTATGTAACACCACAGATAACACAGTGATAACTCTCTGAGTACAGATAATGTAGTAGATGTCACCTGCAGTCCTATGTAACGCCACAGATAACACAGTGATAACTCTGTGAGTACAGATAATGTAGTAGATGTCACCTGCAGTCCTATGTAACACCACAGATAACACAGTGATAACTCTGAGTACAGATAATGTAGTAGATGTCACCTGCAGTCCTATGTAACACCACAGATAACACAGTGATAACTCTCTGAGTACAGATAATGTAGTAGATGTCACCTGCAGTCCTATGTAACACCACAGATAACACAGTGATAACTCTCTGAGTACAGATAATGTAGTAGATATCACCTGCAGTCCTATGTAAAACCACAGATAACACAGTGATAACTCTCTGAGTACAGATAATGTAGTAGATGTCACCTGCAGTCCTATGTAACACCACAGATAACACAGTGATAACTCTGAGTACAGATAATGTAGTAGATGTCACCTGCAGTCCTATGTAACACCACAGATAACACAGTGATAACTCTCTGAGTACAGATAATGTAGTAGATGTCACCTGCAGTCCTATGTAACACCACAGATAACACAGTGATAACTCTCTGAGTACAGATAATGTAGTAGATGTCACCTGGAGTCCTATGTAACACCACAGATAACACAGTGATAACTCTCTGAGTACAGATAATGTAGTAGATGTCACCTGCAGTCCTATGTAACGCCACAGATAACACAGTGATAACTCTGTGAGTACAGATAATGTAGTAGATGTCACCTGCAGTCCTATGTAACACCACAGATAACACAGTGATAACTCTGAGTACAGATAATGTAGTAGATGTCACCTGCAGTCCTATGTAACACCACAGATAACACAGTGATATCTCTCTGAGTACTGATAATGTAGTAGATGTCACCTGCAGTCCTATGTAACACCACAGATAACACAGTGATAACTCTCTGAGTACAGATAATGTAGTAGATGTCACCTGCAGTCCTATGTAACACCACAGATAACACAGTGATATCTCTCTGAGTACAGATAATGTAGTAGATGTCACCTGCAGTCCTATGTAACACCACAGATAACACAGTGATAACTCTCTGAGTACAGATAATGTAGTAGATGTCACCTGGAGTCCTATGTAACACCACAGATAACACAGTGATAACTCTCTGAGTACAGATAATGTAGTAGATGTCACCTGCAGTCCTATGTAACGCCACAGATAACACAGTGATAACTCTCTGAGTACAGATAATGTAGTAGATGTCACCTGCAGTCCTATGTAACACCACAGATAACACAGTGATAACTCTCTGAGTACAGATAATGTAGTAGATGTCACCTGCAGTCCTATGTAACACCACAGATAACACAGTGATATCTCTCTGAGTACAGATAATGTAGTAGATGTCACCTGCAGTCCTATGTAACACCACAGATAACACAGTGATAACTCTCTGAGTACAGATAATGTAGTAGATGTCACCTGGAGTCCTATGTAACACCACAGATAACACAGTGATAACTCTGAGTACAGATAATGTAGTAGATGTCACCTGCAGTCCTATGTAACACCACATATAACACAGTGATATCTTTCTGAGTACTGATAATGTAGTAGATGTCACCTGTAGTCCTATGTAACACCACAGATAACACAGTGATAACTCTCTGAGTACAGATAATGTAGTAGATGTCACCTGCAGTCCTATGTAACACCACAGATAACACAGTGATAACTCTCTGAGTACAGATAATGTAGTAGATATCACCTGCAGTCCTATGTAAAACCACAGATAACACAGTGATAACTCTCTGAGTACAGATAATGTAGTAGATGTCACCTGCAGTCCTATGTAACGCCACAGATAACACAGTGATAACTCTGTGAGTACAGATAATGTAGTAGATGTCACCTGCAGTCCTATGTAACACCACAGATAACACAGTGATAACTCTCTGAGTACAGATAATGTAGTAGATGTCACCTGCAGTCCTATGTAACACCACAGGTAACACAGTGATAACTCTCTGAGTACAGATAATGTAGTAGTCACCTGCAGTCCTATGTAACACCACAGATAACACAGTGATAACTCTCTGAGTACAGATAATGTAGTAGATGGCACCTGCAGTCCTGTGTAACACCACAGATAACACAGTGATAACTCTCTGAGTACAGATAATGTAGTAGATGTCACCTGCAGTCCTATGTAACACCACAGATAACACAGTGATAACTCTCTGAGTACAGATAATGTAGTAGATGTCGCCTGGAGTCCTATGTAACACCACAGATAACACAGTGATAACTCTCTGAGTACAGATAATGTAGTAGATGTCACCTGCAGTCCTATGTAACACCACAGATAACACAGTGATAACTCTCTGAGTACAGATAATGTAGTAGATGTCACCTGCAGTCCTATGTAACGCCACAGATAACACAGTGATAACTCTGTGAGTACAGATAATGTAGTAGATGTCACCTGCAGTCCTATGTAACACCACAGATAACACAGTGATAACTCTGAGTACAGATAATGTAGTAGATGTCACCTGCAGTCCTATGTAACACCACAGATAACACAGTGATAACTCTCTGAGTACAGATAATGGAGTAGATGTCACCTGCAGTCCTATGTAACACCACAGATAACACAGTGATAACTCTCTGAGTACAGATAATGTAGTAGATATCACCTGCAGTCCTATGTAAAACCACAGATAACACAGTGATAACTCTCTGAGTACAGATAATGTAGTAGATGTCACCTGCAGTCCTATGTAACACCACAGATAACACAGTGATAACTCTGAGTACAGATAATGTAGTAGATGTCACCTGCAGTCCTATGTAACACCACAGATAACACAGTGATAACTCTCTGAGTACAGATAATGTAGTAGATGTCACCTGCAGTCCTATGTAACACCACAGATAACACAGTGATAACTCTCTGAGTACAGATAATGTAGTAGATGTCACCTGGAGTCCTATGTAACACCACAGATAACACAGTGATAACTCTCTGAGTACAGATAATGTAGTAGATGTCACCTGCAGTCCTATGTAACGCCACAGATAACACAGTGATAACTCTGTGAGTACAGATAATGTAGTAGATGTCACCTGCAGTCCTATGTAACACCACAGATAACACAGTGATAACTCTGAGTACAGATAATGTAGTAGATGTCACCTGCAGTCCTATGTAACACCACAGATAACACAGTGATATCTCTCTGAGTACTGATAATGTAGTAGATGTCACCTGCAGTCCTATGTAACACCACAGATAACACAGTGATAACTCTCTGAGTACAGATAATGTAGTAGATGTCACCTGCAGTCCTATGTAACACCACAGATAACACAGTGATATCTCTCTGAGTACAGATAATGTAGTAGATGTCACCTGCAGTCCTATGTAACACCACAGATAACACAGTGATAACTCTCTGAGTACAGATAATGTAGTAGATGTCACCTGGAGTCCTATGTAACACCACAGATAACACAGTGATAACTCTCTGAGTACAGATAATGTAGTAGATGTCACCTGCAGTCCTATGTAACGCCACAGATAACACAGTGATAACTCTCTGAGTACAGATAATGTAGTAGATGTCACCTGCAGTCCTATGTAACGCCACAGATAACACAGTGATAACTCTCTGAGTACAGATAATGTAGTAGATGTCACCTGCAGTCCTATGTAACACCACAGATAACACAGTGATATCTCTCTGAGTACAGATAATGTAGTAGATGTCACCTGCAGTCCTATGTAACACCACAGATAACACAGTGATAACTCTCTGAGTACAGATAATGTAGTAGATGTCACCTGGAGTCCTATGTAACACCACAGATAACACAGTGATAACTCTGAGTACAGATAATGTAGTAGATGTCACCTGCAGTCCTATGTAACACCACATATAACACAGTGATATCTTTCTGAGTACTGATAATGTAGTAGATGTCACCTGTAGTCCTATGTAACACCACAGATAACACAGTGATAACTCTCTGAGTACAGATAATGTAGTAGATGTCACCTGCAGTCCTATGTAACACCACAGATAACACAGTGATAACTCTCTGAGTACAGATAATGTAGTAGATGTCACCTGCAGTCCTATGTAACGCCACAGATAACACAGTGATAACTCTGTGAGTACAGATAATGTAGTAGATGTCACCTGCAGTCCTATGTAACACCACAGATAACACAGTGATAACTCTGAGTACAGATAATGTAGTAGATGTCACCTGCAGTCCTATGTAACACCACATATAACACAGTGATAACTCTCTGAGTACAGATAATGTAGTAGATGTCACCTGCAGTCCTATGTAACACCACAGATAACACAGTGATATCTCTCTGAGTACAGATAATGTAGTAGATGTCACCTGCAGTCCTATGTAACACCACAAATAACACAGTGATAACTCTCTGAGTACAGATAATGTAGTAGATGTCACCTGCAGTCCTATGTAACACCACAGATAACACAGTGATAACTCTCTGAGTACAGATAATGTAGTAGATGTCACCTGCAGTCCTATGTAACACCACAGATAACACAGTGATAACTCTCTGAGTACAGATAATGTAGTAGATGTCACCTGCAGTCCTATGTAACACCACAGATAACACAGTGATATCTCTCTGAGTACAGATAATGTAGTAGATATCACCTGCAGTCCTATGTAAAACCACAGATAACACAGTGATAACTCTCTGAGTACAGATAATGTAGTAGATGTTACCTGCAGTCCTATGTAACGCCACAGATAACACAGTGATAACTCTGTGAGTACAGATAATGTAGTAGATGTCACCTGCAGTCCTATGTAAAACCACAGATAACACAGTGATAACTCTCTGAGTACAGATAATGTAGTAGATGTCACCTGCAGTCCTATGTAACACCACAGATAACACAGTGATATCTCTCTGAGTACAGATAATGTAGTAGATGTCACCTGCAGTCCTATGTAACACCACAGATAACACAGTGATAACTCTCTGAGTACAGATAATGTAGATGTCATCTGCAGTCCTATGTAACACCACAGATAACACAGTGATAACTCTCTGAGTACAGATAATGTAGTAGATGTCATCTGCAGTCCTATGTAACACCACAGATAACACAGTGATAACTCTCTGAGTACAGATAATGTAGTAGATGTCACCTGCAGTCCTATGTAACACCACAGATAACACAGTGATAACTCCCTGAGTACAGATAATGTAGTAGATGTCATCTGCAGTCCTATGTAACCCCACAGATAACACAGTGATAACTCTCTGTGTACAGATAATGTAGTAGATGTCACCTGCAGTCCTATGTAACACCACAGATAACACAGTGATAACTCCCTGAGTACAGATAATGTAGTAGATGTCACCTGCAGTCCTATGTAACACCACAGATAACACAGTGATAACTCCCTGAGTACTGATAATGTAGTAGATGTCACCTGCAGTCCTATGTAACACCACAGATAACACAGTGATAACTCCCTGAGTACAGATAATGTAGTAGATGTCATCTGCAGTCCTATGTAACCCCACAGATAACACAGTGATAACTCTCTGAGTACAGATAATGTAGTAGATGTCACCTGCAGTCCTATGTAACACCACAGATAACACAGTGATAACTCCCTGAGTACAGATAATGTAGTAGATGCCACCTGCAGTCCTATGTAACACCACAGATAACACAGTGATAACTCCCTGAGTACTGATAATGTAGTAGATGTCACCTGCAGTCCTATGTAACACCACAGATAACACAGTGATAACTCTCTGAGTACAGATAATGTAGTAGATGACACTTGCAGTCCTATGTAACACCACCGATAACACAGTGATGACTCTCTGAGTACAGATAATGTAGATGTCATCTGCAGTCCTATGTAACACCACAGATAACACAGTGATAACTCTCTGAGTACAGATAATGTAGTAGATGTCATCTGCAGTCCTATGTAACACCACAGATAACACAGTGATACCTCTCTGAGTACAGATAATGTAGTAGATGTCACCTGCAGTCCTATGTAACACCACAGATAACACAGTGATAACTCTCTGAGTACAGATAATGTAGTAGATGTCATCTGCAGTCCTATGTAACACCACAGATAACACAGTGATACCTCTCTGAGTACAGATAATGTAGTAGATGTCATCTGCAGTCCTATGTAACACCACAGATAACACAGTGATAACTCTCTGAGTACAGATAATGTAGTAGATGTCATCTGCAGTCCTATGTAACACCACAGATAACACAGTGATAACTCTCTGAGTACAGATAATGTAGTAGATGTCACCTGCAGTCCTGTAACACCACAGATAACACAGTGATAACTCTCTGAGTACAGATAATGTAGTAGATGTCACCTGCAGTCCTATGTAACGCCACAGATAACACAGTGATATCTCTCTGAGTACTGATAATGTAGTAGATGTCACCTACAGTCCTATGTAACACCACAGATAACACAGTGATAACTCTCTGAGTACAGATAATGTAGTAGATGTCACCTGCAGTCCTATGTAACACCACAGATAACACAGTGATAACTCTCTGAGTACAGATAATGTAGTAGATGTCACCTGGAGTCCTATGTAACACCACAGATAACACAGTGATAACTCTCTGAGTACAGATAATGTAGTAGATGTCACCTGCAGTCCTATGTAACGCCACAGATAACACAGTGATAACTCTCTGAGTACAGATAATGTAGTAGATGTCACCTGCAGTCCTATGTAACGCCACAGATAACACAGTGATAACTCTCTGAGTACAGATAATGTAGTAGATGTCACCTGCAGTCCTATGTAACACCACAGATAACACAGTGATATCTCTCTGAGTACAGATAATGTAGTAGATGTCACCTGCAGTCCTATGTAACACCACAGATAACACAGTGATAACTCTCTGAGTACAGATAATGTAGTAGATGTCACCTGGAGTCCTATGTAACACCACAGATAACACAGTGATAACTCTGAGTACAGATAATGTAGTAGATGTCACCTGCAGTCCTATGTAACACCACATATAACACAGTGATATCTTTCTGAGTACTGATAATGTAGTAGATGTCACCTGTAGTCCTATGTAACACCACAGATAACACAGTGATAACTCTCTGAGTACAGATAATGTAGTAGATGTCACCTGCAGTCCTATGTAACACCACAGATAACACAGTGATAACTCTCTGAGTACAGATAATGTAGTAGATGTCACCTGCAGTCCTATGTAACGCCACAGATAACACAGTGATAACTCTGTGAGTACAGATAATGTAGTAGATGTCACCTGCAGTCCTATGTAACACCACAGATAACACAGTGATAACTCTGAGTACAGATAATGTAGTAGATGTCACCTGCAGTCCTATGTAACACCACATATAACACAGTGATAACTCTCTGAGTACAGATAATGTAGTAGATGTCACCTGCAGTCCTATGTAACACCACAGATAACACAGTGATATCTCTCTGAGTACAGATAATGTAGTAGATGTCACCTGCAGTCCTATGTAACACCACAAATAACACAGTGATAACTCTCTGAGTACAGATAATGTAGTAGATGTCACCTGCAGTCCTATGTAACACCACAGATAACACAGTGATAACTCTCTGAGTACAGATAATGTAGTAGATGTCACCTGCAGTCCTATGTAACACCACAGATAACACAGTGATAACTCTCTGAGTACAGATAATGTAGTAGATGTCACCTGCAGTCCTATGTAACACCACAGATAACACAGTGATATCTCTCTGAGTACAGATAATGTAGTAGATATCACCTGCAGTCCTATGTAAAACCACAGATAACACAGTGATAACTCTCTGAGTACAGATAATGTAGTAGATGTTACCTGCAGTCCTATGTAACGCCACAGATAACACAGTGATAACTCTGTGAGTACAGATAATGTAGTAGATGTCACCTGCAGTCCTATGTAAAACCACAGATAACACAGTGATAACTCTCTGAGTACAGATAATGTAGTAGATGTCACCTGCAGTCCTATGTAACACCACAGATAACACAGTGATATCTCTCTGAGTACAGATAATGTAGTAGATGTCACCTGCAGTCCTATGTAACACCACAGATAACACAGTGATAACTCTCTGAGTACAGATAATGTAGATGTCATCTGCAGTCCTATGTAACACCACAGATAACACAGTGATAACTCTCTGAGTACAGATAATGTAGTAGATGTCATCTGCAGTCCTATGTAACACCACAGATAACACAGTGATAACTCTCTGAGTACAGATAATGTAGTAGATGTCACCTGCAGTCCTATGTAACACCACAGATAACACAGTGATAACTCCCTGAGTACAGATAATGTAGTAGATGTCATCTGCAGTCCTATGTAACCCCACAGATAACACAGTGATAACTCTCTGTGTACAGATAATGTAGTAGATGTCACCTGCAGTCCTATGTAACACCACAGATAACACAGTGATAACTCCCTGAGTACAGATAATGTAGTAGATGTCACCTGCAGTCCTATGTAACACCACAGATAACACAGTGATAACTCCCTGAGTACTGATAATGTAGTAGATGTCACCTGCAGTCCTATGTAACACCACAGATAACACAGTGATAACTCCCTGAGTACAGATAATGTAGTAGATGTCATCTGCAGTCCTATGTAACCCCACAGATAACACAGTGATAACTCTCTGAGTACAGATAATGTAGTAGATGTCACCTGCAGTCCTATGTAACACCACAGATAACACAGTGATAACTCCCTGAGTACAGATAATGTAGTAGATGCCACCTGCAGTCCTATGTAACACCACAGATAACACAGTGATAACTCCCTGAGTACTGATAATGTAGTAGATGTCACCTGCAGTCCTATGTAACACCACAGATAACACAGTGATAACTCTCTGAGTACAGATAATGTAGTAGATGACACTTGCAGTCCTATGTAACACCACCGATAACACAGTGATGACTCTCTGAGTACAGATAATGTAGATGTCATCTGCAGTCCTATGTAACACCACAGATAACACAGTGATAACTCTCTGAGTACAGATAATGTAGTAGATGTCATCTGCAGTCCTATGTAACACCACAGATAACACAGTGATACCTCTCTGAGTACAGATAATGTAGTAGATGTCACCTGCAGTCCTATGTAACACCACAGATAACACAGTGATAACTCTCTGAGTACAGATAATGTAGTAGATGTCATCTGCAGTCCTATGTAACACCACAGATAACACAGTGATACCTCTCTGAGTACAGATAATGTAGTAGATGTCATCTGCAGTCCTATGTAACACCACAGATAACACAGTGATAACTCTCTGAGTACAGATAATGTAGTAGATGTCATCTGCAGTCCTATGTAACACCACAGATAACACAGTGATAACTCTCTGAGTACAGATAATGTAGTAGATGTCACCTGCAGTCCTGTAACACCACAGATAACACAGTGATAACTCTCTGAGTACAGATAATGTAGTAGATGTCACCTGCAGTCCTATGTAACGCCACAGATAACACAGTGATATCTCTCTGAGTACTGATAATGTAGTAGATGTCACCTACAGTCCTATGTAACACCACAGATAACACAGTGATAACTCTCTGAGTACAGATAATGTAGTAGATGTCACCTGCAGTCCTATGTAACACCACAGATCACACAGTGATAACTCTCTGAGTACAGATAATGTAGTAGATATCACCTGCAGTCCTATGTAAAACCACAGATAACACAGTGATAACTCTCTGAGTACAGATAATGTAGTAGATGTCACCTGCAGTCCTATGTAACGCCACAGATAACACAGTGATAACTCTGTGAGTACAGATAATGTAGTAGATGTCACCTGCAGTCCTATGTAACACCACAGATAACACAGTGATAACTCTCTGAGTACAGATAATGTAGTAGATGTCACCTGCAGTCCTATGTAACACCACAGGTAACACAGTGATAACTCTCTGAGTACAGATAATGTAGTAGTCACCTGCAGTCCTATGTAACACCACAGATAACACAGTGATAACTCTCTGAGTACAGATAATGTAGTAGATGTCACCTGCAGTCCTATGTAACGCCACAGATAACACAGTGATATCTCTCTGAGTACAGATAATGTAGTAGATGTCACCTGCAGTCCTATGTAACACCACAGATAACACAGTGATAACTCTCTGAGTACAGATAATGTAGTAGATGTCACCTGCAGTCCTATGTAACGCCACAGATAACACAGTGATAACTCTGTGAGTACAGATAATGTAGTAGATGTCACCTGCAGTCCTATGTAACACCACAGATAACACAGTGATAACTCTGAGTACAGATAATGTAGTAGATGTCACCTGCAGTCCTATGTAACACCACAGATAACACAGTGATAACTCTGAGTACAGATAATGTAGTAGATGTCACCTGCAGTCCTATGTAACACCACAGATAACACAGTGATAACTCTGAGTACAGATAATGTAGTAGATGTCACCTGGAGTCCTATGTAACACCACAGATAACACAGTGATAACTCTGAGTACAGATAATGTAGTAGATGTCACCTGCAGTCCTATGTAACACCACATATAACACAGTGATATCTTTCTGAGTACTGATAATGTAGTAGATGTCACCTGTAGTCCTATGTAACACCACAGATAACACAGTGATAACTCTCTGAGTACAGATAATGTAGTAGATGTCACCTGCAGTCCTATGTAACGCCACAGATAACACAGTGATAACTCTGTGAGTACAGATAATGTAGTAGATGTCACCTGCAGTCCTATGTAACACCACAGATAACACAGTGATAACTCTGAGTACAGATAATGTAGTAGATGTCACCTGCAGTCCTATGTAACACCACATATAACACAGTGATAACTCTCTGAGTACAGATAATGTAGTAGATGTCACCTGCAGTCCTATGTAACACCACAGATAACACAGTGATATCTCTCTGAGTACAGATAATGTAGTAGATGTCACCTGCAGTCCTATGTAACACCACAAATAACACAGTGATAACTCTCTGAGTACAGATAATGTAGTAGATGTCACCTGCAGTCCTATGTAACACCACAGATAACACAGTGATAACTCTCTGAGTACAGATAATGTAGTAGATGTCACCTGCAGTCCTATGTAACACCACAGATAACACAGTGATAACTCTCTGAGTACAGATAATGTAGTAGATGTCACCTGCAGTCCTATGTAACACCACAGATAACACAGTGATATCTCTCTGAGTACAGATAATGTAGTAGATATCACCTGCAGTCCTATGTAAAACCACAGATAACACAGTGATAACTCTCTGAGTACAGATAATGTAGTAGATGTCACCTGCAGTCCTATGTAACGCCACAGATAACACAGTGATAACTCTGTGAGTACAGATAATGTAGTAGATGTCACCTGCAGTCCTATGTAACACCACAGATAACACAGTGATAACTCTCTGAGTACAGATAATGTAGTAGATGTCACCTGCAGTCCTATGTAACACCACAGGTAACACAGTGATAACTCTCTGAGTACAGATAATGTAGTAGTCACCTGCAGTCCTATGTAACACCACAGATAACACAGTGATAACTCTCTGAGTACAGATAATGTAGTAGATGTCACCTGCAGTCCTATGTAACGCCACAGATAACACAGTGATATCTCTCTGAGTACAGATAATGTAGTAGATGTCACCTGCAGTCCTATGTAACACCACAGATAACACAGTGATAACTCTCTGAGTACAGATAATGTAGTAGATGTCACCTGCAGTCCTATGTAACGCCACAGATAACACAGTGATAACTCTGTGAGTACAGATAATGTAGTAGATGTCACCTGCAGTCCTATGTAACACCACAGATAACACAGTGATAACTCTGAGTACAGATAATGTAGTAGATGTCACCTGCAGTCCTATGTAACACCACAGATAACACAGTGATAACTCTGAGTACAGATAATGTAGTAGATGTCACCTGCAGTCCTATGTAACACCACAGATAACACAGTGATAACTCTGAGTACAGATAATGTAGTAGATGTCACCTGGAGTCCTATGTAACACCACAGATAACACAGTGATAACTCTGAGTACAGATAATGTAGTAGATGTCACCTGCAGTCCTATGTAACACCACATATAACACAGTGATATCTTTCTGAGTACTGATAATGTAGTAGATGTCACCTGTAGTCCTATGTAACACCACAGATAACACAGTGATAACTCTCTGAGTACAGATAATGTAGTAGATGTCACCTGCAGTCCTATGTAACGCCACAGATAACACAGTGATAACTCTGTGAGTACAGATAATGTAGTAGATGTCACCTGCAGTCCTATGTAACACCACAGATAACACAGTGATAACTCTGAGTACAGATAATGTAGTAGATGTCACCTGCAGTCCTATGTAACACCACATATAACACAGTGATAACTCTCTGAGTACAGATAATGTAGTAGATGTCACCTGCAGTCCTATGTAACACCACAGATAACACAGTGATATCTCTCTGAGTACAGATAATGTAGTAGATGTCACCTGCAGTCCTATGTAACACCACAAATAACACAGTGATAACTCTCTGAGTACAGATAATGTAGTAGATGTCACCTGCAGTCCTATGTAACACCACAGATAACACAGTGATAACTCTCTGAGTACAGATAATGTAGTAGATGTCACCTGCAGTCCTATGTAACACCACAGATAACACAGTGATAACTCTCTGAGTACAGATAATGTAGTAGATGTCACCTGCAGTCCTATGTAACACCACAGATAACACAGTGATATCTCTCTGAGTACAGATAATGTAGTAGATATCACCTGCAGTCCTATGTAAAACCACAGATAACACAGTGATAACTCTCTGAGTACAGATAATGTAGTAGATGTTACCTGCAGTCCTATGTAACGCCACAGATAACACAGTGATAACTCTGTGAGTACAGATAATGTAGTAGATGTCACCTGCAGTCCTATGTAAAACCACAGATAACACAGTGATAACTCTCTGAGTACAGATAATGTAGTAGATGTCACCTGCAGTCCTGTGTAACACCACAGATAACACAGTGATATCTCTCTGAGAACAGATAATGTAGTAGATGTCACCTGCAGTCCTATGTAACACCACAGATAACACAGTGATAACTCTCTGAGTACAGATAATGTAGATGTCATCTGCAGTCCTATGTAACACCACAGATAACACAGTGATAACTCTCTGAGTACAGATAATGTAGTAGATGTCACCTGCAGTCCCATGTAACGCCACAGATAACACAGTGATAACTCTGTGAGTACAGATAATGTAGTAGATGTCACCTGCAGTCCTATGTAAAACCACAGATAGCACAGTGATAACTCTCTGAGTACAGATAATGTAGTATATGTCACCTGCAGTCCTATGTAACACCACCGATAACACAGTGATGACTCTCTGAGTACAGATAATGTAGATGTCATCTGCAGTCCTATGTAACACCACAGATAACACAGTGATAACTCTCTGAGTACAGATAATGTAGTAGATGTCATCTGCAGTCCTATGTAACACCACAGATAACACAGTGATAACTCTCTGAGTACAGATAATGTAGTAGATGTCACCTGCAGTCCTATGTAACACCACAGATAACACAGTGATAACTCCCTGAGTACAGATAATGTAGTAGATGTCATCTGCAGTCCTATGTAACCCCACAGATAACACAGTGATAACTCTCTGAGTACAGATAATGTAGTAGATGTCACCTGCAGTCCTATGTAACACCACAGATAACACAGTGATAACTCCCTGAGTACAGATAATGTAGTAGATGTCACCTGCAGTCCTATGTAACACCACAGATAACACAGTGATAACTCCCTGAGTACTGATAATGTAGTAGATGTCACCTGCAGTCCTATGTAACACCACAGATAACACAGTGATAACTCCCTGAGTACAGATAATGTAGTAGATGTCATCTGCAGTCCTATGTAACCCCACAGATAACACAGTGATAACTCTCTGAGTACAGATAATGTAGTAGATGTCACCTGCAGTCCTATGTAACACCACAGATAACACAGTGATAACTCCCTGAGTACAGATAATGTAGTAGATGCCACCTGCAGTCCTATGTAACACCACAGATAACACAGTGATAACTCCCTGAGTACTGATAATGTAGTAGATGTCACCTGCAGTCCTATGTAACACCACAGATAACACAGTGATAACTCTCTGAGTACAGATAATGTAGTAGATGACACTTGCAGTCCTATGTAACACCACCGATAACACAGTGATGACTCTCTGAGTACAGATAATGTAGATGTCATCTGCAGTCCTATGTAACACCACAGATAACACAGTGATACCTCTCTGAGTACAGATAATGTAGTAGATGTCACCTGCAGTCCTATGTAACACCACAGATAACACAGTGATAACTCTCTGAGTACAGATAATGTAGTAGATGTCATCTGCAGTCCTATGTAACACCACAGATAACACAGTGATACCTCTCTGAGTACAGATAATGTAGTAGATGTCATCTGCAGTCCTATGTAACACCACAGATAACACAGTGATAACTCTCTGAGTACAGATAATGTAGTAGATGTCATCTGCAGTCCTATGTAACACCACAGATAACACAGTGATAACTCTCTGAGTACAGATAATGTAGTAGATGTCACCTGCAGTCCTGTAACACCACAGATAACACAGTGATAACTCTCTGAGTACAGATAATGTAGTAGATGTCACCTGCAGTCCTATGTAACGCCACAGATAACACAGTGATATCTCTCTGAGTACTGATAATGTAGTAGATGTCACCTACAATCCTATGTAACACCACAGATAACACAGTGATAACTCTCTGAGTACAGATAATGTAGTAGATGTCACCTGCAGTCCTATGTAACACCACAGATAACACAGTGATAACTCTCTGAGTACAGATAATGTAGTAGATATCACCTGCAGTCCTATGTAAAACCACAGATAACACAGTGATAACTCTCTGAGTACAGATAATGTAGTAGATGTCACCTGCAGTCCTATGTAACGCCACAGATAACACAGTGATAACTCTGTGAGTACAGATAATGTAGTAGATGTCACCTGCAGTCCTATGTAACACCACAGATAACACAGTGATAACTCTCTGAGTACAGATAATGTAGTAGATGTCACCTGCAGTCCTATGTAACACCACAGGTAACACAGTGATAACTCTCTGAGTACAGATAATGTAGTAGTCACCTGCAGTCCTATGTAACACCACAGATAACACAGTGATAACTCTCTGAGTACAGATAATGTAGTAGATGGCACCTGCAGTCCTGTGTAACACCACAGATAACACAGTGATAACTCTCTGAGTACAGATAATGTAGTAGATGTCACCTGCAGTCCTATGTAACACCACAGATAACACAGTGATAACTCTCTGAGTACAGATAATGTAGTAGATGTCGCCTGGAGTCCTATGTAACACCACAGATAACACAGTGATAACTCTCTGAGTACAGATAATGTAGTAGATGTCACCTGCAGTCCTATGTAACACCACAGATAACACAGTGATAACTCTCTGAGTACAGATAATGTAGTAGATGTCACCTGCAGTCCTATGTAACGCCACAGATAACACAGTGATAACTCTGTGAGTACAGATAATGTAGTAGATGTCACCTGCAGTCCTATGTAACACCACAGATAACACAGTGATAACTCTGAGTACAGATAATGTAGTAGATGTCACCTGCAGTCCTATGTAACACCACAGATAACACAGTGATAACTCTCTGAGTACAGATAATGTAGTAGATGTCACCTGCAGTCCTATGTAACACCACAGATAACACAGTGATAACTCTCTGAGTACAGATAATGTAGTAGATATCACCTGCAGTCCTATTTAAAACCACAGATAAGACAGTGATAACTCTCTGAGTACATATAATGTAGTAGATGTCACCTGCAGTCCTATGTAACACCACAGATAACACAGTGATAACTCCCTGAGTACTGATAATGTAGTAGATGTCACCTGCAGTCCTATGTAACACCACAGATAACACAGTGATAACTCTCTGAGTACAGATAATGTAGTAGATGACACTTGCAGTCCTATGTAACACCACCGATAACACAGTGATGACTCTCTGAGTACAGATAATGTAGATGTCATCTGCAGTCCTATGTAACACCACAGATAACACAGTGATAACTCTCTGAGTACAGATAATGTAGTAGATGTCATCTGCAGTCCTATGTAACACCACAGATAACACAGTGATACCTCTCTGAGTACAGATAATGTAGTAGATGTCACCTGCAGTCCTATGTAACACCACAGATAACACAGTGATAACTCTCTGAGTACAGATAATGTAGTAGATGTCATCTGCAGTCCTATGTAACACCACAGATAACACAGTGATACCTCTCTGAGTACAGATAATGTAGTAGATGTCATCTGCAGTCCTATGTAACACCACAGATAACACAGTGATAACTCTCTGAGTACAGATAATGTAGTAGATGTCATCTGCAGTCCTATGTAACACCACAGATAACACAGTGATAACTCTCTGAGTACAGATAATGTAGTAGATGTCACCTGCAGTCC
Source organism: Phyllobates terribilis (assembly GCF_046119375.1). Lineage (NCBI taxonomy): Eukaryota > Metazoa > Chordata > Amphibia > Anura > Dendrobatidae > Phyllobates > Phyllobates terribilis. Next base: position 605,551,754 of record NW_027362761.1, on the reverse strand, counting down.
TGTAACACCACAGATAACACAGTGATAACTCTCTGAGTACAGATAATGTAGTAGATGTCACCTGCAGTCCTATGTAACGCCACAGATAACACAGTGATATCTCTCTGAGTACTGATAATGTAGTAGATGTCACCTACAGTCCTATGTAACACCACAGATAACACAGTGATAACTCTCTGAGTACAGATAATGTAGTAGATGTCACCTGCAGTCCTATGTAACACCACAGATAACACAGTGATAACTCTCTGAGTACAGATAATGTAGTAGATATCACCTGCAGTCCTATGTAAAACCACAGATAACACAGTGATAACTCTCTGAGTACAGATAATGTAGTAGATGTCACCTGCAGTCCTATGTAACGCCACAGATAACACAGTGATAACTCTGTGAGTACAGATAATGTAGTAGATGTCACCTGCAGTCCTATGTAACACCACAGATAACACAGTGATAACTCTCTGAGTACAGATAATGTAGTAGTCACCTGCAGTCCTATGTAACACCACAGATAACACAGTGATAACTCTCTGAGTACAGATAATGTAGTAGATGGCACCTGCAGTCCTGTGTAACACCACAGATAACACAGTGATAACTCTCTGAGTACAGATAATGTAGTAGATGTCACCTGCAGTCCTATGTAACACCACAGATAACACAGTGATAACTCTCTGAGTACAGATAATGTAGTAGATGCCGCCTGGAGTCCTATGTAACACCACAGATAACACAGTGATAACTCTCTGAGTACAGATAATGTAGTAGATGTCACCTGCAGTCCTATGTAACACCACAGATAACACAGTGATAACTCTCTGAGTACAGATAATGTAGTAGATGTCACCTGCAGTCCTATGTAACGCCACAGATAACACAGTGATAACTCTGTGAGTACAGATAATGTAGTAGATGTCACCTGCAGTCCTATGTAACACCACAGATAACACAGTGATAACTCTGAGTACAGATAATGTAGTAGATGTCACCTGCAGTCCTATGTAACACCACAGATAACACAGTGATAACTCTCTGAGTACAGATAATGTAGTAGATGTCACCTGCAGTCCTATGTAACACCACAGATAACACAGTGATAACTCTCTGAGTACAGATAATGTAGTAGATATCACCTGCAGTCCTATTTAAAACCACAGATAACACAGTGATAACTCTCTGAGTACAGATAATGTAGTAGATGTCACCTGCAGTCCTATGTAACACCACAGATAACACAGTGATAACTCTGAGTACAGATAATGTAGTAGATGTCACCTGCAGTCCTATGTAACACCACAGATAACACAGTGATAACTCTCTGAGTACAGATAATGTAGTAGATGTCACCTGCAGTCCTATGTAACACCACAGATAACACAGTGATAACTCTCTGAGTACAGATAATGTAGTAGATGTCACCTGGAGTCCTATGTAACACCACAGATAACACAGTGATAACTCTCTGAGTACAGATAATGTAGTAGATGTCACCTGCAGTCCTATGTAACGCCACAGATAACACAGTGATAACTCTGTGAGTACAGATAATGTAGTAGATGTCACCTGCAGTCCTATGTAACACCACAGATAACACAGTGATAACTCTGAGTACAGATAATGTAGTAGATGTCACCTGCAGTCCTATGTAACACCACAGATAACACAGTGATATCTCTCTGAGTACTGATAATGTAGTAGATGTCACCTGCAGTCCTATGTAACACCACAGATAACACAGTGATAACTCTCTGAGTACAGATAATGTAGTAGATGTCACCTGCAGTCCTATGTAACACCACAGATAACACAGTGATATCTCTCTGAGTACAGATAATGTAGTAGATGTCACCTGCAGTCCTATGTAACACCACAGATAACACAGTGATAACTCTCTGAGTACAGATAATGTAGTAGATGTCACCTGGAGTCCTATGTAACACCACAGATAACACAGTGATAACTCTCTGAGTACAGATAATGTAGTAGATGTCACCTGCAGTCCTATGTAACGCCACAGATAACACAGTGATAACTCTCTGAGTACAGATAATGTAGTAGATGTCACCTGCAGTCCTATGTAACGCCACAGATAACACAGTGATAACTCTCTGAGTACAGATAATGTAGTAGATGTCACCTGCAGTCCTATGTAACACCACAGATAACACAGTGATATCTCTCTGAGTACAGATAATGTAGTAGATGTCACCTGCAGTCCTATGTAACACCACAGATAACACAGTGATAACTCTCTGAGTACAGATAATGTAGTAGATGTCACCTGGAGTCCTATGTAACACCACAGATAACACAGTGATAACTCTGAGTACAGATAATGTAGTTGATGTCACCTGCAGTCCTATGTAACACCACATATAACACAGTGATATCTTTCTGAGTACTGATAATGTAGTAGATGTCACCTGTAGTCCTATGTAACACCACAGATAACACAGTGATAACTCTCTGAGTACAGATAATGTAGTAGATGTCACCTGCAGTCCTATGTAACGCCACAGATAACACAGTGATAACTCTGTGAGTACAGATAATGTAGTAGATGTCACCTGCAGTCCTATGTAACACCACAGATAACACAGTGATAACTCCGAGTACAGATAATGTAGTAGATGTCACCTGCAGTCCTATGTAACACCACATATAACACAGTGATAACTCTCTGAGTACAGATAATGTAGTAGATGTCACCTGCAGTCCTATGTAACACCACAGATAACACAGTGATATCTCTCTGAGTACAGATAATGTAGTAGATGTCACCTGCAGTCCTATGTAACACCACAAATAACACAGTGATAACTCTCTGAGTACAGATAATGTAGTAGATGTCACCTGCAGTCCTATGTAACACCACAGATAACACAGTGATAACTCTCTGAGTACAGATAATGTAGTAGATGTCACCTGCAGTCCTATGTAACACCACAGATAACACAGTGATAACTCTGTGAGTACAGATAATGTAGTAGATGTCACCTGCAGTCCTATGTAAAACCACAGATAACACAGTGATAACTCTCTGAGTACAGATAATGTAGTAGATGTCACCTGCAGTCCTATGTAACACCACAGATAACACAGTGATATCTCTCTGAGTACAGATAATGTAGTAGATGTCACCTGCAGTCCTATGTAACACCACAGATAACACAGTGATAACTCTCTGAGTACAGATAATGTAGATGTCATCTGCAGTCCTATGTAACACCACAGATAACACAGTGATAACTCTCTGAGTACAGATAATGTAGTAGATGTCACCTGCAGTCCCATGTAACGCCACAGATAACACAGTGATAACTCTGTGAGTACAGATAATGTAGTAGATGTCACCTGCAGTCCTATGTAAAACCACAGATAGCACAGTGATAACTCTCTGAGTACAGATAATGTAGTATATGTCACCTGCAGTCCTATGTAACACCACCGATAACACAGTGATGACTCTCTGAGTACAGATAATGTAGATGTCATCTGCAGTCCTATGTAACACCACAGATAACACAGTGACAACTCTCTGAGTACAGATAATGTAGTAGATGTCATCTGCAGTCCTATGTAACACCACAGATAACACAGTGATAACTCTCTGAGTACAGATAATGTAGTAGATGTCACCTGCAGTCCTATGTAACACCACAGATAACACAGTGATAACTCCCTGAGTACAGATAATGTAGTAGATGTCATCTGCAGTCCTATGTAACCCCACAGATAACACAGTGATAACTCTCTGAGTACAGATAATGTAGTAGATGTCACCTGCAGTCCTATGTAACACCACAGATAACACAGTGATAACTCCCTGAGTACAGATAATGTAGTAGATGTCACCTGCAGTCCTATGTAACACCACAGATAACACAGTGATAACTCCCTGAGTACTGATAATGTAGTAGATGTCACCTGCAGTCCTATGTAACACCACAGATAACACAGTGATAACTCCCTGAGTACAGATAATGTAGTTGATGTCACCTGCAGTCCTATGTAACACCACATATAACACAGTGATATCTTTCTGAGTACTGATAATGTAGTAGATGTCACCTGTAGTCCTATGTAACACCACAGATAACACAGTGATAACTCTCTGAGTACAGATAATGTAGTAGATGTCACCTGCAGTCCTATGTAACGCCACAGATAACACAGTGATAACTCTGTGAGTACAGATAATGTAGTAGATGTCACCTGCAGTCCTATGTAACACCACAGATAACACAGTGATAACTCTGAGTACAGATAATGTAGTAGATGTCACCTGCAGTCCTATGTAACACCACATATAACACAGTGATAACTCTCTGAGTACAGATAATGTAGTAGATGTCACCTGCAGTCCTATGTAACACCACAGATAACACAGTGATATCTCTCTGAGTACAGATAATGTAGTAGATGTCACCTGCAGTCCTATGTAACACCACAAATAACACAGTGATAACTCTCTGAGTACAGATAATGTAGTAGATGTCACCTGCAGTCCTATGTAACACCACAGATAACACAGTGATAACTCTCTGAGTACAGATAATGTAGTAGATGTCACCTGCAGTCCTATGTAACACCACAGATAACACAGTGATAACTCTGTGAGTACAGATAATGTAGTAGATGTCACCTGCAGTCCTATGTAAAACCACAGATAACACAGTGATAACTCTCTGAGTACAGATAATGTAGTAGATGTCACCTGCAGTCCTATGTAACACCACAGATAACACAGTGATATCTCTCTGAGTACAGATAATGTAGTAGATGTCACCTGCAGTCCTATGTAACACCACAGATAACACAGTGATAACTCTCTGAGTACAGATAATGTAGATGTCATCTGCAGTCCTATGTAACACCACAGATAACACAGTGATAACTCTCTGAGTACAGATAATGTAGTAGATGTCACCTGCAGTCCCATGTAACGCCACAGATAACACAGTGATAACTCTGTGAGTACAGATAATGTAGTAGATGTCACCTGCAGTCCTATGTAAAACCACAGATAGCACAGTGATAACTCTCTGAGTACAGATAATGTAGTATATGTCACCTGCAGTCCTATGTAACACCACCTGTGATGAAAGCCGGCCGGTGGGTGCAGCTCTCTGGCGCCCCCTTACCTCTCAGGTCAGTCAAGGTACTGCACCTAGAGAAAGTAGTGCCAGGTAGCTGCAACCAGCGCAGGGAACACGGTAGTGTGTTATCCCTTCAACGTCACTAAACCGTAACGTCACTACACAGCACAACTCGCTAGCGCCCTCTTAGCCTCAGGTCAGTCAAGGAACTGCACCTAGGATAAGCGGTCGCCAGGGAGACTGTCCTGTAACCTACTGGGTATCGGGGCCCTCTGTAGTGAGGGCGGTATATATATCTTCCTTGGCCGCGCCAGGAATATATATATCTGAACCTCCGACCGTCACTACCAGCCTTCCCCAATCCCCAGTTGGTATGCTGCCACCAGTCCCTATTTTAGATACACGCCCAGTCCGTGAATGGGCCTATATCGGGTCAGGAACCAACCCTGGGTAGCGTTTTTGGCTTGAGCCGAGCTCACACGGACGTGCGTTCGTTATGCAGAATAAAAGGCAGGCCCACAATTACTTGAGGTAATTGATTATAATAATACACTAGATACACGATATACAACTAAATATACACAGGTATAAGGTCAGGCTAAACTATACAACAATGGAATACAACACACAGAATCACCACAGCATATCAGTTACCGGTTTCTTGATTTTCTTGTGACGCAGGGAGAGGATTCTGCGGTCGCAGGCACGGTTCTTTGTTACAGGCTGAGGCCTACCACCGCATGGTCAAACTGCTCCTCCCCTTGGTGGCCTCAGCTGGTGCTCAGATGTTCAGCACCCCACTCTTGGGTCAAGACTGACTTATCTCTTGTCTGTCCTGCTATCTTACCTGCCCCGTCCCGCCCACTGCTGGTGAGGTCAGCTGGCTCAGTCTCCACCCTCAGGTCTAACTTCGATCAGAAGCCCAAATTCTAAGGAACCCAATAACTTCTTCTGGGATGGTCTCAGGATACCCACAGGGGTTCCCACGGATTCGGGCCGCCGTAACCGACCTTTTGATATCAATTATGATACCATACGGTCCTCAGGAATGGCTCAGCGCTATATCTTGGCTTCCAGAGCACGTACAAACGTCTACCGCGGAGGCTTGTGTGCGCAATGGCTCCGGGACGCCGTGATATTTTTTTATTGGCCCATCCCACGCAACATGCGTGTACTATTCATGTTTCTATATCTTATGCCTCCATGCTTGTGACAGACAAAGAAACTAGTCCTATGGGACAAATGGTCAGGTACAGATAGACGAAGCACCCCCCCCTGCTGGCTGTGTTTCCTCTCGAAGTCTTTGAAGCTCCTAGCATTCAAGTGTTAAGTAGGCTTCTTATCTTACAGGAGCCTGGATGGGGGGAAACTATCTAGTTGACGTTTTAACAGAAGGTCCCAAGGGTGGGGGCTGCTGAAGTGTGGCCATCCCTGGATATGATTTATCATTACCAAGATGGCGGCTACAGGTTCATCACACCTCCCCCTATACGAGGGCGCGAGGGGGTAGCACATTCCTGTGTTCCCCCGTGCGTCCTTCTGCACCCTCCCCTTGCCGGGATAACCCGTCAGCGTTACCGTGGTCACGGCCTCTTCTGTGGCGAATGGAGAAGTGGTACTGCTGGAGAGCGAGGCTCCAGCGTAGCAACCTGCCATTCGACCCAGAGACCGTGTGTAACCAGCTGAGGGGGTTGTGGTCCGTCTCCACGGTGAAATGGCTCCCGTACAAGTAGGGCTGCAGACGCTGCAGGGCCCATACAATTGCCAGGCATTCTTTTTCCACCGCGGAGTAAGCCACCTCCCGGGGCAGTAGCTTCCTGCTCAGGTACAAGACAGGATGTTCCTGGCCTGTCGTGTTGACCTGACTTAGCACAGCACCGAGGCCAAAGTCACTGGCGTCGGTCTGTACCACAAACGGCCGGTCGAAGTCGGCAGCTTGCAGTACAGGGGAGCTACTTAGGGCGGCCTTGAGTGCCCCGAAAGCTGTCTCGCAGGCGACTGTCCAGTCGACTGCGACGGGCAGCTTCTTCTTGGTGAGGTCCGTCAGGGGCTTGGCCAGGGTGCTATAGTGTGGGACGAACCTCCTATAGTACCCGGCGGTCCCCAAGAAGGACATCACCTGCTTTTTGGTCCTAGGAGTGGGCCAGGATGCGATGGCATCCACTTTCCCCGGTTCTGGCTTCAGAACCCCCCCGCCTACCCGGTGACCCAGGTAGAGGACCTCACTCATGCCCAGCTGGCACTTTTCCGGCTTGATGGTCAAGCCTGCCCGGTGGATCCGACCGAGCACCTGCCGCAGGTGCTCTAGGTGATCCTCCCAAGTGGGACTGAAGACTGCAATATCGTCCAAGTACGCAGCCGCGTACCCTTCAAGTCCCTCAAGCAGCGTATTGACCATCCGCTGAAAAGTGGCAGGGGCATTCTTCATGCCGAATGGCATCACTGTGGACTCGTACAGTCCAAAAGGGGTGATAAAGGCAGAGCGTTCCCTTGCCGCGGGGGTCAGAGGAATCTGCCAGTACCCCCGGCTCAGATCCATGATGGTCAGGTACTTAGCCCCGGCCATCCGATCGAGCAGGTCATCGATGCGTGGTATGGGGAACGCATCGGTGGCCGTTACAGCGTTGAGCCCCCGGTAGTCCACGCAGAACCGTGTAGTTCGGTCCTTCTTTGGTACGAGGACTACAGGCGAGGCCCACGCGCTGCTGGATGCCTGGATCACCCCCAGCTTCAGCATCTCGTCTATCTCTTGGCGCATGTTTCCCTGCACCTCGAAAGAGACCCGATATGCTGAACGCCGGATCGGCGGGTGATCGCCAGTGTCCACGTCGTGGACAGCCATCTCAGTCCTTCCGGGCAGGCTGCTGAACAGCCCCCGGAAGGGGTGCAGGGTGGTCCCCAGCTGGGACCGTTGGTCCTCCGTGAGCTGGTGGCCAACCCCCACATCCTCGATGGACCCACCCGCCTTGGCTTGGGTGAGCAGATCCAGGAGGGTTTCTACCTCTCCTTCCTCGGGAAGGTTGCACACTGGGTGGGCAGTCGCTTCCCGCTCATGATGAGCCTTCATCATGTTCACGTGGAAGGCCTTCCTCCTTCCACGGGCGTGATCCAGAGTGACCAGATAGGTGACGGCATTGAGTTTCTGGTGCACGAAGTAGGGACCTTCCCAGGCTGCCTGAAGCTTGTTCTGTGGTACGGGGACCAGTACCCACACCTTTTGACCCACCTGGTAGGTCCTCTCACAAGCATTCTGGTCGTACCACCGCTTCTGGTCGGCCTGGGCCTGGGCCATATTGTCCTGCACCAGCTTTGCCAAGGCCATCATCCTGTCCCGGTGGCGCACGACATACTCGATGACCGACACCTCGGGGGTGGCCAAATCCCCTTCCCATGCTTCCTTCACCAGAGCCAGGGGGCCCCGTACCCGTCGCCCGTACAGGAGCTCAAAGGGGGAGAACCCCGTTGAGGCCTGCGGAACCTCCCGGTAAGCAAATAGGAGGTGTGGGAGGTAACGCTCCCAGTCTCTCCCGTGGGAGTCGACCAACATCTTAAGCATCTGCTTTAAGGTGCCATTGAACCGCTCACACAGGCCATTAGTCTGTGGGTGATACGGGCTGGCCACCAGATGTTGCACCTGCATTTGCTTACAGAGGGACTCCATCAGCCGCGACATGAACTGGGTCCCTCGGTCGGTGAGCATTTCTTGGGGGAAACCCACTCTGGAGAAGATCTCCAGTAAGGCGGTAGCCACCTTGTCGGCCCGAATGGACGACAAAGCTACCGCTTCCGGGTACCGGGTGGCATAGTCCACTACCGTGAGTATGAAGCATTTCCCGGAGTGGCTGGGAGTGGACAGAGGTCCAATAAGATCCACAGCGACCCTCGAGAAAGGCTCTTCGATGATTGGCAGAGTTACCAGTGGGGCTTTGGGGCGCGGCCCCGCCTTCCCCACCCTCTGACAGGTGTCACACGAACGGCAGTAGGCACCCACCGCGGCTCCCATCCCAGGCCAGTAGAAATGCTGAGCTATCCTGGCCTTGGTTTTAGCGATCCCTAGGTGTCCGGCCATCGGAATCTCGTGTGCGATCCGCAACAATTCCGCCCTGAACGGATAGGGTACCACTAACTGTCGGTCCCTGGGCCACGCCTCCGGTGAACCCTGCTGGACCGTTACCCGGTACAGCCGTCCCTGGTCCCAGACCACACGCTCGCAGTCTGACTCCATGGGAGGCTGTGCCGCCTGTTCCTTGAGAGCTTTCAGGCTGTCGTCTGCTTCCAACGCAGCCTGAAATTCCTGACTTGATGTGGCCAGAATCGACGAAACTGCCACATCCTCCGTCAGCCCCTCCGGGCATGTCACCTGGCCGCTGTCTGACCCGGCAGACACTTGGTCAGAAGTGGGGAAGCCGTCGGACCTCTGCAAGGCTCCTTGGGCTCCGGCGCTCCCACTCCTGGTGACAGCGGCTATGACCGCTGTGACCGTGGGTAGTGCCCGCTTCCCCTCTGTTTCTGACCAAGCCGCCCGATCAGGCAGGCTTCCTAGGCCTTTGGACATCTCGGATGTGGGGAACTCCTGCCCTGGGGTCTTACCTGGCGGCTCCTCTCTTGGGACACCCCCACCTCCCATGGCCTGTTCCTCCCCCTGCAGTGGGCCTATACTCAGCAGCCTGGATACCCCTGGGAGCCCTACACTGCCGGTAGCTGCCCCCCTCTCCATCCCTGAGCTTCCCTCTACAGAATCCTGCCCGCCCCCTCCCTCACCGGAGGACAAGAGGTCACGGCACGCCGGCTGAGCACCTCTGCGGGCATCCCCACACTCCCCACCTGCTTTCACTAACCCTGTTTGTGTTGTGTCTGTGCAGGTGTTACCCTCAGGTTTCACTCCCTCCTCCTCAGCAGGACACACACTACATACAACATGGTTGGCATTAGCAGCAGACAAATCAATACACTCTTGGGGGGCCGAACTTGGGGGTTCAGAGGGTACATACTGCGATACTAGACGCCCCAAGTCGGTCCCTAATAAAACATTTGCGGGAATATTTGGCGTTACTCCCACCTCCCGCATCCCCCTTCCGGCACCCCAGTCCAAATACACCATGGCAACGGGAAGTGCCGGCTCCACGCCTCCAACCCCGGAGACGGAAAGAGTCTTTCCTGGTACCAAGTCCTGGGGGGACACCACCTCAGGCCGTACCAGTGTTCGTTCAGCGCCCGTGTCCCGCAGTCCCATGACCGCAGAACGGCCTATGGTGACGGGTTGGATGTTGTCCAGGGACCTACCACCACCCCCTCCCACACACAAAACATTGGGCGCTCTCTGGGACTGGGATGGGGTCTTTTGGCGCTGGGGACGCTCAGCCCTAAAGTGTCCTGGTTTGTTGCATAGATGACAACGTCTTACGTCTGGTCCTTGCCTGGAGAGGGCAACAGGGGGATACACCCCTTGTGTTCTAGGGGCCGGGGAAACAGGGGCATGACTGGGCTTACCCCCTCTCCAGGTGCTGCTGGCAGACTTCTTCAGCTCAGGCGCCCTGTTATTGGCATACTCGTCTGCCAGGGCGGCTGTAGCAGAAGCCCCTGTTGGTTTTCGGTCACGGAGGAACTGTCGGAGGTCCTCTGGGCAGTTCCACAAGAACTGCTCCGTGACGAACAGTTCCTGGACCTCCTGGCGGGTAGTAAGCGCTAGACCCGAGGTCCAGTGCTCTGCGGCTCTCAACAGCGCCCGCATATGATCGGTCCAGGTGTCCTTGGGGCCACGCAGCAGGCTCCGGAACTTCTGGCGGTACGACTCGGGAGTGAGGTTGTACTGCCGGATCAGGGCCCGCTTGATGCAGTCGTAGTTCTGTACCTCCCCGGCAGGTAAGTCCCCCAAGGCATCCAGGGACTTACCCCTCAAACGGGGGGTCAGGTATCTGGCCCACTGATCCCGGGCCAGATGGTGCTGAAGACAGGTCCGTTCAAATGCCACCAGAAAGGAGTCCAGGTCCCCATCCTTCTCCAGTAGAGGGAAGTCCTCAGCTCGGACTTTGGACGACTTGGTCTCCTGATGGGTTGGTTGCTCTAGCGGAAGCCCCCGCTGGGCCAGGTCCAGTTGGTGCTGGCGCTCCGCAGCTCGCTCTGCACGCTCCGCAACCTCCCGGCGCTCTGCAGCTTCACGCTCCGCAGCCTCCCGGCGCTCTGCAGCTTCACGCTCCGCAGCCCGCTCCGCAGCCCGCTCCGCAGCCCGCTCTGCACGCTCCTCCTCCGCTGCCTTCTCTGATGCTGCCAGGAGGGTTTTGTAGACGGCATCGCCATGAGACTGGAGACTTGCCATAGCCGCTTGTAAAAGGGCTTGTGATCTGGACAGGCTGGGCTGGGTAGGTGGTGGGCAGCCCACTGCGGGACCGTATACTGGGGACTGGCTCCCTGAGGTGCCCGGGCTGGACTCCTCCTCGCCATGAGTAACAATGTCCTCCCCTCCTGCCACACGGACCGTAGCATTAGCCTCTTGCAGGGTCTTGCTCCTGGTGCCGTCTGCCATCTTGGTAACCGACACCGCTGCAACCCTGAGTTTGCACACACCTTGTTATACTTTTAGCCTGACCGTCTAACGTTGGGCTGACCTTAAGACTCCAGCAGTGGAAGTTACCACTGGCAGTCTTTAGTGCCTGGGAGTAGGGGTCCCACAACACTATTATTCTGCAATCCCACCGCTCTGCCACCAATGTGATGAAAGCCGGCCGGTGGGTGCAGCTCTCTGGCGCCCCCTTACCTCTCAGGTCAGTCAAGGTACTGCACCTAGAGAAAGTAGTGCCAGGTAGCTGCAACCAGCGCAGGGAACACGGTAGTGTGTTATCCCTTCAACGTCACTAAACCGTAACGTCACTACACAGCACAACTCGCTAGCGCCCTCTTAGCCTCAGGTCAGTCAAGGAACTGCACCTAGGATAAGCGGTCGCCAGGGAGACTGTCCTGTAACCTACTGGGTATCGGGGCCCTCTGTAGTGAGGGCGGTATATATATCTTCCTTGGCCGCGCCAGGAATATATATATCTGAACCTCCGACCGTCACTACCAGCCTTCCCCAATCCCCAGTTGGTATGCTGCCACCAGTCCCTATTTTAGATACACGCCCAGTCCGTGAATGGGCCTATATCGGGTCAGGAACCAACCCTGGGTAGCGTTTTTGGCTTGAGCCGAGCTCACACGGACGTGCGTTCGTTATGCAGAATAAAAGGCAGGCCCACAATTACTTGAGGTAATTGATTATAATAATACACTAGATACACGATATACAACTAAATATACACAGGTATAAGGTCAGGCTAAACTATACAACAATGGAATACAACACACAGAATCACCACAGCATATCAGTTACCGGTTTCTTGATTTTCTTGTGACGCAGGGAGAGGATTCTGCGGTCGCAGGCACGGTTCTTTGTTACAGGCTGAGGCCTACCACCGCATGGTCAAACTGCTCCTCCCCTTGGTGGCCTCAGCTGGTGCTCAGATGTTCAGCACCCCACTCTTGGGTCAAGACTGACTTATCTCTTGTCTGTCCTGCTATCTTACCTGCCCCGTCCCGCCCACTGCTGGTGAGGTCAGCTGGCTCAGTCTCCACCCTCAGGTCTAACTTCGATCAGAAGCCCAAATTCTAAGGAACCCAATAACTTCTTCTGGGATGGTCTCAGGATACCCACAGGGGTTCCCACGGATTCGGGCCGCCGTAACCGACCTTTTGATATCAATTATGATACCATACGGTCCTCAGGAATGGCTCAGCGCTATATCTTGGCTTCCAGAGCACGTACAAACGTCTACCGCGGAGGCTTGTGTGCGCAATGGCTCCGGGACGCCGTGATATTTTTTTATTGGCCCATCCCACGCAACATGCGTGTACTATTCATGTTTCTATATCTTATGCCTCCATGCTTGTGACAGACAAAGAAACTAGTCCTATGGGACAAATGGTCAGGTACAGATAGACGAAGCACCCCCCCCTGCTGGCTGTGTTTCCTCTCGAAGTCTTTGAAGCTCCTAGCATTCAAGTGTTAAGTAGGCTTCTTATCTTACAGGAGCCTGGATGGGGGGAAACTATCTAGTTGACGTTTTAACAGAAGGTCCCAAGGGTGGGGGCTGCTGAAGTGTGGCCATCCCTGGATATGATTTATCATTACCAAGATGGCGGCTACAGGTTCATCACACCACCGATAACACAGTGATGACTCTCTGAGTACAGATAATGTAGATGTCATCTGCAGTCCTATGTAACACCACAGATAACACAGTGATAACTCTCTGAGTACAGATAATGTAGTAGATGTCATCTGCAGTCCTATGTAACACCACAGATAACACAGTGATAACTCTCTGAGTACAGATAATGTAGTAGATGTCACCTGCAGTCCTATGTAACACCACAGATAACACAGTGATAACTCCCTGAGTACAGATAATGTAGTAGATGTCATCTGCAGTCCTATGTAACCCCACAGATAACACAGTGATAACTCTCTGAGTACAGATAATGTAGTAGATGTCACCTGCAGTCCTATGTAACACCACAGATAACACAGTGATAACTCCCTGAGTACAGATAATGTAGTAGATGTCACCTGCAGTCCTATGTAACACCACAGATAACACAGTGATAACTCCCTGAGTACTGATAATGTAGTAGATGTCACCTGCAGTCCTATGTAACACCACAGATAACACAGTGATAACTCCCTGAGTACAGATAATGTAGTAGATGTCATCTGCAGTCCTATGTAACCCCACAGATAACACAGTGATAACTCTCTGAGTACAGATAATGTAGTAGATGTCACCTGCAGTCCTATGTAACACCACAGATAACACAGTGATAACTCCCTGAGTACAGATAATGTAGTAGATGCCACCTGCAGTCCTATGTAACACCACAGATAACACAGTGATAACTCCCTGAGTACTGATAATGTAGTAGATGTCACCTGCAGTCCTATGTAACACCACAGATAACACAGTGATAACTCTCTGAGTACAGATAATGTAGTAGATGACACTTGCAGTCCTATGTAACACCACCGATAACACAGTGATGACTCTCTGAGTACAGATAATGTAGATGTCATCTGCAGTCCTATGTAACACCACAGATAACACAGTGATAACTCTCTGAGTACAGATAATGTAGTAGATGTCATCTGCAGTCCTATGTAACACCACAGATAACACAGTGATACCTCTCTGAGTACAGATAATGTAGTAGATGTCACCTGCAGTCCTATGTAACACCACAGATAACACAGTGATAACTCTCTGAGTACAGATAATGTAGTAGATGTCATCTGCAGTCCTATGTAACACCACAGATAACACAGTGATACCTCTCTGAGTACAGATAATGTAGTAGATGTCATCTGCAGTCCTATGTAACACCACAGATAACACAGTGATAACTCTCTGAGTACAGATAATGTAGTAGATGTCATCTGCAGTCCTATGTAACACCACAGATAACACAGTGATAACTCTCTGACTACAGATAATGTAGTAGATGTCACCTGCAGTCCTGTAACACCACAGATAACACAGTGATAACTCTCTGAGTACAGATAATGTAGTAGATGTCACCTGCAGTCCTATGTAACGCCACAGATAACACAGTGATAACTCTCTGAGTACAGATAATGTAGTAGATGTCACCTGCAGTCCTATGTAACACCACAGATAACACAGTGATAACTCTCTGAGTGCAGATAATGTAGTAGATGTCACCTGCAGTCCTATGTAACACCACAGATAACACAGTGATACCTCTCTGAGTACAGATAATGTAGTAGATGTCACCTGCAGTCCTATGTAACACCACAGATAACACAGTGATAACTCTCTGAGTACAGATAATGTAGTAGATGTCACCTGCAGTCCTATGTAACACCACAGATAACACAGTGATACCTCTCTGAGTACAGATAATGTAGTAGATGTCACCTGCAGTCCTATGTAACACCACAGATAACACAGTGATACCTCTCTGAGTACAGATAATGTAGTAGATGTCACCTGCAGTCCTATGTAACACCACAGATAACACAGTGATAACTCCCTGAGTGCAGATAATGTAGTAGATGTCACCTGCAGTCCTATGTAACACCACAGATAACACAGTGATAACTCTCTGAGTGCAGATAATGTAGTAGATTTCTCCTGCAGTCCTATGTAACACCACAGATAACACAGTGATAACTCTCTGAGTACAGACAATGTAGTAGATGTCACCTGCAGTCCTATGTAACACCACGGATAACACAGTGATATCTCTCTGAGTACAGATAATGTAGTAGATGTCACCTGCAGTCCTATGTAACACCACAGATAACACAGTGATATCTCTCTGAGTACAGATAATGTAGTAGATGTCACCTGCAGTCCTATGTAACACCACAGATAACACAGTGATAACTCTCTGAGTACAGATAATGTAGTAGATGTCACCTGCAGTCCTATGTAACGCCACAGATAACACAGTGATAACTCCCTGAGTACAGATAATGTAGTAGATGTCACCTGCAGTCCTATGTAACACCACAAATAACACAGTGATAACTCTCTGAGTACAGATAATGTAGTAGATGTCACCTGCAGTCCTATGTAACACCACAGATAACACAGTGATAACTCTCTGAGTACAGATAATGTAGTAGATGTCACCTGCAGTCCTATGTAACACCACAGATAACACAGTGATAACTCTCTGAGTACAGATAATGTAGTAGATGTCACCTGCATTCCTATGTAACACCACAGATAACACAGTGATATCTCTCTGAGTACAGATAATGTAGTAGATATCACCTGCAGTCCTATGTAAAACCACAGATAACACAGTGATAACTCTCTGAGTACAGATAATGTAGTAGATGTTACCTGCAGTCCTATGTAACGCCACAGATAACACAGTGATAACTCTGTGAGTACAGATAATGTAGTAGATGTCACCTGCAGTCCTATGTAAAACCACAGATAACACAGTGATAACTCTCTGAGTACAGATAATGTAGTAGATGTCACCTGCAGTCCTATGTAATGCCACAGATAGCACAATGATAACTCTGTGAGTACAGATAATGTAGTAGATATCACCTGCAGTCCTATGTAAAACCACAGATAGCACAGTGATAACTCTCTGAGTACAGATAATGTAGTATATGTCACCTGCAGTCCTATGTAACACCACCGATAACACAGTGATGACTCTCTGAGTACAGATAATGTAGATGTCATCTGCAGTCCTATGTAACACCACAGATAACACAGTGATAACTCTCTGAGTACAGATAATGTAGTAGATGTCATCTGCAGTCCTATGTAACACCACAGATAACACAGTGATAACTCCCTGAGTACAGATAATGTAGTAGATGTCACCTGCAGTCCTATGTAACACCACAGATAACACAGTGATAACTCCCTGAGTACAGATAATGTAGTAGATGTCATCTGCAGTCCTATGTAACCCCACAGATAACACAGTGATAACTCTCTGAGTACAGATAATGTAGTAGATGTCACCTGCAGTCCTATGTAACACCACAGATAACACAGTGATAACTCCCTGAGTACAGATAATGTAGTAGATGTCACCTGCAGTCCTATGTAACACCACAGATAACACAGTGATAACTCCCTGAGTACAGATAATGTAGTAGATGTCATCTGCAGTCCTATGTAACCCCACAGATAACACAGTGATAACTCTCTGAGTACAGATAATGTAGTAGATGTCACCTGCAGTCCTATGTAACACCACAGATAACACAGTGATAACTCTCTGAGTACAGATAATGTAGTAGATGTCACCTGCAGTCCTATGTAACCCCACAGATAACACAGTGATAACTCTCTGAGTACAGATAATGTAGTAGATGTCACCTGCAGTCCTATGTAACACCACAGATAACACAGTGATAACTCCCTGAGTACAGATAATGTAGTAGATGTCACCTGCAGTCCTATGTAACACCACAGATAACACAGTGATAACTCTCTGAGTACAGATAATGTAGTAGATGCCACCTGCAGTCCTATGTAACACCACAGATAACACAGTGATAACTCCCTGAGTACTGATAATGTAGTAGATGTCACCTGCAGTCCTATGTAACACCACAGATAACACAGTGATAACTCTCTGAGTACAGATAATGTAGTAGATGACACTTGCAGTCCTATGTAACACCACCGATAACACAGTGATGACTCTCTGAGTACAGATAATGTAGATGTCATCTGCAGTCCTATGTAACACCACAGATAACACAGTGATACCTCTCTGAGTACAGATAATGTAGTAGATGTCACCTGCAGTCCTATGTAACACCACAGATAACACAGTGATATCTCTTACAGATAATGTAGTAGATATCACCTGCAGTCCTATGTAAAACCACAGATAACACAGTGATAACTCTCTGAGTACAGATAATGTAGTAGATGTTACCTGCAGTCCTATGTAACGCCACTGATAACACAGTGATAACTCTGTGAGTACAGATAATGTAGTAGATGTCACCTGCAGTCCTATGTAAAACCACAGATAACACAGTGATAACTCTCTGAGTACAGATAATGTAGTAGATGTCACCTGCAGTCCTATGTAACGCCACAGATAACACAGTGATAACTCTGTGAGTACAGATAATGTAGTAGATATCACCTGCAGTCCTATGTAAAACCACAGATAGCACAGTGATAACTCTCTGAGTACAGATAATGTAGTATATGTCACCTGCAGTCCTATGTAACACCACCGATAACACAGTGATGACTCTCTGAGTACAGATAATGTAGATGTCATCTGCAGTCCTATGTAACACCACAGATAACACAGTGATAACTCTCTGAGTACAGATAATGTAGTAGATGTCATCTGCAGTCCTATGTAACACCACAGATAACACAGTGATAACTCCCTGAGTACAGATAATGTAGTAGATGTCACCTGCAGTCCTATGTAACACCACAGATAACACAGTGATAACTCCCTGAGTACAGATAATGTAGTAGATGTCATCTGCAGTCCTATGTAACCCCACAGATAACACAGTGATAACTCTCTGAGTACAGATAATGTAGTAGATGTCACCTGCAGTCCTATGTAACACCACAGATAACACAGTGATAACTCCCTGAGTACAGATAATGTAGTAGATGTCACCTGCAGTCCTATGTAACACCACAGATAACACAGTGATAACTCTCTGAGTACAGATAATGTAGTAGATGCCACCTGCAGTCCTATGTAACGCCACAGATAACACAGTGATAACTCTCTGAGTACAGATAATGTAGTAGATGCCACCTGCAGTCCTATGTAACACCACAGATAACACAGTGATAACTCTCTGAGTACAGATAATGTAGTAGATGACACTTGCAGTCCTATGTAACACCACCGATAACACAGTGATGACTCTCTCAGTACAGATAATGTAGATGTCATCTATAGTCCTATGTAACACCACAGATAACACAGTGATAACTCTCTGAGTACAGATAATGTAGTAGATGTCATCTGCAGTCCTATGTAACACCACAGATAACACAGTGATAACTCTCTGAGTACAGATAATGTAGTAGATGACACTTGCAGTCCTATGTAACACCACCGATAACACAGTGATGACTCTCTGAGTACAGATAATGTAGATGTCATCTACAGTCCTATGTAACACCACAGATAACACAGTGATAACTCTCTGAGTACAGATAATGTAGTAGATGTCACCTGCAGTCCTATGTAAAACCACAGATAACACAGTGATAACTCTCTGAGTACAGATAATGTAGTAGATGTCACCTGCAGTCCTATGTAACGCCACAGATAACACAGTGATAACTCTGTGAGTACAGATAATGTAGTAGATGTCACCTGCAGTCCTATGTAAAACCACAGATAGCACAGTGATAACTCTCTGAGTACAGATAATGTAGTATATGTCACCTGCAGTCCTATGTAACACCACCGATAACACAGTGATGACTCTCTGAGTACAGATAATGTAGATGTCATCTGCAGTCCTATGTAACACCACAGATAACACAGTGATAACTCTCTGAGTACAGATAATGTAGTAGATGTCATCTGCAGTCCTATGTAACCCCACAGATAACACAATGATAACTCTCTGAGTACAGATAATGTAGTAGATGTCACCTGCAGTCCTATGTAACACCACAGATAACACAGTTATAACTCCCTGAGTACAGATAATGTAGTAGATGTCACCTGCAGTCCTATGTAACACCACAGATAACACAGTGATAACTCTCTGAGTACAGATAATGTAGTAGATGCCACCTGCAGTCCTATGTAACACCACAGATAACACAGTGATAACTCCCTGAGTACTGATAATGTAGTAGATGTCACCTGCAGTCCTATGTAACACCACAGATAACACAGTGATAACTCTCTGAGTACAGATAATGTAGTAGATGACACTTGCAGTCCTATGTAACACCACCGATAACACAGTGATGACTCTCTGAGTACAGATAATGTAGATGTCATCTGCAGTCCTATGTAACACCACAGATAACACAGTGATAACTCTCTGAGTACAGATAATGTAGTAGATGTCATCTGCAGTCCTATGTAACACCACAGATAACACAGTGATACCTCTCTGAGTACAGATAATGTAGTAGATGTCACCTGCAGTCCTATGTAACACCACAGATAACACAGTGATAACTCTCTGAGTACAGATAATGTAGTAGATGTCATCTGCAGTCCTATGTAACACCACAGATAACACAGTGATACCTCTCTGAGTACAGATAATGTAGTAGATGTCATCTGCAGTGCTATGTAACACCACAGATAACACAGTGATAACTCTCTGAGTACAGATAATGTAGTAGATGTCATCTGCAGTCCTATGTAACACCACAGATAACACAGTGATAACTCTCTGAGTACAGATAATGTAGTAGATGTCACCTGCAGTCCTGTAACACCACAGATAACACAGTGATAACTCTCTGAGTACAGATAATGTAGTAGATGTCACCTGCAGTCCTATGTAACGCCACAGATAACACAGTGATAACTCTCTGAGTACAGATAATGTAGTAGATGTCACCTGCAGTCCTATGTAACACCACAGATAACACAGTGATAACTCTCTGAGTGCAGATAATGTAGTAGATGTCACCTGCAGTCCTATGTAACACCACAGATAACACAGTGATACCTCTCTGAGTACAGATAATGTAGTAGATGTCACCTGCAGTCCTATGTAACACCACAGATAACACAGTGATAACTCTCTGAGTACAGATAATGTAGTAGATGTCACCTGCAGTCCTATGTAACACCACAGATAACACAGTGATACCTCTCTGAGTACAGATAATGTAGTAGATGTCACCTGCAGTCCTATGTAACACCACAGATAACACAGTGATACCTCTCTGAGTACAGATAATGTAGTAGATGTCACCTGCAGTCCTATGTAACACCACAGATAACACAGTGATAACTCTCTGAGTACAGATAATGTAGTAGATGTCACCTGCAGTCCTATGTAACACCACAGATAACACAGTGATAACTCTCTGAGTGCAGATAATGTAGTAGATGTCACCTGCAGTCCTATGTAACACCACAGATAACACAGTGATACCTCTCTGAGTACAGATAATGTAGTAGATGTCACCTGCAGTCCTATGTAACACCACAGATAACACAGTGATACCTCTCTGAGTACAGATAATGTAGTAGATGTCACCTGCAGTCCTATGTAACACCACAGATAACACAGTGATAACTCTCTGAGTACAGATAATGTAGTAGATGTCACCTGCAGTCCTATGTAACACCACAGAAAACACAGTGATACCTCTCTGAGTACAGATAATGTAGTAGATGTCACCTGCAGTCCTATGTAACACCACAGATAACACAGTGATAACTCCCTGAGTGCAGATAATGTAGTAGATGTCACCTGCAGTCCTATGTAACACCACAGATAACACAGTGATAACTCTCTGAGTGCAGATAATGTAGTAGATTTCTCCTGCAGTCCTATGTAACACCACAGATAACACAGTGATAACTCTCTGAGTACAGACAATGTAGTAGATGTCACCTGCAGTCCTATGTAACACCACGGATAACACAGTGATATCTCTCTGAGTACAGATAATGTAGTAGATGTCACCTGCAGTCCTATGTAACACCACAGATAACACAGTGATATCTCTCTGAGTACAGATAATGTAGTAGATGTCACCTGCAGTCCTATGTAACACCACAGATAACACAGTGATAACTCTCTGAGTACAGATAATGTAGTAGATGTCACCTGCAGTCCTATGTAACGCCACAGATAACACAGTGATAACTCCCTGAGTACAGATAATGTAGTAGATGTCACCTGCAGTCCTATGTAACACCACAAATAACACAGTGATAACTCTCTGAGTACAGATAATGTAGTAGATGTCACCTGCAGTCCTATGTAACACCACAGATAACACAGTGATAACTCTCTGAGTACAGATAATGTAGTAGATGTCACCTGCAGTCCTATGTAACACCACAGATAACACAGTGATAACTCTCTGAGTACAGATAATGTAGTAGATGTCACCTGCATTCCTATGTAACACCACAGATAACACAGTGATATCTCTCTGAGTACAGATAATGTAGTAGATATCACCTGCAGTCCTATGTAAAACCACAGATAACACAGTGATAACTCTCTGAGTACAGATAATGTAGTAGATGTTACCTGCAGTCCTATGTAACGCCACAGATAACACAGTGATAACTCTGTGAGTACAGATAATGTAGTAGATGTCACCTGCAGTCCTATGTAAAACCACAGATAACACAGTGATAACTCTCTGAGTACAGATAATGTAGTAGATGTCACCTGCAGTCCTATGTAATGCCACAGATAGCACAGTGATAACTCTGTGAGTACAGATAATGTAGTAGATATCACCTGCAATCCTATGTAAAACCACAGATAGCACAGTGATAACTCTCTGAGTACAGATAATGTAGTATATGTCACCTGCAGTCCTATGTAACACCACCGATAACACAGTGATGACTCTCTGAGTACAGATAATGTAGATGTCATCTGCAGTCCTATGTAACACCACAGATAACACAGTGATAACTCTCTGAGTACAGATAATGTAGTAGATGTCATCTGCAGTCCTATGTAACCCCACAGATAACACAATGATAACTCTCTGAGTACAGATAATGTAGTAGATGTCACCTGCAGTCCTATGTAACACCACAGATAACACAGTTATAACTCCCTGAGTACAGATAATGTAGTAGATGTCACCTGCAGTCCTATGTAACACCACAGATAACACAGTGATAACTCTCTGAGTACAGATAATGTAGTAGATGCCACCTGCAGTCCTATGTAACACCACAGATAACACAGTGATAACTCCCTGAGTACTGATAATGTAGTAGATGTCACCTGCAGTCCTATGTAACACCACAGATAACACAGTGATAACTCTCTGAGTACAGATAATGTAGTAGATGACACTTGCAGTCCTATGTAACACCACCGATAACACAGTGATGACTCTCTGAGTACAGATAATGTAGATGTCATCTGCAGTCCTATGTAACACCACAGATAACACAGTGATAACTCTCTGAGTACAGATAATGTAGTAGATGTCATCTGCAGTCCTATGTAACACCACAGATAACACAGTGATACCTCTCTGAGTACAGATAATGTAGTAGATGTCACCTGCAGTCCTATGTAACACCACAGATAACACAGTGATAACTCTCTGAGTACAGATAATGTAGTAGATGTCATCTGCAGTCCTATGTAACACCACAGATAACACAGTGATACCTCTCTGAGTACAGATAATGTAGTAGATGTCATCTGCAGTGCTATGTAACACCACAGATAACACAGTGATAACTCTCTGAGTACAGATAATGTAGTAGATGTCATCTGCAGTCCTATGTAACACCACAGATAACACAGTGATAACTCTCTGAGTACAGATAATGTAGTAGATGTCACCTGCAGTCCTGTAACACCACAGATAACACAGTGATAACTCTCTGAGTACAGATAATGTAGTAGATGTCACCTGCAGTCCTATGTAACGCCACAGATAACACAGTGATAACTCTCTGAGTACAGATAATGTAGTAGATGTCACCTGCAGTCCTATGTAACACCACAGATAACACAGTGATAACTCTCTGAGTGCAGATAATGTAGTAGATGTCACCTGCAGTCCTATGTAACACCACAGATAACACAGTGATACCTCTCTGAGTACAGATAATGTAGTAGATGTCACCTGCAGTCCTATGTAACACCACAGATAACACAGTGATAACTCTCTGAGTACAGATAATGTAGTAGATGTCACCTGCAGTCCTATGTAACACCACAGATAACACAGTGATACCTCTCTGAGTACAGATAATGTAGTAGATGTCACCTGCAGTCCTATGTAACACCACAGATAACACAGTGATACCTCTCTGAGTACAGATAATGTAGTAGATGTCACCTGCAGTCCTATGTAACACCACAGATAACACAGTGATAACTCTCTGAGTACAGATAATGTAGTAGATGTCACCTGCAGTCCTATGTAACACCACAGATAACACAGTGATAACTCTCTGAGTGCAGATAATGTAGTAGATGTCACCTGCAGTCCTATGTAACACCACAGATAACACAGTGATACCTCTCTGAGTACAGATAATGTAGTAGATGTCACCTGCAGTCCTATGTAACACCACAGATAACACAGTGATACCTCTCTGAGTACAGATAATGTAGTAGATGTCACCTGCAGTCCTATGTAACACCACAGATAACACAGTGATAACTCTCTGAGTACAGATAATGTAGTAGATGTCACCTGCAGTCCTATGTAACACCACAGAAAACACAGTGATACCTCTCTGAGTACAGATAATGTAGTAGATGTCACCTGCAGTCCTATGTAACACCATAGATAACACAGTGATAACTCCCTGAGTGCAGATAATGTAGTAGATGTCACCTGCAGTCCTATGTAACACCACAGATAACACAGTGATAACTCTCTGAGTGCAGATAATGTAGTAGATTTCTCCTGCAGTCCTATGTAACACCACAGATAACACAGTGATAACTCTCTGAGTACAGACAATGTAGTAGATGTCACCTGCAGTCCTATGTAACACCACGGATAACACAGTGATATCTCTCTGAGTACAGATAATGTAGTAGATGTCACCTGCAGTCCTATGTAACACCACAGATAACACAGTGATATCTCTCTGAGTACAGATAATGTAGTAGATGTCACCTGCAGTCCTATGTAACACCACAGATAACACAGTGATAACTCTCTGAGTACAGATAATGTAGTAGATGTCACCTGCAGTCCTATGTAACGCCACAGATAACACAGTGATAACTCCCTGAGTACAGATAATGTAGTAGATGTCACCTGCAGTCCTATGTAACACCACAAATAACACAGTGATAACTCTCTGAGTACAGATAATGTAGTAGATGTCACCTGCAGTCCTATGTAACACCACAGATAACACAGTGATAACTCTCTGAGTACAGATAATGTAGTAGATGTCACCTGCAGTCCTATGTAACACCACAGATAACACAGTGATAACTCTCTGAGTACAGATAATGTAGTAGATGTCACCTGCATTCCTATGTAACACCACAGATAACACAGTGATATCTCTCTGAGTACAGATAATGTAGTAGATATCACCTGCAGTCCTATGTAAAACCACAGATAACACAGTGATAACTCTCTGAGTACAGATAATGTAGTAGATGTTACCTGCAGTCCTATGTAACGCCACAGATAACACAGTGATAACTCTGTGAGTACAGATAATGTAGTAGATGTCACCTGCAGTCCTATGTAAAACCACAGATAACACAGTGATAACTCTCTGAGTACAGATAATGTAGTAGATGTCACCTGCAGTCCTATGTAATGCCACAGATAGCACAGTGATAACTCTGTGAGTACAGATAATGTAGTAGATATCACCTGCAATCCTATGTAAAACCACAGATAGCACAGTGATAACTCTCTGAGTACAGATAATGTAGTATATGTCACCTGCAGTCCTATGTAACACCACCGATAACACAGTGATGACTCTCTGAGTACAGATAATGTAGATGTCATCTGCAGTCCTATGTAACACCACAGATAACACAGTGATAACTCTCTGAGTACAGATAATGTAGTAGATGTCATCTGCAGTCCTATGTAACACCACAGATAACACAGTGATAACTCCCTGAGTACAGATAATGTAGTAGATGTCACCTGCAGTCCTATGTAACACCACAGATAACACAGTGATAACTCCCTGAGTACAGATAATGTAGTAGATGTCATCTGCAGTCCTATGTAACCCCACAGATAACACAGTGATAACTCTCTGAGTACAGATAATGTAGTAGATGTCACCTGCAGTCCTATGTAACACCACAGATAACACAGTGATAACTCCCTGAGTACAGATAATGTAGTAGATGTCACCTGCAGTCCTATGTAACACCACAGATAACACAGTGATAACTCTCTGAGTACAGATAATGTAGTAGATGCCACCTGCAGTCCTATGTAACACCACAGATAACACAGTGATAACTCCCTGAGTACTGATAATGTAGTAGATGTCACCTGCAGTCCTATGTAACACCACAGATAACACAGTGATAACTCTCTGAGTACAGATAATGTAGTAGATGACACTTGCAGTCCTATGTAACACCACCGATAACACAGTGATGACTCTCTGAGTACAGATAATGTAGATGTCATCTGCAGTCCTATGTAACACCACAGATAACACAGTGATACCTCTCTGAGTACAGATAATGTAGTAGATGTCACCTGCAGTCCTATGTAACACCACAGATAACACAGTGATATCTCTTACAGATAATGTAGTAGATATCACCTGCAGTCCTATGTAAAACCACAGATAACACAGTGATAACTCTCTGAGTACAGATAATGTAGTAGATGTTACCTGCAGTCCTATGTAACGCCACAGATAACACAGTGATAACTCTGTGAGTACAGATAATGTAGTAGATGTCACCTGCAGTCCTATGTAAAACCACAGATAACACAGTGATAACTCTCTGAGTACAGATAATGTAGTAGATGTCACCTGCAGTCCTATGTAACGCCACAGATAACACAGTGATAACTCTGTGAGTACAGATAATGTAGTAGATATCACCTGCAGTCCTATGTAAAACGACAGATAGCACAGTGATAACTCTCTGAGTACAGATAATGTAGTATATGTCACCTGCAGTCCTATGTAACACCACCGATAACACAGTGATGACTCTCTGAGTACAGATAATGTAGATGTCATCTGCAGTCCTATGTAACACCACAGATAACACAGTGATAACTCTCTGAGTACAGATAATGTAGTAGATGTCATCTGCAGTCCTATGTAACACCACAGATAACACAGTGATAACTCCCTGAGTACAGATAATGTAGTAGATGTCACCTGCAGTCCTATGTAACACCACAGATAACACAGTGATAACTCCCTGAGTACAGATAATGTAGTAGATGTCATCTGCAGTCCTATGTAACCCCACAGATAACACAGTGATAACTCTCTGAGTACAGATAATGTAGTAGATGTCACCTGCAGTCCTATGTAACACCACAGATAACACAGTGATAACTCCCTGAGTACAGATAATGTAGTAGATGTCACCTGCAGTCCTATGTAACACCACAGATAACACAGTGATAACTCTCTGAGTACAGATAATGTAGTAGATGACACTTGCAGTCCTATGTAACACCACCGATAACACAGTGATGACTCTCTGAGTACAGATAATGTAGATGTCATCTACAGTCCTATGTAACACCACAGATAACACAGTGATAACTCTCTGAGTACAGATAATGTAGTAGATGTCATCTGCAGTCCTATGTAACACCACAGATAACACAGTGATAACTCTCTGAGTAGAGATAATGTAGTAGATGACACTTGCAGTCCTATGTAACACCACCGATAACACAGTGATGACTCTCTGAGTACAGATAATGTAGATGTCATCTACAGTCCTATGTAACACCACAGATAACACAGTGATAACTCTCTGAGTACAGATAATGTAGTAGATGCCACCTGCAGTCCTATGTAACGCCACAGATAACACAGTGATAACTCTCTGAGTACAGATAATGTAGTAGATGCCACCTGCAGTCCTATGTAACACCACAGATAACACAGTGATAACTCTCTGAGTACAGATAATGTAGTAGATGACACTTGCAGTCCTATGTAACACCACTGATAACACAGTGATGACTCTCTGAGTACAGATAATGTAGATGTCATCTACAGTCCTATGTAACACCACAGATAACACAGTGATAACTCTCTGAGTACAGATAATGTAGTAGATGTCACCTGCAGTCCTATGTAACACCACAGATAACACAGTGATAACTCTCTGAGTACAGATAATGTAGTAGATGTCACCTGCAGTCCTATGTAACACCACAGATAACACAGTGATAACTCCCTGAGTGCAGATAATGTAGTAGATGTCACCTGCAGTCCTATGTAACACCACAGATAACACAGTGATAACTCTCTGAGTGCAGATAATGTAGTAGATGTCACCTGCAGTCCTATGTAACACCACAGATAACACAGTGATACCTCTCTGAGTACAGATAATGTAGTAGATGTCACCTGCAGTCCTATGTAACACCACAGATAACACAGTGATAACTCTCTGAGTACAGATAATGTAGTAGATGTCACCTGCAGTCCTATGTAACACCACAGATAACACAGTGATACCTCTCTGAGTACAGATAATGTAGTAGATGTCACCTGCAGTCCTATGTAACAGCATAGATAACACAGTGATAACTCTCTGAGTACAGATAATGTAGTAGATGTCACCTGCAGTCCTATGTAACACCACAGATAACACAGTGATATCTCTCTGAGTGCAGATAATGTAGTAGATTTCTCCTGCAGTCCTATGTAACACCACAGATAACACAGTGATAACTCTCTGAGTACAGACAATGTAGTAGATGTCACCTGCAGTCCTATATAACACCACGGATAACACAGTGATATCTCTCTGAGTACAGATAATGTAGTAGATGTCACCTGCAGTCCTATGTAACACCACAGATAACACAGTGATATCTCTCTGAGTACAGATAATGTAGTAGATGTCACCTGCAGTCCTATGTAACGCCACAGATAACACAGTGATAACTCCCTGAGTACAGATAATGTAGTAGATGTCACCTGCAGTCCTATGTAACACCACAGATAACACAGTGATAACTCTCTGAGTACAGATAATGTAGTAGATGTCACCTGCAGTCCTATGTAACACCCCAGATAACACAGTGATATCTCTCTGAGTACTGATAATGTAGTAGATGTCACCTGCAGTCCTATGTAACACCACAGATAACAGAGTGATAACTCTCTGAGTACAGATAATGTAGTAGATGTCACCTGCAGTCCTATGTAACACCACAGATAACACAGTGATAACTCTCTGAGTACAGATAATGTAGTAGATATCACCTGCAGTCCTATGTAAAACCACAGATAACACAGTGATAACTCTCTGAGTACAGATAATGTAGTAGATGTCACCTGCAGTCCTATGTAACACCACAGATAACACAGTGATAACTCTCTGAGTGCAGATAATGTAGTAGATGTCACCTGCAGTCCTATGTAACACCACAGATAACACAGTGATACCTCTCTGAGTACAGATAATGTAGTAGATGTCACCTGCAGTCCTATGTAACACCACAGATAACACAGTGATAACTCTCTGAGTACAGATAATGTAGTAGATGTCACCTGCAGTCCTATGTAACACCACAGATAACACAGTGATACCTCTCTGAGTACAGATAATGTAGTAGATGTCACCTGCAGTCCTATGTAACAGCACAGATAACACAGTGATAACTCTCTGAGTACAGATAATGTAGTAGATGTCATCTGCAGTCCTATGTAACACCACAGATAACACAGTGATATCTCTCTGAGTGCAGATAATGTAGTAGATTTCTCCTGCAGTCCTATGTAACACCACAGATAACACAGTGATAACTCTCTGAGTACAGACAATGTAGTAGATGTCACCTGCAGTCCTATGTAACACCACGGATAACACAGTGATATCTCTCTGAGTACAGATAATGTAGTAGATGTCACCTGCAGTCCTATGTAACACCACAGATAACACAGTGATATCTCTCTGAGTACAGATAATGTAGTAGATGTCACCTGCAGTCCTATGTAACGCCACAGATAACACAGTGATAACTCCCTGAGTACAGATAATGTAGTAGATGTCACCTGCAGTCCTATGTAACACCACAGATAACACAGTGATAACTCTCTGAGTACAGATAATGTAGTAGATGTCACCTGCAGTCCTATGTAACACCCCAGATAACACAGTGATATCTCTCTGAGTACTGATAATGTAGTAGATGTCACCTGCAGTCCTATGTAACACCACAGATAACAGAGTGATAACTCTCTGAGTACAGATAATGTAGTAGATGTCACCTGCAGTCCTATGTAACACCACAGATAACACAGTGATAACTCTCTGAGTACAGATAATGTAGTAGATATCACCTGCAGTCCTATGTAAAACCACAGATAACACAGTGATAACTCTCTGAGTACAGATAATGTAGTAGATGTCACCTGCAGTCCTATGTAACGCCACAGATAACACAGTGATAAATCTGTGAGTACAGATAATGTAGTAGATGTCACCTGCAGTCCTATGTAACACCACAGATAACACAGTGATAACTCTCTGAGTACAGATAATGTAGTAGATGCCACCTGCAGTCCTATGTAACGCCACAGATAACACAGTGATAACTCTCTGAGTACAGATAATGTAGTATATGCCACCTGCAGTCCTATGTAACACCACAGATAACACAGTGATAACTCTCTGAGTACAGATAATGTAGTAGATGACACTTGCAGTCCTATGTAACACCACCGATAACACAGTGATGACTCTCTGAGTACAGATAATGTAGATGTCATCTACAGTCCTATGTAACACCACAGATAACACAGTGATAACTCTCTGAGTACAGATAATGTAGTAGATGTCATCTGCAGTCCTATGTAACACCACAGATAACACAGTGATAACTCTCTGAGTACAGATAATGTAGTAGATGTCACCTGCAGTCCTATGTAACACCACAGATAACACAGTGATACCTCTCTGAGTACAGATAATGTAGTAGATGTCACCTGCAGTCCTATGTAACACCACAGATAACACAGTGATATCTCTCTGAGTACAGATAATGTAGTAGATGTCACCTGCAGTCCTATGTAACACCACAGATAACACAGTGATAACTCCCTGAGTGCAGATAATGTAGTAGATGTCACCTGCAGTCCTATGTAACACCACAGATAACACAGTGATATCTCTCTGAGTACAGATAATGTAGTAGATGTCACCTGCAGTCCTATGTAACACCACAGATAACACAGTGATAACTCCCTGAGTGCAGATAATGTAGTAGATGTCACCTGCAGTCCTATGTAACACCACAGATAACACAGTGATAACTCTCTGAGTGCAGATAATGTAGTAGATGTCACCTGCAGTCCTATGTAACACCACAGATAACACAGTGATACCTCTCTGAGTACAGATAATGTAGTAGATGTCACCTGCAGTCCTATGTAACACCACAGATAACACAGTGATAACTCTCTGAGTACAGATAATGTAGTAGATGTCACCTGCAGTCCTATGTAACACCACAGATAACACAGTGATACCTCTCTGAGTACAGATAATGTAGTAGATGTCACCTGCAGTCCTATGTAACACCACAGATAACACAGTGATATCTCTCTGAGTGCAGATAATGTAGTAGATTTCCCCTGCAGTCCTATGTAACACCACAGATAACACAGTGATAACTCTCTGAGTACAGACAATGTAGTAGATGTCACCTGCAGTCCTATGTAACACCACGGATAACACAGTGATATCTCTCTGAGTACAGATAATGTAGTAGATGTCACCTGCAGTCCTATGTAACACCACAGATAACACAGTGATATCTCTCTGAGTACAGATAATGTAGTAGATGTCACCTGCAGTCCTATGTAACACCACAGATAACACAGTGATAACTCTCTGAGTACAGATAATGTAGTAGATGTCACCTGCAGTCCTATGTAACGCCACAGATAACACAGTGATAACTCCCTGAGTACAGATAATGTAGTAGATGTCACCTGCAGTCCTATGTAACACCACAGATAACACATTGATAACTCTCTGAGTACAGATAATGTAGTAGATGTCACCTGCAGTCCTATGTAACACCCCAGATAACACAGTGATATCTCTCTGAGTACTGATAATGTAGTAGATGTCACCTGCAGTCCTATGTAACACCACAGATAACAGAGTGATAACTCTCTGAGTACAGATAATGTAGTAGATGTCACCTGCAGTCCTATGTAACACCACAGATAACACAGTGATAACTCTCTGAGTACAGATAATGTAGTAGATATCACCTGCAGTCCTATGTAAAACCACAGATAACACAGTGATAACTCTCTGAGTACAGATAATGTAGTAGATGTCACCTGCAGTCCTATGTAACGCCACAGATAACACAGTGATAAATCTGTGAGTACAGATAATGTAGTAGATGTCACCTGCAGTCCTATGTAACACCACAGATAACACAGTGATAACTCTCTGAGTACAGATAATATAGTAGATGTCACCTGCAGTCCTATGTAACACCACAGATAACACAGTGATAACTCTCTGAGTACAGATAATGTAGTAGATGTCACCTGCAGTCCTATGTAACACCACAGATAACACAGTGATAACTCTCTGAGTACAGATAATGTAGTAGATGTCACCTGCAGTCCTATGTAACACCACAGATAACACAGTGATAACTCTCTGAGTACAGATAATGTAGTAGATGTCACCTGCAGTCCTATGTAACACCACAGATAACACAGTGATATCTCTCTGAGTACAGATAATGTAGTAGATGTCACCTGCAGTCCTATGTAACACCACAAATAACACAGTGATAACTCTCTGAGTACAGATAATGTAGTAGATGTCACCTGCAGTCCTATGTAACACCACAGATAACACAGTGATAACTCTCTGAGTACAGATAATGTAGTAGATGTTACCTGCAGTCCTATGTAACGCCACAGATAACACAGTGATAACTCTGTGAGTACAGATAATGTAGTAGATGTCACCTGCAGTCCTATGTAAAACCACAGATAACACAGTGATAACTCTCTGAGTAGAGATAATGTAGTAGATGTCACCTGCAGTCCTATGTAACGCCACAGATAACACAGTGATAACTCTGTGAGTACAGATAATGTAGTAGATGTCACCTGCAGTCCTATGTAACACCACAGATAACACAGTGATAACTCTCTGAGTACAGATAATGTAGTAGATGTCACCTGCAGTCCTATGTAACACCACAGATAACACAGTGATATCTCTCTGAGTACAGATAATGTAGTAGATGTCACCTGCAGTCCTATGTAAAACCACAGATAGCACAGTGATAACTCTCTGAGTACAGATAATGTAGTATATGTCACCTGCAGTCCTATGTAACACCATCGATAACACAGTGATGACTCTCTGAGTACAGATAATGTAGATGTTATCTGCAGTCCTATGTAACACCACAGATAACACAGTGATAACTCTCTGAGTACAGATAATGTAGTAGATGTCATCTGCAGTCCTATGTAACACCACAGATAACACAGTGATAACTCCCTGAGTACAGATAATGTAGTAGATGTCATCTGCAGTCCTATGTAACCCCACAAATAACACAGTGATAACTCTCTGAGTACAGATAATGTAGTAGATGTCATCTGCAGTCCTATGTAACCCCACAAATAACACAGTGATAACTCTCTGAGTACAGATAATGTAGTAGATGACACTTGCAGTCCTATGTAACACCACCGATAACACAGTGATTACTCTCTGAGTACAGATAATGTAGTAGATGTCACCTGCAGTCCTATGTAACACCACAGATAACACAGTGATAACTCCCTGAGTACGGATAATGTAGTAGATGTCACCTGCAGTCCTATGTAACACCACAGATAACACAGTGATAACTCTCTGAGTACAGATAATGTAGTAGATGACACTTGCAGTCCTATGTAACACCACCGATAACACAGTGATTACTCTCTGAGTACAGATAATGTAGTAGATGTCACCTGCAGTCCTATGTAACACCACAGATAACACAGTGATAACTCCCTGAGTACAGATAATGTAGTAGATGTCACCTGCAGTCCCATGTAACACCACAGATAACACAGTGATAACTCCCTGAGTACAGATAATGTAGTAGATGTCATCTGCAGTCCTATGTAACACCACAGATAACACAGTGATAACTCCCTGAGTACAGATAATGTAGTAGATGTCACCTGCAGTCCTATGTAACACCACAGATAACACAGTGATAACTCCCTGAGTACAGATAATGTAGTAGATGTTACCTGCAGTCCTGTGTAACACCACAGATAACACAGTGATATCTCTCTGAGTACAGATAATGTAGTAGATGTCACCTGCAGTCCTATGTAACACCACAGATAACACAGTGATAACTCCCTGAGTACAGATAATGTAGTAGATGTTACCTGCAGTCCTATGTAACACCACAGATAACACAGTGATAACTCTCTGAGTACAGATAATGTAGTAGATGTCACCTGCAGTCCTATGTAACACCACAGATAACACAGTGATAATTCTCTGAGTACAGATAATGTAGTAGATGTCACCTGCAGTCCTATGTAACACCACAAATAACACCGTGATAACTCTCTGAGTACAGATAATGTAGTGGATGTCACCTGCATTCCTATGTAACACCACATATAACACAGTGATAACTCTCTGAGTACAGATAATGTAGTAGATATCACCTGCAGTCCTATGTAAAACCACAGATAACACAGTGATAACTCTCTGAGTACAGATAATGTAGTAGATGTTACCTGCAGTCCTATGTAACGCCACAGATAACACAGTGAGAACTCTGTGAGTACAGATAATGTAGTAGATGTCACCTGCAGTCCTATGTAAAACCACAGATAACACAGTGATAACTCTCTGAGTACAGATAATGTAGTAGATGTCACCTGCAGTCCTATGTAACGCCACAGATAACACAGTGATAACTCTGTGAGTACAGATAATGTAGTAGATATCACCTGCAGTCCTATGTAAAACCACAGATAGCACAGTGATAACTCTCTGAGTACAGATAATGTAGTATATGTCACCTGCAGTCCTATGTAACACCACAGATAACACAGTGATAACTCTCTGAGTACAGTTAATGTAGTAGATGTCACCTGCAGTCCTATGTAACACCACAGATAACACAGTGACGACTCTCTGAGTACAGATAATGTAGTAGATGTCACCTGCAGTCTTATGTAACACCGCAGATGACACAGTGATAACTCTGTGAGTAAAGATAATGTAGTAGATGTCACCTGCAGTCCTATGTAACACCACAGATAACACAGTGATAACTCTCTGAGTACAGATAATGTAGTAGATGCCACCTGCAGTCCTATGTAACAACACAGATAACACAGTGATAACTCCCTGAGTACGGATAATGTAGTAGATGTCACCTGCAGTCCTATGTAACACCACAGATAATACAGTGATAACTCTCTGAGTACAGATAATGTAGTAGATGTCATCTGCAGTCCTATGTAACACCACAGATAACACAGTGATAACTCCCTGAGTACAGATAATGTAGTAGATGTCACCTGCAGTCCTATGTAACACCACAGATAACACAGTGATAACTCCCTGAGTACAGATAATGTAGTAGATGTCATCTGCAGTCCTATGTAACCCCACAGATAACACAGTGATAACTCTCTGAGTACAGATAATGTAGTAGATGTCACCTGCAGTCCTATGTAACACCACAGATAACACAGTGATAACTCCCTGAGTACAGATAATGTAGTAGATGTCACCTGCAGTCCTATGTAACACCACAGATAACACAGTGATATCTCTCTGAGTACAGATAATGTAGTAGATGTCACCTGCAGTCCTATGTAACACCACAGATAACACAGTGATAACTCTGAGTACAGATAATGTAGTAGATGTCACCTGCAGTCCTATGTAACACCACAGATAACACAGTGATAACTCTGTGAGTAGAGATAATGTAGTAGATGTCACATGCAGTCCTATGTAACACCACAGATAGCACAGTGATAACTCTCTGAGTACAGATAATGTAGTAGATGTCACCTGCAGTCCTATGTAACACCACAGATAACTCAGTGATATCTCTCTGAGTAGAGATAATGTAGTAGATGTCACCTGCAGTCCCATGTAACACCACAGATAACACAGTGATAACTCTGAGTACAGATAATGTAGTAGATGTCACCTGCAGTCCTATGTAACACCACAGATAACACAGTGATAACTCTCTGAGTAGAGATAATGTAGTAGATGTCACCTGCAGTCCTATGTAACACCACAGATAACACAGTGATAACTCTCTGAGTAGAGATAATGTAGTAGATGTCACCTGCAGTCCCATGTAACACCACAGATAACAGTGACAACTCTGAGTACAGATAATGTAGATGTCACCTGCAGTCCTATGTAACACCACAGATAACACAGTGATATCTCTCTGAGTACAGATAATGTAGTAGATGTCACCTGCAGTCCTATGTAACACCACAGATAACACAGTGATAACTCTCAGTACAGATAATGTAGATGTCATCTGCAGTCCTATGTAACACCACAGATAACACAGTGATAACTCTCTGAGTACAGATAATGTAGTAGATGTCACCTGCAGTCCTATGTAACACCACAGATAACACAGTGATAACTCTGAGTACAGATAATGTAGTAGATGTCACCTGCAGTCCTATGTAACACCACAGATAACACAGTGATATCTCTCTGAGTACTGATAATGTAGTAGATGTCACCTGCAGTCCTACGTAACACCACAGATAACACATTGATAACTCTCTGAGTACAGATAATGTAGTAGATGTCACCTGCAGTCCTATGTAACACCACAGATAACACAGTGATAACTCTCTGAGTACAGATAATGTAGTAGATGTCACCTGCAGTCCTATGTAACACCACAGATAACACAGTGATAACTCTCTGAGTACAGATAATGTAGTAGATGTCACCTGCAGTCCTATGTAACACCACAGATAACACAGTGATAACTCTCTGAGTACAGATAATGTAGTAGATGTCACCTGCAGTCCTATGTAACACCACAAATAACACAGTGATAACTCTCTGAGTACAGATAATGTAGTAGATGTCACCTGCAGTCCTATGTAACACCACAGATAACACAGTGATAACTCTCTGAGTACAGATAATGTAGTAGATGTCACCTGCAGTCCTATGTAACACCACAGATAACTCAGTGATATCTCTCTGAGTAGAGATAATGTAGTAGATGTCACCTGCAGTCCCATGTAACACCACAGATAACAGTGACAACTCGGAGTACAGATAATGTAGATGTCACCTGCAGTCCTATGTAACACCACAGATAACACAGTGATATCTCTCTGAGTACAGATAATGTAGATGTCATCTGCAGTCCTATGTAACACCACAGATAACACAGTGATAACTCTCTGAGTACAGATAATGTAGTAGATGTCACCTGCAGTCCTATGTAACACCACAGATAACACAGTGATAACTCTCAGTACAGATAATGTAGATGTCATCTGCAGTCCTATGTAACACCACAGATAACACAGTGATAACTCTCTGAGTACAGACAATGTAGTAGATGTCACCAGCAGTCCTATGTAACACCACGGATAACACAGTGATTACTCTCTGAGTACAGATAATGTAGTAGATGTCACCTGCAGTCCTATGTAACACCACAGATAACACAGTGATAACTCCCTGAGTGCAGATAATGTAGTAGATGTCACCTGCAGTCCTATGTAACATCGCAGATAACACAGTGATAACTCTCTGAGTGCAGATAATGTAGTAGATTTCTCCTGCAGTCCTATGTAACACCACAGATAACACAGTGATAACTCTGTGAGTACAGATAATGTAGTAGATGTCACCTGCAGTCCTATGTAACACCACAGATAACACAGTGATAACTCTCTGAGTACAGATAATGTAGTAGATGTCACCTGCAGTCCTATGTAACACCACGGATAACACAGTGATATCTCTCTGAGTACAGATAATGTAGTAGATGTCACCTGCAGTCCTATGTAACACCACAGATAACACAGTGATATCTCTCTGAGTACAGATAATGTAGTAGATGTCACCTGCAGTCCTATGTAACACCACAGATAACACAGTGATAACTCTCTGAGTACAGATAATGTAGTAGATGTCACCTGCAGTCCTATGTAACGCCACAGATAACACAGTGATAACTCCCTGAGTACAGATAATGTAGTAGATGTCACCTGCAGTCCTATGTAACACCACAGATAACACAGTGATAACTCTCTGAGTACAGATAATGTAGTAGATGTCACCTGCAGTCCTATGTAACACCCCAGATAACACAGTGGTATCTCTCTGAGTACTGATAATGTAGTAGATGTCACCTGCAGTCCTATGTAACACCACAGATAACACAGTGATAACTCTCTGAGTACAGATAATGTAGTAGATGTCACCTGCAGTCCTATGTAACACCACAGATAACACAGTGATAACTCTCTGAGTACAGATAATGTAGTAGATATCACCTGCAGTCCTATGTAAAACCACAGATAACACAGTGATAACTCTCTGAGTACAGATAATGTAGTAGATGTCACCTGCAGTCCTATGTAACGCCACAGATAACACAGTGATAAATCTGTGAGTACAGATAATGTAGTAGATGTCACCTGCAGTCCTATGTAACACCACAGATAACACAGTGATAACTCTCTGAGTACAGATAATGTAGTAGATGTCACCTGCAGTCCTATGTAACACCACAGATAACACAGTGATAACTCTCTGAGTACAGATAATGTAGTAGATGTCACCTGCAGTCCTATGTAACACCACAGATAACACAGTGATAACTCTCTGAGTACAGATAATGTAGTAGATGTCACCTGCAGTCCTATGTAACACCACAGATAACACAGTGATAACTCTCTGAGTACAGATAATGTAGTAGATGTCACCTGCAGTCCTATGTAACACCACAGATAACACAGTGATATCTCTCTGAGTACAGATAATGTAGTAGATGTCACCTGCAGTCCTATGTAACACCACAAATAACACAGTGATAACTCTCTGAGTACAGATAATGTAGTAGATGTCACCTGCAGTCCTATGTAACACCACAGATAACACAGTGATAACTCTCTGAGTACAGATAATGTAGTAGATGTTACCTGCAGTCCTATGTAACGCCACAGATAACACAGTGATAACTCTGTGAGTACAGATAATGTAGTAGATGTCACCTGCAGTCCTATGTAAAACCACAGATAACACAGTGATAACTCTCTGAGTAGAGATAATGTAGTAGATGTCACCTGCAGTCCTATGTAACGCCACAGATAACACAGTGATAACTCTGTGAGTACAGATAATGTAGTAGATGTCACCTGCAGTCCTATGTAACACCACAGATAACACAGTGATAACTCTCTGAGTACAGATAATGTAGTAGATGTCACCTGCAGTCCTATGTAACACCACAGATAACACAGTGATATCTCTCTGAGTACAGATAATGTAGTAGATGTCACCTGCAGTCCTATGTAAAACCACAGATAGCACAGTGATAACTCTCTGAGTACAGATAATGTAGTATATGTCACCTGCAGTCCTATGTAACACCATCGATAACACAGTGATGACTCTCTGAGTACAGATAATGTAGATGTTATCTGCAGTCCTATGTAACACCACAGATAACACAGTGATAACTCCCTGAGTACAGATAATGTAGTAGATGTCACCTGCAGTCCTATGTAACACCACAGATAACACAGTGATAACTCCCTGAGTACAGATAATGTAGTAGATGTCATCTGCAGTCCTATGTAACCCCACAAATAACACAGTGATAACTCTCTGAGTACAGATAATGTAGTAGATGTCATCTGCAGTCCTATGTAACCCCACAAATAACACAGTGATAACTCTCTGAGTACAGATAATGTAGTAGATGACACTTGCAGTCCTATGTAACACCACCGATAACACAGTGATTACTCTCTGAGTACAGATAATGTAGTAGATGTCACCTGCAGTCCTATGTAACACCACAGATAACACAGTGATAACTCCCTGAGTACGGATAATGTAGTAGATGTCACCTGCAGTCCTATGTAACACCACAGATAACACAGTGATAACTCTCTGAGTACAGATAATGTAGTAGATGACACTTGCAGTCCTATGTAACACCACCGATAACACAGTGATTACTCTCTGAGTACAGATAATGTAGTAGATGTCACCTGCAGTCCTATGTAACACCACAGATAACACAGTGATAACTCCCTGAGTACAGATAATGTAGTAGATGTCACCTGCAGTCCCATGTAACACCACAGATAACACAGTGATAACTCCCTGAGTACAGATAATGTAGTAGATGTCACCTGCAGTCCTATGTAACACCACAGATAACACAGTGATAACTCTCTGAGTACAGATAATGTAGTAGATGTCACCTGCAGTCCTATGTAACACCACAGATAACACAGTGATAACTCCCTGAGTACAGATAATGTAGTAGATGTTACCTGCAGTCCTGTGTAACACCACAGATAACACAGTGATATCTCTCTGAGTACAGATAATGTAGTAGATGTCACCTGCAGTCCTATGTAACACCACAGATAACACAGTGATAACTCCCTGAGTACAGATAATGTAGTAGATGTTACCTGCAGTCCTATGTAACACCACAGATAACACAGTGATAACTCTCTGAGTACAGATAATGTAGTAGATGTCACCTGCAGTCCTATGTAACACCACAGATAACACAGTGATAATTCTCTGAGTACAGATAATGTAGTAGATGTCACCTGCAGTCCTATGTAACACCACAAATAACACCGTGATAACTCTCTGAGTACAGATAATGTAGTGGATGTCACCTGCATTCCTATGTAACACCACATATAACACAGTGATAACTCTCTGAGTACAGATAATGTAGTAGATATCACCTGCAGTCCTATGTAAAACCACAGATAACACAGTGATAACTCTCTGAGTACAGATAATGTAGTAGATGTTACCTGCAGTCCTATGTAACGCCACAGATAACACAGTGAGAACTCTGTGAGTACAGATAATGTAGTAGATGTCACCTGCAGTCCTATGTAAAACCACAGATAACACAGTGATAACTCTCTGAGTACAGATAATGTAGTAGATGTCACCTGCAGTCCTATGTAACGCCACAGATAACACAGTGATAACTCTGTGAGTACAGATAATGTAGTAGATATCACCTGCAGTCCTATGTAAAACCACAGATAGCACAGTGATAACTCTCTGAGTACAGATAATGTAGTATATGTCACCTGCAGTCCTATGTAACACCACAGATAACACAGTGATAACTCTCTGAGTACAGTTAATGTAGTAGATGTCACCTGCAGTCCTATGTAACACCACAGATAACACAGTGACGACTCTCTGAGTACAGATAATGTAGTAGATGTCACCTGCAGTCTTATGTAACACCGCAGATAACACAGTGATAACTCTGTGAGTAAAGATAATGTAGTAGATGTCACCTGCAGTCCTATGTAACACCACAGATAACACAGTGATAACTCTCTGAGTACAGATAATGTAGTAGATGCCACCTGCAGTCCTATGTAACAACACAGATAACACAGTGATAACTCCCTGAGTACGGATAATGTAGTAGATGTCACCTGCAGTCCTATGTAACACCACAGATAATACAGTGATAACTCTCTGAGTACAGATAATGTAGTAGATGTCATCTGCAGTCCTATGTAACACCACAGATAACACAGTGATAACTCCCTGAGTACAGATAATGTAGTAGATGTCACCTGCAGTCCTATGTAACACCACAGATAACACAGTGATAACTCCCTGAGTACAGATAATGTAGTATATGTCATCTGCAGTCCTATGTAACCCCACAGATAACACAGTGATAACTCTCTGAGTACAGATAATGTAGTAGATGTCACCTGCAGTCCTATGTAACACCACAGATAACACAGTGATAACTCCCTGAGTACAGATAATGTAGTAGATGTCACCTGCAGTCCTATGTAACACCACAGATAACAGAGTGATATCTCTCTGAGTACAGATAATGTAGTAGATGTCACCTGCAGTCCTATGTAACACCACAGATAACACAGTGATAACTCTGAGTACAGATAATGTAGTAGATGTCACCTGCAGTCCTTTGTAACACCACAGATAACACAGTGATAACTCTGTGAGTAGAGATAATGTAGTAGATGTCACATGCAGTCCTATGTAACACCACAGATAGCACAGTGATAACTCTCTGAGTACAGATAATGTAGTAGATGTCACCTGCAGTCCTATGTAACACCACAGATAACTCAGTGATATCTCTCTGAGTAGAGATAATGTAGTAGATGTCACCTGCAGTCCCATGTAACACCACAGATAACACAGTGATAACTCTGAGTACAGATAATGTAGTAGATGTCACCTGCAGTCCTATGTAACACCACAGATAACACAGTGATAACTCTCTGAGTAGAGATAATGTAGTAGATGTCACCTGCAGTCCTATGTAACACCACAGATAACACAGTGATAACTCTCTGAGTAGAGATAATGTAGTAGATGTCACCTGCAGTCCCATGTAACACCACAGATAACAGTGACAACTCTGAGTACAGATAATGTAGATGTCACCTGCAGTCCTATGTAACACCACAGATAACACAGTGATATCTCTCTGAGTACAGATAATGTAGTAGATGTCACCTGCAGTCCTATGTAACACCACAGATAACACAGTGATAACTCTCAGTACAGATAATGTAGATGTCATCTGCAGTCCTATGTAACACCACAGATAACACAGTGATAACTCTCTGAGTACAGATAATGTAGTAGATGTCACCTGCAGTCCTATGTAACACCACAGATAACACAGTGATAACTCTGAGTACAGATAATGTAGTAGATGTCACCTGCAGTCCTATGTAACACCACAGATAACACAGTGATATCTCTCTGAGTACTGATAATGTAGTAGATGTCACCTGCAGTCCTACGTAACACCACAGATAACACATTGATAACTCTCTGAGTACAGATAATGTAGTAGATGTCACCTGCAGTCCTATGTAACACCACAGATAACACAGTGATAACTCTCTGAGTACAGATAATGTAGTAGATGTCACCTGCAGTCCTATGTAACACCACAGATAACACAGTGATAACTCTCTGAGTACAGATAATGTAGTAGATGTCACCTGCAGTCCTATGTAACACCACAGATAACACAGTGATAACTCTCTGAGTACAGATAATGTAGTAGATGTCACCTGCAGTCCTATGTAACACCACAAATAACACAGTGATAACTCTCTGAGTACAGATAATGTAGTAGATGTCACCTGCAGTCCTATGTAACACCACAAATAACACAGTGATAACTCTCTGAGTACAGATAATGTAGTAGATGACACTTGCAGTCCTATGTAACACCACCGATAACACAGTGATTACTCTCTGAGTACAGATAATGTAGTAGATGTCACCTGCAGTCCTATGTAACACCACAGATAACACAGTGATAACTCCCTGAGTACGGATAATGTAGTAGATGTCACCTGCAGTCCTATGTAACACCACAGATAACACAGTGATAACTCTCTGAGTACAGATAATGTAGTAGATGACACTTGCAGTCCTATGTAACACCACCGATAACACAGTGATTACTCTCTGAGTACAGATAATGTAGTAGATGTCACCTGCAGTCCTATGTAACACCACAGATAACACAGTGATAACTCCCTGAGTACAGATAATGTAGTAGATGTCACCTGCAGTCCCATGTAACACCACAGATAACACAGTGATAACTCCCTGAGTACAGATAATGTAGTAGATGTCACCTGCAGTCCTATGTAACACCACAGATAACACAGTGATAACTCTCTGAGTACAGATAATGTAGTAGATGTCACCTGCAGTCCTATGTAACACCACAGATAACACAGTGATAACTCCCTGAGTACAGATAATGTAGTAGATGTTACCTGCAGTCCTGTGTAACACCACAGATAACACAGTGATATCTCTCTGAGTACAGATAATGTAGTAGATGTCACCTGCAGTCCTATGTAACACCACAGATAACACAGTGATAACTCCCTGAGTACAGATAATGTAGTAGATGTTACCTGCAGTCCTATGTAACACCACAGATAACACAGTGATAACTCTCTGAGTACAGATAATGTAGTAGATGTCACCTGCAGTCCTATGTAACACCACAGATAACACAGTGATAATTCTCTGAGTACAGATAATGTAGTAGATGTCACCTGCAGTCCTATGTAACACCACAAATAACACCGTGATAACTCTCTGAGTACAGATAATGTAGTGGATGTCACCTGCATTCCTATGTAACACCACATATAACACAGTGATAACTCTCTGAGTACAGATAATGTAGTAGATATCACCTGCAGTCCTATGTAAAACCACAGATAACACAGTGATAACTCTCTGAGTACAGATAATGTAGTAGATGTTACCTGCAGTCCTATGTAACGCCACAGATAACACAGTGAGAACTCTGTGAGTACAGATAATGTAGTAGATGTCACCTGCAGTCCTATGTAAAACCACAGATAACACAGTGATAACTCTCTGAGTACAGATAATGTAGTAGATGTCACCTGCAGTCCTATGTAACGCCACAGATAACACAG
Source organism: Phyllobates terribilis (assembly GCF_046119375.1). Lineage (NCBI taxonomy): Eukaryota > Metazoa > Chordata > Amphibia > Anura > Dendrobatidae > Phyllobates > Phyllobates terribilis. The sequence continues at coordinate 605,507,472 of NW_027362761.1, read as the reverse complement.
TGATAACTCTGTGAGTACAGATAATGTAGTAGATATCACCTGCAGTCCTATGTAAAACCACAGATAGCACAGTGATAACTCTCTGAGTACAGATAATGTAGTATATGTCACCTGCAGTCCTATGTAACACCACAGATAACACAGTGATAACTCTCTGAGTACAGTTAATGTAGTAGATGTCACCTGCAGTCCTATGTAACACCACAGATAACACAGTGACGACTCTCTGAGTACAGATAATGTAGTAGATGTCACCTGCAGTCTTATGTAACACCGCAGATAACACAGTGATAACTCTGTGAGTAAAGATAATGTAGTAGATGTCACCTGCAGTCCTATGTAACACCACAGATAACACAGTGATAACTCTCTGAGTACAGATAATGTAGTAGATGCCACCTGCAGTCCTATGTAACAACACAGATAACACAGTGATAACTCCCTGAGTACGGATAATGTAGTAGATGTCACCTGCAGTCCTATGTAACACCACAGATAATACAGTGATAACTCTCTGAGTACAGATAATGTAGTAGATGTCATCTGCAGTCCTATGTAACACCACAGATAACACAGTGATAACTCCCTGAGTACAGATAATGTAGTAGATGTCACCTGCAGTCCTATGTAACACCACAGATAACACAGTGATAACTCCCTGAGTACAGATAATGTAGTAGATGTCATCTGCAGTCCTATGTAACCCCACAGATAACACAGTGATAACTCTCTGAGTACAGATAATGTAGTAGATGTCACCTGCAGTCCTATGTAACACCACAGATAACACAGTGATAACTCCCTGAGTACAGATAATGTAGTAGATGTCACCTGCAGTCCTATGTAACACCACAGATAACACAGTGATATCTCTCTGAGTACAGATAATGTAGTAGATGTCACCTGCAGTCCTATGTAACACCACAGATAACACAGTGATAACTCTGAGTACAGATAATGTAGTAGATGTCACCTGCAGTCCTATGTAACACCACAGATAACACAGTGATAACTCTGTGAGTAGAGATAATGTAGTAGATGTCACATGCAGTCCTATGTAACACCACAGATAGCACAGTGATAACTCTCTGAGTACAGATAATGTAGTAGATGTCACCTGCAGTCCTATGTAACACCACAGATAACTCAGTGATATCTCTCTGAGTAGAGATAATGTAGTAGATGTCACCTGCAGTCCCATGTAACACCACAGATAACACAGTGATAACTCTGAGTACAGATAATGTAGTAGATGTCACCTGCAGTCCTATGTAACACCACAGATAACACAGTGATAACTCTCTGAGTAGAGATAATGTAGTAGATGTCACCTGCAGTCCTATGTAACACCACAGATAACACAGTGATAACTCTCTGAGTAGAGATAATGTAGTAGATGTCACCTGCAGTCCCATGTAACACCACAGATAACAGTGACAACTCTGAGTACAGATAATGTAGATGTCACCTGCAGTCCTATGTAACACCACAGATAACACAGTGATATCTCTCTGAGTACAGATAATGTAGTAGATGTCACCTGCAGTCCTATGTAACACCACAGATAACACAGTGATAACTCTCAGTACAGATAATGTAGATGTCATCTGCAGTCCTATGTAACACCACAGATAACACAGTGATAACTCTCTGAGTACAGATAATGTAGTAGATGTCACCTGCAGTCCTATGTAACACCACAGATAACACAGTGATAACTCTGAGTACAGATAATGTAGTAGATGTCACCTGCAGTCCTATGTAACACCACAGATAACACAGTGATATCTCTCTGAGTACTGATAATGTAGTAGATGTCACCTGCAGTCCTACGTAACACCACAGATAACACATTGATAACTCTCTGAGTACAGATAATGTAGTAGATGTCACCTGCAGTCCTATGTAACACCACAGATAACACAGTGATAACTCTCTGAGTACAGATAATGTAGTAGATGTCACCTGCAGTCCTATGTAACACCACAGATAACACAGTGATAACTCTCTGAGTACAGATAATGTAGTAGATGTCACCTGCAGTCCTATGTAACACCACAGATAACACAGTGATAACTCTCTGAGTACAGATAATGTAGTAGATGTCACCTGCAGTCCTATGTAACACCACAAATAACACAGTGATAACTCTCTGAGTACAGATAATGTAGTAGATGTCACCTGCAGTCCTATGTAACACCACAGATAACACAGTGATAACTCTCTGAGTACAGATAATGTAGTAGATGTCACCTGCAGTCCTATGTAACACCACAGATAACTCAGTGATATCTCTCTGAGTAGAGATAATGTAGTAGATGTCACCTGCAGTCCCATGTAACACCACAGATAACAGTGACAACTCGGAGTACAGATAATGTAGATGTCACCTGCAGTCCTATGTAACACCACAGATAACACAGTGATATCTCTCTGAGTACAGATAATGTAGATGTCATCTGCAGTCCTATGTAACACCACAGATAACACAGTGATAACTCTCTGAGTACAGATAATGTAGTAGATGTCACCTGCAGTCCTATGTAACACCACAGATAACACAGTGATAACTCTCAGTACAGATAATGTAGATGTCATCTGCAGTCCTATGTAACACCACAGATAACACAGTGATAACTCTCTGAGTACAGACAATGTAGTAGATGTCACCTGCAGTCCTATGTAACACCACGGATAACACAGTGATTACTCTCTGAGTACAGATAATGTAGTAGATGTCACCTGCAGTCCTATGTAACACCACAGATAACACAGTGATAACTCCCTGAGTGCAGATAATGTAGTAGATGTCACCTGCAGTCCTATGTAACATCGCAGATAACACAGTGATAACTCTCTGAGTGCAGATAATGTAGTAGATTTCTCCTGCAGTCCTATGTAACACCACAGATAACACAGTGATAACTCTGTGAGTACAGATAATGTAGTAGATGTCACCTGCAGTCCTATGTAACACCACAGATAACACAGTGATAACTCTCTGAGTACAGATAATGTAGTAGATGTCACCTGCAGTCCTATGTAACACCACGGATAACACAGTGATATCTCTCTGAGTACAGATAATGTAGTAGATGTCACCTGCAGTCCTATGTAACACCACAGATAACACAGTGATATCTCTCTGAGTACAGATAATGTAGTAGATGTCACCTGCAGTCCTATGTAACACCACAGATAACACAGTGATAACTCTCTGAGTACAGATAATGTAGTAGATGTCACCTGCAGTCCTATGTAACGCCACAGATAACACAGTGATAACTCCCTGAGTACAGATAATGTAGTAGATGTCACCTGCAGTCCTATGTAACACCACAGATAACACAGTGATAACTCTCTGAGTACAGATAATGTAGTAGATGTCACCTGCAGTCCTATGTAACACCCCAGATAACACAGTGGTATCTCTCTGAGTACTGATAATGTAGTAGATGTCACCTGCAGTCCTATGTAACACCACAGATAACACAGTGATAACTCTCTGAGTACAGATAATGTAGTAGATGTCACCTGCAGTCCTATGTAACACCACAGATAACACAGTGATAACTCTCTGAGTACAGATAATGTAGTAGATATCACCTGCAGTCCTATGTAAAACGACAGATAACACAGTGATAACTCTCTGAGTACAGATAATGTAGTAGATGTCACCTGCAGTCCTATGTAACGCCACAGATAACACAGTGATAACTCTGTGAGTACAGATAATGTAGTAGATATCACCTGCAGTCCTATGTAACACCACAGATAACACAGTGATAACTCTCTGAGTAGAGATAATGTAGTAGATGTCACATGCAGTCCTATGTAACACCACAGATAGCACAGTGATAACTCTCTGAGTACAGATAATGTAGTAGATGTCACCTGCAGTCCTATGAAACACCACAGATAACTCAGTGATATCTCTCTGAGTAGAGATAATGTAGTAGATGTCACCTGCAGTCCCATGTAACACCACAGATAACAGTGACAACTCTGAGTACAGATAATGTAGATGTCACCTGCAGTCCTATGTAACACCACAGATAACACAGTGATATCTCTCAGTACAGATAATGTAGATGTCATCTGCAGTCCTATGTAACACCACAGATAACACAGTGATAACTCTCAGAGTACAGACAATGTAGTAGATGTCACCTGCAGTCCTATGTAACACCACAGATAACACAGTGATAACTCCCTGAGTGCAGATAATGTAGTAGATGTCACCTGCAGTCCTATGTAACACCACAGATAACACAGTGATAACTCTCTGAGTGCAGATAATGTAGTAGATTTCTCCTGCAGTCCTATGTAACACCACAGATAACACAGTGATAACTCTGTGAGTACAGATAATGTAGTAGATGTCACCTGCAGTCCTATGTAACACCACAGATATCACAGTGATAACTCTCTGAGTACAGATAATGTAGTAGATGTCACCTGCAGTCCTATGTAACACCACAGATAACACAGTGATACCTCTCTGAGTACAGATAATGTAGTAGATGTCACCTGCAGTCCTATGTAACACCACAGATAACACAGTGATATCTCTCTGAGTACAGATAATGTAGTAGATGTCACCTGCAGTCCTATGTAACACCACAGATAACACAGTGATACCTCTCTGAGTACAGATAATGTAGTAGATGTCACCTGCAGTCCTATGTAACGCCACAGATAACACAGTGATAACTCCCTGAGTACAGATAATGTAGTAGATGTCACCTGCAGTCCTATGTAACACCACAGATAACACAGTGATAACTCTCTGAGTACAGATAATGTAGTAGATGTCACCTGCAGTCCTATGTAACACCCCAGATAACACAGTGGTATCTCTCTGAGTACTGATAATGTAGTAGATGTCACCTGCAGTCCTATGTAACACCACAGATAACACAGTGATAACTCTCTGAGTACAGATAATGTAGTAGATGTCACCTGCAGTCCTATGTAACACCACAGATAACACAGTGATAACTCTCTGAGTACAGATAATGTAGTAGATATCACCTGCAGTCCTATGTAAAACCACAGATAACACAGTGATAACTCTCTGAGTACAGATAATGTAGTAGATGTCACCTGCAGTCCTATGTAACGCCACAGATAACACAGTGATAACTCTGTGAGTACAGATAATGTAGTAGATGTCACCTGCAGTCCTATGTAACACCACAGATAACACAGTGATAACTCTCTGAGTACAGATAATGTAGTAGATGTCACCTGCAGTCCTATGTAACACCACAGATAACACAGTGATAACTCTCTGAGTACAGATAATGTAGTAGATGTCACCTGCAGTCCTATGTAACACCACAGATAACACAGTGATAACTCTCTGAGTACAGATAATGTAGTAGATGTCACCTGCAGTCCTATGTAACACCACAGATACGACAGTGATATCTCTCTGAGTACAGATAATGTAGTAGATGTCACCTGCAGTCCTATGTAACACCACAGATAACACAGTGATAACTCTGAGTACAGATAATGTAGTAGATGTCACCTGCAGTCCTATGTAACACCACAGATAACACAGTGATAACTCTCTGAGTACAGATAATGTAGTAGATGTCACCTGCAGTCCTATGTAACACCACAGATAACACAGTGATAACTCTCTGAGTACAGATAATGTAGTAGATGTCACCTGCAGTCCTATGTAACACCACAGATAACACAGTGATAACTCTCTGAGTACAGATAATATAGTAGATGTCACCTGCAGTCCTATGTAACACCACAAATAACACCGTGATAACTCTCTGAGTACAGATAATGTAGTAGATGTCACCTGCAGTCCTATGTAACACCACAGATAACACAGTGATAACTCTCTGAGTACAGATAATGTAGTAGATGTCACCTGCAGTCATATGTAATACCACAGATAACACATTGATAACTCTCTGAGTACAGATAATGTAGTAGATGTCACCTGCAGTCCTATGTAACGCCACAGATAACACAGTGATAACTCTCTGAGTACAGATAATGTAGTAGATGTCACCTGCAGTCCTATGCAACACCACAGATAACACAGTGATAACTCTCTGAGTACAGATAATGTAGTAGATGTCACCTGCAGTCCTATGTAACACCACAGATAACACATTGATAACTCTCTGAGTACAGATAATGTAGTAGATGTTACCTGCAGTCCTATGTAACACCACAGATAGCACAGTGATAACTCTCTGAGTACAGATAATGTAGTAGATGTCACCTGCAGTCCTATGTAACGCCACAGATAACACAGTGATATCTCTCTGAGTACTGATAATGTAGTAGATGTCACCTGCAGTCCTATGTAACGGCACAGATAACACAGTGATAACTCTCTGAGTACAGATAATGTAGTAGATGTCACCTGCAGTCCTATGTAACACCACAGATAACACAGTGATAACTCTCTGAGTACAGATAATGTAGTAGATGTCACCTGCAGTCCTATGTAACACCACAGATAACACAGTGATAACTCTCTGAGTACAGATAATGTAGTAGATATCACCTGCAGTCCTATGTAAAACCACAGATAACACAGTGATAACTCTCTGAGTACAGATAATGTAGTAGATGTCACCTGCAGTCCTCTGTAACGCCACAGATAACACAGTGATAACTCTGTGAGTACAGATAATGTAGTAGATGTCACCTGCAGTCCTATGTAACACCACAGATAACACAGTGATAACTCTCTGAGTACAGATAATGTAGTAGATGTCACCTGGAGTCCTATGTAACGCCACAGATAACACAGTGATAACTCTCTGAGTACAGATAATGTAGTAGATGTCACCTGCAGTCCTATGTAACACCACAGATAACACAGTGATAACTCTCTGAGTACAGATAATGTAGTAGATGTCACCTGCAGTCCTATGTAACGCCACAGATAACACAGTGATAACTCTGTGAGTACAGATAATGTAGTAGATGTCACCTGCAGTCCTATGTAACACCACAGATAACACAGTGATAACTCTGAGTACAGATAATGTAGTAGATGTCACCTGCAGTCCTATGTAACACCACAGATAACACAGTGATATCTCTCTGAGTACTGATAATGTAGTAGATGTCACCTGCAGTCCTATGTAACACCACAGATAACACAGTGATAACTCTCTGAGTACAGATAATGTAGTAGATGTCACCTGCAGTCCTATGTAACACCACAGATAACACAGTGATAACTCTCTGAGTACAGATAATGTAGTAGATGTCACCTGCAGTCCTATGTAACACCACAGATAACACAGTGATAACTCTCTGAGTACAGATAATGTAGTAGATGTCACCTGCAGTACTATGTAACACCACAAATAACACCGTGATAACTCTCTGAGTACAGATAATGTAGTAGATGTCACCTGCAGTCCTATGTAACACCACAGATAACACAGTGATATCTCTCTGAGTACAGATAATGTAGTAGATATCACCTGCAGTCCTATGTAAAACCACAGATAACACAGTGGTAACTCTCTGAGTACAGATAATGTAGTAGATGTCACCTGCAGTCCTATGTAAGGCCACAGATAACACAGTGATAACTCTGTGAGTACAGATAATGTAGTAGATATCACCTGCAGTCCTATGTAAAACCACAGATAACACAGTGATAACTCTCTGAGTACAGATAATGTAGTAGATGTCACCTGCAGTCCTATGTAACACCACAGATAACACAGTGATAACTCTCTGAGTACAGATAATGTAGTAGATGTTACCTGCAGTCCTATGTAACACCACAGGTAGCACAGTGATAACTCTCTGAGTACAGACAATGTAGTAGATGTCACCTGCAGTCCTATGTAACGCCACAGATAACACAGTGATATCTCTCTGAGTACTGATAATGTAGTAGATGTCACCTGCAGTCCTATGTAACGCCACAGATAACACAGTGATAACTCTCTGAGTACAGATAATGTCGTAGATGTCACCTGCAGTCCTATGTAACACCACAGATAACACAGTGATAACTCTCTGAGTACAGATAATGTAGTAGATGTCACCTGCAGTCCTATGTAACACCACAGATAACACAGTGATAACGCTCTGAGTACAGATAATGTACTAGATGTCACCTGCAGTCCTATGTAACACCACAGATAACACATTGATAACTCTCTGAGTACAGATAATGTAGTAGATGTCACCTGCAGTCCTATGTAACACCACAGATAACACAGTGATAACTCTCTGAGTACAGATAATGTAGTAGATGTCACCTGCAGTCCTATGTAACACCACGGATAACACAGTGATAACTCTCTGAGTACAGATAATGTAGTAGATGTCACCTGCAGTCATATGTAATACCACAGATAACACATTGTTAACTCTCTGAGTACAGATAATGTAGTAGATGTCACCTGCAGTCCTATGTAACACCACAGATAACACAGTGATAACTCTCTGAGTACAGATAATGTAGTAGATGTCACCTGCAGTCCTATGCAACACCACAGATAACACAGTGATAACTCTCTGAGTACAGATAATGTAGTAGATGTCACCTGCAGTCCTATGTAACGCCACAGATAACACAGTGATATCTCTCTGAGTACTGATAATGTAGTAGATGCCACCTGCAGTCCTATGTAACACCACAGATAACACATTGATAACTCTCTGAGTACAGATAATGTAGTAGATGTTACCTGCAGTCCTATGTAACACCACAGATAGCACAGTGATAACTCTCTGAGTACAGATAATGTAGTAGATGTCACCTGCAGTCCTATGTAACGCCACAGATAACACAGTGATAACTCTCTGAGTACGGATAATGTAGTAGATGTCACCTGCAGTCCTATGTAACACCACAGATAACACAGTGATAACTCTCTGAGTACAAATAATGTAGTAGATGTCACCTGCAGTCCTATGTAACACCACAGATAACACAGTGATATCTCTCTGAGTACTGATAATGTAGTAGATGTCACCTGCAGTCCTATGTAACACCACAGATAACACAGTGATAACTCTGAGTACAGATAATGTAGTAGATGTCACCTGCAGTCCTATGTAACACCACAGATAACACAGTGATAACTCTCTGAGTACAGATAATGTAGTAGATGTCACCTGCAGTCCTATGTAACACCACAGATAACACAGTGATAACTCTCTGAGTACAGATAATGTAGTAGATGTCACCTGCAGTCCTATGTAAAACCACAGATAACACAGTGATAACTCTCTGAGTACAGATAATGTAGTAGATGTCACCTGCAGTCCTATGTAACGCCACAGATAACACAGTGATAACTCTGTGAGTACAGATAATGTAGTAGATGTCACCTGCAGTCCTATGTAACACCACAGATAACACAGTGATAACTCTCTGAGTACAAATAATGTAGTAGATGTCACCTGCAGTCCTATGTAACACCACAGATAACACAGTGATAACTCTCTGAGTACAGATAATGTAGTAGATGTCACCTGCAGTCCTATGTAACACCACAGATACGACAGTGATATCTCTCTGAGTACAGATAATGTAGTAGATGTCACCTGCAGTCCTATGTAACACCACAGATAACACAGTGATAACTCTCTGAGTACAGATAATGTAGTAGATGTCACCTGCAGTCCTATGTAACACCACAGATAACACAGTGATACCTCTCTGAGTACAGATAATGTAGTAGATGTCACCTGCAGTCCTATGTAACACCACAGATAACACAGTGATATCTCTCTGAGTACAGATAATGTAGTAGATGTCACCTGCAGTCCTATGTAACACCACAGATAACACAGTGATAACTCCCTGAGTGCAGATAATGTAGTAGATGTCACCTGCAGTCCTATGTAACACCACAGATAACACAGTGATATCTCTCTGAGTACAGATAATGTAGTAGATGTCACCTGCAGTCCTATGTAACACCACAGATAACACAGTGATAACTCCCTGAGTGCAGATAATGTAGTAGATGTCACCTGCAGTCCTATGTAACACCACAGATAACACAGTGATAACTCTCTGAGTGCAGATAATGTAGTAGATGTCACATGCAGTCCTATGTAACACCACAGATAACACAGTGATACCTCTCTGAGTACAGATAATGTAGTAGATGTCACCTGCAGTCCTATGTAACACCACAGATAACACAGTGATAACTCTCTGAGTACAGATAATGTAGTAGATGTCACCTGCAGTCCTATGTAACACCACAGATAACACAGTTATGCCTCTCTGAGTACAGATAATGTAGTAGATGTCACCTGCAGTCCTATGTAACACCACAGATAACACAGTGATATCTCTCTGAGTGCAGATAATGTAGTAGATTTCCCCTGCAGTCCTATGTAACACCACAGATAACACAGTGATAACTCTCTGAGTACAGACAATGTAGTAGATGTCACCTGCAGTCCTATGTAACACCACGGATAACACAGTGATATCTCTCTGAGTACAGATAATGTAGTAGATGTCACCTGCAGTCCTATGTAACACCACAGATAACACAGTGATATCTCTCTGAGTACAGATAATGTAGTAGATGTCACCTGCAGTCCTATGTAACACCACAGATAACACAGTGATAACTCTCTGAGTACAGATAATGTAGTAGATGTCACCTGCAGTCCTATGTAACGCCACAGATAACACAGTGATAACTCCCTGAGTACAGATAATGTAGTAGATGTCACCTGCAGTCCTATGTAACACTACAGATAACACATTGATAACTCTCTGAGTACAGATAATGTAGTAGATGTCACCTGCAGTCCTATGTAACACCCCAGATAACACAGTGATATCTCTCTGAGTACTGATAATGTAGTAGATGTCACCTGCAGTCCTATGTAACACCACAGATAACAGATTGATAACTCTCTGAGTACAGATAATGTAGTAGATGTCACCTGCAGTCCTATGTAACACCACAGATAACACAGTGATAACTCTCTGAGTACAGATAATGTAGTAGATATCACCTGCAGTCCTATGTAAAACCACAGATAACACAGTGATAACTCTCTGAGTACAGATAATGTAGTAGATGTCACCTGCAGTCCTATGTAACGCCACAGATAACACAGTGATAACTCTCTGAGTACAGATAATGTAGTAGATGTCACCTGCAGTCCTATGTAACACCACAGATAACACAGTGATAACTCTCTGAGTACAGATAATGTAGTAGATGTCACCTGCAGTCCTATGTAACACCACAGATAACACAGTGATATCTCTCTGAGTACAGATAATGTAGTAGATGTCACCTGCAGTCCTATGTAACACCACAGATAACACAGTGATAACTCTCTGAGTACAGATAATGTAGTAGATGTCACCTGCAGTCCTATGTAACGCCACAGATAACACAGTGATAACTCCCTGAGTACAGATAATGTAGTAGATGTCACCTGCAGTCCTATGTAACACCACAGATAACACATTGATAACTCTCTGAGTACAGATAATGTAGTAGATGTCACCTGCAGTCCTATGTAACACCCCAGATAACACAGTGATATCTCTCTGAGTACTGATAATGTAGTAGATGTCACCTGCAGTCCTATGTAACACCACAGATAACAGAGTGATAACTCTCTGAGTACAGATAATGTAGTAGATGTCACCTGCAGTCCTATGTAACACCACAGATAACACAGTGATAACTCTCTGAGTACAGATAATGTAGTAGATATCACCTGCAGTCCTATGTAAAACCACAGATAACACAGTGATAACTCTCTGAGTACAGATAATGTAGTAGATGTCACCTGCAGTCCTATGTAACGCCACAGATAACACAGTGATAAATCTGTGAGTACAGATAATGTAGTAGATGTCACCTGCAGTCCTATGTAACACCACAGATAACACAGTGATAACTCTCTGAGTACAGATAATGTAGTAGATGTCACCTGCAGTCCTATGTAACACCACAGATAACACAGTGATAACTCTCTGAGTACAGATAATGTAGTAGATGTTACCTGCAGTCCTATGTAACGCCACAGATAACACAGTGATAACTCTGTGAGTACAGATAATGTAGTAGATGTCACCTGCAGTCCTATGTAAAACCACAGATAACACAGTGATAACTCTCTGAGTAGAGATAATGTAGTAGATGTCACCTGCAGTCCTATGTAACGCCACAGATAACACAGTGATAACTCTGTGAGTACAGATAATGTAGTAGATGTCACCTGCAGTCCTATGTAACACCACAGATAACACAGTGATAACTCTCTGAGTACAGATAATGTAGTAGATGTCACCTGCAGTCCTATGTAACACCACAGATAACACAGTGATATCTCTCTGAGTACAGATAATGTAGTAGATGTCACCTGCAGTCCTATGTAAAACCACAGATAGCACAGTGATAACTCTCTGAGTACAGATAATGTAGTATATGTCACCTGCAGTCCTATGTAACACCATCGATAACACAGTGATGACTCTCTGAGTACAGATAATGTAGATGTTATCTGCAGTCCTATGTAACACCACAGATAACACAGTGATAACTCTCTGAGTACAGATAATGTAGTAGATGTCATCTGCAGTCCTATGTAACACCACAGATAACACAGTGATAACTCCCTGAGTACAGATAATGTAGTAGATGTCATCTGCAGTCCTATGTAACCCCACAAATAACACAGTGATAACTCTCTGAGTACAGATAATGTAGTAGATGACACTTGCAGTCCTATGTAACACCACCGATAACACAGTGATTACTCTCTGAGTACAGATAATGTAGTAGATGTCACCTGCAGTCCTATGTAACACCACAGATAACACAGTGATAACTCCCTGAGTACGGATAATGTAGTAGATGTCACCTGCAGTCCTATGTAACACCACAGATAACACAGTGATAACTCTCTGAGTACAGATAATGTAGTAGATGACACTTGCAGTCCTATGTAACACCACCGATAACACAGTGATTACTCTCTGAGTACAGATAATGTAGTAGATGTCACCTGCAGTCCTATGTAACACCACAGATAACACAGTGATAACTCCCTGAGTACAGATAATGTAGTAGATGTCACCTGCAGTCCTATGTAACACCACAGATAACACAGTGATAACTCTCTGAGTACAGATAATGTAGTAGATATCACCTGCAGTCCTATGTAAAACCACAGATAACACAGTGATAACTCTCTGAGTACAGATAATGTAGTAGATGTCACCTGCAGTCCTATGTAACGCCACAGATAACACAGTGATAACTCTGTGAGTACAGATAATGTAGTAAATGTCACCTGCAGTCCTATGTAACACCACAGATAACACAGTGATAACTCTCTGAGTACAGATAATGTAGTAGATGTCACCTGCAGTCCTATGTAACACCACAGATAACACAGTGATAACTCTCTGAGTACAGATAATGTAGTAGATGTCACCTGCAGTCCTATGTAACACCACAGATAACACAGTGATAACTCTCTGAGTACAGATAATGTAGTAGATGTCACCTGCAGTCCTATGTAACACCACAGATACGACAGTGATATCTCTCTGAGTACAGATAATGTAGTAGATGTCACCTGCAGTCCTATGTAACACCACAGATAACACAGTGATAACTCTGAGTACAGATAATGTAGTAGATGTCACCTGCAGTCCTATGTAACACCACAGATAACACAGTGATAACTCTCTGAGTACAGATAATGTAGTAGATGTCACCTGCAGTCCTATGTAACACCACAGATAACACAGTGATAACTCTCTGAGTACAGATAATGTAGTAGATGTCACCTGCAGTCCTATGTAACACCACAGATAACACAGTGATAACTCTCTGAGTACAGATAATATAGTAGATGTCACCTGCAGTCCTATGTAACACCACAAATAACACCGTGATAACTCTCTGAGTACAGATAATGTAGTAGATGTCACCTGCAGTCCTATGTAACACCACAGATAACACAGTGATAACTCTCTGAGTACAGATAATGTAGTAGATGTCACCTGCAGTCATATGTAATACCACAGATAACACATTGATAACTCTCTGAGTACAGATAATGTAGTAGATGTCACCTGCAGTCCTATGTAACGCCACAGATAACACAGTGATAACTCTCTGAGTACAGATAATGTAGTAGATGTCACCTGCAGTCCTATGCAACACCACAGATAACACAGTGATAACTCTCTGAGTACAGATAATGTAGTAGATGTCACCTGCAGTCCTATGTAACACCACAGATAACACATTGATAACTCTCTGAGTACAGATAATGTAGTAGATGTCACCTGCAGTCCTATGTAACACCACAGATAACACAGTGATAACTCTCTGAGTACAGATAATGTAGTAGATGTCACCTGCAGTCCTATGTAACACCCCAGATAACACAGTGGTATCTCTCTGAGTACTGATAATGTAGTAGATGTCACCTGCAGTCCTATGTAACACCACAGATAACACAGTGATAACTCTCTGAGTACAGATAATGTAGTAGATGTCACCTGCAGTCCTATGTAACACCACAGATAACACAGTGATAACTCTCTGAGTACAGATAATGTAGTAGATATCACCTGCAGTCCTATGTAAAACCACAGATAACACAGTGATAACTCTCTGAGTACAGATAATGTAGTAGATGTCACCTGCAGTCCTATGTAACGCCACAGATAACACAGTGATAACTCTGTGAGTACAGATAATGTAGTAGATGTCACCTGCAGTCCTATGTAACACCACAGATAACACAGTGATAACTCTCTGAGTACAGATAATGTAGTAGATGTCACCTGCAGTCCTATGTAACACCACAGATAACACAGTGATAACTCTCTGAGTACAGATAATGTAGTAGATGTCACCTGCAGTCCTATGTAACACCACAGATAACACAGTGATAACTCTCTGAGTACAGATAATGTAGTAGATGTCACCTGCAGTCCTATGTAACACCACAGATACGACAGTGATATCTCTCTGAGTACAGATAATGTAGTAGATGTCACCTGCAGTCCTATGTAACACCACAGATAACACAGTGATAACTCTGAGTACAGATAATGTAGTAGATGTCACCTGCAGTCCTATGTAACACCACAGATAACACAGTGATAACTCTCTGAGTACAGATAATGTAGTAGATGTCACCTGCAGTCCTATGTAACACCACAGATAACACAGTGATAACTCTCTGAGTACAGATAATGTAGTAGATGTCACCTGCAGTCCTATGTAACACCACAGGTAGCACAGTGATAACTCTCTGAGTACAGACAATGTAGTAGATGTCACCTGCAGTCCTATGTAACGCCACAGATAACACAGTGATATCTCTCTGAGTACTGATAATGTAGTAGATGTCACCTGCAGTCCTATGTAACGCCACAGATAACACAGTGATAACTCTCTGAGTACAGATAATGTCGTAGATGTCACCTGCAGTCCTATGTAACACCACAGATAACACAGTGATAACTCTCTGAGTACAGATAATGTAGTAGATGTCACCTGCAGTCCTATGTAACACCACAGATAACACAGTGATAACGCTCTGAGTACAGATAATGTACTAGATGTCACCTGCAGTCCTATGTAACACCACAGATAACACATTGATAACTCTCTGAGTACAGATAATGTAGTAGATGTCACCTGCAGTCCTATGTAACACCACAGATAACACAGTGATAACTCTCTGAGTACAGATAATGTAGTAGATGTCACCTGCAGTCCTATGTAACACCACGGATAACACAGTGATAACTCTCTGAGTACAGATAATGTAGTAGATGTCACCTGCAGTCATATGTAATACCACAGATAACACATTGTTAACTCTCTGAGTACAGATAATGTAGTAGATGTCACCTGCAGTCCTATGTAACACCACAGATAACACAGTGATAACTCTCTGAGTACAGATAATGTAGTAGATGTCACCTGCAGTCCTATGCAACACCACAGATAACACAGTGATAACTCTCTGAGTACAGATAATGTAGTAGATGTCACCTGCAGTCCTATGTAACGCCACAGATAACACAGTGATATCTCTCTGAGTACTGATAATGTAGTAGATGCCACCTGCAGTCCTATGTAACACCACAGATAACACATTGATAACTCTCTGAGTACAGATAATGTAGTAGATGTTACCTGCAGTCCTATGTAACACCACAGATAGCACAGTGATAACTCTCTGAGTACAGATAATGTAGTAGATGTCACCTGCAGTCCTATGTAACGCCACAGATAACACAGTGATAACTCTCTGAGTACGGATAATGTAGTAGATGTCACCTGCAGTCCTATGTAACACCACAGATAACACAGTGATAACTCTCTGAGTACAAATAATGTAGTAGATGTCACCTGCAGTCCTATGTAACACCACAGATAACACAGTGATATCTCTCTGAGTACTGATAATGTAGTAGATGTCACCTGCAGTCCTATGTAACACCACAGATAACACAGTGATAACTCTGAGTACAGATAATGTAGTAGATGTCACCTGCAGTCCTATGTAACACCACAGATAACACAGTGATAACTCTCTGAGTACAGATAATGTAGTAGATGTCACCTGCAGTCCTATGTAACACCACAGATAACACAGTGATAACTCTCTGAGTACAGATAATGTAGTAGATGTCACCTGCAGTCCTATGTAAAACCACAGATAACACAGTGATAACTCTCTGAGTACAGATAATGTAGTAGATGTCACCTGCAGTCCTATGTAACGCCACAGATAACACAGTGATAACTCTGTGAGTACAGATAATGTAGTAGATGTCACCTGCAGTCCTATGTAACACCACAGATAACACAGTGATAACTCTCTGAGTACAAATAATGTAGTAGATGTCACCTGCAGTCCTATGTAACACCACAGATAACACAGTGA
The DNA here is from genome assembly GCF_046119375.1 of Phyllobates terribilis. NCBI lineage: Eukaryota > Metazoa > Chordata > Amphibia > Anura > Dendrobatidae > Phyllobates > Phyllobates terribilis. The sequence continues at coordinate 605,490,537 of NW_027362761.1, read as the reverse complement.
TAACTCTCTGAGTACAGATAATGTAGTAGATGTCACCTGCAGTCCTATGTAACACCACAGATACGACAGTGATATCTCTCTGAGTACAGATAATGTAGTAGATGTCACCTGCAGTCCTATGTAACACCACAGATAACACAGTGATAACTCTCTGAGTACAGATAATGTAGTAGATGTCACCTGCAGTCCTATGTAACACCACAGATAACACAGTGATACCTCTCTGAGTACAGATAATGTAGTAGATGTCACCTGCAGTCCTATGTAACACCACAGATAACACAGTGATATCTCTCTGAGTACAGATAATGTAGTAGATGTCACCTGCAGTCCTATGTAACACCACAGATAACACAGTGATAACTCCCTGAGTGCAGATAATGTAGTAGATGTCACCTGCAGTCCTATGTAACACCACAGATAACACAGTGATATCTCTCTGAGTACAGATAATGTAGTAGATGTCACCTGCAGTCCTATGTAACACCACAGATAACACAGTGATAACTCCCTGAGTGCAGATAATGTAGTAGATGTCACCTGCAGTCCTATGTAACACCACAGATAACACAGTGATAACTCTCTGAGTGCAGATAATGTAGTAGATGTCACATGCAGTCCTATGTAACACCACAGATAACACAGTGATACCTCTCTGAGTACAGATAATGTAGTAGATGTCACCTGCAGTCCTATGTAACACCACAGATAACACAGTGATAACTCTCTGAGTACAGATAATGTAGTAGATGTCACCTGCAGTCCTATGTAACACCACAGATAACACAGTGATGCCTCTCTGAGTACAGATAATGTAGTAGATGTCACCTGCAGTCCTATGTAACACCACAGATAACACAGTGATATCTCTCTGAGTGCAGATAATGTAGTAGATTTCCCCTGCAGTCCTATGTAACACCACAGATAACACAGTGATAACTCTCTGAGTACAGACAATGTAGTAGATGTCACCTGCAGTCCTATGTAACACCACGGATAACACAGTGATATCTCTCTGAGTACAGATAATGTAGTAGATGTCACCTGCAGTCCTATGTAACACCACAGATAACACAGTGATATCTCTCTGAGTACAGATAATGTAGTAGATGTCACCTGCAGTCCTATGTAACACCACAGATAACACAGTGATAACTCTCTGAGTACAGATAATGTAGTAGATGTCACCTGCAGTCCTATGTAACGCCACAGATAACACAGTGATAACTCCCTGAGTACAGATAATGTAGTAGATGTCACCTGCAGTCCTATGTAACACTACAGATAACACATTGATAACTCTCTGAGTACAGATAATGTAGTAGATGTCACCTGCAGTCCTATGTAACACCCCAGATAACACAGTGATATCTCTCTGAGTACTGATAATGTAGTAGATGTCACCTGCAGTCCTATGTAACACCACAGATAACAGATTGATAACTCTCTGAGTACAGATAATGTAGTAGATGTCACCTGCAGTCCTATGTAACACCACAGATAACACAGTGATAACTCTCTGAGTACAGATAATGTAGTAGATATCACCTGCAGTCCTATGTAAAACCACAGATAACACAGTGATAACTCTCTGAGTACAGATAATGTAGTAGATGTCACCTGCAGTCCTATGTAACGCCACAGATAACACAGTGATAACTCTCTGAGTACAGATAATGTAGTAGATGTCACCTGCAGTCCTATGTAACACCACAGATAACACAGTGATAACTCTCTGAGTACAGATAATGTAGTAGATGTCACCTGCAGTCCTATGTAACACCACAGATAACACAGTGATATCTCTCTGAGTACAGATAATGTAGTAGATGTCACCTGCAGTCCTATGTAACACCACAGATAACACAGTGATAACTCTCTGAGTACAGATAATGTAGTAGATGTCACCTGCAGTCCTATGTAACGCCACAGATAACACAGTGATAACTCCCTGAGTACAGATAATGTAGTAGATGTCACCTGCAGTCCTATGTAACACCACAGATAACACATTGATAACTCTCTGAGTACAGATAATGTAGTAGATGTCACCTGCAGTCCTATGTAACACCCCAGATAACACAGTGATATCTCTCTGAGTACTGATAATGTAGTAGATGTCACCTGCAGTCCTATGTAACACCACAGATAACAGAGTGATAACTCTCTGAGTACAGATAATGTAGTAGATGTCACCTGCAGTCCTATGTAACACCACAGATAACACAGTGATAACTCTCTGAGTACAGATAATGTAGTAGATATCACCTGCAGTCCTATGTAAAACCACAGATAACACAGTGATAACTCTCTGAGTACAGATAATGTAGTAGATGTCACCTGCAGTCCTATGTAACGCCACAGATAACACAGTGATAAATCTGTGAGTACAGATAATGTAGTAGATGTCACCTGCAGTCCTATGTAACACCACAGATAACACAGTGATAACTCTCTGAGTACAGATAATGTAGTAGATGTCACCTGCAGTCCTATGTAACACCACAGATAACACAGTGATAACTCTCTGAGTACAGATAATGTAGTAGATGTTACCTGCAGTCCTATGTAACGCCACAGATAACACAGTGATAACTCTGTGAGTACAGATAATGTAGTAGATGTCACCTGCAGTCCTATGTAAAACCACAGATAACACAGTGATAACTCTCTGAGTAGAGATAATGTAGTAGATGTCACCTGCAGTCCTATGTAACGCCACAGATAACACAGTGATAACTCTGTGAGTACAGATAATGTAGTAGATGTCACCTGCAGTCCTATGTAACACCACAGATAACACAGTGATAACTCTCTGAGTACAGATAATGTAGTAGATGTCACCTGCAGTCCTATGTAACACCACAGATAACACAGTGATATCTCTCTGAGTACAGATAATGTAGTAGATGTCACCTGCAGTCCTATGTAAAACCACAGATAGCACAGTGATAACTCTCTGAGTACAGATAATGTAGTATATGTCACCTGCAGTCCTATGTAACACCATCGATAACACAGTGATGACTCTCTGAGTACAGATAATGTAGATGTTATCTGCAGTCCTATGTAACACCACAGATAACACAGTGATAACTCTCTGAGTACAGATAATGTAGTAGATGTCATCTGCAGTCCTATGTAACACCACAGATAACACAGTGATAACTCCCTGAGTACAGATAATGTAGTAGATGTCATCTGCAGTCCTATGTAACCCCACAAATAACACAGTGATAACTCTCTGAGTACAGATAATGTAGTAGATGACACTTGCAGTCCTATGTAACACCACCGATAACACAGTGATTACTCTCTGAGTACAGATAATGTAGTAGATGTCACCTGCAGTCCTATGTAACACCACAGATAACACAGTGATAACTCCCTGAGTACGGATAATGTAGTAGATGTCACCTGCAGTCCTATGTAACACCACAGATAACACAGTGATAACTCTCTGAGTACAGATAATGTAGTAGATGACACTTGCAGTCCTATGTAACACCACCGATAACACAGTGATTACTCTCTGAGTACAGATAATGTAGTAGATGTCACCTGCAGTCCTATGTAACACCACAGATAACACAGTGATAACTCCCTGAGTACAGATAATGTAGTAGATGTCACCTGCAGTCCTATGTAACACCACAGATAACACAGTGATAACTCTCTGAGTACAGATAATGTAGTAGATATCACCTGCAGTCCTATGTAAAACCACAGATAACACAGTGATAACTCTCTGAGTACAGATAATGTAGTAGATGTCACCTGCAGTCCTATGTAACGCCACAGATAACACAGTGATAACTCTGTGAGTACAGATAATGTAGTAAATGTCACCTGCAGTCCTATGTAACACCACAGATAACACAGTGATAACTCTCTGAGTACAGATAATGTAGTAGATGTCACCTGCAGTCCTATGTAACACCACAGATAACACAGTGATAACTCTCTGAGTACAGATAATGTAGTAGATGTCACCTGCAGTCCTATGTAACACCACAGATAACACAGTGATAACTCTCTGAGTACAGATAATGTAGTAGATGTCACCTGCAGTCCTATGTAACACCACAGATACGACAGTGATATCTCTCTGAGTACAGATAATGTAGTAGATGTCACCTGCAGTCCTATGTAACACCACAGATAACACAGTGATAACTCTGAGTACAGATAATGTAGTAGATGTCACCTGCAGTCCTATGTAACACCACAGATAACACAGTGATAACTCTCTGAGTACAGATAATGTAGTAGATGTCACCTGCAGTCCTATGTAACACCACAGATAACACAGTGATAACTCTCTGAGTACAGATAATGTAGTAGATGTCACCTGCAGTCCTATGTAACACCACAGATAACACAGTGATAACTCTCTGAGTACAGATAATATAGTAGATGTCACCTGCAGTCCTATGTAACACCACAAATAACACCGTGATAACTCTCTGAGTACAGATAATGTAGTAGATGTCACCTGCAGTCCTATGTAACACCACAGATAACACAGTGATAACTCTCTGAGTACAGATAATGTAGTAGATGTCACCTGCAGTCATATGTAATACCACAGATAACACATTGATAACTCTCTGAGTACAGATAATGTAGTAGATGTCACCTGCAGTCCTATGTAACGCCACAGATAACACAGTGATAACTCTCTGAGTACAGATAATGTAGTAGATGTCACCTGCAGTCCTATGCAACACCACAGATAACACAGTGATAACTCTCTGAGTACAGATAATGTAGTAGATGTCACCTGCAGTCCTATGTAACACCACAGATAACACATTGATAACTCTCTGAGTACAGATAATGTAGTAGATGTCACCTGCAGTCCTATGTAACACCACAGATAACACAGTGATAACTCTCTGAGTACAGATAATGTAGTAGATGTCACCTGCAGTCCTATGTAACACCCCAGATAACACAGTGGTATCTCTCTGAGTACTGATAATGTAGTAGATGTCACCTGCAGTCCTATGTAACACCACAGATAACACAGTGATAACTCTCTGAGTACAGATAATGTAGTAGATGTCACCTGCAGTCCTATGTAACACCACAGATAACACAGTGATAACTCTCTGAGTACAGATAATGTAGTAGATATCACCTGCAGTCCTATGTAAAACCACAGATAACACAGTGATAACTCTCTGAGTACAGATAATGTAGTAGATGTCACCTGCAGTCCTATGTAACGCCACAGATAACACAGTGATAACTCTGTGAGTACAGATAATGTAGTAGATGTCACCTGCAGTCCTATGTAACACCACAGATAACACAGTGATAACTCTCTGAGTACAGATAATGTAGTAGATGTCACCTGCAGTCCTATGTAACACCACAGATAACACAGTGATAACTCTCTGAGTACAGATAATGTAGTAGATGTCACCTGCAGTCCTATGTAACACCACAGATAACACAGTGATAACTCTCTGAGTACAGATAATGTAGTAGATGTCACCTGCAGTCCTATGTAACACCACAGATACGACAGTGATATCTCTCTGAGTACAGATAATGTAGTAGATGTCACCTGCAGTCCTATGTAACACCACAGATAACACAGTGATAACTCTGAGTACAGATAATGTAGTAGATGTCACCTGCAGTCCTATGTAACACCACAGATAACACAGTGATAACTCTCTGAGTACAGATAATGTAGTAGATGTCACCTGCAGTCCTATGTAACACCACAGATAACACAGTGATAACTCTCTGAGTACAGATAATGTAGTAGATGTCACCTGCAGTCCTATGTAACACCACAGATAACACAGTGATAACTCTCTGAGTACAGATAATATAGTAGATGTCACCTGCAGTCCTATGTAACACCACAAATAACACCGTGATAACTCTCTGAGTACAGATAATGTAGTAGATGTCACCTGCAGTCCTATGTAACACCACAGATAACACAGTGATAACTCTCTGAGTACAGATAATGTAGTAGATGTCACCTGCAGTCATATGTAATACCACAGATAACACATTGATAACTCTCTGAGTACAGATAATGTAGTAGATGTCACCTGCAGTCCTATGTAACGCCACAGATAACACAGTGATAACTCTCTGAGTACAGATAATGTAGTAGATGTCACCTGCAGTCCTATGCAACACCACAGATAACACAGTGATAACTCTCTGAGTACAGATAATGTAGTAGATGTCACCTGCAGTCCTATGTAACACCACAGATAACACATTGATAACTCTCTGAGTACAGATAATGTAGTAGATGTTACCTGCAGTCCTATGTAACACCACAGATAGCACAGTGATAACTCTCTGAGTACAGATAATGTAGTAGATGTCACCTGCAGTCCTATGTAACGCCACAGATAACACAGTGATATCTCTCTGAGTACTGATAATGTAGTAGATGTCACCTGCAGTCCTATGTAACGGCACAGATAACACAGTGATAACTCTCTGAGTACAGATAATGTAGTAGATGTCACCTGCAGTCCTATGTAACACCACAGATAACACAGTGATAACTCTCTGAGTACAGATAATGTAGTAGATGTCACCTGCAGTCCTATGTAACACCACAGATAACACAGTGATAACTCTCTGAGTACAGATAATGTAGTAGATATCACCTGCAGTCCTATGTAAAACCACAGATAACACAGTGATAACTCTCTGAGTACAGATAATGTAGTAGATGTCACCTGCAGTCCTCTGTAACGCCACAGATAACACAGTGATAACTCTGTGAGTACAGATAATGTAGTAGATGTCACCTGCAGTCCTATGTAACACCACAGATAACACAGTGATAACTCTCTGAGTACAGATAATGTAGTAGATGTCACCTGGAGTCCTATGTAACGCCACAGATAACACAGTGATAACTCTCTGAGTACAGATAATGTAGTAGATGTCACCTGCAGTCCTATGTAACACCACAGATAACACAGTGATAACTCTCTGAGTACAGATAATGTAGTAGATGTCACCTGCAGTCCTATGTAACGCCACAGATAACACAGTGATAACTCTGTGAGTACAGATAATGTAGTAGATGTCACCTGCAGTCCTATGTAACACCACAGATAACACAGTGATAACTCTGAGTACAGATAATGTAGTAGATGTCACCTGCAGTCCTATGTAACACCACAGATAACACAGTGATATCTCTCTGAGTACTGATAATGTAGTAGATGTCACCTGCAGTCCTATGTAACACCACAGATAACACAGTGATAACTCTCTGAGTACAGATAATGTAGTAGATGTCACCTGCAGTCCTATGTAACACCACAGATAACACAGTGATAACTCTCTGAGTACAGATAATGTAGTAGATGTCACCTGCAGTCCTATGTAACACCACAGATAACACAGTGATAACTCTCTGAGTACAGATAATGTAGTAGATGTCACCTGCAGTCCTATGTAACACCACAAATAACACCGTGATAACTCTCTGAGTACAGATAATGTAGTAGATGTCACCTGCAGTCCTATGTAACACCACAGATAACACAGTGATATCTCTCTGAGTACAGATAATGTAGTAGATATCACCTGCAGTCCTATGTAAAACCACAGATAACACAGTGGTAACTCTCTGAGTACAGATAATGTAGTAGATGTCACCTGCAGTCCTATGTAAGGCCACAGATAACACAGTGATAACTCTGTGAGTACAGATAATGTAGTAGATATCACCTGCAGTCCTATGTAAAACCACAGATAACACAGTGATAACTCTCTGAGTACAGATAATGTAGTAGATGTCACCTGCAGTCCTATGTAACACCACAGATAACACAGTGATAACTCTCTGAGTACAGATAATGTAGTAGATGTTACCTGCAGTCCTATGTAACACCACAGGTAGCACAGTGATAACTCTCTGAGTACAGATAATGTAGTAGATGTCACCTGCAGTCCTATGTAACGCCACAGATAACACAGTGATATCTCTCTGAGTACTGATAATGTAGTAGATGTCACCTGCAGTCCTATGTAACGCCACAGATAACACAGTGATAACTCTCTGAGTACAGATAATGTCGTAGATGTCACCTGCAGTCCTTTGTAACACCACAGATAACACAGTGATAACTCTCTGAGTACAGATAATGTAGTAGATGTCACCTGCAGTCCTATGTAACACCACAGATAACACAGTGATAACTCTCTGAGTACAGATAATGTAGTAGATGTCACCTGCAGTCCTATGTAACACCACAGATAACACATTGATAACTCTCTGAGTACAGATAATGTAGTAGATGTCACCTGCAGTCCTATGTAACACCACAGATAACACAGTGATAACTCTCTGAGTACAGATAATGTAGTAGATGTCACCTGCAGTCCTATGTAACACCACGGATAACACAGTGATAACTCTCTGAGTACAGATAATGTAGTAGATGTCACCTGCAGTCATATGTAATACCACAGATAACACATTGTTAACTCTCTGAGTACAGATAATGTAGTAGATGTCACCTGCAGTCCTATGTAACACCACAGATAACACAGTGATAACTCTCTGAGTACAGATAATGTAGTAGATGTCACCTGCAGTCCTATGCAACACCACAGATAACACAGTGATAACTCTCTGAGTACAGATAATGTAGTAGATGTCACCTGCAGTCCTATGTAACACCACAGATAACACATTGATAACTCTCTGAGTACAGATAATGTAGTAGATGTTACCTGCAGTCCTATGTAACACCACAGATAGCACAGTGATAACTCTCTGAGTACAGATAATGTAGTAGATGTCACCTGCAGTCCTATGTAACGCCACAGATAACACAGTGATATCTCTCTGAGTACTGATAATGTAGTAGATGTCACCTGCAGTCCTATGTAACACCACAGATAACACATTGATAACTCTCTGAGTACAGATAATGTAGTAGATGTTACCTGCAGTCCTATGTAACACCACAGATAGCACAGTGATAACTCTCTGAGTACAGATAATGTAGTAGATGTCACCTGCAGTCCTATGTAACGCCACAGATAACACAGTGATAACTCTCTGAGTACGGATAATGTAGTAGATGTCATCTGCAGTCCTATGTAACACCACAGATAACACAGTGATAACTCTCTGAGTACAAATAATGTAGTAGATGTCACCTGCAGTCCTATGTAACACCACAGATAACACAGTGATATCTCTCTGAGTACTGATAATGTAGTAGATGTCACCTGCAGTCCTATGTAACACCACAGATAACACATTGATAACTCTGAGTACAGATAATGTAGTAGATGTCACCTGCAGTCCTATGTAACACCACAGATAACACAGTGATAACTCTCTGAGTACAGATAATGTAGTAGATGTCACCTGCAGTCCTATGTAACACCACAGATAACACAGTGATAACTCTCTGAGTACAGATAATGTAGTAGATGTCACCTGCAGTCCTATGTAAAACCACAGATAACACAGTGATAACTCTCTGAGTACAGATAATGTAGTAGATGTCACCTGCAGTCCTATGTAACGCCACAGATAACACAGTGATAACTCTGTGAGTACAGATAATGTAGTAGATGTCACCTGCAGTCCTATGTAACACCACAGATAACACAGTGATAACTCTCTGAGTACAGATAATGTAGTAGATGTCACCTGCAGTCCTATGTAACACCACAGATAACACAGTGATAACTCTCTGAGTACAGATAATGTAGTAGATGTCACCTGCAGTCCTATGTAACACCACAGATACGACAGTGATATCTTTCTGAGTACAGATAATGTAGTAGATGTCACCTGCAGTCCTATGTAACACCACAGATAACACAGTGATAACTCTCTGAGTACAGATAATGTAGTAGATGTCACCTGCAGTCCTATGTAACACCACAGATAACACAGTGATATCTCTCTGAGTACAGATAATGTAGTAGATGTCTCCTGCAGTCCTATGTAACACCACAGATAACACAGTGATAACTCTGAGTACAGATAATGTAGTAGATGTCACCTGCAGTCCTATGTAACACCACAGATAACACAGTGATAACTCTCTGAGTACAGATAATGTAGTAGATGTCACCTGCAGTCCTATGTAACACCACAGATAACACAGTGATATCTCTCTGAGTACAGATAATGTAGTAGATGTCACCTGCAGTCCTATGTAACACCACAGATAACACATTGATAACTCTCTGAGTACAGATAATGTAGTAGATGTTACCTGCAGTCCTATGTAACACCACAGATAGCACAGTGATAACTCTCTGAGTACAGATAATGTAGTAGATGTCACCTGCAGTCCTATGTAACGCCACAGATAACACAGTGATATCTCTCTGAGTACTGATAATGTAGTAGATGTCACCTGCAGTCCTATGTAACGCCACAGATAACACAGTGATAACTCTCTGAGTACGGATAATGTAGTAGATGTCACCTGCAGTCCTATGTAACACCACAGATAACACAGTGATAACTCTCTGAGTACAAATAATGTAGTAGATGTCACCTGCAGTCCTATGTAACACCACAGATAACACAGTGATATCTCTCTGAGTACTGATAATGTAGTAGATGTCACCTGCAGTCCTATGTAACACCACAGATAACACAGTGATAACTCTGAGTACAGATAATGTAGTAGATGTCACCTGCAGTCCTATGTAACACCACAGATAACACAGTGATAACTCTCTGAGTACAGATAATGTAGTAGATGTCACCTGCAGTCCTATGTAACACCACAGATAACACAGTGATAACTCTCTGAGTACAGATAATGTAGTAGATGTCACCTGCAGTCCTATGTAAAACCACAGATAACACAGTGATAACTCTCTGAGTACAGATAATGTAGTAGATGTCACCTGCAGTCCTATGTAACGCCACAGATAACACAGTGATAACTCTGTGAGTACAGATAATGTAGTAGATGTCACCTGCAGTCCTATGTAACACCACAGATAACACAGTGATAACTCTCTGAGTACAGATAATGTAGTAGATGTCACCTGCAGTCCTATGTAACACCACAGATAACACAGTGATAACTCTCTGAGTACAGATAATGTAGTAGATGTCACCTGCAGTCCTATGTAACACCACAGATACGACAGTGATATCTCTCTGAGTACAGATAATGTAGTAGATGTCACCTGCAGTCCTATGTAACACCACAGATAACACAGTGATAACTCTCTGAGTACAGATAATGTAGTAGATGTCACCTGCAGTCCTATGTAACACCACAGATAACACAGTGATAACTCTCTGAGTACAGATAATGTAGTAGATGTCACCTGCAGTCCTATGTAACACCACAGATAACACAGTGATAACTCTCTGAGTACAGATAATGTAGTAGATGTCACCTGCAGTCCTATGTAACACCACAGATACGACAGTGATATCTCTCTGAGTACAGATAATGTAGTAGATGTCACCTGCAGTCCTATGTAACACCACAGATAACACAGTGATAACTCTCTGAGTACAGATAATGTAGTAGATGTCACCTGCAGTCCTATGTAACACCACAGATAACACAGTGATATCTCTCTGAGTACAGATAATGTAGTAGATGTCTCCTGCAGTCCTATGTAACACCACAGATAACACAGTGATAACTCTGAGTACAGATAATGTAGTAGATGTCACCTGCAGTCCTATGTAACACCACAGATAACACAGTGATAACTCTCTGAGTACAGATAATGTAGTAGATGTCACCTGCAGTCCTATGTAACACCACAGATAACACAGTGATATCTCTCTGAGTACAGATAATGTAGTAGATGTCACCTGCAGTCCTATGTAACACCACAGATAACACAGTGATAACTCTCTGAGTACAGATAATGTAGTAGATGTCACCTGCAGTCCTATGTAACGCCACAGATAACACAGTGATATCTCTCTGAGTACTGATAATGTAGTAGATGTCACCTGCAGTCCTATGTAACGCCACAGATAACACAGTGATAACTCTCTGAGTACAGATAATGTAGTAGATGTCACCTGCAGTCCTATGTAACACCACAGATAACACAGTGATAACTCTCTGAGTACAGATAATGTAGTAGATGTCACCTGCAGTCCTATGTAACACCACAGATAACACAGTGATAACTCTCTGAGTACAGATAATGTAGTAGATGTCACCTGCAGTCCTATGTAACACCACAGATAACACAGTGATATCTCTCTGAGTACAGATAATGTAGTAGATGTCACCTGCAGTCCTATGTAACACCACAGATAACACAGTGATAACTCTCTGAGTACAGATAATGTAGTAGATGTCACCTGCAGTCCTATGTAACACCACAGATAACACAGTGATATCTCTCTGAGTACAGATAATGTAGTAGATGTCACCTGCAGTCCTATGTAACGCCACAGATAACACAGTGATATCTCTCTGAGTACAGATAATGTAGTAGATGTCACCTGCAGTCCTATGTAACACCACAGATAACACAGTGATAACTCTCTGAGTACAGATAATGTAGTAGATGTCACCTGCAGTCCTATGTAACACCACAGATAACACAGTGATATCTCTCTGAGTACTGATAATGTAGTAGATGTCACCTGCAGTCCTATGTAACGCCACAGATAACACAGTGATATCTCTCTGAGTACTGATAATGTAGTAGATGTCACCTGCAGTCCTATGTAACGCCACAGATAACACAGG